>NC_141693.1:702797731-703426147 GCF_964263255.1 Lissotriton vulgaris
ACAGTGAAGGATAGTGATGATAAACAGAGCAAACGAGAACAAGCACTGTTTAACTATAAGTGAGCGTCCGCGCTTGTTAAAAAAACACAAGAATGCTGTAAAAAAAACTCTGGTGGAAGCCTTCACTGTTCGGCCAATTACTTTTTTACGCTTAAAATGTTTTGAGTAACAAAGGTGGGAGTTATAAACGTGTACGTTTTCTAAGTTATAAACGTGTACGTTTTCTAGGGCAGAGCTGCACAGCCGCGAACACACATTTCTAATATTTAAAGAAATACCCATTAGACAGCTCTGGGTGTCCGCAATCTTACAGGAAGTGACAAGAATAAGGGTAAACAATAGGGTAGCAATGCTTTTTTGTTCCGGGTCAGCAGAGGCAGAAGAGACAGCGAGAAACGCAAGTTGTCGGCGATCAGCTTGCTATAACTCGCATGTGCGCGCGCGAGCTCTTGTGTGTGTTCCAGCAAGCTGATCGCCAGCAAAAGCATTTCTCAGAGCCCTACTAAAGGTCTCGGCCGAGGTCCAGCGCATGCGCTGGACCAGGCTGAGATCTAAAAAGCAGTTTAAGACTCACAGATGATTTAATTGATTATGGAAAGAAGTTCCAAGTTGATAAACACGCAATATGCTGCTTCAGTTCAAGATTTATAAGTACAAATACAGAGAACTGTTTTTTTGAGACATATAAAGAGTACAACATCAAATAATACCCCCACTTATCCAATTACCCTGAGCCTGCGTCAAGTATGCTGATAAGCAATCTAGCCCAAGATAGGGCTTATGCACTGATAGAAACCATGCCTGGATGTCAGGAATGTGTGTCAATAACTGGAGTACAACCTAATGTACTTTAATCAAGCCAACAAATGGGTATTACAGCTAATTGATATTTTCGTAGACTGGTATTCTGACCCATAGTTAAACAGATCAGAGATCCTAATTATTAGGAGTACTCTTCAAAGACTATCCAAAAATACATCAAAGAAAGACCTAAGTTGTCTTCCACAGGAGAGAGAGCTCTAGCATCAAACTAGCCAAATGCCCTGATTTACTTTTAATTCAAGAACTGTAGCAGATGAAGTATTCAACTCCACTGATTATATAATACATATCAGCTATGATATTTATGAAAATTATCAACAAAAACCTAGTAACAAACATCTAGTTAGAAACAAAACTGAGGCCAGCCCAAGGAGGCTGGGGTGAAACAGCAACAACCTCAGGTCTTACTGGCATTGTTTATATACTGCTTGCCAAAATAGATCAAGGCAGACATATCTATAAATCATTAATGACCCCCACCCGACTAATTCAAAAGACTGGAACTGGACAGCCGCTGCAATCAACTAAAGGAATCAGGTCCTGAAAGCTCCACTTTGGAGGTCCTGATGAGGATGTTATCCACTTTCGGTCTTGGAAAGTAGCGGGCCGGAAAAGTATTTGGAAATTTCTGACCTCGAAACTGAAAGAAAACTATATTATCATTATAGCTTTGCAGGAAACATGGGAAACTCAGGATGAGATGATGAATGTTTATCTGGTGTATGGTCTGAATGAGGTGAAGGGGAAATTCGGTAGTCCTATTAGTGGACTAACACTCTCAGTGACGGTAAAAAAGGATCCTAGGATTGCGAGAATTTGTAATGAATTCCCAGATTTTCTAACTATTGAAATATTGGGTATGAAGACCCCTTAAGGTCACTATAAGAAAAATAATGCTAAAGCACTAATCATGGTAAATACATATTTACCACCAAATAAATCCCAGGAGAAACAATTAAAAGGCCTGGTTCTTCTTATAGACAGGATTGGCTCCACGTAACCTACGGTTGCCATTCTTCTGTTTGGAGATCTTAATGCTCAATTCCAAAGTCCAGTATCTCAGGATGAGTGCCATCTAAGAAAATTGAAAGGCCTGGGTATTCCTACACAGATTATTGTGGGCTCACACAGAGACATTAAGGAGAAAACAAATGGTTACAGCCCTAGAAACTCTTAATTTGACAAAAATTGTAGGACTAAAGGAGACCAGCCAGGGAGAAATACTTATGACAACAGAAGCACATCCTCCCTTATCGATTATGCTGTAATCTCCTATGAAGAATTTTACCTGGTAAGCAATCTTCAAATAAAGGATTTGATGGGAAGTGACCATCTGTTCTAACTAGTCTGTTCTGTTAAATTGGTAATACTTGGTAGAATAGCCTTCAAATTCGATTTAGGATCAAACAAAGGATCATATGGTCAGAAAACTAAAAGGCCAAACAGCAAACATGATCTCTTGACATTGTATACGGAGATAACTCCACAAGCCATATTGAAGGTATATGGAAAAATCATATGCACTGTGAGATTGCATCCGGGTTAGTAAATGATGGAAAGAGGCAGAAAGGAACACTGTGGTCACACAAAGAGAAAGCTAAAGCTAAGATGAATAAGAACATAAGGGATGCTTTCAAATGTGCCAATACTAGGGGGAGTCCTTAATAAGACAATATAGAAAGGATTTCAGAAAGGAGTGTAGAAGGGTCTCTTGGAATTATAAAGAAAATATATAAACCAAGGTTTTAATGGCTCTTCAAAAAAGGAAATTAAAGTCTTTCTGGGATGTTGCTGGTAACACCTGGGGGTGGGGGGGATAAGAAGAAGACAGAAGTGAACACAGTAGATGAAGAGGAATGGATTAAGTATATATCGGAAATACAGAGCAAGAAATATAAATAAAAAGGCACCAATAATGCTGATCCTCAAAAGTTATGATATTTTAAAAGAGGACCAGATTGCTTTAATCCGAGCTATAAAAGAAATCACGGCTTATCTGCCAGAAATAAAAAAACTGGACCCTAAATTGTGGGCTAAATTTTTCAACCCTGTGTTTGCCTCAATAATCAATAGAAATATATTCCCAGATTCTGGGAAAGGCAGTATAAGGGTGCTAAAAAATTAAAGAGACTCACTCTCCCAAAGAATTATCACATGATAACATTAAATGTATGTGCAAATGTCTGTTGCAAGCCCTGGAACAATGGGTAGAAAATGAGGAGGTTCTACCTAGGACGAAACTGGGATACAGGAACATTTTATTCACCTTTAGATGGGTGTCTTGCATTAAACTTACTGGTTGAGGAATCTGCATTCAAAAGAAACCAGCAACTTTTCACATCATACATAGCCTTATTTAAGACTTTTGACACTACCAAGTGTGACCACTTTCAGAAACAAGCTTTTACAATGCAATGGTCTCCGCATTATTAAAGGTAGAGCTATTGGCATTGCTCATGACATTTTCTTTTTTTTATCATAAAAAAATGGCATTGTCATTTACATTGCCAATAGCTTAATCGTTAAATAAATGGCATTGTCATTTACAATGCTAATAGCTTAATCGCTTGAAAATGCATGACCTATTGCATTTACACCCACACAGAGCCCCACATACAAAGCCACCCACACACACATACAGAGCCACTCACATAGAGCCACCTACACAGAGTCACCCTCACACGGACAGAGCCACCCACACATAGAGCCACCTACAAAGAAAGCTATCCACATAGAGCCACACACACACAGAGCCACACACACAAACAGCCACACACACACACACAGCCACACACACAGAGCCCCCCACACACAGAGCCCCCCCACACACACAGATCCCCCACAAACACACATAGCCCCCCCCCCACACACACACAGAGCCTCCACACACACAGAGCCCCCCACACACACAGAGCCCCCCACACACACACAGAGCCCCCCCACACACACACACGCAGAGCCCCCCCCACACACACACGCAGAGCCCCCCCCCACACACACACACACACACAGAGCCCCCCTCACACACACACACAGAGCCCCCCCACACACACACACACAGAGCCCCCCTCACACACACACACAGAGACCCCCCCACACTACAAATCCCATGACAATCGCTACCACCACTCAGAGCCTGCTGGTATGACCCACACCTCCAGGATTCCCAATCTGCATACAGCTCCTTGGTGCAACAGTAATCCCTGCTCCGCCACACTGCAACGTGCCTTCAGGCCTCGACAAAAGGTAGGAACGTGCTGTAGAAATGCCGCAGCCAGTGCCCTCCCACATGCCACAGCTTCAAGGCCAGAATCCCCGGCTTCGCCTGAGCCCCCGCCCCATGAGCTCTTTTCCACGCACACATCTCCCGCTCTCCCGCCCATCTTTTACCCCAGCGTCAGCCGCGAACCTAAATACGACCTCACGGCCCCTTCCTGGTTCGAGCCTGGGCGAGGGGCTGCAGCCAGTGGCTATCATATTCCAGAGGCCCGTCTCTCACAGCAATGGTGAGACTGTCTCACTACGAGGAAGGACAATCAGGGGTCCGGGCTGTCACATTGCAGCAGTGGTTCTGTCACGCAGCCGGGAGGGGATGTCACACTCCACGGATGCGGATGCCCTGTCACGCTACAAGGATGCTGAGTGTCACGCTACAAGGATGCGAAGTGTCACACTACTGCAGGGGCTTCCACTCAAGAGTGAGAGTCTGTTGCTTCTCCGTTGCGAGGAATAAGCGGGTCCATTATTTAATTATCAGGGTCTCTCTGTAGCCCTTTCTTGAATTTGGGAATAGGGGGCTTTATTTTAGAAGAAATTTCGTGGCTGTATCTCTTCCTGGGGAGGCCGACATAATTTCCCTTTATATGCTAAATTGGGAGTTAAACGTGCAGTGCAGTTTCCAGTTTCAACGTCCTTTGCCGTCTAATTTAGCACTGCGCCCAGATACAGCCAATCAGAGGAGCAACCGGTGTTTGCACCCTGTATAGCGCCAGCTGAACGCCGGGTTTACTACCAAGGAGTCCTCGACCTAAAAAACTGAGGAGAAAAGAGAGAAAGGAGAGAAGGGGGGCGAACAGGAGAAAGAGAAATAAAGAACAAAGGTAAAAGAAGACAGAGAAAGTGAAGGGGGTGAGAGACAGCGGGATGCAACAGAGAGTGTGAAGGAGAAACAGAAAGGAAGGAGCAAGAATCAGTGTTGGGAGGAGACAAGAGGAAGTAAGAAAAGGGAGAACACACGACGAAGGAAGGGCATGGAAGAGGAAGAGAGAGAGAGAAACAGGAAAGCACAGATCGTGCAGAATGAGAGACAGGGAGATGCAAAGCGTGTCGGAGTATGAGACACCGGGGGGAGGGGGCAGCAGGTGAGAGGGCAAAGGGAGAGAAACAAAAGCAGAATAAAAGAAGACAGAGAAAGTGAAGGGGGTGAGAGACAGCGGGATGCAACAGAGAGTGTGAAGGAGAAACAGAAAGGATGGAGCAAGCATCAGTGTTGGGAGGAGACAAGAGGAAGTAAGAAAAGGGAGAACACACGACGAAGGAAGGGCATGGAAGAGGAAGAGAGAGAGAGACACAGAAAGCACAGATCGTGCAGAGGGAGAGACAGGGAAAGGCGAAGCGTGTCAGAGTATAAGACACCGGGGGACAGCAGGTGAGAGGGCAAAGGGAGAGAAACAAAAGCAGAAACAGAGAGTTATTGAGGGTCGGAAAGGGGCAGACAGGGTAGCTGGGGAGACCCCCGCCCCACCATGAGTACTCACTGTAGGGGTTGGTGCTGCCTTGGCCCGGCTCCGGGGAGTAACGCTTCCACCGGGACCCCCGCAGGACATGACCACGGTGCGGATGAACTCCCGCCCGCACAGCTTCACCCCGCTCTCCAGCGAGTTGTCAGGGCTATCCCCATGCACCGCTGCCGGGAGCAGGACCGCCAACACCAGGGCCACCTCCAGCATTATCCGCGGCAGGCCTTGAAGCGCCAAACAGAACCAGCGTGCACCCAAGATCACAAGGGGGCTTCAGCGAGCGCCGGGCAGGTGCTCCTAGTGCTGGCGAGATGGCTGTTGCGCGGGGCTCCGGCCCTTTTATAGCGGGCGGGGGTGTCTGCTGTCGCCATTCCGAGGCCCTAAGGCCACTTGGCAGGGCCTGTGTGAAACAGCCTCAAGGGAGGGAGCCCGCGTTCAGAAGGAATGGAGAGAAACGCCTGTGACCTTGGTCAACCACGGGGGCTTCTCCCGGAGAGCGATAGCGGCTCACCCATGGGCGAGTGCAGTCTCAGGACTGAGGGCCGTAGATGGGCCACGGAGGCCTGCAGTGCGCCAGCCCCTCGCATTGCATTCATGCAGCACTGTATACCCTCGGTGAGGCCTCCGAGAGCTAGGACGCTACGCCTCGTTCTTTAGACTCTGGAGCCAGAGTTTAGTGGGGACGAAAGGAACTTTGATTCTCAGACCGACGCCTCCACATCAACTATTTCACTAACCCTAATATTTTCACTTCATCCGTATCTTACCACTATTCAAGCCTCTGGCATTTACCTTAAACCCTTCTTTAATGGGGCCCTTAATCCGAAGAATAGCCCTTCATTTACCCGGGTTAATGCCCTTTTCAACATCACTTTCTCCTAACTATAATGGTAACTAATAACTACTTTTACCCTGCCCCACCTTGCACCGCAACCCAAACCACAGCAATACCACCAACCTGAAGCAAAACACTTAGGGCCAGATGTAGGTAATTCCGATTTACCTACTCTTAAATACCGAATCATACCGATTCGGTATTTAAGAGTAGGTAAATTGGAAGTAGGCAGATGTAGGTAATTTTTATTTTTCAATTAATGATTCTGTAAGATTCGGTATTTACCGAATCGGTAAATACCAAATCGGTATTTCCTGTTGATTCCTATGGGCCATGAAGGCCATAGGAATCAATGGGAAATACCGAATCGGTATTTACAGATTCGGTAAATACCGAATCCTGGCAGGGGGAACGGGGTGTCACTTTGACACCCTGTAGCACCCCAATTGCAGGCTTGTGTGCCATGTGGCACACATACATGCCCTAAGGGCATGTCTGTGTGTCACATGGCATAGGTGTACATGCACAGATGTGCATGTACACTGGAATTCGGTATTTTACCACCCAATAGGATTGGGTGGTAAAATAAGAATTCCTAAGGGCCTGTGGCACTGCAAACTGTGCCACCTACATCTGGAAATACCGATTCGGTAAATATTCCGAGTCAGTATTTTACCGAATCTGTAAATTTATCGGATCGGTAAATTTACAGATTCGGTAAAATTCGGGCCCCCTACATCTCAAAAACCAATTACCGGTCGGTAACGGCCGAAATCGGCCGTTACCGACCGGTAACTGGCCCTTAGTGTAACCTTAACCTGGAGCTAACGCCAGACCCAGCTGCCGGTCTCAGCTCCTCCTTCACTCGCGGCGGGGGCAAGGGCCGGACGAGGTCGGGCAGAAATGGCTGCCGCAACGCCCTGAAATTTTCGGAATCGGGGCGTGTTTTTTGGTGAGTGACGGATGACGTCACAGATAGAAAGGACCTAAAAAACACGCCCCCGAATCCGAAAAAGACGGGGCTTAAAGGGAGTGACGCCCCTCTCCTCCAATGGCTGGCCATCATTTACGAGGCCAGCAAAGAGGGGTGGGTTCAAGCCCCCTACACTAAGAAACATAAAATCTTTGGAGCTCCGCACACTGCTTACGCAGTGCGACGGAGTCCTCAACAGAAAAAAGGAATACTGGCAAATTCCTCCAGGTCAATGGAAACAAATAATACAGCTTTGTGAAGGTGCCTGGAAAAAAATTGAATTAGTTAGTAAGATAGGTTTGATTATAAACGTCTCTAAAACAAAAGTAATGGCATTTTCAAATAACACCAATCAAAAAATAAATCCGAAGTGCTTGACTAACGGAGAACAACTGAAGATAGTGAAAGAGTATAGGTAATTGGGTCTCCTCTTCAAAAACAATCTTGAATTCACGCCACAACTGAGCGACAGAACAGTGTTAAAGTGTTCTGCAGGGTCTTTAACACCTTGGCTGCCTGAGATGATCTTCTGCTGTGCTGAGCCATAATAGAAATGGGTGTGCTCATGACGAGCTCAGCTCGTCATGAGCACAGGAGTACCGTGCCTCATGACGAGCTCGTCATGAGCACGGAAAGGGTTAATAAGGATGGCTCTGTATTAGGTCATAAGTCTGTCAAAGTTTTGAGGGATACCTACAACTCCAAAATAACTAACGTGTGGCTCTACGAAAGAGAATAATGTAACCTATTTCCAGACTGTAGAAATGAATATCTAGAAAAAAACTCTTGGCCTACCAGGAGGCACAGTAAATTGTCTGCTAAGGCTTGGGCTGGGTCTCACGGATATTAGAATTAAGTACCAGCAAAGAATCTTGAATTACTGGTTTTGCCTCACTGTTTGCTCAGACATTCAATAAAGTACCACTTCTGGTCAAATATTCCAGTTTCGTGAATCGATAACATTCATAAAATATGGAAGGCCTGGTCAGAGCAATAACATCTAACATGAGTGAAAGTTGCATTTCCCATAAGAAAAAAATGTCTGGTTAAAGAATCGGCTATAAAAAGTGATTTGGAAGATTGTGGTAAAATAAGTCAATTTGCTCATTTGATGCAGAAGATTATAAAGATGAAATACAACCATATTGAATACATAATATAAATAAACTAGTAGTATTGGAAGATGGATGTTGAAGGCAATACTGGGCCAAGGGCCTGCTTTTATGAAAAATGAATAATAAGTCTTCAAAGCAAAGGAAGGCACTGACATGTTTTTTTGTCTCTTTGTCAAACCAGTAGTTTTTTTGTCTCTTTGTAAAACCAGTAGTTTGACACTTTCTCATCTGCTTGGAATAGGCACAATTCTTCAATAAATCAATCAGTACATTTGTAAAATGCGCTACTCACCCGTGAGGGTCTCAAGGCTCTGGGGGAGGGGGGGGGGGGGGGCGCTACTGTTTGAAGAGCCAGGTCTTGAGGTGTTTCCTGAATGTGAGGTGGTCCTGGGTCAGTCATAGGTGGGCGGGGAGGGAGTTCCACGTTTTTGCCGCCAGGTAGGAGAAAGATCTTCCTCCGGCGGTGGTTCTGCGGATCCGTGGGACAGTGGCGAGGGCGAGGCTGGTGGAGCGGAGTTTGCGTGTTGGAGTGTAGAACGTGAGGTGGTTGTTGAGGTATTCAGGACCTATGTCGTGGAGCGCTTTGTGTGCGTGGGTGAGGAGCCCGAACGTGATCCTTTTGTTGACGGGGAGCCAGTGCAGGCCTCTCAGGTGGGCTGATATGTGGCCGTGGTGGGGGATGTCGAGGATGAGTTGTGCGGATGCGTTGTGTATGTGTTTGAGTCTTTTCTGAAGTTTGGCTGTGGTTCCTGCGTATAGGACGTTCCCGTAGTCTAGTCGGCTGGTGATGAGGGCCTGGGTGACCGTCTTTCTAGTTCCGGTAGGTATCCACTGGAAGATCTTACGGAGCATGCACAGGGTGTTGAAGCATGATGATGAGATGGCGTTCACTTGCTTGGTCATCATGAGAGAGGAGTCCAGGATGAATCCCAGGTTGCGTGCGTGGTCAGTGGGTGTCGGTGCGGTGGCCAGTTCTGTGGGCCATCAGGAGTCGTCCCAAGCGGATGGGAATGGTCCGAGGATGAGGACCTCCGTCTTGTCTGAGTTCAGTTTAAGGCAGCTGAGTTTCATACATTCGGCAACGTTTTTCATTCCTTCCTGGAGGTTGAGTTTGGCGGTGGCTGGGTCCTTGGTGAGGGAGAGTATCAGCTGGGTGTCGTCGGCGTATGAGATGATTTTGAAGTTGTGCTTGCGTGCGATGGTGGCAAGGGGCTCATGTAGATATTGAAGAGGGTTGGGCTGAGCCTTGGGGTATGCCGCAGATGATCTCGGTGGCATCGAAGCGGAAGGGAGGGAGGCAGACTCTCTGGGTTCTGTCGGAGAGGAACGAGGTCATCCAGTCCAGGGCTTTATCTTGGATCCCGGCATTGTGGAGGCGGGTTATTAGGGAGCGATGGCAGACTGTATCAAAGGCGGCTGAGAGGTCTAGGAGGATGAGGGCGGTAGTTTCCCTGTTGTCGAGTAGGGTTCTGATGTAGTCGGTGGCTGCGATGAGTGCGGTCTCGGTGCTGTGGTTGGCTCGAAATCCAGACTGGGATGGGTCGAGGGATCCATTGGCCTCGAGGAATGCGGTCAGCTGTTTATTGACAATCTTCTCGATCACTTTCGCCAAGAAGGGAAGAAGAAAGATGGGGTGGAGGTTTTTGAGGTCTTTAGGGTCCGCTGTGAGTTTTTTCAGTAGGGCGTTGATCTCTGCCTGCTTTCAGCTCTCTGGGAAGGTGGCGGACGCGAGGGAGTTTTTTATGATGTTCCGTAGGTGGGGAGCGATGATGGTGTCGGCTTTGTTGAAGATGTGGTGAGGGAGGCATGGGTCGGAAGGAGAGCCGGAGTGGATGGTTTTCATAGCGTGGGCGGTGTCTTTGGTGCTGATGGGAGTCCAAGCGCTGAGGGTGGTTGTGGGGGGCGTTGGTTCGGTGGCTGGGGGCGGAGTCTGGGCACTGAAGCTGTTGTGGATATCGGCGATCTTGCGGTGAAAGAACGTGGCGGGGGAGTTGCAGAGATCTTGCGACGGTGTGATGTCGTTGCTGTTGGCGCTGGGATTGGAGAGCTCTTTTACGATGCTGAAGAGTTCCTTGCTGTTGTGTGTGTTGTTGTCCAGGCGTTCTTTGAACAATGTCTATTTGGTGGTGCGGATCAGCTGGTGGTGTTTGCGGGTGGCGTCCTTGAGGGCTGTCATGTTTTCTGTCGTCTGTTGGCGGCGCCAGGTTTTCTCGAGGGTTCGGCAGGATTTCTTCGATTCTTTGAGGTTGTCGGTGAACCATGTTGCTTTCCTGTTGCCGGGCTTGCCTGGAGGTTCTTCAGTGGCGTAAGGGCGTCGGCACAGTTGACGATCCACTGTGTGAGGTTGCGGACTGCGTCGTTGGTGTCAGTAGTGTTGATTGGTAGGTTCTGGCTCAGTGATGTGGTCAGCTGGTCTGCAGTGACTTTGCTCCAGCATCTACAGGGGATCTGTTGCAGGCGGTGGTGGGATGTGGTCTTCTTAAAGGTGAAGTGGATGCAGCGGTGGTCGGTCCAGTGTAGTCTGGTGGAGTGGTTGAAGGCAACGTGGCTGCTGGCAGAGAAGATGGGGTCGAGCGTGTGATCGGCATAGTGGGTGGGGGTGTTCACCAGTTGCTTGAGTCCGAGGTTGGCGAGGTTGTCGAGCAGGGTGGTGGTGTTGTTGTCATTGTTGTTCTCCAGGTGGAAGTTCAGGTCCCCTAGGAGGATGTAGTCGGATGAGGCGAGGGCATGTGGGCTGATGAAGTCGGCGATGGCTTCACTGAATTGTGTGCGTGGGCCCGGGGGTCTGTAGATGAGGGTTCCTCTGAGGGTGGTCTTGGGGTCGGTTTGGATCTGGAAGTGTAGGTGTTCGGCGGTGGTGAGGTCATCTTCGGAGTTGGTTGTGACGTCGATGGTGTTCCTGTAGATGATGGCGATTCCTCCTCCGGTTTGGTTGATGCAGTCCTTTCAGGTGATCTTGTAGCCGTCCGGGATGGCTATGGCGATGTCGGGGGCTGAGGAGGCGTTCATCCAGGTTTCTGTGAGGAAGGCGACTTCTGGTGCTGTTGTGTTGAGGAGGTCCTAGAGTTCGACAGGGTGCTTGTGGACGGAGCGGGTGTTGAGCAGGATGCACTTGAGGTGGTTGTTGTTGTTGCCTGGTCTGGGTGGTGTGGTGTAGGTTCGGACGCAGGTGAATTTGCAGACTTGGCAGGAGAAGGGTCCGAGGGTGCGCTTCGGGGTGGCTCGGTAGCAGGCAGATGGTCGGCCGGTGTTGAGTGCATGGAGGGTGGTGGTGTCGTAGCTCAGTCGGGTTTCTTGGTTTCGGGGGGGGCCAGGAGTTCTGGCGCTGGGCGCGGTCCAGGTGCGGACGGGCTCAGACCAGCTTGCCTTTGGCATGCCTTAGGCGTGCCAGCGGCGCGCCCGCTGCGTGCGTGCACTGTGCGGCCGCTGAGCGGCCTCAATATGAGGGGCTATGGGAGGCAGGAGCAGCTGGGAAGCGGGAGCGCGGCGGCGAATGGGGCACCAGGTGGGCGGGCCGCAGGGAGACAGCGGCGGGAAGCGCGAGGGAGGGGAGCGGGTGGGGGGCAGGAGGGGAAGGCACAGGGTACTAGGGGCGAAGGGCTACAATTTAGGCAGACAGTAAACAGTGGCAAAAGGCAGGCTGTAAAAAATGGCAGAAAGAGGAAAAACAGTCCGAGGCAGAAGAAAGGACTGCGCAACAATCACAGGCGAGGTAACAGCGGGCAGCGGGACAGCAGCATAGGGGGACCGTGTGGCGGCTGAGGGGGAAACCTACCTGGTGACAGGGTCAAAGTTCGCTACCTTCACCACCGTGCGGCCTCCATATGAGAGGCTATGGGAGGGAGAAGCAGCTGGGAAGCGGGGCGGCAAATGGGGCACCAGGGGGGAGGGGCTGCAGGGAGGCAGCGGCAGGTTAGCGTGAGGGAGGGCAGCGGGTGGGGGCAGGGGAGGGGGAAGGCACAGGGCACTAGGGGCGAAGGGCTACAATTTATTCTTGGATTTGAGAGAGAAAGACGGTTACTATCTGTTCATAGAAAACTACTGATTTGTCAATTACATAAACTAATGATTTATGTTTTAAATGTGACAATATCAGACTATGTTACTGTTTGGGAATTCTTTTTTCAAATTGCAATGAAAAGAATGGAATTGCAGATATAGTAAATATATTAAACATAATCAATCTAAATCACTGCTGACAGGGCATGTTGCACATTATTATCTTATATTTATCCTCCTTATCAAGCACTTTATAACGGTTTTGCACATCTATACAACTCTTGTCACTATTGTAAAACATGCATGCTGATATATATATATTTTTTTTTAAAACCTTTATTTTCAGTTGCAGCAATACATTTGCGGGCCTACAACCACAGGGGCCGGCCGTCGCTAAAACGAAACAGAAACTTGGCATTGCACTGATACACAGCTCTACAGCCGACAACCAGGGGGCCCGGCAGCGATTCAGCATACTATTCGTAAGAGTCATATGATAGTGCGCAGGATAAGGTTAAGGTTTTACATTTCAAGTATATATAAATAAACAATAAAACAAACCGAAAAACAAACGAGGCAAAAGAGACTATACGGTGAGTGTTCGTCCCAGGGGGGGGGGGGTGGGGGGGGGGGGGGTAGAGCAATGTTAGTGGATGAAACCGTGGGAGGGGGGGGCATGGGAGCGAGTGATTACAGCATCAGCAAGAATCTATACAGTACAAGGAATGTTGGGATATGGGGACTGCGACATTTCCGGGATATCCACAAAAGGAGGAGTACAGATCTCCCCTCGATATAGGTTCCATTGATTCCATATTCTCCCTCACTTATTAGGTCTGCCACGTGCAACATACACAGTTTTTCCCTAAACATGCACCAGTCCATGTTTTCTTTCCAAGCTGAAATCGTAGGTGCTCTTTGGGACCCCCACAGTTGTGCTATGTCCCTTTTAGCTACCATGTTCCCAAGGGTAGCCCATTGCGTCTGTGCCACATTATAATCATTTGGTTCCCATACATTCAGTAAACAGCGTCGGGCTTCAGGCAACAACGAGACTCCCGTAAGTTCTTCCATGACAGCATGCACACGATTCCAAAACACAACCACATCAGGGCACTCCCAAATGATATAGAGGAAGGTACCCCTCAAACCACACCCACGCTTACACAGCCCATCCACAGAATAACCTATACGCAGCAGCCGGGGACCTGTTATATAGATACGATGTAAGATCTTTAATTGCACCAGCCGGAGACGGGCGGGAATCGCGACCTCTTTAGGAGAAGATATCGCTGCCTGCCAATCCTCATCATCCAACTCCAGTCCATCCCCGGTTCAAGCTTCCCAAAGCTGCAGAAGTAAATCCGTTCGATCGTTAATACGTTTTTTATATATTAGGGAAATAGTGCTATCCGGAACGTGTCCGTCAAGTACTCTATCCTCGAGAGGAGAAGATTCCGGGATCACGGTCCCGGCCGGGAAAACCGAGCCAAGTGCGTGCTCCCTATCACTAAGCGCATATTCCGACTGCAGCTCCTCAAAAGTCTTGATCCTATCCTTGACTCAAAGATCCCCGACTCTACTGATGCCGATGAGGTCCCACTTCTCGAAGCCCTTCGTTGTTCACAAACTACCCAATCTTTCAGCTACGTAAAGCGGGGTCGCTCGGGTCAATCTGTCTGACCACCCCATAGCTGTGTTCGCACTACACCACACCCACACCGCGACCCCAGTGGGTCCTGTTAGTTTCCTGCCAGTCGATTTGGAGTATTACGCCCTGTTGTAGTTCCCTCCCGGCAGCTGCCATTTATCCATTTCGAATGCGGGATTTGGCATAGGGCCGTACATGGCATGATTGATTGCATTCAATTGGGATGCCCAGTAATAACACTTGATGTCCGGTAACGCAATGCCCCCATCGTACCAGGGCAGTGTCAATTTCGCTAGGGCAATGCGAGGACGCCCGCCCCATATTAACTGCCTCTGTAGGCTCTCTATCTCACGAAAATAACTGGCAGGTACGAGATCGAGCGTATTCTGGAGGGCATATAGAAATCGGGGTAGGGACATCATCTTGAAAAGAGCTGCCCTCCCGACCGGGGACAACGGCAGGCCACGCCAAGCCGCTACGTTGGATTTAAGCCGAAGAAGCGGTGGAAGCAGGTTACGTACATACCGAACCGCAGGGTCCAACGATCTGAAAATCCCCAAATATTTAAAACCAGTCTGCGATATCTGTAGCGGGCAGATACGCAGCAAGGGGGGTACATCCCCAGTGAGCGCATAAACACTAGATTTGGCCCAATTGATCACTAGACCGGAGGTCTTTCCGAATGAGCTAAGTACATCAAACAGTACCCCCAGTGACTTCCGAGGGGAAGTGAGGTATAACAGAATGTCGTCTGCATATAGCAATATGCGGTCTTCAAAGTCGGGGGTCCACCTAATGCCTTTAAGCGATGGTTCCCACCGCAGCCAAGCAGCTAGGGGTTCTAAAGCGAGCGCGAAGAGTAGTGGAGATAAAGGGCACCCCTGTCACGTACCCCTCCCGAGGACAAAGGATTCCGAGACCCTGCCGTTAACCACCACCTGGGCCAGCGGTTCCTCATAAAGAAGTTTAACCCAACCGATAAACCCTGGGCCAAAACCGAACTTCGCGAGAGCAGCCCACAAATATGGCCATTCCACAGTATCGAAGGCCATCGTGGCATCCAAGGAGACCAAGATGCCGGCTCAGGCAACGACTCCGCTCTCGCCAGGACGCCATGAAGACTACGCAGGTTCAGCGTGGTGTTGCGGTGAGGGATAAACCCGGACTGATCCGGGTGTATCAGGTCGCCGATCACCTTTATTAGCCGATTTGCCAGTAGTTTTGCCAAGACCTTAGGTTCGGCATTTAAAAGTGATATCGGTCTGTAAGACGCACATAGGTCCCGGGGTTTCCCTTCTTTATGAATTACAACAATGGACGCAAGTCTCTGGTCTCGGGAAAGGGACCCGACATCTCGCGACTCCAGAAACATCTCACGGAGGTACGGCGTCATTTTGTCTGGACACAACTTATACAATTCAATGGGGATACCATTTGGGCCCGTAGCTTTTCCCGAGCGGATGGAGCGGATAGCGAGCGCTATTTCATCGTTGGAAAATTCTGCCTCCATAAGCTCTCTGTCAGAATCAGACAAGCAAGGCAAAGCAATATCTCTAAGCAACAAATGCGAGTCCTCCTCCGGTCTGTCTGAGACTGGCGCATACACCTTTTGGAAATGGTGTGCGAAACCCTCCACTATCTCCACAGGATCAACAACTCGCACTCCATCCGCTCTCTTTATAACAGGCACAACACGATTCAATCTTTCCTTTTTATCCAACCAGGCAATCAGCTTCCCCGCTTTATCTCCGACATCATACAGTCGCCCCTGTTGCTCACGACTCATAGCCTTGGACGCATCAGTCACCAGAGCTCTATAATCAAACTGTTTGAGGTTTAGAGCGTGTAGCTTATCATGCGTGGCACCAGACTCCAACTCTCCTTCCAAGTCAGTGATTTCAGCCTCTAGTCGTACTACCTCCTCATTTTTACTTTTCTTTGCACAAGCAATCAACGACAGAGTTTGACCACGGATTACTGTCTTGAAGGCTTCCCATAGTGAGATGGAGGAGGACACCGACCCCACATTTTCAGTGAAATAATGATCAATAGACTTAATTACGCCCGCCCGGGTTTTAGGATTACGAAGATGCCAGGGATTAATTGGGGCCACTCGACCCCCAGCTGAATATCAATGGAGAGCCACAGTGGGGAGTGGTCCGAAACACCCCTGGCTAGATGTCTAACCTCTTTCACCGAAACGGCCTGTACCGCTGGCATAAGAACATAATCAAGCCTAGCAAGGCTCCTGTGTGCACCAGAATGAAAAGTATATTGTGCCTGTCCAGGGTGCATCAGCCTCCAACAATCCACCAGACCCAATGTCTCCAGGAAGTTAACCAGCCAAGATTGTGATCTCGCAAGATCCCTAGGGGGGCTGCAGTCCTGTCTACCACATACAACAGAGTTGAAGTCTCCACCCATAACCAAAATCCCCTCGGGGAACCCCAACACCACTTTCCCCAAATCAGCAAATGTCGTAGTTTGTAGACCTGGCGGAACATACACAGAGAGTATGGAAATCGTCTTCCCCTCCCACCTGCCCGTGATAGCAGCATACCGTCCCCTATCGTCTAGGACAGTATCATATATTTCCAAGGGGAGGGAGCTCCTAACAAGAACACCAGCCCCCCTCGACCCAGTAGTGAATCCCGAGTGTGCGACTAGACGATAACCTTGCCTATTCATTGCGCGGCATGTGTTCCCTATCAAATGCGTTTCCTGTAGCAACACCACATCAGGGGAAAGACGTTTCAAAAACTGTAGTACTATCCCCCATTATATCCTGTCCCCCAAACCGTTAACATTCCAACTTAGTACCCTCAACCCCCTACCCCCATCCCAGGAATGAAGGCAGACTCCCTCCCACAGCGAAACGGACACAAAAGTCAAACTATGCAGTGATATGTTGCTTCTAAACAAAACAAAATAAAGCGAAGTTCCCCCCACCACCCCCAAAGAAATTCACTGAACACCCCCCCCACCCTGCACCCCTGCGTTAGACCAAATAGCCACCCCAACTTGCAGTGTGCCTGTCGCCCTAACATGAAACTAGTCTACAAAAAGGAGAAAAACCCCTGGAAGGAGGAAGAGTCCCGTCTCCCCTACCGCCTCTGGGTATATACGATTGTATGTACAAACACAAAAAGTCATCAAACCACTGCTGCAAAGTCCGTATACTTCACGTGCCGGTCATCACTCACTACTCCTGTTCCAATGGGCCACCATCTGCTCCCCCCGATTGCTCCGGGTGGTCTCGATGTGTCGGTAGAGTATTAAGCCAGTCACTAACGACCTCAGGCCGATCAAAAAAGAGCACCCATTCATTGTATTCGACGCGTAGTCGAGCAGGAAAGAGCAAAGCATATTTCAAGCCCTTGTCTCTCAATCTCTATTTCACCCCCATGAATCCTATCCTCTGCTTCTGTACAGATTGAGTGAAGTCTGGGTAAAAGCCAACCGTCACGTTCTCGAATTTCGGGGGGCCATTGGCCCGCGATGCCTGCAGGATAGCGTCTCTATCCCTAAAATTGAAAAATCTGGCTATTATGGGCCGTGGCGGGGCGCCCGGTTTATGTTTATGTTTCCCACCCGGAATTCTGTGGGCACGTTCCACCGCAAAAAAGTTACTGAGGCCCTTAGGGGCCAGATGATTCAATATCAGGTCCTCCACAAGGAGATCCGTCGTCAACTCAGTGGACTTCTCCGGAACCCCGATGATGCGTTGGTTGTTGCGCCTTGATCGACTTTCAAAGTCCTCCAGCCGGCGGGCAAACAGATCATTAGAGGATCATAGATTACGAACCTCTGTTTGGAGATCGGACATGTCGGTCGTAAGGCTGGCGGTCTTGATATCCAAAGACTTGACCCGTTCATTGGTCTTCGCCAGATCAGTCCTGATCAAGTTGACATTGATAGCCACCGTGTCAAGCTTTAGAGCCAATGTCTCGTATTGCTGGCCCATGGATGTCTTCATGCTCGCAATGGCGCCCGTGACGTCTCGTAGAGTCAACCCCTCCATCGTTGAGGAGCCATCTCCGGTCTCGTCCGAGGTTTTACCAACACCACTGGGGGATCCTTTAGGGTGAGTGTAGCGATCCATAATATTCAATTGAATGGCACCCCCTCGGTGCGTGACTTTGGTTGTCCGTTTCTTGCTTTCTGGCTTGCTCACCATGTTAAGCGACGTGCCCCGGAGGGGCATTTGGGACCTGGTGTGAATCGCTCCTCACAAATCAGGCTTAGAGAAGTCTAGATACGAGACGCAGCGGGCAAGCGTACAACCCGAAGTTAGACCATGGGCCAACAAAGTCAGATGCCGGCTGGTTTCAGTAAACAAGATCCAAAAACGAAACCGAAAGTACTTCAAGGGCACAATTCGACTTCCACTGGCCGTTGTTATTCAATTGCCTCCAGGGTGTCTCGGGGACTCGAGTCCCGGGCTGCTCCTCGGTGTAGGCCGCCAACTTTCGGAGTGGAGTAAGTCCGGTTCCCGGCATCCAAATCGATCCCTGAAAAGAGCTTCTATGTCAGCAGGGTCATGCCTTTAATAACCCGTCGTCTGTATCAGGATTAGTGACAGGATATATGCGGGAGGCGGCGAGGGTCTCGGGAGCCCTTTGTTCACACGACCATCTTGGATGCGCGCTAAGCTCCTCCCTCGCTGATACTTTCTTATCTGCTTGAATGGAGTAAATATTTTGGAAACTAGAGGAAGAGAAAGTTACTCCTGGTGTACAGATAATCTAGCATCATTGCTTATGTGAATTACTAAGGTTAGTAATGAAATGTGAAAAAAAGGGAATATAATTGCATCTGTGTAAAAACTTTTTGAAATTGTGACAAAAACATTGTAATAGATTATTTAGCAAGTACATTTTTTTCAATGAACTTAAGTTGATTCTGCTTGTGAACGATAAAATCTAACACATACGCCTCTTTTTTATCAGTGGTTATTATACATTATTATAAACTTTGTCTTTGGGGATTTTAGGCCTCACCGCCTCAGAGTGTTATTCCCCTCAACTTTTTGCCTACCTCCTCTACTCTTCTGACCTTGTTTTTGCTAGCTTTGTGACTCTGTGCACATTACCGCTTCTAACCAGTGCTAAGTTGCTTGTGCTCTCTCCCATAAACATGGTAACATTGGTTCATCCTAATTGGCATATTTAATTTACTCATAAGTCCCTAGTAAAGTGTTACGCCCAGTTCCCAGGGGTTGTATATTAAATGCTACTCGTAGGCCTGCAGCTGTGATTGTGCCGCCCACTTAATAACCCCTTAACCATGTCTCAGGCCTGCCACTACAGAGCCTGTATGTGTAGTTTTACACTACCATGTCAACCTGCAAAAATGAACCTTTTGCCAGGCCCAAACCTTCACTTTGTATACATACAAGTCATCTCTAAGGTAGGCATTTAACAACCCAGAGAGCAGGGTGCAATGTGTTTGAAAGGCAGGACATGTGCCTTTAAACTTTACATGTCCTGCTAGTGAAAAACTCTCAAAGTTAATCAATCAATTAATACTTTTTACTATTTGGCATTTAGAAACAAATGCATAAAAAGTTCAGATAAAAATATACAAACATATCAATAAGTTATCATAAAAAGGCTGATATTTAAAAATGTATGCTGAAACCCTTAAAAATAGCATATACATCACCTCACTGATTCATCTGCATCTTAATAAATTTAGATTTGTTCCAGCTGTGCATATTTTACAGGTTTTAAAATGTTATCACGTTTGCTAATCTGCGAGTTTTTAGTGCTGTACACAAAAACGAGGCCACCGTCAGGCAGACTTATGGAGTCTCTAATTGTAACATAACAGACAGTGCTACAATTTAAATACGCAAACAAAATTTCTTCAGAAATGGGATAATATAACTTTTCCACTCTGTCTGATAAAACTGGCAAAAAACAGTATGTGTATAATTGATTGTTTTGATCAGGAGTCACAAGGACATCGTCCCATTTGCGTCTCAGAGTACACATTAGCTGGAAAACCCAGCATTAAAGTTACATATCCCAACCGAAACCTTATTAAAATGAGTCGATGGGAATTATTGGTTACACAAGCAAGGTACGAGGATAGACCGTGCACCAAAGGGGATCTCTTGTTATATGTAATTACTGTGGCTTTATCTTTATTCCTCAGCTCTCTTTCTTGTGCACATTTCTCTAAAAGAGAATTTATTAGTTTCGCCTTTGAAAAGGCTTCACATGGCACAGGGTCGTCATGAAGGGTCACCAACCCCAGAGAGTCCAGAGTGAACATTAAATAATTTAGCCATGTTATTTTATACTCGAAAGCCAATTTTGTGATATATTTTATAATACATCGATTTATCAGTACTGCCTCTCGTTTCCAAATTGACAACCAAAGTAGCAAGGGAGCCAGTTTGATTGTATAGGAAATATAGGGTAAGCCTAGTTCGTTGTGTCTAATTACCTTGGTACACGCCTTAGGGGAGGACAGTAACCTCTTGGTTAACTTATCCTCTATTTTGTGAAGGGTGTCCACTTTGGTTATACCCCAAATTGCTGTCCCACATGTAGCCACAAAAACTGGTTTTGCCAGGTAGATTTTAACCATCTCTGGTATTGGTTTGTTGCCCAAGTTTGATGCAAACCTGAGGATTGCAGCTATAGTTTTATTTATCTGTCTAGCTCTCAAAGACAGTATTATTTTCCAATCTAAATTATTATCAAAGGTAATGCCTATATACGAGAAATTAGCTACAATATCAACTTTTCTCTGTGCGATAGCATAATTTCCCATACACATAATAAAAGACTTTGCTTTGTTCCCATGTAAACTAAGGTTTGCCGTAAATGATACATACTGGGTGATGCAATTTTACGGGGCGAGAAGAGTGTGCCAACAGGACCGCGTCATCTGCATACAGTAGGATGGGGAATCGCGTTGTACTTGCAATCAGGTGTCTATTACCTTTTCAACCAGGTACTCATTTAGTTTATTGGTGTACAATGAGAAAAGAAAGGGTGCAAGTACGCAGCCCTGCCTTATATCATTTTTTATGTTAAAGAGTATGGTGCATTCACCATGCCTCCGTGGCGGACCTTTGCTGTAGCACCTGCATACAATTGTCATATAAAACAGATTATTGCTGCCTCTACCCTCATTTGCTCTATTACTTGCCACAACTTATTATGGTTAACGGAGTCGAATGCGGTAGAGAGATCCATGAATGCCATATAGTCATCCTCATGCCTAGCCTGTGTGTACTTCCCTGCTAAGAGTGCCAAGTTCAGACATTTATCCACGGTCCCTCTTCCTTTCCTGTATCCATATTGGAACTCCGCCAGGATCCCCTTCTCACGTGCCCAGTCTTCCATTCTGTTTAACAATATATGGCCCATTACCTTTTTTGCCATACTATCAATTATCGTGATTGGCCGATAGTTAGCAGGATCGGCATCATCTCCTTTTTAGGTCGAGCAGACGTACTCTCAATGCGTGAGCATTGAGAGTGTCTGCTACAGACCTAATGTGGCCCGTATTTAGGAGAGTGGACACGACTCAGACGCGCACTTTTGCAGTCTCAGTTTTGACCGCGGGAGCGCGCGTCTGAGCCGCGCTTGTGCAGAGTAACTCACAGCCCCTGCTCACACACAGACACAGCCAGCCCCCACCCCTCTGCATGCACGCACACACACACAGGTGCGCGCGCACACACACACACATACACACGCTGTCGCCCCCCACCCCCCTGCATACACACAGACACGCAAGCACGGAGCCCCACTCACCGGGACACAGCCAGCCCCCACCCCTCTGCATGCACGCACACACAGGCGCGCGCGCACACACACACACACATACACACGCTGCAGCCCCACTCACCGGGACTTCTACTCCGCAGGACTCTTCCGACGTCAACGGGCACAGGGACACCGGCACTCCGCTCCTTGGCTTCCCGGGCGGACGCCGGCTGCACGCAGGGCTCTCCTCTCTCTGCACCGGAGCCATGCGCCAGCCACTGCAGCCTGCCTCCTGGGAAGCTCCGGTCGCGTGTCCGGCCCGCCCCCGTCCCAACAAAGGTTGCCTGGCTTCCTGTTGAAGCCGGGCTGTGGCGGTGAGTTTGCTTGTTTCCTTTTGCTTTAGAACTCCATCAGAAAGCATCTGCTTTCCACTAATCTCCCTCATGTTTCTTTCCCAAACCAAGCACTCCTTGTTGCTCTGTCTTTACCATGCGCTTCTCCCTCCTCGCATTGCTCTTTCGTCTATATGCTTTTCTGCTCTTGCCCACTGTGTTGCTGTCTCTCCTGCATACTTCTACCCCTGCTCGAGTTGCTCTCTCCCTGGTGTCCTTGCCAACTCCTCTGATGCTCATCTCCAACCCACTCCCTTACTACCCCATACCTTCACCATTCTTTTATAAATACTTTTATTTTCTTTTGCAGCCAGGCAGCAAATGGTTGCCGACCCTCCACAAAATCACTTTCGCATACATACGTCTTTTTTTGTAATTGACCTATCTAAAGATTACCCGCCATCTTTGATTGATAAAAAAAGAAATCTAAGTAAATAGTGCCCATGCCATTTTATAGGCGCATGTTTCATCACACATACCCTTGTCTAAAGAATGATGCCTCCATCAACATTGGCTGCACTAATATGCCTTTTTTGGAGGAGGGGGGAGGGTGATACGAAGCTGCGGCGCAGTGGCTAGAGTGGCTGACTCCAGGTTGTGGGGCTCGCGGTTCGATCCCCGGGGACTGTGGCAGGTCAACATCATGTGGCCATGGACAACAGCTCACTTAATATCCCCAACGGCCTTGAGACCCTTAGGGTGATTAGTTCAAGCTTTACAAATCTTGACATTTATTAATTTATACAATACAGCACCAGCAAAATACATTCGCAAAGGCAAGACCTGCATGCTTTGCCAGCGCTTATTTCATTCCTATTTTTTCTGGTGCAGATCTAACCTGGAGGGCATAGATTCACTTTACAGTGAGCAACGAACGGACCCAACCCTTTCAGATTGCAGACAGAGTTACAACAATATTTTTTTGAGTTACAGCCTTACGTGAAATGAGGAAATACATACACTGTCATATCCATTATATGCATATGTGCATGTCTTTAAACATATGTTTTCACGTTGTTTTAAATAGATAGGTGCTGTCAGGTAGGGAGTATCGGTACTTCAATTTTTTTTAAAGGCGGAGGGTAGGGGTGACTGTACGCCTCAGCAGGATGCTTCCAATGGGAGCGGACCTTTTCCGGAGCAAACAGCCCGGTACTCGGATATTATGAGTGCCAGAACTTCATTATTTCTATTTCAAACACGGGTTTTGAAAGGCAGCAATCTTTGCATGGCCTTCATTCTCTAGAGCAATTTGATGATGCTAGGGTCTCCACGGGCCACTCTGCAGATGCCCAGGGTACACCGAGTCAGCTGCGTTTTAGAGCCAACTTGCTTAAAATGAAAAAGGTCAAACTTGAAGCCTTTTTATGCAAAGTGAATTAGTAATATATATATTACGTCTGGATCAAAAAAATGAAAGCACATGGCATCAGCTGCTAAGTGACATGCAGATTTCCCCTCTTCGAAATCGCCTATGGGGAGGCAACTCCCGTTCTACCCTCTCTGTAACTCACCCCCAAACCCCGTACCTCACACAATTGCAGGTCTTCCCGGGGTGGTGGTTGATACCCTCTAGCGCCCTTTTATGAAAATCACACAACAATGCTACCCTCGACGCCTTACCACCCCATCCCAATGTCCAGAAGCCGCAGATCCCTCTGTCTTATGTGCAGAGACACCACCAAATCAAAGCAACTAGACAGTATCAGCTAATCGGTCTGCGACTCATCCGAGACATATTTTGCAGCCCCCTAATGAGAGCACCATAATGTGATTCTAGTCTTTATTGCCCTTTGCCCATACAAGTTCCCAGTTGCTCACATTCTGAGGCAGACTCCTTCTGTGCGCGGCCATCCTTCGCCAAAGGTAACTTCAGCCTCTGCTGCCAGGCTTCAGCACACCAGGCTGCACACCCCTCACCCCCCAGTCACTTCATCCGCGCCCACTTCACACGCGCTCTGCAGGTCATAAACAGGACCATCTGCTCCACTCCCAGCACTGCATGACCATCTTCAAAGCAAGCTTGTAACACGAGCTGCCCTCAGACGTTCCAAGACACACACTTTTAATGCTTCTGAGGTCGATAACATGAGCCCCGTTGCATTGACACACACTGCCCTCACACACACAAGTTACTGTCACACACACAATGCTCTCAGACACACAGGCACACACAGGCACTGTTCACACACAATGCTCTCAGACACACAGGCTGCTCACACACACAGGCACTGTTCACACACAGGCACTGTTTACACACACACAGACACCGACACTGCTCACACACACAGATGCAGCTCACACACACAGGCACTTCACACACACACCGGCACTTCACACACACACCGGCACTTGACACACACACCGGCACTGCGCACACAACAAACCGGCACTGCGCACACACACCGGCACTGCGCGCACACACACAGCCAAGGGTGCCAGGTAAAATGTATAAATAGGGATGGTTTTAAAAGAAATTTGCACTTGTTGTGCCTTTCTGCCCTCTACATCACTACATCATCACTCAGCGCTACCCCAGCATCACTCAGCACCACCACATTATCACTCAGCACCACCACATTATCACTCAGCACCACCACATTATCACTCAGCACCACCACATTATCACTCAGCACCACCACATTATCACTCAGCACCACCACATTATCACTCAGCGCCACCACATTATCACTCAGCGCCACCACATTATCACTCAGCACCACCACATTATCATTCAGCACCACCACATTATCATTCAGCACCACCACATTATCACTCAGCACCACCACATTATCACTCAGCACCACCTCAGCACCATCACATTACCACTCAGCACCACCACATTATCATTCAGCACCACCACAGCATCATTCAGCACCACCACAGCATCACTCAGCACCACCACAGCATCACTCAGCACCACCACAGCATCACTCAGCACCACCACAGCATCACTCAGCACCACCACAGCATCATTCAGCACCACCACAGCACCACTCAGCACCACCACAGCATCACTCAGCGCCACCTCAGTATCACTCAGCGCCACCTCAGCATCACTCAGCGCCACCACATTATCACTCAGCACCACCACCGCACCACTCAGCACCACCACAGCACCACTCAGCACCACTACAGCACCACTCAGCACCACTACAGCACCAACCAGCACCACCACATTATCACTTAGCACCACCACATTATCACTCAGCACCACCACAGCACCACTCAGCACCACCACAACACCACTCAGCACCACCACAGCACCACTCAGCACCACCACTCAGCAACACCACAGCACCACAACTCAGCACCGCCATTCAGCACCACCACAGCACCACTCAGCAGCACCACAGCACCACAGCAGCACCACTCAGCACCACCACAGCACCACTCAGCAAAACCACAGCACCAACCAGCACCACCACATTATCACTTAGCACCACCACATTATCACTCAGCACCACCACAGCACCACTCAGCACCACCACAACACCACTCAGCACCACCACAGCACCACTCAGCACCACCACAGCACCACTCAGCACCACCACTCAGCACCACCACTCAGCACCACCACAGCACCACTCAGCACCACCACAGCACCACCGCAGCACCACTCAGCACCACCACAGCATCACTCAGCACCACCACAGCATCACTCAGCACCACCACAGCATCACTCAGCATCACTCAGCACCACCACAGCACCACTCAGCACCACCACAGCATCACTCGGCACCACCACAGCATCACTCAGCGCAACCCCAGGTTATAGGTGTGCCATTTGCGAAAGTTATAACTATTGGCATTGTAAAGGACAAAGCTATTAATTTACCTATTTTCAAAACCAACACATAAATAAAAAAATTGTAATTTACAAGACCAATAGCTCAAACTTTCCTAATGCGGACCTATTGCATTGCAAATGCTTGTTTGAATATCGGTTCAATAATGGACTGTTTCCAAGACGGAAGGGGCCCTCAATGCGAATGGCATTGAATAGTAAAGTGAGTAGAGGGGCCCAGAAGGTTCAATTATTCAGCAATATGTCAACAGGTACCCCATCTGTACCTGCTGCCTTTAATGATGAAGTTTGTGGCAGTGCAGGCTCTACCTCAGCCATATTATAAACTAGGGGGGAATTATGTCTTGTCCTGTCCGGCCGTTCTACAGTGAGACTTATATTCGGCTTTTGGAAGATTTTTTTAAAGTGATCCATCCATGTATTTTCCTCTATGCATACGTTTGTGGAGGGGCCACCTGCTTCTTGTAGAAATGCTACATTGACCACTTCCCAGAAGGATTTAGTATCACTGTCATTGGCTGCTGTCCTTAGTTTCTCCCATGCTTCAGATTGTAGTTGTTTTTTTCTGATTTTTCACAGCACTTTTATAGATCTCTCTCAGATTTTTGATTTGTAATGTATCCCTTGGGTTAGCTTTTAATGCATGGGGAAGGTTGACAGAGGCTTTGAGCAGGTATTATCAAACCAGCGATTTTGCAGCTGTTTACCTGAACCCGAGAGGTGAGTCAGTTTGTGCTTAATGCCTTCTAATGTCTTCGAAAATGCTAGCCCTTAGTGACTACTATGGGTTAAGCAAAAGCTAATCTCATCTTAATTTGACTGTATCAATCAGGAGAAAAAGAGCCCTTCGTCAACCTTGCTCCATTTTAAGGAGTAGCCGTTTCTTCTAGCTAAAACAGGTTTGGGGATTATGGTACTGTTTTTAGTTATACATTGGGCTTTCCAAGGCAGCATTAGGGAAATGTTAGCATGATCACGAAATTCTGTCGTTCTTGTATTTACCTCTGCTTTATTATTCTCACTAGAAGTAGATGTTATTATGTAATCTATCACCAAGTAGGCCTCCCCCTGTAAAAAGTCGGAATTGTTTGGCCAATGTTGTGGGTTCTCTGTGTCCTAATCTTCTACATTTTGTGAGAATTGTTGGCACATGAAATGGTCTCCGTTCATGCATTTTGCTATATTAATGTTGCCCGTCCATATACATTAAAGTGGTTTTCCTTGTATAATGTCCTCTAATGTTTCTTCGAGGTACTTTACCACCTCATATGGGGTCACAAAATTGTTGTAATAATAATGTATTATCAACCAACTTAAGCTATGGTTGCTATCTAGTATAATGTATGTGGAAAAATGGTGATTCATTAATAAAGCGTTCCACGTTGAATAAGATTGTGTTAGATATACATGTCAACGGTCACCCTTTAGCTCTTCCTTTGGTTAATGGGATGGCTGGTTTGTTAAAATATTGATAACAATTAACAAAAATGGGGTCCACTTCCCACGTCTCTTGGAAGCATAGGATTTGATGGGGTGCGAATATATTATACCATTCCTTATTGTCTTTTTATTTTTATACCCAGCTGTATTCCAGGAAAGCAAGGTGTGATAGATGTTAGGTTTTGGAATCACTCTTGCCATCTCTTTACTGGATGTCAAATACTGGGGGCTAGAATGTATTGCTATTGAGGGGAAATTATCTTCAGTGGATTGTTTGACGATCAAATCCACCCTTTCCCATGCTACAATTGGGTTTGCCATTACAGGGATTTGGGAAGGGACAAGGGGCCATGTGTATGAAGCCAATTTGCGCCGAAATTAGCAGAATTTCAGCGTTTGCGATCTCAAATTGGCAGTGTGCAATATAGCACACAAAAACCCCATCGCAAAATAAAATATCGCAAATTTTGCGATTCCCTATTTTGCTATTGCATTTAAGGAATCGCAAATTGCGATTGATTAAATGCTATGTAAGAAGCACAATAGAAAGTGAGATTTGGCCTTAAGGAATCGCAATTTACCACCAACTTCAAGTTGGTGCTAAATTGCGATTTCACTTAAAAATGCACATGTTTGTATTTTTTAAAGTGCCATCTGGCGCACATACATGCCCTTAGGGCATGTATGTGTGCCACATGTGTACACATGAACATTTCAGGGGTGCAACAAGGTGTCCTTTCGACACCCTGGCACCCTTGAAATTGCATTCTCAATTTGCGATTCTTTAATTGAGAATCGCAAATTGAGAATGTCTTCCCCTTCATTCCTACGGGCCTCTTAGCCCATAGGAATGAATGGGAAGGCATTCCTTATTTGCGAATCTCAATTTACGATTCGCAAATAAGGAATATGTGGGATTCGCAAAATTATTAGCAAATCCCACATACATTGCATTTTGCGATTCTCAAATTGCGATTCTCAGAAAATCGCGATTTGAGAATCGCAAAACTGTATTTTGTTGCCTATGGCCTTTCAAGCCCATTACTATCTTGCATATCACAGCCAATTTCAGGTGTCACGGGTCAGGGTAGTCAATCGCAGCTATTTAGGTCTGTTAGAGATGGGTATATATTGGCAGTAAATAAAGAGCTATTGTCCTCCCTTGTTAGGCAAAACCTTTCATTGCTCCCCTGCAACGAAGCCCTAGACATGAGGGGTCTATGTGAGAGCAATGGCTTATAGAAGAAGCCAAAAGGGACGGCATAAATCTTTGAGCTTGTTGTTCCTGCTGTAGGGAGTAGCGGTAGTATTTGCCCTACTACGTGTGTGTTATTAAAATTCAGTACTTCGCAATCTCACTCAATAACATTTTAGAATTGCCTACCCAAGAAATTGTTCTTGCAATAATTAGATGGTCATAAACGGATGGTGGAAGTCTTGCAGTCTTTGTTAGCCAGTGTCACGATTTATCCATCAGTTGGGTAGTTGTTTCTTGTTGGTCTGAAGTAAGGGTTGGGACATTTACCAAGATTAGCATGTAAGGACATGCGGCAGGTGGAAAGCATAAAACCCTTCGACTAATTTGCCCCCCTTTATTTAGACTCCTCTTGTTGGGCATTTTGTGAGAACTATTAGGATCAGCAGGGGCTAGTAACCACTCCCTCATACCACTATTATCTGCCCCTAGGTTCAAAAGTTTCATTCTCTGTGTGTCCACTTCTCTCTCTTCTGTTGGAGTCATATACTGTATTGGATTTCGGCCCGATGGCCTCCTGGTTTCCTTTGAAGAATTAATTAATCCTGTTTATGTTTTCCTACGGGGTGCAGGGCATTAACATGGTATTACTGGATGGTTGCACAGGGGTTGCATCTCTGGTTATAAGTGACAAACCATTCTCTTTTTGGTCAATCGTTAGGGTTTTTAGCATGCCTTTTATTGCTGTCAGGTGTGACAGTATGGGCTGTAGCAGGGCTGTTAATTTGTCCCACATAGTATCCTCAAAAGATCGCTGTGACATTTCAGCTGGCACACTTAGCTCGGATGTATGGTCTGCATTGTCTGTGACACTCAGACTTGCGTTCAATTTCCTTGTTTTTTGTGTGCTTTTTTGTGTGTACAAAGTTTTTGAGGCTATCATTTCCTTTTTGATAATGTTTTCCCCGTTGCTGTAGCTGGGGGTACAGGACTAGGGTGTGGTGATGGCAAGGACGTTGCTAATAGATCCTGATGGTCTGCCCCAACAGGCTCTGCACCTGGCTCTATGTCACTGTTTTCCAGTGCCTCATTCTGGCCAATCATGGGCTCTAGTGGATTACCCCCTCCCTGCGACATTCTCTTCTCAGTCAGTGCGATTTTATTAGCACTAGATGTGGTGGCTTTCACCAAGAAGGAATCCAATGTAGAGATATGCTCCCCTCAGTTATTGTTGTATTTAACTTTTTCTCGCCACATTCTGTCTTCTGTAGGTTCTTCTGGAAGGAGTTAAAGGGGTGGCCAAGCTCAGCCTCCTCTGGGCCTAGGCAGGCGTGGAGGGGACTGCCTTGGCGCATCCCCGTGCGCAGCCCGCGGCAAGGGCCGGCATCGCTGTTTTATACTTGCTCCAGGCACAAAGGAGGTTGGGGATTATTGGGGATTTTAGCCCCCCAGCGGGAAGGAGCGGCCCAGTGACCAGGTCAGCCAGGAGATGTAGTAAGGCGAAGTAAGGTTTGGCTTCCAGTTAAAGACAGTCACCCCGCAAGTAGGAAATGCAGGGTGAAGTGCACTGCACTGGCCACCTGCCACAAGTCAAGCTCACTAACTGCTACATCTGCAGTGACCCATAGCAAGAAAGCAAGGAACAATAAAAAAGAAAACGGAAAGTACTTGCCCAGAAAACCATTACAGACTTAGAACAGAAAGGCACTCACTGCGTTTTCTTTCTGTGTTGGAGCCGGCTGTCAGATAACAGTGGAGGGAATGACTCCTCCCGGCTCAATTTTTTTGTGGCGTGCAGCGGAGAAATATAGCTGGCTGGTGCGGTGCGGTGCAGTAGCAATCTCCTCAATGCAGTCTCCTAGGGCCTCTTCAGGCCACACCCCCTGGGCCAAAGTCAATGTTTTCTAGTGCAAAGCTCTCCTACAGGATGACAATGGTATTACCTCATGACAAGTGTAATTTCCAATTGGAAAGAGATTAGATGGTGTTTCTGGAACCCTAATTCAAAATCCTAACTGCATGGATTGACACAGACACATCTCTTCAGCTGTGGCCTGCATCTTCGGATTGGATGCAGCCAGGAACAAAGTACTTTGTTCAGCAGGCCTCACTGGGTCCAGCCCGTGCTCCATCACAGTTGGCCTGAATTTTTTACTTTGTCCTGGTCCGGTACAACAAGATATCCCAAGAAAGCACTCATTGCTTCTAAGCACTATTTTACAGTTTTTTCTTTTTGTTTTAAAGATTCATATCTCAGGGGCGTGGCTTGGGCACCGGAGGGGATGGACGCTGAAGAGCTTCGAGACGGCGTAGAGCGACGGGACATCTCCAGGCGGTTTCCGTAACTTGGAGATCTCAGGAATCTCTCCATACCTGGCGGAAATCTTGGAGCATGGACTGTTATCACGGCGGAATCGCAGGGTGAGCTCACATGGTGTGTTTTCACCATTCTCATATCGGCTGTGGCGTGCTGTACGTTACGGTCGCCATTTTGTGCTTTTGCGGCTCGCTGTGCGTCCCGCGGTAATTTTCTCTTGCTATTTTTGCCACAAATGATGACTTTGCAGCAATGAGCGTTTTTTATACTTTTTCTTCTTTTATGGAACTGTTATTCCTATGACAACTCCGATGTTTCTACAAGTTATGAGCAGCTTCTCTTCATGTCTACTCGGCATAACTTGGTGCTTCATTGGCCGCCATTTTAGTTGTTGATGCCTCTTCCTCATAAATTGAATTTCGACATGCTTACTGCAATTTGACAGGTTTTTTCACTCATTTCTCCTTACTTCTGTTGGCATAAGAACATATATAGACAATTGTTTTATTTTGGCGCAAATTAGTTGACTTTTTCCTCATTTCAATATTCTTCACGACATCATTAGTTTTTGTGCTCGCCTGACATTATTTCTCCTCACTTCTATTATTGGAAATTATGGCTCGCTCTCAACGTAGCAATTCCCAGTAAATGTCAGCTAGTTGCGTGCCTCTTCAGGACGTTAATCCTTTTAGTGTGTTACTAGATGATGTGGATGATGCTAGTACTGAATCTTTTGGATTAAAAGGTACATCTCCTAATGCTACTCGTTTGAGCTCTAAACCTGCCTCCAAAATACCTTCCACATCAGGTAAACAAGTGAAAGCGAATCCTCCTTCTCCAACCAACACCTCCCCATCTATCTCCATGGAGCTCCTTCTTGAAGAGCTACGCGCACTTAAACTTTTTATGATTGAAACAAACACTCACCTCCAGAGTCTTGAGGACAAATGGTCTTATACGGAGCAACAGGTTGCTGATCGTGAACGGAAAGTTACTGCAGTGCAGGTCATCTCAGACCAGTTCCCTGGAATGTTTAAAGAAATACAGTCTCTTAAGCAGCAGGTTTAAAATTTGTAAAACCGCAATAGACGCAATAACCTTTGCATTTACGGTCTTGCGGAAGGTCTTGAAGGGTCTAATCCTATCTCCTTTTTTCAATCATTTCTGCCAACGCTTCTTGGTCTACCATCTTCTCCCTCATTGAATATCCAGCGAGCACATCGTCTTGGCCAGCTTTCTTGTTCTGCAAACTTCTCATCATCTCTGATGAAACCTCAAGGTGTTATTCTGTATATCCTAGAGTATACAGACTTACTTAAAGTTATTCAAGCTGCCAAACAGTCGAGGAAACTTAGATGGAATGGTTCAAGTCTTTTTTTGCTCAAGATTACTCTAAAACTACTGCAGATCGACGCAAGCAATTTGCTTTGCGCTCCCTGAATGCTCGCTATGGACTTTTTCATCCCTGTCTTTTTAAAGTGACCTACAATAATAAAACGATGAATTATGAAGACCCTGCACTTCTTCAAAGTTTCCTTGACTCCTGCAGAGATGACTCTTTGGACACCCCTCAGTTATAATTGAGTTGTTTTTTTCTCATTCTATTTGCTGCATTGTGTTGCTGCATTTTGTTATGTCTTTAGCTCACCCCTAATGTGTTCCTTTTCTTATTATTAGGTGCAGCTTTGTGATTCCTTTGATGTCTGACCTCTTCGTTTGTGCCCGGAGGCTTTGTCCCTTTTTGCCGCGTCCTCTGGGAGTCTTCTGTTCGGTGTGTTCCTCCCCTTATGTGGTTCCTACACCCCCCTCTCATTGTCTTCCTGTGGTATGTCTTTTTGGTATTTTTATATCTTTTCACATATTGTTAATTTTGTTCAATATACCTGTTCCGTGTTTGCTTCTTTTTTATTCTTCTTATTTTTTTCTCTTTTCCTTTATGTCCTCCTTTTCCTCTCCCTTTCCTATTTACTTCTTCATTTATTCTTGATGACAGACTACTCCTTTCTATTTCTCTTCTATTTCTAATTTGTTTCTCTTCTCCTCAGATATCCCCTTTTTTAATCCTCTTCTTTCTTTTTATCTTTATTTCCTCTTTCCATTTTCATGTATTTCACAGTACCCTTCTTTTTCTTCTTTTTCTCATCTTCTCAATCCTGAATTTCTCATATAAGTTTTCTCTCCATTTTCTTTTCCTCATTTATAAAGTTCCTGAATTTGCATTATGTTTGTATAATAATAGTTCATGCTTTATTTGTTAGACACTTGTTATACTATTTTTATAATATGTTCATAGGTTTGTTTTTCATGGTTCATCTTTAGAGTTGTAACCTGGAATGTTAAAGGAGTTAATAATCCTATAAAAAGGCAACGTGTGCTATCTCACTTAGCTAGGTTAAACACTGATATTGCTTTTCTTCAAGAAACTCATCTATCAGAAGTTGAGGCTGCCAAATTGAATAGGGGTTGGGTTGGTCACGTTTTTTCTTCCCCTGCTTTAGGAAAGCAAGAAATATGACGTCTCTATATTATGTCATAAAAAATACCAGCCTTCAGTTATGCTTTAGGAATTCGATCCTGATGGCCGTTGGGTAATTACTAAATTGCTTATTGATCGCATCCCTTTAGTGTTATTTAATGTTTTTGCCCCAGTTCATATTGATAACAAGTTCTAGATTCAAGTTTCTGATAAACTTCTTTTGTTTGATGATGATGACTATGTTATTTTTGGAGGTGACTGTAATCAGATTCTAGACCCTATTTTGGATAGACGTTCCTCCGTGAAATTCGCCAACACTAAAATGCACTCACAATTCACTTCTGCCATACGAGGCAAAGCTTTAACTGACATTCGGCGGCTTTGTAACCCAGACTTACAGGAATATACCTTCTATTCTGCACCCCACAACTCCCAATATAGAATAGATTATCTTTTTCTTAGCAAACCCCTTTTGTTTGTTGATTTTGATTTACTACCTTTCTCACCTACACCTAATGCTGGCAGATGGCGTTTTAATAATGCTCTATTATCGGATCCCATTTTCACAGGTCAATTCACTTCTTTTGCTACTGAATTCTTTTCTTTGAATTCTACCCCAAATTCCTCCCCGGTAATGATTTGGGATTCTTTTAAAGCGGCAGCTAGAGGTTTTGTCATTAATTTTGTTTCGCGAAAGAAGAAATTCTTTGAGGCCAAACAGGCTCAGTTACTGGCCAATATTAAAAAACTTGAATATAATTTTTATCACTCTTCTTCTGAATCATCTTTAAGGATCCTTATTGAGGCAAAAATGTATTTTAATAAATCCTCTACGGAAGCTGCTTCCTCTTATCTTTTAAAAAGTAGTTCACGTTATTATGGAGGCCAGAATAAGATGGGTAAACTCCTTGCTAATTACTAAAAAGCACGCCGGGAACGAACTAACATTGAGTCCATCCGTAATCCTGCTGGAGATGCGTTATTTAAATACAATGATATTTTAAATAAATGTGTTTCTTTCTATAAAAATGTATACACACCGGAGCAACATCCATCCACTGCTGAACTTTCCTCATTTTTTCAATCGATAAATTCTCCCCCTACCCAGGACACCGATTTTACTTCGCTAGAATTGGACATTACCATATCCAAAATTAAGCATGCAGTGTCCGTTTTGAAAAGAGGTAAAGCACCAGGTCCGGATGGTTTTACCATTGAATTTTACTCCCACTTCGCATCTTTATTGCTTCCCCATTTGTTATCACTTTATCAATTTTTTATTTCAGAAGAGTCCTCCTCAGGTTATTTTCAGGATGCTGTAATATGTTTAATTCCCAAAGAGAATAAAGATCCTTCTTTTTGTAAAAATGATCGTCTTATCTCATTAGTTAATTTGGACCATAAAATGTTTGTGAAAATCCTTGCTCTCCGTAGTGATCCCATTGTACCCAATATTATTGGCCCGGAACAATCGGGATTTGTCAAAGGTTGTTTATCTTCAGACAATTCCAGGTTTTTCTTTAACATCTTAAGTAAGGCCTCTTCCCTCAGCTATCCCCTTGCCGCGATAGTATTCGATGCTGAGAAAGCTTTTGACAGGATTGGATGGGATTTTATGTTTCAGGCTCTTAAATGGATTGGGTTTCCTACTAAATTCATCTTTCTTATCTCACTATTATATTCTGGTCCTAAAGCCTCTATTTTTGTTAATGGGAAAACTTCTGATTATTTTCCTCCTTTTAGGGGAGTCCGTCAAGGTTGTCCCTTATCTCCTCTTTTATTTATTATTGCTTTAGAACCTTTTTTAACCAAAATTCAATTGGACGACAGGATTACTGGTTTTAAACTTAATACCACTCATGTTTAAATGTCCGTCTACGCTGATGACATACTTCTATATTGCTCTAATCCCTCTACTTCTCTTCCAGCTTTTCTTTCCCAAGTTGCTACTTTTTCGCATTTTTCTGGATATCGTCTTAATTCGGACAAATGTGAAATTCTCCCTTTAAATGTTCTTTCTTTGAAACAAGATTTTACCTCTACAGGTTTCTCTTGGAATTCTTATCAAATTAAATATTTAGGAATATGTTTTTTCCCTACTATTCCAGAAACCTTAAAAGAAAAGCTTGATGTTCTTTCTAAAAATCTCTCCACATCTATTGACCGTTGGCATCCACTTTTCCTTTCATGGTGCGGTCGCTTAGATTCTATTAAGATGATGCTATCCCCATTAATTCTTTATCTCGCGTCTATGGTCCCAGTGCACATGACTCAATCTTAAACAAATTCCTTTGGAAAAATGAATTCCCCAGAATAGCTCTTAACGCTCTTAAAGCAGACAAAATGTCTGGTGGCCTCAAATTTCCGGATTTCAAATCATATCATTATGCTTTTTCTCTGAGACAGTCCTCTTGTTGGCTTTATCTGGATCATTCTATTCATCCTCCTCTGTGGTTGCCTATTGAACAAAACTTTATAGCCCCTATTCATTTTAATGAAGCTCTTGCTTTCACTAATAATCTCTCTTCTTTCCGCCCTTTAGTGATCTCTCATACACGTAAATTATTAATTACCCTTCGTCCATCCTCTTACCCTTCTTCTATCTCGTTAGCTCATCAACCTATCTGGTATAATCACCTATTACGTATCAAGGGCCAGACTATTTATTGGAAAACTTGGAGACTCAAAGGTTTACTCTGGATCTCTCAACTAGTTTTTAATAATACACCCTTATTATTTTCTGATCTTCAATTAAAATTCTCTTTACCCTCTTCTTGTAAATCACAGTATGAATCCCTCCTTCCTTCTCTCTCTTAATATCTTCTATCCTTACCGCCTACACCCATTATTCCTCCTAGATTTTCTAATCTTTTCCCTTTATTATCTTCAACTACATCGGCTTCTTCTCTCTATAGATCCTCGTTCTTCTCCTTGGACAGAACCAAGACGAAGTCTGAATTGGCCTGGGAAAAATATCTTTCTGAATGTTGGTCCACTTCTTTTTGGGATAAATTGTGGTTAAAAATTCATAAAACGTCAAGAGCAGCTAATACCTCTCAGACTCTTTTTTTAAATTTATAAACGCCTTTTTTTACCCCAATGAAGTTAGCCTCCTTTTCCAGTGATTTATCCTCCAATTGCTGGTCATGTAAAGAACCCTCTGCTGATTTAAAACACATGCTTTTTGATTGACCCTCTCTCTCTAGTATTTGGTTGTTAGTTGGCCCCAAATTAATACAAATTTTAATACCCAAATCCCTTTTTCCATTTCCAACATCTTTTTGGGCTCTCTATCACCTTCCTGTCCATTATCAACTTCTAACCCCTCGTTAATTGACTTATTGCTTGCCATTGCCCTTCATTTAATCACTTCAAATTAGAAACAAGCTGATAAGATTACTTTCAAAGCTTGGTGGAATGCTGTTTGTTTTCATCATAGATTAGATACTAATAATGTTACTCCTATTTCTTTAGCAATTAAAAGGGATCTTTTATGGCTCCCCTTATCCTCCTATTTAACACACATTGCTTCCCCTTTGACCATTATCTTCTAATTCAGATGAAGTTCGGAACCCTCCATGAATTCTTTGTTGCCTTCACATCTTTTATTTTTTCAAATGTACTACTTGTTCCTACTCCTTTTATTTTTCTCATTATTGTACATTTTTGAACTTTTTTGCCTTATAGTTTTAAGCATACTGCTTTCTTGTTGAAATATTATGTTTTATTATTCAGGTATTTTTCTTATTTGTACTGTTTTATTTAGATACCCCTCCCTTTTTTCCCCCTTTAGCAATTATCAGACTGCTGTATAATGTTATTTTTCTATCTATATTATACCTTTTCTCTTAATAAACTTTAAACTTAAAAAAAAGATTCATATCTCAAGTTATACTTATTGGATTTTTCTTTATTTGGTCTTGTTTTATTTATTACAGTAATCTCAATTTTCCTAGTCTGGTGTGGAATAATTTTGAGTGGTGCTTTCACTGTTTTACTCTTTAACGTTTTGCTCTAATAGTTTACACATGGTCTCTAAGTTAAGCCTGACTGCTCTGTGCCAAGCTATCACAGGGTGAGCACATGTTACTTTAGGATTTTCCTACTTCTTACACTGCATTGTGTGGTTGCTGCTTGAGTAGGAATCATATCCCTATCAACCTACATTCCAGTTTCTAACAGGGGGTTACCGTTTTTCTACGTTTAAAGCGAAATATAGATTTGCTGTTACCATGACCCAACAGCACCAGGAATATATTGAGAATTAACAAGATCATATCATAACCGGTTAAGCCTTTGATAATGGATTAGAAACGAACAGGAACAATTATTATATAAGAACAAATAATTATTTATGAGGCAGATAATATGGTATGTTTCCAGTCGGTTACAAAACATATTTTCTCTCTTATTAAGCATATTATTCAGGGTATTGTATAAATGTCTGTTCACAATGTAGCACTACATCACTTAATTAGTGTCTTGTTGTTAATTGTTAAACTAAAAGGTAATAACTGTTTCTGTCAGGAGTTTCTTCCGAGTGCGATGTGGGGGAGGAGAGACTACAAATCCCATGGCGCCATCAGCTGGAGGCTCATGGGATAAAAACGGAGGACACACAAGGATTTCCGTGCATAATTGATTGTCGGAGTTGGAGTGTGCTTTCCAGTTGTTTGGTGGTGCTGAGGTCTCCTGGATGCAGAGCCAGTCCAGGGTGAAACGTTCCTGGGAACCTTCGTGCCATTTTCTTCCTGAGGTAAGGAAGGATGGAAGCCGAAGCAGAGCGGTCCGCTTTTTGAAACCATTCAAGGTTTCATTTACTTGGCACTACGGAGCCCTGGTGGGGGGTTCTTTGTGCCTGAATGAGACAGCCTTGGAGGGCTGTTCTCAGGGGATATTAATAATTTTTACTGCTTAGTTTCATGCGTGGAGTCGCAGATACGGAAGCGGTCAGAGCAAAGAACAGGGAGCTCTTTTTTCCAAACAATGTGGTACTCACTAGAGCGTGAGGAGGGCCATACATTTTTACTCTATGCTAGAGTGGTGATTACGAACTAATTTCTGGATTGGAGATATTAATTTACGCTCAGCAAGTTTTTGGTTCTTTTTTCCTTTGGATACAAACCTCCATTTGCATATATTGTTTATCATCTTTGATCTGAACTCACGTGGGAGTTTTTATATCTTTTACTGGATTAGCTTGCATTGTGAGCGTGAAGACTAGGAAAGGCATTACGAGACTCTGAAATGTTTACTAGGATTATTTCTTGTTCCCAAGAAGAATCCTTACAAGACTTTCCTAGACCATTTTGTGCTCTACATGTCGATGTTCTGTTATATGTTGTGTGAAGTATGTAGGATTATGGATTAGTCATGTTTCTATCTTTATTGGTGTTGTGGATTTGAGCAGAAGGATGAGTGAAAATCTTTCTATTTTTGTGCTTACAGGTTTCAGCAGGCAATCAGGTGTTTGAATTCTTGATGTGTGGGGTGGAATACCTGGAAGCAGGGTCTGCCTGGTTTCCTATGGTATATATAGATGGACAAACGAGATTTACTTGATAGTAGTATTTGTGCACAGAATTAATGAGTGTTTCCTTGTTCTTGCAGATTTCAAACTCACTGCTGTTCCCCTTCTCAAATACCCTTTACCTCGCCTGCTCTCCCTTCAGTCTGTGTTTGATTATTCTCAGAGTCAGGGCTAACAGGAGGTGGACCCCTTTGTGCATCATTCTGTTTCTGAAGAGATTTCATTTGTGGATCCGACAGAATTACGCACCCAAGAAATAATATACTCTTCCCAATCGGGGTGTTGCACAGAGATGATGTAATGCAAGCTCTGGCACTAGTGCAACAGGAGTTGGTAGCCTCCAATGTAGAAACTGTGGCCCTTAAAGAGGGGTTAGAACGACAAACCTGAAATCCCTTTGACATCACTTCTTTAGCGCCTCAGATACAAGTGCATGTTACTCCTCCTATGCCACTAGCTACACCTGAGAGGTATTCAGAGATCAGCATAAGATACAAGTGTTCTTGACTCAAGTCATGTTAAATTTTTCTTGAAAACCGGCTTCTTTCCCAAATAATAACTCCAGAGTTGCTTTGGTATTTCCTATCTTGCGGGAGATGCGGCAAATTGGGCAATACCATTAGTCAAGAATGATGATCCTGTACTGTCAGATTGGAACGCCTTTCAGAGTGAATTCTAAAGAGTGTTTGATAGGAGAGCTACGACATTTAGCGCAGATAAGGAACTATTGGAGTTGAAGCAGGGAAAGAAAAATCTGGTCACATACTTAACTACTTTCAATTGATTATTGGCAGAGACCGCTTGGCCTGAGGAAAAAAGAATGTCACTATACTACCAAGGGCTTAGAGAAGAGATGAAGGATATTCTGGCCCAGACAGAGCCTCAATCCACTACCTGTATTGATTTAATGAATCTTACCTTGAGACTAGATCATAGATTAACCGAAAGAGCTGGGGATAAACACAAACACTACAGGACGTATGTTAAATACGATAAGGGATATAAAAGATCCTTATTTATCCTGAAACTCAGGTAAAGGCTATGGAAGTGGGAGCCATTCAATCCCCTCTTTCTAATGAGGTAAGAGAAGCTTAAAGAGTGAACAAGCAATGTACGTATTGCGGAAAAAAAGCCACTCTGTCGGCAAATGCCCTTCAAAACCCAAAACATTGCATCCTTATGTAAATAAGAAGGTAGCAGTTTTGGTTATGGAGCAAAAGGAGAGTCTCCACACTCGTTTATCCAATTCTGTAAAAAATAACTGGAAGGTTCCTTCACTATCAGTGGTAAAAACACGCAAATCCGAATCCCACATAGTGCTTCAAATGTTAATGCAGGGTAAAGACAAGAGGCATGAAGTAGCGGTTATGATAGATTCTGAGGGTCACCGGTAACTTCATTTATCAGGCTTAGTACATAAGTTGGAATTGAGTTGCATCTCCAAACACAATCTGGAGAAGGAATTGGCCGCAGATGGCAAACCGTTGAAGTCTGGCCCGATTACTGAACAAACCGCACCAATTGGATTATCAGTCATCAGCATAAGACATAGGCCTGAAGAAACCATTTCTTTAAATATCATCGAGGCACCCCAATAAGAAATAATATTGGGAATGCGTTGGTTATGGCATCACAAACCTACCATTGACTGGAAGCGCAAATCAGTGATATTCCAATCTGAAGAATGCATTACATCCTGTTTAATAGACATCCATACACAGGCATTAGCTTTAGCCCTCCCATGGTGCATTGCTTCCGCTGCTGAAAAAGAGGTAGCACTGCTGTTAGTGTATAGATAGTTTGAGGATGTATTCAGTGAGGTTAGGGCAGAAACAATCCCGTCACAAAGAGATTATGACTGCCAGATTGACTTAATAGATAGGGCCACCATACCGTCATGCAGATTGTATGCTTTGTCTGAACCACAAACAAGACATTTGAGAGGGTATTTGGATCATTTTCTTGACATTGGTTTAATTAGACCTTCGTATTCCCCTTCTGTGTCTCCTTTTTTCTTTATTTCCAAAGCGAATGGTGACCTAAGAATGTGCATAGAATACTGCAGAATTTAACAAGAATACTATCAGAAATAGGTTCCCTCTTACTTTGGTGTCAGTATTACTTGATCAGGTCAAGTAAGCAGTTGTGTATACAAAGCTGGACTTGAAGGGGGCTTACGATTTGGTGAGAATGAGAGAGGGAGATGAATGGAAGACAGCATTTAAGACACGGTATGGGCTTTACGAATACACGGTCATGCCTTTTGGGTTGTGCAATGCCCCTGCTGCCTTCCAGTTTTTTCTCAACGATGTCTTGAAAGAATATGTTGACAGGTTTGTGGTAGTGTACATTGACGATATCCTGATTTATTCAGAGAATTAAGAAATTCTTGTGGATCATGTTTCGCTGGTGTTGCGAAAGTTGAGAGAACATCAGTTGTACTGCAAGTTGAGTAAGTGCGACTTTCATGTGCATGAAGTCAAATTCCTGTGTGTTATGTGAAGGATTTCTGGGTTGGGTATGGTTGAGAGAAAAGTGAAGGTGAGGAGGGCCATAAATTTCCACTTTAGGCTAGAATGGTGATTACGAACTACTTCCTGGATTGGAGACATTTATTTACTCTCAGCACGTTTGTTGGTTCTTTTTTCCTTTTTACAAACCTCCATTTGCATATATACTTTAGTATCTTTGATCTGAAGTCGTGGGAGTTTTTATATCCCTTTTGTTGGATTAGCGTTCATTGTGAGCGTGAAGACTAAGAAAGAACTTACGAGACTCTGAAATTTTTACTACGATTATTCCTTGTTCCAAGACTTTCCTAGACCATTTTGTGTTCTACATGTCGATGTTCTGTTATATGTTGTGTGAGTTATGTATGAATATGGATTAGTCATGTTACTATCTCTATTGGTGTTGTGGATTTGAGAAGGAAGGATGAGTGTATTTTTTTTTTTTTTAAATATTTTTATTTTTCCCTTTTTCTTGTTAACTTGCACATTGAATTACAAATCATACTTTTATACATTTTACAGATTACATCCAATATATATCGCTGGTTTGAAGTTTCCCAAAACAATATAAACAATATAAACAGTATAATTATACCACCATATCATAAATCAAAATTCTAACCTTTGCTATTCATTACATTACGGTATCTTACGCTGCCATCCTCTCCTTCCATTTAATTATTGGTTCCCAAATTTTCAACCCAAGTCTCCTTCCCCTTTTCCCCTTCCGTGCATATATAGCTCTCTCAAGGTTATAGCTAGCTAACAAATTTGACAGCCAAACTTGTAAATCAGGGGGTACCTTATCCAGCCATACTCTTGCAATTGATAATCTCAATACTGCAGTTGCTATAAACATAAATTCTTTATGGTCCAATCCATCTTGATTATCTATTCCAAACAATATCATCCTAGATGTTAGTTTAATTCTTATATCAAGAGTATTATTAATAAAATCTTCTATACTTCGAATCAAGGTGTATAGCTGGGGGCAAGTGGCAAACATATGAATAATATCTGCAGCTACTGCATTACACCGTGGACAAGTAATACCAGTGGTCCCTCCCCACTTGGCTATTCTAGCTGGGGTATAATACAATGAAAATAACGTCTTGTAGTGTTGTGATTGCAGGGGTCCAGAGCACAAAATATTACATCCCAAATTCAAAGACTCTTGCAAACTTCCTGGGTCCACTCCCAACTTTCCAACCCACTTAATGCTAACTTTCTCCAAATCGTCCACCTTCCCTTTGGTTAATATTGCATAAAAAGATCTAATTGTGCAATCCCCTCCTACTTTTATCTTTTCCAGAAGCTCATTTTTATTAAACCCCTCCCTACCACCTTGCTTGTGCGATAAGAAGCTCCTTACCTGCAAGTATTTAAAGAAATCCTTCCTCTCAACCCCATATTTAGCACTAAGGTCTGAAAACTGGATTACCCCATCCCCATCCATTATATCCCCAATCTGTTCTATCCCTTTCTGTGTCCAACCCAACATTGTTGAATCAGCAAATATTTCTGCCGGGAAAGATCTATTTTTATAGAGCCTAACATACCTATTGTATCTACCCATTCCCATTCTTTTAAGGAATGTGTTCCATATCCTAGATGCTGCCATCAGGGTCTTAAACCTTGTTCTTTTATAATATCCAAATTTCACTCTATTTAACAAATTATTTTCCGCCTCAGCCCCCAGTATGATAGCATACACTTCTGTGGACATAGTCGCAACCCTCACATTGCTTCCTCCACCCCCAATTATGCCCTGCATGTACTGTAATGCAGCAGCCATCTGATACAACCTAAAATCAGGGGCTCCCCAGCCCCCTCTCTCTCTTGGTAGGGTCATATACCTGTACGCTCTTCGGGTCTTTCCATGTGCCCAAATAAATCTGTTCAGTACCCTTTCTATCAAATTAAACCATCTAGCTTCAAAAACTAAAGGGATAGTACGAAAAAAATATAAGAATTTAGGTAGGATTAACATTTTGACAACATTTGTGCATCCCATAAAGGAAAGGTGTAGGTTATTCATCCTTTCTAGATCTTTTTTAACTTTACCTATTAGAGGATCCAAATTCATCTCTACTACTCTCTCCAGACTTGCAGTTAATACTACTCCTAGATATACTGCTGAGTTAACCACCCTATTATCAGCACAAGGAGTATATCTGTTCTTAATAATCTGAGTCTTTGTTCTATTTAGGCTGTACCCTGATAATTTCCCAAATTCCTGAGCCTCTAACTCTACCTCCTTTATAGCTAGGATAGGGTTTGGAGTTAAAATTGCCACATCATCTGCGTAGGCTAAGGACTTCACCATATTTTCATTTATTCTCATTGGAGGTATCCTTTCATTCTCCTCCAACCTACGCAGAAATGGTTCCAGGTATAATGCAAACAATAGGGGAGAGGAAGGGCATCCCTGTCTAGTCCCCCTAGCGATTTTTACTTCGTCTGAAAGCCCCCCATTCACCCTTATTCTTGCTGCTGGGTTCCTGTACAATACCTGAATAGCTTTTATAAAGGATTCACCCAGCCCACACCATCTCATTACATACCAAAGATATTCCCAATCCACCCTATCAAATGCTTTCTCAGCGTCGAGGAAAAGTGCTGCTACAGGATCTCCTAGTATTTCTGCGTGGTCAAATACTGTAATCACAGTCCTTACATGCTGCGTAGTCCCTTTCCCAGGTATAAAGCTGTGCTGGATAGGGGTCACTAACTGCTCAATAATCCCAGCCAATCTTTTTGCTAAAATCTTGGAATATATTTTGATATCCGAGTTCATTAATGTAATTGGCCTATACGACCCTGGCATTTCTGATGGCTTTCCTTTTTTTAGAATAACTATTATATCAGCCCCCCCCCCCCCAAGACTCTGGGCTAAGGTCTCCTACTTGTGCTTGTTGCATAATTATACACATATCTGCCTAGAGTTCATTTTTAAAAATTTGATAAAATTCTAGCGGAATTTGGTCTGGTCCTGTCGCTTTGCCTTTCGGCAAACTGTCAAGAGCTTCCTCCACCTCTGCTAGCAATATTGGACTATCTAGTATTTCTTTATCCTCTTCTGAAATCGTCGGAGGGGGTATATTGCCCAAATACTCCTCGATCTTCTGGAGTATATAAATCTGCGTAGAATTTCCTAAATACCTCTCTTACTGCATCAGTCTCCATAACCAGATTTCCCTGTGTATCCCGTATTTCTTTTACTCCTGCTTCAGCTGTTCTCTGCCTAGTTCTAGCTGCCAGCACCCGCCCTACCTTCTCGCTAAGCTCGTATGTCTTTTCCTTATTAGACAAGAATTTGTCTACCGCCTGCCTGGCCAGGCCTTCCACTGCCTCTGCTTTTAATGCTATTATTCCAAGCAGGCATTCCTCTAAAGGTAGATTATTTCTTATTACCCTGCTTAAATTCTCCTCCTCCCTTAGTAATTTATGTTCTATCAACTCTCTCCTTTCCCTTTCTCTTTTTTGTCTTCCCAGGACAAAGCTCAATGTTTCTCCCCTTATTCCCGCCTTAAATGCATCCCAAACTACTCCTATAGCTGCTGTCCCCCTATTGATATCCCAAAACCCTTTAATCCACTTTGACATGTGCTCCTTATATGTTGGATCTTTTAAAAGTCCTCTCTCAAAAGTCCACTGTGCGGGTGCTCTTTGTAAGTAATTATTTTTAATGGTAAGTATTACTGGACTGTGGTCTGAAATCACCCTTGGAAGTTTCTCAATCTGTGTCCCAGCTAACATACAGCTAGTTATAAGAAAGTAATCTAGCCTAACCAATACTTTATGTGGGGCCGAAAAAAAAGTGCTTCCATCAAGATGAGGATGTAGTTTTACCCAAGGATCAATCAATGAGTTATTCAAAGCCATATCAGCCAGAGCCCTGAACACTTTCCTTTTCCTCCCTCTATAAACTGCATCTATCCGCGTAAATGAGCTCTCCGAATCATGTATGTTAAAATCACCGCAACAAATTATGGGTTCAGGCCACTGAGCCAACTCTGCATCAAGAAACTGAAATACCTCAGGATCGTCTTCAGTAGATCCATAAATTGTGGCTAATGATATTTTCTGACCCCTGAAGCATATTTCCGCTATAGCCCATCTTCCCCATTTATCTTCCTTCTTTTTCCCTACTACCATATCCCTATGCCTACCCAAAATTGCCACTCCTCTGGTCCTAGTTTCTTGTTTAGAGCTAGCCAATACCCTGAACCCAAGTTGCTCCAAAAGATTTATCTTACTTAACTCAATGTGGGTTTCTTGCAAACATACCAAATCCAACCGCAGGGTTTTTAAATATGCAGCCACCCTCATCCTCTTATTTAAATCATTTAAGCCACACACATTCATTGACGCTATCCTACATGCCATTGTGTTAACATGCGTAGATACCAACAACAAAAAACATTCTTTGTCAACCACAAACCAGTCTGTATATCTCCTCTGTATCCCAAAAACATAACAATGTGCAAAATCATAATCAACCAGTTGTTATTCCCCCCCCCTCACCTCCCTCCCTCTCCGCCCCTGCTCTGCTCACCCCTCCCCTCCCCCCCCCTTCACAGGCAAATAGGTCAGCCGACCTATGTGTGCCCGCCTTATGTTGTGCAAGTCGCTTCCTTCTCCCAATCATTTACCTTTTCGTGCCACCCACTGATCTCACTATGTCCTATGTCCTACCCGGGCTCTCACGCTCCTTTCTGTTTCTTCATCTCTTCTAGAAAGAGCCCCGCTTTAATTTCCGAGTTGAACATCCAAGTTTTCCCTCTAACAATTACCTTCAATCTGGCAGGGTAAAGTAGATACGCCTCCATACCTAGAGCCTGAAATGGTGCAATCAACTGCCTCATCTTCCACCTCCTCTCTACAGTAAAATGACAGAAGTCAGGCCTGGCAAAAAAGGTATTGTTCTCAAAAGTTCTCCTACTCTCTGGCCTTGCTTCAGCTAAAATCTCTTCCCTGAGCAAAAAGTTTCCAACATAGACTAGTATAGCCCTTGGATGATTTTTCTGCCCACCTCTGCCTGCTCCTCCTGCTTCTCCCACCCTCTTTAGTGTAAAAGGGAACCTGTGCGCCCTCTGTATTTCTGTTTCCCACTGCCACTGGGACTCTGGGAATGCGCCACTCAAGAGATTTATCACAAACTGCCTGACATCCTGCCCCTCTGCCCCTTCCTCCACACCCAAAAGGCGGACATTATTCCTCCTCTGCCTGTTCTCAAAATCCTCCATCTTCCAGCGCATGTCCTCTGCCATTTTCTCATGTTCTGTCTTAAATGATTGCCATCTCCCAACGTCATCTTCGAGCTTCCCTGTCCGTTCCTCAACCTCTGTAACTCTGTCCACCAGCTCATCATACAATTTATTAACCTTCCTTAGGCTGTTCTGTATTTTCTTTGACGCCTGCCTTGCTCTACGGCTTTCTGTTCTTGCTTCGTTTTGCATCTGCCTCAGTGTCGAGAATAAAGTCTGCAAAGGGTCTTGTTGGGAAGGGATATTGCCACTTGATGCTCTCTCTGCCATGCTTGCATGCGTATCCTCCTCCTGATATGCTTGAGAAGTCGCTGAGTAGTCCCACAGGAGACGTTTCTCCACTTTGGTATGCTTCCTCTTTTTCATTGTGGATTCTTTGCCAGAAGTGCTTATGCCTGACTCTGTACCTTCATCTTCCTCTGTATTTGATTCTGCTGATGACAACGACTCAGAATCTTCATTTACAGAGTAGAACTCACCCTCCCCTTCTAGGGATGTACAGTCTCCCCCTCCGTGGGGATGTTTAATTATATTAATCCCCCCTTCAAGACTTTGTTTTTCTGAGCTCGCTATGCTTTCTCTGCTCCCCCATGAGCCAGTCACTTTCCGGGACTCATTAATCTCTTTCTCGACTTGCATTAATGCGCCAAGCATATCTGCTGTGGTGCCTCCCTTGGCACTTATATTCCCTTTTTCCACTCCTCCACTGTCAATCACCCCTTTACCTCCATCTCCCGCTGGTATTTCCTCTTCAGCGCGAGCTCCTGCGTGTGCACCGTCTGTCTGTGGTGCTGCAGCCTTCTGCGCCTCTCTCCGCGCCGGCTCAGCCCGTTGCCTGGCAACCACCTTCGCGTCTTCCTTGTCGATTACGTCCTCGAAGACGTTTCCAGCTGCCGGGATGACAGCGTCTGACTCGCGGAGAGAGCTCGGGTTTCCTGCAATTGCTGTTTCCATGGGCTTCCCTGCTAGCATCTCTGACATGGTAGGCTGGCGCATACTTGAATCTCGAGCCTTTTGCTCGTCTCCCTTTGTCAGTAGCGTGCTCTTACTCGCCGTACTGTTTATTTTAGGAATAGTGCTTTGTTTCCGTGTTTCGCTCTTTTTGTTTTTTTCCGCCGGGGGGGGGATTATTTTCCTGATCGCGCCGGTATTCTTTCCTATCAGGGAATCCCCTTTCGCGCTGCCGGCTCCCCCTGTCTTCGTTGCCATTGGAGTGTCGGGGGGTTTTCTAGTTCTGTCGTTCACTTTTTCTTGGTTAACCATTCGTGTGGGCGGTTTAGGAGCCATATACTGGTGCTTTTTTACCAGGTTCGAGAGTCCTTCTTTCAACCGACTCCAAACCTGCCCAATCCGTAGTAATTGCTTCTTAAGGGATATCCTTTCAAACCAGCAATGCCCGGTCTCCATTAGTACCTTTCTTCATGGGTGGCACGAAATTCTTCTTAGTATGTCAGTTCATTCTGAGAGAGAAGGAGAGTGCGACCTCTCAGCACAACAGCTCAGCGGCCATCTTGCCTCCTGCTGGAAGGATGAGTGTAAATTGTTCTATTTTTGTGCTTACAGGTTTCAGCAGGCTATCAGGTGTTTGAGTTCTTGACGTGTGAGGTGGAATATCTGGTAGCAGGGTCTGCCTGGTTTCTTAAGGTATATATAGATGTACAAGCGAGACTTACCTGAGAGTAGTATTTGTGCACAGAATTGATGTGCATTTCCTTCTTTTTGCAGATTTCAAACTCCCTGCTGTCCCCCTTTCCAAATACCCTTTCCCTCGCTTGCTCTACCTTCACTCTGTGTTTGATTATTCTCTGAATCAGGGCTAACAAGAGGTTGACCCCTTTGTGCATCATTACAATTCTGAAGAGATTTTGTTTGGGGATGCATCAGATCTGACAGTTTCTCATGTTTTTTTGTGATACTTCTTTAGTGAAACAATTTTAGAACTGCCACTTGATGTGAGGTTTTTGTATAAGGTTTTTTGGTTTGTATTAGTGATCATAATGGTTTGAAAGCGATGAGATGTATATGTAATGTCTTTTTGTTATTTTTGTTTTGCCGTGTCAGCAAAATATGAAGCAATTATATAAACTAAAACTGAAAGCTCTGTGGGTAGAAAACAGTCCCAAGAGTAAGAAGGTAAAGTGGAGTGAAAAGATGTGTAATTATTGATATTTAAGAAGACAACAATTAAGCAAGTTCTATCTGAAATTCTTGGGACGAAAGGGCAGTTGTGACTGCGCAACATGGACTGAGGAATGTTTTCATTGTTTTAGACAGCACTCTAGCGGTGTTAGACTTAAGATTTTTTCTGCATAGAAAGACTGGCCCTGAATAACTCTTTTATTCATTTTGAGCTGCTGTTTATATGTCATAAGGTCTACCTTGTCAAAAGAGACTCTCCAGTTGCCCTACTGTTGTCTTGGGGTTAATTCACTGCCTTAGGTTGTTAGAAAACCATTTGCTGGGGCTCTATATGTATGGCGTTTCTGAGACTTGGTAGGGAGCGCTTGATCCAGAGCTTGCAGAAACTAGGTATTAAAGAACTTTAGACCTTCAGAAACCACCTTCAACCTAAAGGAACTGCTTACTAGAGGATATAGTGCCCTGATTACATTACTCGAAATATTTTCTTCCACTCCCTTGAGTTGAGTAAAATGGGGTCATTGGCAGAATTACGGTTTTGTGTTGCTTAATTTGAAAATCAATCAGATAGTTATCTTACAGGCATCACACCAGGTCCGTGAATGAAATTCAGCTATTTGATGACCAGATCGAATTAAGGGCCTCATTAGGATGGCGGTGAATCCGCATCCTCCGGGCCGGCGGAAGTCACCGCCGGCCCGGAGGATGCGGATTCACCACTGCGGCCACATAAAACACCCACCGCCAGATTAGGAAGGCGGTGGGATTGCAGTGGGACCAGCGACGGACGGCAGGTCCGTCCGCCGCTGATCTGTGGGTTTTGGAGGGCTATTTGGTGGCGGTGTCTGCAAGACACCGTCAGCCAAATTAGGAAGCATGTGTAGACATGCTTTTCTGCTGCCTTTTTTCCGCCGTGGAAAAGCATGTGGACCTTTGCTTCTGGGGGGCCCTTGCGGGCCCCCAGGGTGTAGGGGGGGTGGGGGTGCACATGGGGGTTACATATGGTACCCCCCTGCATTTGCATGCACAAAGCGGCAGGCACCGCGCGTGCCTGCCGCTTTGTGCATGCAAATGCAATGCATGCATTTTTAACATTGCGGTGGGCGCTGCTTGAAGCAGCACCCGCCGCAATATTAAGGATACAGGATGTGACCGCCAGGGTGGTGGTCACATCCTAATTTGCATGAAGGGACCGCCGCTGCCCATGCGGACGGTCCCTCTACCTCGGGGGTGGCGGACGGACGCAGGTCCGTCCGCCATCCTAATGACCCCCTTAGTGTTTTGTCTTTGATGGGTTTGGTCCCCTGGACCTATTGAGATGCCTCAAAGAGGTTTATGATCCGAATAAACTTTTGGTCTGGGAGCTTATTAGGGTTTTTAATGTGTCAATCAATCAACACTTTATTGTTTAAGTTAAGAAAAACCATAAGAAAGTCATGATAGGAGTCGAGGTTCAACAAATTACAAACGTCTAAATGATTTAAAATATAGAAAAAGAGCATGTAACTTATTTTATCCTAAAAGCTAAAGACAGTATTCTTATCATGTTAACAATTAAAAGCAAAACATGATTCTATATCATAGAATTGTTGGCGGAATTAATGTTTCATCAGATATTGACATTAAACAACATTTAACATTTTAAAATTTCAATGCGGTTGCTAGACATTACTGGATTAGAAGAGTCTGATTCCTTCGGCCATTTGTTTCTTTAATAAAGTAATAATTTCATCATCTTACAGGTCAACTGAGGGTCTGTTGTACCAAGTCCTTTGATGATGGCCGATCTGCAAGTTTGAATGCCTCTATCATTAAAAGTTTTTTTTAAGTAGCAATACTCGGTTCGATTTTAAGATGGGCCAGACACAGATGAGATGGATGAAATCTTGCCTTGCTGCACCACATAAACTACATGTTTTGACGCCTTTATACTTCCATGCAGGTTGATCGTCCAAACTTGGTAATACCCCAAATCCAATCGCCATTAACTTTCGTTTCAAGTGAAGCGAATATGTTGTACTGAGGTGTTCTGCCGGTCATAATAATGTATAGGATTGGAGAACCATCCAGCATGGGATCTTTTGGCTAAAGTGCATTTGTCTTCTAATGATGATTGTAGCTTAGCTGCTTTGTTTGTCATTCTGGTTTTTAATGTGAATTCTGAAGTCACCAATGATTATTAGACTTGGAAACTCCAGCATATATTCCCTTAAGTGAAACAGTAAGAGAACAAATACTTCTAGAATTTGGGAGGGAGCATAAGGCATAAACAAGTAAAAAGGAAAGATAATACTCTGGTGAAATGATGCAAGAACACTGTAGTGCATCTACGGTTCCAACATATAAAGGGGAGTTAATGGAGCCATTAAGTCTGTCTTTACAGATAACAGCAAATCCATGCCATTGCTTGGGAAAATTGATTGAAATTAATGATTTTGTAGCTGACTTGAATTAAGATCTCTTTGTCTGCTTCTACATACATACCATTTTATATGTCTGCTTCTCGCACTGTGAGAAAGCAGAAGAAGGGCTGGGTTGGGAGTGGGCGAGTCGGGGAGGAGTGGCTAGCCCAATGTTGTGGGCCAGTCATGCACACTCTGCCGTTTTATCCATGTAGGCTGCATGCTGCCTGTATGGAGAAAACGGTCTCCCCATAGATGTGTGTGCGGTTGGTGTTCCAGCCAATCACAACACTGCCATTGCAGCATTGTGATTGACTTGGTGGAGGAGAGAGAGGCTGCCTGAGGAGACACAACGCTGGACCGGAAGTCTTCCAGCTACCATGCCGGGAATCGCCTCTCATCGCGAAGAGTAACACTTGCTATCCACTGCCCGGCTCGTTATCCCTTGTGTGTATTATCACCTGGACTACATAAGTGTTTTCGCCTGTATATCTAAATTCAAATAGAATTACAAGATATTTAATCACATCTTGCGTCTGCCATTTTAATTGTAACAAGCCTTTATCATATTGGCCACCTATCTTCTGGTACTGCGAGGTTGCACACTGATTAGTTAAAGGAATACACTTTTCCTTCCATGGGATGAGACGCGGCTTCACGTGGATTGTGTAACTACTTTGGGTTAATTTACCCATCCACTGAATAGATTTTTATTATTGATTTGACGCTGCATAATGTGCCTCTCGTGAACTTGTCATTTGCACCTCTTTGGACTTTCCTCAGCGCCTACTGGCCTACCATATGTAGAGCCCTGACGAAGTTCCTTTTTGGAACGAAACGCGTTGGCTCTGTGCCGTTCTTGTTAAAGATTAACAGAATAAAGAAAGAACATTTTTGGGACTAAGTGATCTCAACGAGTGCACCTTCCATCTTCCCAAGAACATTGTGAACTAATTTGCACCTTGGGACGACGGGTGCGGGTAGTGTTTTGCACCAGCCTATGATTGTTGATGGTACATGTTTTTTGGTTGAGCTGGACTCTGGTCGGTTGTTCTGTTCTTCATTGTTCAATAATCCTACCTTTGTTAAGATTCAAATTTGAGGTGGAAGGAGCAACATTGCTCTCCAACCTCGCAACTAAGCTCGGACTCATGCAGGCAGCTTCCCTTTGGCACACCACTGGTGCAGCAACTGTTCCTAGATAAGATCCATCAGGGGTGAGACTGGAGTACTGCTCAAACAAAATGGATTCTCTTGAAGGGTCAGCTGGAAGAGTTCTCTCAAGTTGGCTGTCGGGATTCCATAAGACCAAAAATGACCAGATTACATTCTTCCTTCACAAACACTAAATTGCAGCGGACCAAAGTGTGAGATCCTTGATGTTTATAATTCTAGTGGGAAACAGACAGGCCTATAAGTGAAACTATTGAGAGGTGATAATAGGAAGAATTAGCCCTGTGGCGGTGGGCCTGTCCCGAAGCGCAAGAGCCACAATGTACACCAGAGAAGTAAGGAGGAGAAATAAAAGGCACAGAAAACACAAACTATAGGTACTTACAAGGAGTAAGCATTCCATGGAACAGCTGTTCCTAAACAGGGATAAGCTGGCCTGCACATATCTGCTTAAGGGTGTGCACTGGAGTGCCACTCAAAGTGACTGATATTGTACTAATGGTGTACTAATAGTGGAAAGAGTTCTCCCGAGATGGCGGCCTGGAGCCCTCAGACCCTATTTACCCAATAACACTCTTTCCGCAAAAACACTTAAGTGAAGCAAATTAAACAGTGAGATCTCAGATGCTAAGAGTGTTATCAAGAGTCAGACATGCCCACTAGTAAAGCTGGCAAGAGAAGAGAATGGAGATATCAGCCCTCTTGCCTGTCCTATTGGAAAGAACAATCAGAAGAGAAAGGGCCCGAATGAGCACCAGACAAGTAACGAGAAATAAACTACATCCAAAATCCAATAAGTATCTGCAAATGAGAAGCATGAATATGTTTAGCCATGATATTACCTGTGTGTGACCCCTTTTCAACCTTACTTACACAATATTTTATAGTTGCCTACCCACAGAGGTCGCATTATAGATACCCATGTAGTAATATGCAATACAATACAGTAAACACTGGCTTACCAGAGTGAAGTAGTGGAGATGTAGTGAACCATCTGGATAAATGGAAGAGGGTCCGAAGTTGCTCCACAGCTGGTACAGACACACTACACCAAAAATTAAACAAAGCAGAACAATCATGTCTGGAAACAACACATTTTTTTAACTAGTAACCAACAAGCTGTCTTCTGATATCTTCTTTTTTTTTTAAACTTTATTTTCACAGATTATCAAACAATGCCATGAAACATATGGTTACATCTAGTTACAGAAAAAGATGTAGTGCACAAGTTATATGGACGATCATTACAGTATATACAATCAGGGTAGGACAGTAAAGTCAAAATTAAATACACTCATGTCATTAATCCGCCCCAGACTCGGGCAATGAGTAGTAATAACGCATGTACTACCTTTATCCACCCTGAACCATTCTCGCCCAGACCCCACCCGCAACCCAATATGTATACATGCGTGCTATGACTTTGGAGGTCGTCTTATATGCAGGCTCAGTCTACCCAAAACCGGTAGGTACAATGCCTTTTTCTTGCTGTGTGTCGGGATCTGCTTGCTGTGCATTCAAGTAGTTTCTAACCGGAGTCCATATGTCTTTTGGTCTGGAGGCGGGGTGGTCGTAGTTGCATATAATTAACTTTTTATGGAGCATGAGGCTAAACTAGTCAGCCAGTCTTTTCCTGAGAGAGCTGCTTTCCTACTGCAATGTATGGCAACCTCTCTTTTAGCTAGCAACAGGCGGATGGGGACAAATCTGCGGATCTTGGGGGGAAATTGCACCACATATCCTAGCAGGGCGATTTTAGGCAGAGGTATCATTTGAACGTTCACCATACTGCTTATAGTGTTATGAACTAGCACCCAGAATGCGGATATGCGCAGGCAGGTCCATGCCAAATGGGAGAAATCTGCACCAGGGGCATTGCATTTGGGGCAGTGATGAGGCCTACATGGGTCAATTCTGTGTACTCTAGCTGGAGTATCGTATGCCCTACGCAAAAATTTGAAGTGTATTAGTTTATGACGAATGTTAATTGAGACTGTTTTGGGGACCGAGCAGCAGAAAGACCATTGTTCATCTGAGATTGGGGAGCCTAAATCTTCTTCCCGTGCAGTATGTATTCTAACATCGTTCACTGGAATGATATCTGCACACGTTTTGTAAAGCTTGGATATCAGATGTATTCCTCGCTCGCTTTCTATTACCATGGTGAGTGGAGAGAATGACAGGGTTTCAAGCGGAAAGCTAAGGGCAATAGTGCGCAAAGCAGAGCCCAATCTCATGAGAACAAATCGATCCATGAATGTTGTTTTTAGGAATCGAGACACATCATCCGGATAAAAAATGTGGCCATCAGGAAATAGATCTCCTATTTTGGTTATATTGAATTTGGCGAATGTGCGTTGTACAAGTGTTTCACCCATGATAGGAAACCACTTAGCGTTCGGGAGTGGTAGTGCGGAGGAATATAGGATAGAAGTGCAGGTGAGGCGACAAAGTTTTTCCCATGCCCAACTGGTCGTAGATGCCGGTTGAATGTCTTTGGAGTCTATGGGGAAACCCGTAGGCAAGACTGATGTCAATGGATCTGGATGGACCAAATCAGCTACTGGGCGATATAGGGAATTCTGGCATCCGGGTGGTACCACGACTGAGCAAAGCTACACTGAGCCACTAAATGATATAACTTTGTGTCTGGGACACCATATCCCCCTCGGTTACAATGCAATGTCATGATCTGCCACTTAACCCTTGCTGTCCTGTTAACCCAAACCAGTCGTATTAAATGAGAACATAGAATCGAAAAGAAAGTATTTGGCAGAGTAATCAGAATATTATGAAATAGATATAAAAATGTAGGGAGTACGACCATTTTAATAAGGGCCACCTTGCCCGCCAAAGACAATGGAAGTTTGGGCCATTTTTCTACTTGCGCCTCCAGGGCAGTAATGGCCTGTCCGTAATTCAGTCTAACGATTTGTCCAGTGTCTAAGTGGATATGTTTTCCCAAATAATTAAATGAATCTGTGCACCAATCCAATGGAAACTCCCGTTCCCATTGGACTGTGCTGGTCGTAAGAGGGAAAATCACTGATTTGTGCCAGTGGATTCTCAGCCCAGAATATATACCAAAGCGTAGAATTTTTCATCTGATATCTACTTATGTATTGCAAATGATTGATTTAATGCAATCTTTTTTTTAAAAAACAGATTTTATTTAGCAAAACACACAACAGAAACCCATGTGAGCATATCACTCAGGTTACCACAAAAACATACCTGGTAGCCTCTCTGGATGAGCACCTCTGACCCTCAAACCCCCCTCATAGACAAAGGATATACTACATCCACGACCTACAATACTAGAATACCCTTATCCAATCACTAAAGTGTCCTCCGGAAGGTCCCTATTGATCCCTCACTGTTGACAGATCTTCTAACACTTACGTGGGCATCCCAAGTGCATCCCCTACCTGCACAGACCTGCCGTTCAGCTTCCCTCCACTTATCCATATCCATTTGCCAGTGCTCCACACTCTTTGGTTCGACCAGCTCCACAAGCATACAATATTGTGTTTCTCCACTACGAATCCCAGAAAGGACAATAGTCTGGGGAATTCACCTGGATTACCTTCCCCCACACGTTCAAGAGGACTGTTTTGAGTGTGATCTCGGTTCCAAGACCCGCCCCCTGCCAGAGACCATCTTGAACCCTAGCCCAGAAGACCTTCAGCCGTGGGGAGTTCCAAACAGTATGCAAGAAATCCCCTTTGTGACCCACATAGCTGTTACACTTATTGGCAGTAGCCCATTCCATCTATGCAAAAGCACCCTTGTGTAATTGGATCTATGCAATAAGTGCACCTGCACTAGGTGAAAGCGTGCTCTGATGGCCACCTTCCTGGTCAACATGTTTCTTCCCATTCCTCATACTTCTACATCTACCTCCCAGCCTTCACATAGCATCACCAGGGGTTCAGGGGCGTTGTTCATCAATTTACTATCAGTGAGGGAGATAACACTATTGTGCAGTGGTTCTGTCCACAACCTGTCCTCTAGAGGTGAGGCATCCTCCAACGGCGTGTTATGTTCCATATGCACCATTCAAGGTATGCCTCAGCTGATGGTATTGGAGGAACTCTCCAGGGAGGTCTGTGGTGTAACAGTAACCACTTGAAGGAGCAAAGAGATTGGGAGAAAATCAATACCTGACCCAACTTAGGTAGGTGAGAAAGCCCTCACACACTGACCTGGTCGGTGTCATGCTTCATCATCGGGCCCCACCAAAAAGGTCTAGTACCTTTTTGGTGTGCTGCGACCTTTTTGGTGGGGCCCGATGATGAAGCATGACACCGACCAGGTCGGTGTGTGAGGGATTTCTTACCTACCTAAGTTGGGTCAGGTATTTATTTTCTCCCAATCTCTTTGCTCCTTCAAGTGGTTACTGTTACACCACAGACCTCTCTTTTTTTTGTTGGCTTACTATAACCCGGGGTTAAGAGGGTGTCCTAACTCTCCCTGCCTCTCTCCTTGTTGGTACACAGGAACTCTCCATGGGCCATGTCATACTCCTCTCTGTGTTTCCCAGCAGACAAACTTCTCCCTCTGCATACATCTCCTAGAGAGAGCAGTGATCATGGTCAAGTCCCATCTACTAAACCCCTTAAGCCTTCCCACCATCGCCAACATATTACTGCCCCAGAGTTATGTCAATGACATGGGTCTCCCCTCCCAGCCAAGGGATCTAGGAGTTGCCTACCATACCGACGTTGCAACCATCATCAGAGATGGAAGTGACCTGTAGCCTCTCCTGGCATATAGTGTTCTTGGGTAGCCCCACGGGCCTGATCTCTATGATCCACCCTAATTGAGGGCTACTCCTCAGCAGCAAAGGCCCACTCACTGATAAGTACCAATTTGGAAGCTCACTAGTATTTCTCCACATATGAGATGGCAATTCAGTGCATAAAGAGTACACCAATACATGGTGCACAGCTTGCAATGGGCCATGGGCCATTTAATTTGATTAGTAAACATTTTCATCTTTTCTCATAATTTCTCCAAATTTGTCAATTTTTATCACAAGTAGTTCAATAGAATCAGTCTTATTCCAAATCTTCCAAAACAATCTTTATGTGATGGTTCCCACATAAGTATGCATTACACATGGCTTCCATATTCATCAAACCCCAATTCATTTTGGGAGAAAGTTCCCTTCATCAGGGGTCACTACAATTGAAACATAATATTAGATACCACCGCAACGTGTGTCACGTAATAGCTTTACATTACTTGAAATAACTAAATGGTTCAACATATTTAACAAGACTAGCTACGGACAATTCCGATTCTAATATAACCCACAAAAAAAGTGCTGTGGCTATTATTCCACCCCCAGATGTGTGTATACCCTCAATCTAACCCAAAAAACACATCCAGTGCTACCTCATGATTAACGCCCCCCAAAAAAACAATGAAATCAATGTATACAGCTAAACCCCAATAACTCATAACCATAAAAGAAACCCCCCCCCTGTAATCCCTGCAAGCTAACATCAGAAATTTTAAACATACGCCCTGTATACCTTAAAAACTGCCGGCATCCGATGTACAGTACCTCACTGTCCCATCCTTATGTGTAGCATACACGCTGAAAGATTTAAATTACCGCGCAAGCGGCTTGCATTCCAATTATCCTATCCTTAGCGGTACCGCCGTGCACATTGCATATCTGCCATTGTGTAGCCACGTTTCATCTCTTTTCCGTGAAAACCAATGAAGGACGTAATGTTATCAGCCTGTTTTAAATAAAAGTCATGTGACCCCAGAGTGCCCCATGTTACACCTGAAAAAGTAGACAAAATAAACAAAATAATCCTATCCCCAGTAACCACATCCCGCTGTAGCAGTGTGGAAAACCCATGTGTGTAACTCAATATCAACCCATGATTTAGATCAAGTATATCCCTGTAACATTAAACCGTGCATGTGATTCACATCTTTTTTAACTTGTATCGAACCACAAACTCAATTTGACGCCTCAATATCATGAATGTAAAAGATTCTTTGAGGCTGCGAAGGTAACCAACATTTTCAATAGAGTAAGGAATCATCTTTACACATTCAAAAAACTTGAATATTACATAGATCTTCCTGTTATTTTATCATGGGGTGCAGACTATGGGGTAGACAGTATTTATTATTGACTTCACATAAGTTATAGAGTGCACACCCTTCTTTTTATCATTTGCTTTTCGTGAATCTTTGATTTTAATTTCATTATTGCTCTCAAGGCAAGAAGTTTGACGTGCAACCCCGTTACATGTTCTGCCCATACATACCAATATAATCCTCGGTACATCAGTGCATAAACAGTACATCAATACAGGGTGCACAGCCGGCAATGGGCCATGGGTCCTTTATTTTGATTAGTAAACATTTTCATATTTTCTCATATTTTTTCTAAATTTGTCCATTTTTATCACTAATAGTCCACTAGAATCATTCTTATTCCAAGTCTTCCAAAACAATCTTTATTTGATGGTTCCCACGTAAGTATGCATTACACATGTCTTCCATATTCATCAAAACCCAATGCATTTCGGGAGAAAGTTCCCTTCGTCAGGGGTCACTATAATTGAAACATAATATTAGGTACCACCGCAACGTGTGTGTCACGTAATAGCTTTACATTACTTTAAATGACTACAATGTTCAATTGGTTGCTGGCAGTTTTTAAGGTATACAGGACGTATGTTTAAAATTTTTGACATTAGCTTGCATCCTCGTCGCCAAAATTATGTTGTGCTCTGTACATGAAGACACTGGTAGCCATGTTGTAAGTCTTGTCTGTTTGTATGTGTGTAAGTCGCCCTGCGCCACACGTGTTGTCCTGTGTAAGTCGCCCTGCGCTTCAGATGTTGTGGGTAAGTCGCCCCGCGCCTCACGTCTTGTCCGGTGTAAGTCACCCTGCGCTTCAGGTGTTGTCGTGTGTAAGTCGCCCTGCGCCTCACTGTTGGTACCCTCTATGTGGTCCATATTGTGGTACATTTGTACTTGTAGTGTTGGTTCACCCTTGTTGTCTGTTTCTGGCCTCTGGTGTTTGTCGTGGGGTGTGTGCACCCTTCACTACATTATTTTCTTTTGTGTTTTTGGGAAAGGATGGGGTTATTGCTAGTTTGAAATGTGATATTGCTTGACAGTGTTTTTTCCTTCCCAAATTGACATTGATGGATGGTTTAAAATAGAATTATTCTTAACCCCTTCGACGATGATGACGAGCTCAGCTCGTCATCAGCCACGGGTGGCGTGTGCTGATGACGAGCTGAGCTTGTCATGTAACGCGGAAAAGGGAAAACAGCTGCACAGCGCAAAAATCACCGCAGCAGCGATGCGGTTAATAACTTTCATTCGGGAGGATGGGGGAATTTGATGCATGTTTTTAATATGTCGTTTTCTGCCCATCTTTTCTTGTTTGCATTGTTCACTCTTTGGTGATGTTTTGAATTAATTTTCATCCCTTAGTTATGAACATTATCGCCTTTTTGTGTATAGTTCTAAGTTTTGTTTTCATTTTAAAAGGAAAGGGATACTGTTAGATCATATAGTTTACATTTATATGTAAATCAGCCTAGGTCCTCCTAGCTGCTCAGCCAGAGTGAGAAATTGCAATGCAATGTTGGTGTGACTGTGATGAATGGAATGCCTGGGTGCCTGTGTGGATGAGTGGTGACAGTTGGAGATGGGCTGAGCAGCTAGGCAGGCTGCTCCTGGTGGGGCTGGTGTAGGAGCTGGTACATAGCTGATCCTTGATTGATACCACTTGACTTGGAACTAATAAAGAAGACTTAAGAACTTACAACATGGCTACCAGTGTCTTCATGTACAGAGAACAACATACTTTTGGCGACGAGGATGGGATACAAACCTACGCCTTCTTATTTTTGTTGATGATTATAATTTTGTACCCTGAAGTTAAGGTAGTGCGCCCACAATAGGTTGGTATCCACCATTTGATAGTACAAACCTACGCCTGTTGGAGTAGGGGAGCTGCCAGGCACAAAGGAAAACAAACATTGGCAAAGCCAACAGGTTTAAGTTTATTGTTCCAGCACATGCAGTTTTAGCACATTAGAGTGATACACAGAGTCTCACCAGGAGTGGAGAGTAAGAGCTACTGTTGTAAAGTATTCTCTTGTGTGTGTGTGTGTGTATATAGCCCTTGTATACTATCACGAGGACATCGTGACTATCCACCTAGTCGCGAATATTTTTGCAAATAAAAAAAAAAATATATCAATAAATCATTAGTATGCATTTTTGTAGAGATAGGAGAGGGATAGGAGTTGGACTCACCGCTAGGGCGGTCAACCTCGAATCTGGGTTAGAGTCTCGGCAATGATGCTGAACATCCTGTGATTCTGGGCAAATCACTTAACCTCCCAGTGCCTAACAAAAATGAATGTGTCCCCATGTAACGCAACTGGTGCTATGTAAGTGCTCTGATACCCGATTCGGGTCAAGTTCGCTCTATATAAAACTTCATAAAATAAAAAAAAATTAAAAAATCGTGGCCAGTTTGAACTCCACAGCAATGGCTAAAGTGTCTGCAGCCATCCGCTCTGACATGGTGAATATCACACTTGCATTGTACTTACAGCCATGTGTCTGTACCATGGCCTAGCTGGGCATCATAATAAGCAGCTGGGGTTCACGGTCTGTGGTGCCCAGAAATGGCATGTGCCCCTATCCAAGAAGAGAGGGGGAGCCCTCCTTATTGATGTTTCCTTCTACAATTACATCAGCATCCTCCCGTTGGACCTCAGCTGCTTCTCCATCCATGTCAGGGAGTCTCAACACTGTAAATCTACTACCCTCCGGCCGGGCACCCATCAGAGAGTGCACTCCTCCAGCGCGCCATTGCACCTCTGGACCTCGATCAGTCGGGCATCGTTCCCACTAGCTCATCACCTTCCCACCAAACGTCAGCCCTCAAACCAGTCCCACGGCTCCTCAAGTGTTTCAAATGTCCAAGATTTGCCCTCATGAAGCCAGAGGCATGGAGGGAACAGCATAATGTACTACACTTCCCTCTCACACAGTTTTCTCTTCACCTCTCAAAAACTAAGTCTCTGTTGCTGGACCTTATGGGGGAAGTCAGGGTTGAGCTATAGCATTGGATTTTCAGACTAAAGTATTTATCTGGTATGTGCGTCCTGGATAATTGCATTTGTTTCTGTAATTAAAGATGCGTGCAATGGTTTTTCTTGATGGCGCCCTGGGCCTTGGCGCGGGGACAGGAGCTCTGTGGGCCTGTTCCACTCAAGTCAAAGTCAAGTCAAAAACCACTTTATTCGATTTAGTTAAAAATCATAAAAGCATACTACATCCAGGTACATATTTTAAAATTCCACTCAAGTTCGATAGCCTCTTGGGCATCAGCATATGGATGATGAAGTACACTAGGAACAACTCAAAGCTAGGCCAGTCAGCCCACTCAGGTACTCCCACCAAATAGATGTTGTTGCATCTTGAGTGACCATCACTGTCCTCCAATTGTGCCTGAACATCCACACTCTCCTTCTGCAGTTGATGCACCTTGACTTTAAGGGATTTTGACTCCTCAGTTTGGCCAGAGTGTTTTTGACCTGTGTGGTTCACTCATTGACTTTTCTGAATTCAGCCCCAGTAGAGTGGCCTCCATAGCAACAGTGTTTATTTTGGACTCCAGAGTATTCCAATATTGCCCGAATGCCATGAATGGCAGCCATAATGACCCTGGGAGAGGGCTCTGTATTGCCCCACTGGTCCCTGTCCCGACTCATGTCTCTAGCCATGGAGGTTTACTCCCATTGGCCGCCAAAAGGGATTGGTGTTCTTATCCATTTTGGTCTGTTGCTGCTGTCTACCGCTGCGGCCTCCCCTCCTCATGGCTGCTCCTCACACAGGTCCTTGACCTGGTGGTCTTCTTGTGCTGGCCACTTCTCACCCACCCTTGCAGGACTTTTAGGGCAAGGAGGCTTCAGGTGGGTAATCACCGCAGTCTACCAGGTGAACAAGGAGGCACTTAGCAAGAAGCTCCCAGATCCTCCCCCCCTCCCCCCCCCCCCCGAAGGCCACCCTCACGAACTTCTGGTGGGGTCCCCTGCTCTTCACTGACCTCAGTGTGCTATTGCCTATTTGTGTCGGCAGAATTAGCAGTGGGGTTCAACTTCTCCCTAGGTTCCTCACAATGGGTAAATGCCAACCAGCACAGTCTTTAAGGCCTCCTCACAAGTCTCAGTGCACTCCGCAATACAATTAGTAGGGGGAGATCCCCACCAAGACCCAGGAGTCGAAGATTCTCTAGACCACGATCGACCATATGAGCGGCGTGATGTGCTGCCACTGTGTGCCCAGCACCCCAACACCGCAATGGCCGTGCTGGTCATTCCACCGCTACCACAGGGCCTCCTGTGCATTTCTGGTGCAGGCGCAGTCGGCCGATGCAGCTTGTTCAGGCTGGGGCAACCAAGGAGTCACCCTGGTGTGTCTTGTGGAGCTGGTCCCCCCAGTCACTAGGGTGTGTACGTGCAGCAGTGACCCGGACTCAGGATCAACCAGCTGATGTTCCGAGCCGTGCCGTCTGGAAAAGCAAATAACAGCTGCGGCTCCCTCTGATAACGGAGCCATGAGCACATTGATTTACTGCCTGGGCCCCTCCAATCGTTCATAGGACTGTCAGTGGCCACAAAGTTGCGATTTTCATCCCACTGGGGCTGGGGGGCAGGGGCAGCATTCGCCAACAGGATATGGTATGGATGTTAGGGGATTAACTCAGGGCTCCCGAATTGGAGCTCTAGCCACCTGCAACCATCTTGCTCGTCGGTCAGGCCACAACCCCATTTCAATGCAATCTCAATAGTTTATTATTATGAAATATTAGGGTACTAAGGTGTTGGAACAAGGTGATAAGTGGGTTACTGCCAGTTCTCTAGCAGTATTTGGCACAAGAAAGGAACAGGCTGACTTCTATTAGCCATGACATGGAACCCATAAAATAAGCTTTTATTACAGAGCCCTACCATAGAGTGCTCTACCAATTTATAATAGGTTTCAAAATTCAGCCATCCTTCAGCTACTGTGTCTAGATGTCTGCGACCAAACTGTTACAAATCTATCAGAGTCAAGGGTCTACATTATTGTTCCACACAGGATCCCCACCTTCACCCTCTCCCCATGTTTCACCCATGTACTGCAACTTCGCAAAACTCTTACCTGCTCAAACAAGGTCATTGCAAACTTCTGGTGAGAAATGCAATGCGGTGCAGTGCAGATATCATCCTTTGACTCATCAGCAATATGGAAGTGAATTCTGATGAGTAGGTTTTCCTGATTAAAAAAGAAAATTTAAATCAGGATAAAAACTGCAAATAACCTTGTATACATGCCTAGTCTTGTGTATTGAGAAGTAAACGGCTTCATTACAAACAAATGACAAAATATTACTGAGTGTAACATATTACAGTTGTATCAACTTTCTTTATCCTTAGCTTTGAGGAAATGCTGTACATTCATACAATGTGCATTATCCAACTTGGAACACTGAAGCATTACACTAATTCCTCTGCATACAGACAGGTGACTGACTCTACCTAGAACCACAAGATTCTTGCAACAAGAGACTTACTAGACACTTGTATCCCTGTTGCTAGAGGGCCCCTGGAATACATGGCGGTCACAGATGCACCGGGTTTGTACAATGTAGAGGTGAGTGCACATATTTTAAAATCTAAATTGTGATTAGTTTATAGAAATGTAATTGAGCAATTCATGTAAATCGATTGACTAATATTTGTTCTCTACAACTGCATGACTGTAGCAGTCAACACCAAACTGTGTCTCACTGAGAGGAATGCGGAATCCCCCAAACCAAGTATTCACTATGTAGTGCAAAGGGAATCTCTCCTTTTAGTTGAGCTCCGAGTTCAGAAAAGCTACATTTCGAGCATGACTTTCAAAAAAGTGACCGTCATCAGGAAAGCTTCGAAATAATTATTTTGTTAGCATTATTAAGTTAGACATTTATTGCATTATGCATTTAATTTTCTTCAAACAACCCAGTATACCTTCCCTTGCAATATGTCAATATTTGCAGCCTATTGAAAAGATAATCTTACTACTAGATACATGCAAAAAACAGAGCATTTCAAGGCTTCCTCAGGGAGATGATATGGGCTGGAACCTCAAAACTCATACACACATAATAACACTAAGGACATTGTCTAGTCAATGCTTTTACTTTTAAAACGGAAAATGCACCTTAACATGGGCAGAACTACCAAGTATAGTGTCGCAAATATATACAGAATCTGCAGTTGTCAAGATAGCATAACAAACAGTGAACATAGTAACAATGGGAACATTATTTTAAAATCCCTCCTTAACAGTGCTTGGCAGATAACCAATCAAAAGGGTAGGCCTATACACTTTGTCAACTCAACACCCAATCATAAATTAAGTTCTCCTGCCCATATCAAAACATGAGGTATGTTACAAAAACCTATCGAGTTTACAGTAACTTTATTTGCCATCTAGTATCACAAACCAAACCTATTGGCTTTTGCCTATTTCCATGTTTACATTGAAGAACAATCATTTGCAAAAATGTACTAAGTATACACTTTTAATTAAAATGATCATTACAACAATATCACCACACCAACATGAAGAGATATTTATGTCTTTTACATGGGTTATGAAGAACAAGTTACTTACCTCCGGCAACACTTTTTCTTGTGGATACTCTATCTAACCGCAGCTTGTGAATAATTCCTGGGTGTCCAACTGGATTCAGAAACTCTCAGCAGTGCTTTTGTGTGCCATTAGGTGGCATCATGCGACTTTGCGATGACATTGCTCCTTTCCAAAAGTGATGAGTGGAGCTGCATAAACCTCAACCCATGAGCATTGACGACACTTGCTTTCTAAGCCATCCGTGCCCTCACACGGAGAGTCCATAGGCAGAATAGTAAGAAAAGTGTGCTGTTGAACGTTTTCAATGGAAAAAGAGTCCAGGTCACAAAACAGGGATGTGGAAGGGTTGCTGAAAAATCTGCAGTTATCTTCCAGGAAGACTGTTACAGAAGGCCTCTAGCTTGTTCTTCTGATGGATATTTGTCACTTCAGAGTCCTCGCCTTGTGAATAGATACCAAAGCAGTAAATCACCAGGTGGCGGATCTGTGAACAGACTCGGACCAAAACTGAGCTGGCAAAATTACCTTTCTGACATCTTTCTTTTCTCTAAATAGACTTTATTTGGATTAAACAATAATCCATAAAAGCAAACAAACTGATCAAACATTACTTCCATAAAATACAACAAAAAAACAAATGCAATTCATCAATTTCCCACAAAAACACTGTCACTTCCAAAAAATCATAAAAACCATATAAACATCAATCTTATAAAACATTCTTAAAAACAGATAAAATTATCCAACACATGACACCAGTATCCCGGGCACTCCTCCAAGTCAACATTATGGTAACTTTTGTTGGGCTAAATTATTATTACCCTAAAAGAAACCCATGCTCATACTGCCGACACTGCCAAGAGTTATAACGAGTGCAGGAAAACGCTTAGGTAGGACTTACCATTGCTGCCGCCCCTGCCAAGAGTCAAGGACGCCACCAACAGCGCTGTCGCTGCCCCGGGACTGCAATTCCCGGCAGCCCCAGCAGCGCGGCGCGCTCAGACGACGTGGGAAGGCAGCGCCAGGAGGCGCATATAGCCCACACAATCCCTCGGTGGAGCGGGGGAGTGCTTATACTGGCGACACCGCCAAGAGTCATAACGAGTGCAGGAAAACGCTGAGGGAAGACTTACCATTGCTGCTGCCACCGCCAAAAGTCAAGGACGCCACCAACAGCACCGTCGCCTCCCCGGGACTGCAGTTCCCGGCAGCCCCAGCGGCGCCGCGCGCTCAGACGACGTGGGAAGGCAGCGCCAGGAGGCGCATATAGCCCACACAAGCCCCCGCGTCGCGGGACGAGCCGGGCGAAGCCCGGACAAAGGGCGGGCCGTCTGTGGCCGTCCGGGGCCTGAGGAGGCCGGGCTGGACCATCCCCCTTGGTTGGATGCTTGGACACTGACAGTTGAGCTCTATCAACTAGCGGTAACTTTTATCCATTAAAATTTCGGTGTGCTGCTAAAGTGACACCCTACTTGGACACTTGAACTTTAGTGTACAGTGATACATCGATTTTGGTATTAATTGTATATTTTAACTATTGTGGGGACTGACACATTGAATAGCTTGTCAACTAAGGTACTTACTGACCCCTGTATCGAGGAATATGGGTAAAAATATCCCTATGCAGTCTCGTCCCAGCACCAGGCAAAAAGTAGCTATAACTACTCCTCTCCCGAGCTTAACCGCTATACATAAAATGTTGCAAAAAACTATAGGGGTAGTTGCATCAGCCATAGAAAATACAGAGAGGCGTCTCTCACTCACTACTGGTATGCTCCCCCCTTGCAATCTGTAAATGTATCTTCGGCTATGGTTAACTCTTCTGATTCAATGCTAATGACATCGAATGTCGGGCTTCCACATGCTCAGAATCACTAGATTCCCTCTATACAACACAATCTGTCCCCTGACCCATCTCCCTTGCCCAGTAGACTCTCTTTAACACCCACAATGCTGCCATTGAATGCAAATGCTGAGTCCCTTCCCTCAATTGATGATTCTGTAGGGCAGGAGGGGAGTGATGTCCCTTTAACTCCTGATCCTGCATTAATGGACAACTCAAATAACGAAAGCCCACATGTAACAACCAGAGGGCAAAAAGCTAAAAGTAAACACAATCATACTAATAAATAAGTTTTGCCTGTAAAGAAATCCAAAGGAAAGGGTAGCTGCAACCAACTTAAAGCGGTTTCAAACTCAAACGGACGGAAAGGGAAAAAGGGTAGGGTCAGATAGATAATGTTGATGCCCAAACTAGCCTGGGTAAGATAGAGGATGGTGATGAAAGCTTCTGGGGAAGAATGGAGATCCTGTTATAAACACTCCTAGGGCTTATTAGTTTTAAAATTACCAACAATGAAACCAGGGTAGGTAATATAGAGGAGCAGATAACTAATATCCTCCAACCCATTCAGACAACCTACACTAAGACACCAGCGTCTTCATCTGTAGCTACTTTACGAGGAAACCCTAAAGGACTACCTAGGGGCTTGACCAACCCAGCACAGCATAAAATTAGGGTGGTTAATGATCGATCAGAATCTACAAGCTCAGGGGGTAACACTGTAAACAGTGTAGTAGAACAAATAGCCCTAAACAATCGAACTAATGATAACGGCAACACCAACTGTCATACAGGAAGTGACCAGGATGGTCAAAGGGACAACATAGCCAATTCATTACCTACCTTAAACTTCCCACCAGAAGCTACACCATACACGGTCGTGTTAGCTAATGTCCCAGCTTTACCTCCCAATGTGTTTGAACACTGGTCGACCCTGAGGAACAAATCCCTTCATTTTTTAACTTTAAGGACGGGATTCAAAAATGTCTTGTTCTCCGAATTCAAAATGGCCAGAAGAGTGAGCTGGATAGGCACCTCTACTAAATCTCTTAACGGAGATTGTGTAATCTTAACATTTAGATCAACAAATTTGGTACGAAACATCATTAAGGGGGCCTTTAATGGGGTAGTTAATACTCAACTCATTAACATTCTACCTGTGGGTTTCTTTTATCGTCCAACATATCCTGGAAGGCTTTCAGGACCTTATTAGTGGTTTAGAGAGTAATGAATGATTGCAAACGGCGCCTATTATCAATTTATCTGGGGGAGCAGTCTACTACAACTATCTACCAAACCAGGAGGATATCATTAATGATCGGATAGAGATGTATGTAATACTGGGATTGAGGCCACTAATGAGGGTAAGGTGGCCTTGGAGGTTCATCTAGAGTTAGAGCACCCAAATGGGACTGGGTCCTTGCCGGAAGGTGTCAGGCCTCTATCCACTGCTTTGATTCCTGTCGAATTTCCGATAAGTAATATTATATCTTGGAATATCGCAGGAATTAAATCAAAAATCGATAATCCACTTTGGCAGGACTTTATGCAGCATCAAGATCTGATCTGTCTCCAGGAAACTTGGAGCAGGGAAGCGGTCCATTTGAATGGGTACAAGACCTATCATACTCCGGCTGTTGAGGTCATGCACGGGGGAGCCAAGGGAGGGCTGAGTGTCTATCTCTAAAATAAGCTAAATTTAAAGGAGGTCTTAGAGCCCATCAAAGACACTTATTTCCAGTTGTTATTACTTCTATTGGATTCCGATGCTTCGATTGCCCTGGTTAATTTTTATAATAATATTCTCCAGGGTGATGTATCAACTGTTATTGATAATTTGTCTGACGTATTGCCCTCTCAGGTTGTAAGCAATCGGAAAGATACGATGGTCCTCTGGGTAGGAGATTTTAACTGCATTTTATGTAAGATGGCAGAAGATAACAGATGTGGTGTGGTATTGGAGGAGGGGTCGTGTCTATCCCATTTTACCCACTCTCCTTTGGGTGACCAACTCAATGATGTATTGTGTAATGTTGATCTTGGTTTGGCAAATTAAATATGTGCATCGCCATTTTGCCTGCCTCCAACATTTAATGGTAGTTATTGCTCCACGCTTGATTATGTTCTCAAAACTAACAATCACGCCCATAGAATTAATTCCTTTAAAGTCTCAGATAATGCACTAAGTGATCACTTCCCACTCTGTCTGGCTATTCTATTGCCCACAAAGAACATCTCTAAGAGTAACTTTAAAAAAGCCAGAGCCTTAGAAACTTTATCTATTGGTAGAATGAATGGGTACTCGCTACGATGGGCTATGGCCAATCAAACAGAAATACTTAACACAGTAATTGGCCAATGTAAGCCTGAGCTTGCGATATGCTTGGGGGCAGATTCCACTCTTGATACGCTCCTTGCATCCTTTTCAACCATTACTAATGCAATAAGGAACTCTCTTTTGAGACAGCAAAAAACTAATAGAGATCAGGGAGGATGGTTCAATTCTAATTGTACTAAAGCCTATGCCCTTTTAAAGAACAAATTGCATAAAAAGCCAAGAAGTATCACAGAGGTGAGGAGACTTAGGAAGGAATATAAGTTAGCTGTTAAAGATAGGAAGAATTCATTAAAAGGAGAGGTATGGGAAGCTTTGCACGAAGCTTCAGTAAATATTGATAGTGCCGGCTTCTGGAAGATTATTAGAACCCCATTCTTAGTGGATGAAACCGGTCCAAAAATAGAGATAGCAAGGCAGACTGCATTGGGCATTTCTCTAAGGTATACGAGGGAGAGGAAACATCGCCTTCCCTCTGTACACCTATACCCTACTCCAGCTCAAGGAATCTGGTGTTCACTATGGATGAGGTGGAAAAAGCTCTTCACGCCAGTCAGGGTGGTAAGCCTCCTGGACCGGACGGTGTCCCCATAGATATTTTTAAGTCTAATATACCTCTGTGGGCTCCCCTTCTGGTCCAGGTGCTCAATGCAAGCTGTACCACAGGTTTCTTGTCTGCCTGGGTGGAGTCTATATTTGTGCCCATTTATAAAAAAGGGGATGGACACGACCCGGCTTGTTATAGACCTATCTCCCTGTTGGATTCTTTTACAAAGGTAGCTGGATGGATAATTTTGGACCGTCTTCTGGACTGAGCTGCTGATAATTCTATTCTATCAGATTTGCAATACGGTTTCCAGTCTGGTCTGGGAACAGTAGAGCAGGGCCTAAACCTTCTGATGCTGGTGGGGAAGTACAAAAGGGCCAAGAAAGGGAATTTATTCCTGGCCTTTGTGGACCTCTCTGCCACATTTGACTGTGTGATTCATTCTAAATTGTGGTCCTTACTGGGACAAATAGGTGTTGATGAAAATATTATTTATTTTCTTAAACGTTTTTATAATGACGCATCAGCTCGCGTTCGTTACGGCCGGATGGAGGAATGCACTGCCAAAATCCCAATTAGGAGTGGAGTCAGGCCGGGTTGTGTACTGGCTAGATTCCTTTTTAACTTGTATATAAATGGTTTGGAGGGAGTTTTGTGCAGAGATAGTTCAGATTCCCCATGCGTAGACGGCCGTCCAATTACGGCCCTATTTACGCAGACGATGCCGTGTTAATGTCTCGTACTCAAGTGGGTCTTCAGCGCACAGTGGATAGTTTTAGCCTTTTCATGAAAGATCTGGGGTTAAGGGTAAACTCTTCTAAAACATTCATCATGTGCTGTGGTAAGAACATTAAGACCAAAAGGGCCATTTTTATTGCAGGACAGAAGCTTGAGGTATCTAAGCAATTCTCATATTTAGGTATTTTATTTGCTCAGAATGAGTCATGGGTGCAAACAGTAGCAGCCAGGGAATTGGCGATGGTACATTCTACTGCGGCCCTTAAATCTTTTGCCAAAAAGCTGGGTATAAGACCACCTGTTGAGTTATTTAAGATCTTCAAAGCTAAATGTGTATCCGCTGCAATTTATGGGAGCGTAGTGTGGGGTTTCACAGACCCGACTCCCATCCAGGTAGTTGAAAACTCTTTCCTGAAATACATACTTGCTGTACCTAATGGTACCTCAAGTTATATCTACCATGCAGACTTAGGCCTTACATTTATATCCGATTTGATTAAGTTTGAGTCTGTGCTTTTATGGCCCAGGCTGTGGACCAAAGATGAAGCCAAGCTGAATAGGGATATCATGACAGATATTTTGAAACTTGAGGGAGCTATGAGGATTCCATGGCTGAGCTAAGTGTTCAGGTTTTTCAAGGACCTTTGCAAACCTGAATACTTTCTAAATCCTCTTACTATCTCAGCCATTTCTAGAAAGGATCTGAGGAGAGAGGGCTTGACTCTGTTAGATACTGGAAGAACAAAAACGGAGATCTTAAAACCAACTGTCCTGCAACATCAACTGATATTAACTGTTTTTAATATTCAACCCTATTTGGTTTGTGTCCCTGGTAACTATGATAGATTCTTATTATCCCGCATCAGGTTGGGAATATTTCATAGATTGGTTAGCTTCCCAACTGTAAATGATTGGTCGCGTGATTTGCAGCCTTGTCCCTGTGATGATGTGTCGCCCCAAAGCACCATGCATGTTTTCTTATTTTGTAAATTTTATGCATTTATCAGGCGCAGGATTTTACTGCCCTTTTTGAGACAGATGAGTTTGCGCCAATATCGCCCGGCCTTGCTAAGTATACAATACTTGGATAATGAACGAGGGGTTAAAATAACTACAGTCTTTTTGAAAAAAGTAGTGTATCACAGAAAGTCTATGATCATGTAGAGCACTTTATGTATAGTGTGGTCGCCTTGAATGGAAATTCTCCATTTCTGAATTGTTGTGTATGTTTTTATATTCCATTATTCCCACTTTTTAACTTGATGACACTGTAAAATCAATTGAAGTATGATTAATTTTTTAATATGTATGCTTTTATGATTGCTTTTTTAACAGTCGAATAAAGCTATTCTTGAACTTGAACTTATCCCTATGGTACACAAAGTGAATAAACTAATATTTTCCGTAACTTTATCACCAATTACCGATTAAAACCAGGGAGTCTCAGCCTTCAAAGGGGGGGGTGTTTTTTTCTCAATCTCAACGCACTTGACAAAAAGCAGGCCACACTTAAATGAACTACAGGAGACTGCAGCATCTGTAAGTAAATCAGAGCGAGTTTGACCTGGAAAACCCCTTTACCTCCGAGTAATGGTAGAATATAATGCTGCCTTAGAGTACTATACTGATCACAAAAAAAGAGGAAATGGATTGATTCTTGTATTGAACCATTATCACACAAGCACAGTCCTGTACCTTCCACATTATGGTGGCTCCCGGGTTTAGGTAAGAGCCAATGCAAAAGGTTTAATCTAAATCGTGTTAATAGAAAACGATGATGGGGTGAGGACACCGCCCACAAATAAATCTCCATACTTGGGGCTGGTTTTCAAAATAGTATAAACACTCACAGTACATATTTTCAGTTTCCTTACTTCTCTTCCAAGTTTAGCTCTTGCAATAAAATGGTTTTTGATCCAGGGAAGGTCTATTTTCTGGATTTGTTCATGATACTTTGATGTATTGCAACCACAGTATGGTGGAGCCTTTATCCAAGGTGATCTTTTATAATTCTCTGGTTCACCTCCAAGTCAGATCCTGCCCAGATTTAGACCCACCTCACTATAGGGGAAAGGGCTAACTTATCTGATAAAAAATCAAGACCCACTTCTTCATGCATAATAAAATTGGATACTGATTGTGAGAGAGCTCGTACCCTTCCACTAATTGTATCACACCACAATCCATATAGCCCCATATATCACTACTATATCTAGCAATTGACAGGCACTTGGACTGATACATTTTCAGCAATGTCTCATTCAGTCTCGCCCCCCGTCTACTCTCAAAGTGAAACACAGGATCAAGCCATCACACTTTGTTCGATCTTTGTTTGGGGCACCCATTTTCCTCTCTCATCAATAATGACCCCTAGATATGGATACGTTACTACTCCGGTTAACTTCTGTTTGCCCCCAAAGATTTTCTTCTGAGACTTATTCAACTGACTCGGACCAAAACCGTGCCAGCAAAATGACCTTCCAGACATACCTGCCAGTTGCGGCAGTAGTGATTCATAAACATGTGTACTGAAGTCCACGTGGCTGCCTGACAGATGTTCATGACAGATACTCTGCATGCTAACGCAGTGGTAGAAACTATGTGTCTGATGGAATTAGACCACAAGCCTACTGGTGTCTGGCTTTCGTCACTGCACAGCAGATCTTCATGCAGAGAACAATCCATCAAGATATGGTTCTTTATTGCATGGATTTACCCTTCTTTGCACCAAAACCCCTACCAAACAGCTGACCATCCACTGGGTGATCAACATAAAAACTCAAGGCTCTCTTAGGATCACAACAATGAAGCCTCTTTTCCTCCTTATAGGGATGAGATGGAGCAATGAATGGTAGAAAGGCAATGGCCTGGGCAACATGAAGAAGGGCTGGAGGCCCGAAATGCATAGGGTTATGTGACATCAATAAAGACTGCCTGGAATGAATTTGCGTTTTCAGTCTTATTCTTGGTTGAAGTCCTAAGCGGCACTATTGGAATAACAGAAACTTGAAAAACAACGTATACACGATGTGCGTGTTCCCATTTGGAGGAGAATTTTGGAATAAGGATAAAGCTACGGATTACTATGGATTAATGCAGAATCAGAAGGTTAGAATATAGGTACAGCCCAATGTGGCGGTTTAGCTGTGCTTTTCTGGGGGACTGGAGACAGTCCCACTTCCTCATGTTGTTAGTACCCCTGTGCTTTGGGCATAGCACTACAGAAAATTGCACGCACCTACAGAAAAGATGATGACAAAAAATGGTTGAATATTGGATAACTAAAGGTGTGCATCCTGCCTTCATAAACAGACATCATAACTTTCGCCCAAAAAAAAGGATTGCACCCATAAGAAGAATGGAAAGTTGGGGGAGAATATGAGTTCCCGCACAATGAACAGCATTGTGGTTCATGACATCGGTGGAAATGAAATTGTTTTTACACTATTCCACATTTTTGACTGTTTGAGAATAAGGACTGAATCTGGAATGTTTTCAATATGCAATATTAGACCTTTTACAGACTTTATTCGTAAAAACGTTTATCTTTTGTTGTGCAAACAATGCATTGAATAGAGAACTCTGGGAGAAGAAGTTTTTTAATCAAAGACCCCAGGTGAAATCACTTGTGGAGACTAGAGGGGGTGGGAACTACTACTAGTTTTTGAACCAACTGGAGCTCATGATATATGTTTAAAAACGAGGGATCACGGGAGGGGTGAGGACTTTTTGAGTCAGCAGCGGAAGGATGTGACCTTGAAATGTCGTTATGGCAGGTATGTGTTAGTGGGAGATTAGATTACATTTCAACAGAATGAGAACAGTGTTTCTCAGCTAGATGGAGAAGGGTTTTGTACCGCTAGTCGAAATGTTATCTATAGGTCAAGTGCATGTTACATTTTGCTAACGTTGGTGTTTATTTGGAAGGTATTAAACAGGTTTTTACATCCGATTTAAACGAAGATAAAAACGAGCATAATATGTTTAATGTGGTTGGAAAAAGGAGCTGGTTGTTCTAAGATTTGATGGACGCAGGTTATCATCAGTAGTGGGTGGCGCAGTGAAATAATAGGGTGGGTAGCAATGGGTAGCAATGCGCAGGATACAGGGGTTCTAATCTGGGGCTTTTCAATTTATGAAGATTAAATTCTCAGCACGCTGTTATTATTTATTATGGTTAACTAGAGAGATATACTGCTTTATAAATCATGATGATGTATAATGAAACTACTGGAAGCAAACAGCTGTGCAATAATGTAATATTACTATTGTTTACAGTGACCCCCGAAGAAGGGCTGGAGGCCCGAAATGCATAGGGTTATGTGACATCAATAAAGAAAAGGAGTAACCACTTTCAGATGAAAGTAAGCTCAGGTCCATAAAACCAATTTTTCAAGGAAGAAGTGGATATAAGGTGGACTTACACAGAGCGCATACGTTCACTGACGTCTAGCTGAAGTAGTGTGTGGACAAAATATTGGCTTTTAAGTATAATGGGGCATGAATATCATCCCAAAAAGAATCGTTGCTACCAACATATCGTTAGATGTAATACCAGTGGCAAGATTATTCGTTTTTTGGTATACAATATCATTTTCAAGAATACTGTTGTTTTTATATCCTTTTCTTTAATATGGTTATAAAAATATTATATTTTAAATAATGTCATATGTTTTAGTTCATATAATAATTTTAGGTGTTTGTATTGTTACTATAATTGTTATTCACTTTTTTAAATAGTTCGCAATTTTAAGTGTCATTTGTAAATTATAGCATAGTAGTGGGTTGTTGTGTTTATAGGGGAATGGGGTGGGAAGATAAATCATAAATAACTATACTGCATTTTAATTAGCCGTTGATTAAAATGTAATTATTAGATTTTTAAGTAAATAGATTAGTTTTAACTGTTATATTTTTCTTTTAATTTGTAAATTTTACTGTATATTTCAATCTTATTTTTATTAATAGTAAGTTATATTTTAGTAGTGGGCTGTTGAGTTGGTAGGAGAATAGAGTGAGAAGCTATTTAAATTGTATTTAAATTTAACATTAACTTATTTTTGTTGATTAAATACTGAATTAAATATCAATATGTAAATTACTTAATTGTTTACATTTTGTAGTTTTTTTTATTGTGTATTTGTATATGTTTATTTGACATGTGTTTTAATATAGTGTTACTTCATGTAGGGGAACATGGTGGAGAGATATTAAAGTTAGTATATTTTTGTATCACTTTTTATTTATAGTTAACTAATTAGTTGATATTTATGTATCATTTTTTTAAGTATTAATTTGAATGGAATCATTTTGTAGTATTATATTCCATATAGGTACCTTATGTAGGCGCAGGTAACATCACAAATGCAAAAACCACAGTTGATGGACAGAATGCAGAACAATGTCATACATTCACCCCAGTACAGAGATCTGGGCCTAAATCCATTGTTTTTTGCACTCTACACTACCCCAGTTCAGACATGGCCATATGCAAATCAGTCTGACCCTGTGCCCCATGGGAACAGTCCAGCCCGAACTCCCAAGCCATGCCTTCCCTGGACCAGAAACAAGCTTCCGAGGACCGGTTTCTGGCATTCCAGCCGTCTTCAGCCCGGCTTGCTTGAATCCAGTGGTGTGGAGAGCATGGGACTCACGTCTGAGCATACCCATCCCACTCGGGGTGACAAATGCAAAAACCACAGTTGATGGACAGAATGCAGAACAAAGTCATACATTCACCCCAGTACAGAGATCTGGGCCTAAATCCATCGTTTTTTGCACTCCACACCACCCCAGTTCAGACATGGTCCTCGGAAGCTTGTTTCCGGTCCAGGGAAGGCATGGCTTGGCAGTTCGGGCTGGACTGTTCCCATGAGGCACAGATCTCTGTACTGTGGTGAATGTATGACATTGTTCTGCATTCTGTCCATCTACTGTGGTTTTTGCAGGCAACATCACAACCTTTCACCTATATTCTTGCCTACATTACATACATAACGGTTCTTAGGCACTGACCTTTTACCTAGATATGACACTGCATTCAGAATGCGGGTTTTCCCTAGTTCGAATCTCATACATTATGCATGAGGAATCTTGGGAGCACAGCAGGGCTACCATCTCCTGTATAGTATCTCTGTATAAAGTTCAGGCCCGATGTTACCCTCTAGGCCGACACAGTAACACAGCAAGGTAAGCCCCCTGGGGAGACCTGTGGGTATATAATACACCATGTCTTGCTTTAGAAAGGACACCTCGACTTCCCGGCTGACACACTGACCAGAGACGATGAGGTTACCTGCATGCAGATGCTCCAGCTAGCAGTGGTCTAACATCCCTAGCGGGGTGTCCAACTCAAGACCAGAACGGGGTCTCATATTCTCTCATTCTCAGGTAATGGGGTTGACTAGATCCTAGAGGTATTCTTGGCATAACATCTACATAGATGCTAGGTACATTTAGGTACATCTAGTTTGGGAGGCAGAGTAGGAGTACACAATTATTATCATGTATTTTATGTCCTTGTATATTTTCATGATTACTGCAAAATGGTAGAACTGTACCATTCCTTTACTTTCATAGTACTGCTAATCATATATCTCTGCTACTGTCTAATGGTTGTTGCAGCTCATCTATTCTACACTAGAATAACAACTATTCAATACATTCTTATTTAAAAGCCCAGTACGTTTATTCTGTGTATCTCTGAGACAAACGAAGTTAGCACGAGTGACTGAGCGAAAGGTAGTATACTGTTTCTACGATCCTGGGGGATCAGGGTTGTCATGTTCTGAGGTTGCCAGAAACTATTCTTTCCCCGATTAGAGGAGATTCTAGTGGCACTGTGAGCTAGCTGATACAGACAGGCTAACGTATCCGATGGGGGTGCAGAGAATCAGTCTGCCACTAATCCCACAGTTTATGTTATCCGAATGTGCAGATCCTGTATAGGTAATATAGGAACTACACAACAGTAGCTAGGCAAGTGAATGTTAATACAAGTAATTTATTTTTTTCTGTTTACATTTTTTTATATTTTATTTTAGTTTTTTACTTAACCCCTTCCCTCCACCACGAATTCCGTCATGGTGCGGGGGAGCTAGGGGGTGGGTTTGGCGCTTCGATGCTCATGACGGCTCCACGGCGTCATGAGTCACCGGTGGCGTGTGCTCATGACGGCATGTTGCCGTCATGACCCCGCCCGCTCATTAATTCGCCCGCACATGCGGGAAATTAGTGCCGCGTGGGCGGAGCGGCAGCGGCATGACGGCTCCCCGCCGTCATGAGCACACGCCGCCCGTGACTCATGACGGCGTGGAGCAGTCATGAGCACCCAAGGGGTTAAAGAATATAGCATTTATTTTTCTATATAATATATTTTAATTATTTTATTAGGTTTTGAAATATTTTAGTCAAATATATTGTATTCTTATATGTAATCCCTTCAAAGTCCAAGACTTTCACTACTGTTGCTTAGAAAGTAATGGGAATAGTAAAGCTAACCCTCCGGAGTCCAACACTTCACTAGTGTTGCTTAGAGTGGAGTGGGAATAGTAAATAACACTTCCGAAGTCCAATTTTTTCCTTATTATTCCCTAGAGGGGAGTGGGAAAAGTAAATCTCACCTCTGAAGTCCAACCCCTTTCCTGCTGTTGTTGAAACTGGATTTATATTCTTATTTATTTGTTTATGTTTAATATTGTTTGTTTTTATTTTTTATTATTTCTTATGGAGTGCTTATATTCATTTTGGAAGGTGGCTACAGGACGCTTGGAGGACTGAGCCGTGCGTTCTCCCCCTTGTCCTCGTGGTCTTTAGGAGCTGAGACCTCTGCCAGGAAAGGGACGAACAGCCTACTGTGCTGTAGGAGGGGTTTAGCGTTGATGGACTGGGATCCCTCTACTGGTGCCACGAAAAAGGAAAACTTACTGGTGGAATAGCCTGGCAGGAGCAGACAGGGCCAATAAATGTTCTGTGGGCCTTCTCTCTTTAAAGCGCTCCAAGGCCCAAAAGAGTGAGATCCATCAAAGGGCAAGACAACTAAAGATGCCTGGACACCTGGAATTCATCTAGGCGTCCCGGTCGAGAGCTACACTGGTGGCCATGGCACGTCCTAGGCAATCATTTGTATCCAGTCCTGAGCATATCACACATTTTGCTGCAACAAGGCTGTCCTGAATAGCCTGTATGAGAGACACCCAAGATCATCACGAGACCCAGCAAAACCCTAGCAACCCTATCTCAAATAGGCATGGGAATAACGGACAACGAGACACAAGGCACTGACTGATCTTAGAGCAGAGCTTGTAGAGGAGAACATTATTTTGGCAAAAGATGCCCTCTGAAGCAGGATGTTGAGTTAAGAAGTTAGGGTCACCAGGCACAGGGCGATGGCGACAGTCAACCTATTAAAGGGTGGCCCTGAACAGGTCTTAGCCCAGTTGCCAAGTGCCTTGTTGAATGTTAATAGTGACTCTGTAGTATCCTGGCCAGGCTGAAATCCTTAGGTTAATATATTGATTTTTACTTCCATGGTTGGCAATTGGAGGTTCAATACCTCAGCTGCCCTTTGCATCACAACAGTGAAAGAGGCACTTTCCTCTGAAGCAGGACTTGGGAAGACGCAAAGCCAGTATCAGGTAGAGGTGTCACACCTACTGGCACCCTGAAGCCTTTCATATCACTTATCCTCATCATACTAGGGAACATAATCACCTCCATCATCATATGTGTTGCTGTCAGAGTCTGAGCCAAATAATTAGAACTAGTTTGGAGTCAGATAGTATTATAGGTTGTACATCCTCATCCAGTGTAGACACATGTGTCAATATGAGTGGTACCGGAACAGAGCATAGCTGTGGAGCTGAAGTGGACATTGAAGTCTGTGCCGGACCTGAGCGAATCCTGAGGTACAGAAAGCACTGGGGCTGACCCGCTGGTGGAAGTCTGATTGGGGGTCCGAGGTTCCTTGGGGTCCAATGGCTTGCCAGAGGGAGCTGATAAAGTGCTGAAGATCCACAGCATAGCCTTCTATTTGCTGCAACATTGCTGATGGACTCAGAAAGTAAAGGTGTGTTGGAACCAGAGATGGAATCAGCTTTGACTGGTCTCGGGAGTGAGACATAGAGGCACGTTGATGCCCTTGCGCCCACTCTGGAGTCTGAGAATGGCGGTAAGGGACCTTTTCCCAGTTGGGTTTATGTTTCTTTTTCAACTTACGCAAAGCTTTTGACTGTGACAAAGACCTGCCGCAAGAACGACTTTGGGAATGAGACCTCACTTTAGACTTCAACTGGTTATGGCACAGTGTTTATGTGCTTGGCAACAGAGTTTGGCTTCATGTTCCTGCATAGCTTTAGGGTTCATCTGTGCACAGTTGCCACAGGCCTTGGAGACCCATGAACAACTTCGTAAGGGTTTTAGGGGGTGACAGTTCCCTTGCACGCATGATAATGTTTTGACAAAAGTCTAGTCGAAGACCAGGGAGAAGCTTCTGATCTGCATCTGAATCTGCCGAAAGAAGGGAATCAAATTCAGTATGCATGGAAGGCATTTATATGCGGCTCCACTAGTAATTTCTGGAATAGAGCGACGTCTGAGCAGAGCTTCACAATGAATTAGAGCTGGGAAGAAGAACTACTCTGAAAGTTTCCAGATCCGATCTGATGCCTGGGATTATTCACAAGGTGAGGAATCTGTGGTTAGAAGCATCCATTTGAAGTAAACTCTCACGACCCAATCAAAACAGAGTCCACCAGTCACCAGCCATTGTAACAGTAAATTCCTGGAACAGCTTGTCCCCAGGAAACTTTCTCTCTTCACAAGGGAAAACTTGTGGGGGCTTGCCTTCAGTCCTGGCAGGTCCAAGAAAATTACAAGATACTTTTTTAGTGCACCTGTCCTTCATGGCCATGGCAGACAAAATATACATATTTTCAAAGCGGCCCCAATATCTTAACAACGCTCATTCTTGTTGCCTGCAGCCATCATTTTTGATGCAAGCTTTTCTTTCGGTTTCTTTCAATTTGACGTGCACGCAGAGCTTTTCCACTGAGGGGTCTCTTGCTTCTTTCCTAGGGACCACACGGTGGCTCCTGAACTGTGCAGCCTAGGCCACCTACGCACCAGCCTCTGCAATATGCTGCCTGTTCCAGAAGGGGGGTTGACTTTCAGCGCCACACCCACCTGCCTCTCCCATGGCCCGATACTGTGCTATGGCCACAGGTGGGGAAAGCAGGCCATCTTTGCTTTCCCACTCTTTTCAGACATTGTCATGGGGGCAAAGCAGTAAGCATGTAGCGCCTCTAGCCTGGGATCCTCCTCCTCTCCAAGACGTACCAGACCAGGAGGCCCCATGGGCCAAGTCTGAGCTGTCAGCACTTGCCCTCCACCACTAATTTGGGAAAAATTAACAATGCAATGGTTCTTATGGTATGTTGGTACACTGAAAAACACATAGCCTATAAGGCTCCTCAGGGCTTAACGTAAATCCTAGGTGGGATTTCCTTTCTACAGTGGTGTCCTCAGCCCTTCAGTCACAGGTGTGAACACTCAGAAAGCCCTCCAAAAGAGGTATTTAAAAAATCTTTGGTCCTGGTGTCAAGATGTTCAGTCTTATGATTCTGTTGATGGGCTCTAATCATCAGTCCCATTCTCCAGTGGGTTCCTAACCAGCTGGTGCATGTTCTCTTTTTCTAGATATGACAACTCAACAAGACAGGCTTCTCCTCTGTGGAATGCAGTCTAGCTATCCCCTTTCTAAAGCAGGCAATTCCTCCTTTTGCCCTGACAGTCAACAGCATTCCTAGCAGGTGTCTTGTCCAGGTTGACCTCACTTGGAAGAAATCCAGAAATCAGAGATCATGCACTAGGGTGCTAGTAATTTCCATCCGTCCTACTGAAAGTATCTTATGACCGGTCCATTAGAAAATTGGCACCCTGACCCAAGTTTCTACCTAATAATTATCTATGTTTTGCAGAAATGTAATCCACTAGTCCACCTCTAGGACTAAGCAGTTCCTGACATTTTGTGTATTCTCACAAAGTGGTCTGTCTACAGTCTTTGTCCTCAAGCGAGAGCGGGAAGGAGGTGGAGGTGATAATTTTCTGTCAGAGAAACCCAAGACAAAGAGGGGAGGCTTGTTCACTTGGCTACCTCTCTGCTTGTTAGGGTTAACATGGATGGAAGTAGAATTAAGCAGGAAGCAGGCAGAAACGTATCCTGCACTTCAAATAGTCATCTGTCTCCCTCCTTCCCTTCACATTAACCTGATCTACTTCAGATTACCTAAAATTATGTTCCTACAATTCACATCCCTATGTGGCAGGCTCTCTCCATCCTTCATATTATGTAGCACTCAAACACAGGACATACAAAAATGGATTCATGTCCCCTCACAATAAAATAGTACCAAAACACTCCTTGCACACTATAATACACACACACGACATGTAGAATGTCCATGCACTATCCATACAAGTCCCCTGCAACCTATAAAGATCCCCTTACCTTAGCTGTCTACAGACAGGTGACCATATATTAAAAGGCAGGCACTACCAGACGCAGCTCATAAGCCACTTTAAAAATACCTTACAGTGTGTGAGGCTCTATTAGGGAGGCTTACAACAAATGAGGTCCAAATGTCAGAGGCCAAAAAGTGAAATACTGCAACTGTTCACAAGTTAGAACCAATTTCCAAATAGTATCAGATTTTCATACATTACCCTTCAGTCTTGAGAGAGTATTGCTCTCTATTTTTTCCTTCATGAACACTCACAGTCCTGGCCCTTTGATATTCCTCCGTAAATAATTGCTGTCCAGAGATTTTAATTTTTTATATGTGTTTTTGTATAATTAGAAGAATTTAGCTTGGGTAGACATTGCTAATCCGAGCCCAATTTTTCTGGACAACATTTCAAAAAATGGTGGATGTGTTGCAGTGATGATGTAATATTTCAGGAACCATGAGACCTATATCCTTCCCTTTGATGTCAAAACATAGGTTTTGTGGGTCAAGTAGTCTTGTAGCGAGAAAAAATAACTCCTCTGAGCAACCCTTCTACCGTTTTTCAAAATGACAGCTCTATAATGATCATTTATTTGAATACTGATTTTGTTTCAGGCTTTCTGAGGTGAATGTTTTTGCAGCAGATTGGTATGCCCACCTGAGCTGCATGCATACATACATTTGAAAATATAAATGTACAGTGAGCTCCCAGCAGCCACGTAACAGCGAGCCTTCAATTAAGTTTGCACTCTTTGAAAAAGCAAACAAAGTTTTAAAGCCACTCTTGTGCTGGCTACGGGTTCACACTCAGTGAGATTAGAGAAATAATGATCAACATAGATGAAACTGTACTGATCCATAATAATGAAATTAAGATTTTTCTGGTTAGAATGTACAACATAATTAGTTTCTGTCAGTCTAACAAAAAGAATGAGCCACTTATGGTGTTCTCAACTGATTTGCCTTCTGTAGTTCTTGCTGCCACAATAAGATCACAGAATGCAGTAAAACCACCAGGAAACATTTTCTTCCTGTTAGATCTGGGGGTCTCTATTTCGCAATGGTATTCACCTTTGTCCAAATAGGGACCCTTACTTCTAAGTCAGGATAAGGGGATTACACTCCTTAATAACCCCTGCTCACCCCCTTGGTAGCTTGGCACGAGCAGACAGGCTTATCTCAGAGGCAGTGTGTTAAGCATTTGTGAATATACATAGTAATACAGTGAAACACTACAGATGGACACAACACAGGTTTTATAAAAATAAGTATTCTTTATATAGACTTAATACAACACCACAAACGAAAAAAATCCACAATACTACACTTAAGATTACTAAAGATGATTAAAATCTCTTAGTTCAAGTTGATGATAAATGCGATAAAGTTCTCAAAGTACCTAGATGCGTAACGCAAAGTGGACAAAAAGGCTCGCAAAAGGGGAGATGTGTTGGTTTCGTGATCCGGAGGAATGGTTGCATCCTGCCTCAATGCTTGTGCAGAGTATGGGACTCGTCGTGAGCCTTACCGGTGCGGAGGGGATACCTAGATTCTCGGCCTGCGGGCCAGTTGCAGTACGCAAGATGGCGCCTTGATGCAATGCGATGATCCGGTTGCGATGCGAGAAGATGGCGCCCTTGATGCGGCAATGCGATGACGATGCGATGACGCCCTGGCAGCCTTGAGACGACTCTGTACTTTGGAGCCGTGACAGGCCCTGCGACACGCTTCTCCAGTGATGCGATGGCGACTCTCACAATGGCGTCATGCTTCTACAGTGATGCGACAGCAGGCAGCTTCGATGAACACACCTTCCAGGGAGATGCGGCGAAAGCTTGCTTCTCCGGCGATGCGACGATTTCAGCTGCGGCGGCGACACGCTTCTTCTCGATGCATCACGCTTCCAGCTCCCAGTGGCACAAAAATGTCTGGAGTCTGAACTCCCAGCAAAGAAATTCAGGAAGCAGCTGGAGGTAAAGTCTTTTGTCCCTGAGACTTCAGCAGGAGGCAAGCACAGTATAAGCCCTTGGAGAATATTCTGTAGATGAAAGTTCCTTCTCCTTTCCCTTGGCAATGAAGCAACCACTGCAGGCCAACCCAGCAAACAGCACACTGGCATAGGGGCAGTCCAAACTCATGCAGCTTCCTTGGTTCTTCTACTTGGCAGAAATGTTTTTGTCCAGAAGTGATCTAATTTCTTGGGATCAGGGTCCCAATATTTATACCCCAAACTAATTTGTTCTCTGAAGGCAGAGAGGCCTCTGCCTAGTCCAAACCAGTTCTTAAGCACTTTGTTTATATGACTCTCTTCTTCCTTTCACTGTGCAGGGCAGAGGCATTAGCCGCCTCACAGGAGGTGAAGCCAGCACAGGGGAGGGAAGATACATCTCTGGAGCACTCTGTTGACATGATTCCTCCTCTCCTTTCACAGTGCAGGGCAGAGAAATCAGACAAGCCACAGGGGGTGGAGCCAGCATTGTGGAGGGAAGGCCCAGCCCTATTCAGGTCCTAGGTGCAACTCCTACCTCCCATCTAGATGCAGATCTCTCTATTCATCACACCCCAGCCTGTCTCCTGGAATCCCCCAGCCCTGTCACTCACAAACCCAGACAAGGAATACACAACCCAGCAGAGGCAGGCCTGGATAGTTAGGCAAGAAAATACCTACTTTCTAAAAGTGGTATTTTCAAACACAGAATATTAAAACCAACTTTAATAAAATATGTATTTTATTATTTTGAGTTCAGGCATACTAAATTCGAATTTCTACCATGTTCCCTGAGTCAGTTAGGATTATAAGAATGTAATAATCTAACTGCTCATTCTGGCCTATGGGAACAGGTAGCCTTCAATAGTGAAACAAGAAAATGGCTGTAATTCACTATTAGAACATGATACACACATCAGAGCATGTCCTACCGTATACTTACAATGCACCCTGCCCTTGGGCCTACCATAGGGGTGTCTAGTATGAAGCAAAGGAAAGGTTTAGGGACTGGCAAGTGGGTGCACTTGGCCAAGTCGACATGGCAGTGCTAGACTGCACACAGGCCTTGCAATGGCAGGCCTGAGACACACTTTATAAGCTGCTTCTGTGGGTGGAACAACCAGTGCTGCAAGCCCACCAGCAACATTTGATTTACAAGCCCTGGGCACACATGGTGCACTGTACTAGGGGCTGACAGGTAAATCAAATAACCCAATCATGGAATAACCAATTAGTACATTAATTTAACATAGGGAGCACTTACACTATGGCACTGATTAGCAGTGGCACAGTGCGCAGACCAAAGATCTTCGGCCCGGTATAGACTTCAGAGGCTTAAATAAAGTCACCATTAAAGACCGCATCCGTTGCCCCTGATTAAGGATGTCCTGGAGTCAGTGTGAGGAGCACAGATGTTCACTAAGTTGGGTCTCAGGGATTCCTAACATCTCCTCAAATGAAGGAAGGGTAAGAATGGAAAACCGCATTTAAAACTCCATTGGGCATTTCGAATACAGAGTTATGCCCTTTGGGCTGAACAACGCTCCTTCCATCTTTCAAAGATTTATTGACAATGTGTTTTCGGATCTTCTAAACCAGATTATGGTAATATACTTAGATGACATTTTGGTCTACTCAGCAGCCCCTGAGTTGCATCATTCACACATCATGCAACTCCTGGAAAGACTACGTCAAAATAGACTTTTTGTAAACCTGAAAAATGTGAGGTTGACAAAACCGAGGTGGATTATTTGGTTACCGAAGTAACAAGACTGGGATAGCCATGTGTCCACAAAAGATAAAAGCTATTTTAGATTAGCCACCACCTTCGACTGTTCAAGAAACTCAATGTTTCTTAGGCTTGACAAACTGTTATCATCAATTCATTAATAATTTTGCTCACCAAACTAGCTACATAACCCAAATGTTGAAGAAGGAGAATCTCCGACAAGGGTTCAGGTGGACCGAAGTCACTGAACGGGCCTTCCAGTCCCTCAAAAAGGTGTTCACACAAGAACCCATTTTATGTCATCCTGATACAACAGAAATGTTTTTTGTGGAAACAGATGGGTCAGTCAGAGTTGTTGGTGTGGTCCTCCTACAGCAACAAGAAGACGATGGACTGGAACATTCTCTTTTTAATCTATCACATGTTCTATCAGACCCTGAAAGAAACTACTCTGTTCTTGAACGAGAACTATTGCCCATGAAGTTGGCCTGTTGTGAATGGAGACAATTTCTGATGGCTACCATGGAACCTTTGGAAATCAGAACAGACCATAGAAACCTTCAATGTCTTTGTAACATTCAGTGCCAGAATAGTCATGAAGCTCAGTGGGCTTACTTTTTTAACCAGTATGACTTTGTCCTTTCATATATACCAGGATCTAAGAAACCCTGACAGACGCCTTGTCTCGTCGTTGTCCGGATAGTCCTACACTCCCAGAACAAAACATAATCGAGCCGCAAAGAATCATTGGCCTTCTTCAATACTTCCTAGTCAGAGTTCAGTCAGAGTATAAATTCATTAAGGAAGAAGAATGGAAGAAGCTAATAGATCAAGTTACGCACATGGCACACACTACTACCGCTGTAAGACATTGTTCCTCCAGACACAAAAGGTATAGTTAGAGGCCCTACAAATGTGTCATGATTCTACAGCCACTAGTCATCGTGGTTTCAAAACTACCCTAGAGCTGTTACCTTGATCTTTTTGGTGGTCTTTGATAAGAAAAGTTACCAAAGTCCACCTATCATCCTGTCCTGTCTGTGCCCAGGCCAAGACACTTCACACTAAACCCATGGGACTACTTCCGTCCCTACCCATTCCACTTGTTCCATGGCATACCATACCTATCGATTTAATTTCCTCTCTTCCTCCGTCCGCAGGCAACCAAGTCATAATGGTGACAATAGACTCCTTCACTAAGATGGCAAATTTTACTGCCCTTAAGAAACTACCTACTGCAAAGAAACTTGGAAGAATTGTCATACAGGAGGTATATCACCTTCAAGGTCTCTGTAGAACTTGGCACTTTTTGCATGGTCATCCCTAAACTTTTTGCCTTTCTCTTAACCTTTTTTCTGACATGGTGTTGGTGGTTTTAGGACTCTGGGCACTTTAGCGCTGCTGTTCAGTGTAAACTGCCTGTGCTCTCTGTGGTAAACATGGTAAGATTGGTCTACACCTGTTTGGCCTATTTAATTTACCTGTCAGTCCCTTGTAAAGTGGTACCTCATATATCCAGGGCTGGTAAAGTAAATGTACCCGGTGGGCTTGCAGTGCTGATTGCACCCACCAAAGTAGCCTTGCAAACTTATCCCCAGCCTCTGCCATTGCATGGCACCTAAAGTGTGTGCGATGTCTGTGACTCTCCTTTTACTACCTGTCAGTCACCCCTAAAGTAGGATCTAGCTAGCCCTATGGGCAGGGTGCATTGTAGGTAAAAGTTAGGACATGTACCATAAATGTTTGGCATGTCCTGGTAGGGACAAGCAGTCATTATGGTTTCTCACTACTGTGAGGCTGTCCTCTCATAGGAATGCATTGGGTATTCCCTGATAAGTGTTTCAGTGGTAATTCCTGTTATGAGAGGAGCTGCGTGGTCAAGTTTGGTATATTTGGAATTATAATAATAAATGCTACGCAATGGTGTGCGCAGATTTATTATAACTATTTTAGAAATGCCAACATTAGAAGTTGCCATTTCTGTGTGTTATGTGTCTGCCTACCTGATGTAGATTGCATGTCTGGCTTTGGAGTGACAGGGGCTGGTGAGGTGTGTGTGGCTCCAGGAGGGGCAGGGTGAGCCAGTGCTAGGCTGACTAGGGCATCTGCATTTGGAGTAGTGGGGAGAGTAGTCTCCTGACCCTGAATAGAGCTGTGCCTGCCTGTGTGAATGCTGGCTCCGCCCCCGGTGGTGTGTCTGATGATGAGCCTCCACCTGACAAAGGGGAAGAGAAGCCTGGTCAACAAAGTGCTCCAAACCCCCCAGCACCAGTTTAGGCTGGTTCCTCCAAGCCTTCTGCCAGGGCAGAAAATGCAAATATGTGATATAAATACAGGGGCTGTGACCCCATGAAAATGTTGTGATTGTGGGCTTCCAGAGGACTGCTGCTGCTGGGCCCCAGGAGGCACCGCCACGAGGGACTGCCTCCCTGCTGGAGCGCCCTGTGTGCTTGCCAGCCTAGGCCCAGCCTTTGCCTCCTGGAACTTTGACCCGTGCACCGTGTGTGTGCTAAAATATCTCTCCCAGGACGGGAGAGTGCTGGGGCTTCGCAGCGCGGAGCTGCAACCTATTTAGAGGGAATCTCGGCGTGGGGATTCCCCCACATTTTGGCAAACAGAGCTGGAGCCTACCCTGCTTTATACATATTTTAAAAGTGGGAGCCCACCCCGCATTGCTGTGGATTTAAATAGCGGGTGCCCATCCCGCTTGTGTGCTTATTTGGCGGTTTCCCACCCTGCACTTCACCGCAAGATGGAATCATCGCTGCGACCCGGCAGGTGGGCAGGGCTAAGGCCTCTCGAACTTCCGGAGCCTCGTGGGCTCCACGTCGAAGTCCCGGTCCCGGGACTGGGTGAGTTGCGCAGAGTCCGGCATTTGGCGCATGCCTGAGTGGGGCTCCCGTGAGTTAGAGAGAGCCCCACGGGCACCAGTGAAGTTGAAGCTGTGCAAGCTCCATACTGGCCTTCCCCAGCCTCTGAGGGAGAGGTGAAGCCCCCGTAGGAAATCCAGAGGAGCCCGGTGAGTGGGGCTGGCTAGGGGGCGAGGGCCCGTCGAGGCACATTGTCGGTGCCTGGTTTCCTGAGCGGTCCCGCAGGAGAGCGGGCGGCTCCAACATGGGGGTCATTTGGTATTCAGAGGTCCCGGAGTGGATCCTCCCTGGCACAGTAGGTGCAAGTGTCCATTTCTGGCCTAAATTGTGACACAGCTGCAAGGCACCATCGCGGGCAGCTGCAACGTTTGGGCACCTTTGGTTTTCAGGGTCCCAGTGGGGCGCTCGGGGCACAGTGAGTGCCAGTGCCTGTTAGGTTCTTCAGCTGCAACACCGTAGCAGGCAGCTGCAACGTGGGGGCCATTTGCTTTGAAGAGTCCCAGTGGGGACCCTGGAGGCACAGTTTGTGCCAGTGCCATTATTTCTTTAGGGGCATTTTGGTTCTTGAGATGAAGGAGTGAGATACACTCCTCTGCCCCAGCGCCTTGCCCACTTTGCTTCACTGCATTTGCAGCTATGCCCTGACATTTTGGACATATGGATGTTGAGCCCCAGTGAAGGACCAGTTGGACTGGGGTCAGTTTCAATGTGTTAGGCCCCATGGTTATTGCATAGTGAGATTATTTATTTATTTATTTATTTAAGCAACTTCTAAAGCACACAAATGCCCTTGGGTGTCTCGGCACTAAGGACTAAAAGGAAAGGAGTGGAGCGGGCTGCTTATTGATCGAAAAGCCACGTTTTTACTTGTTTCCTGAAAGCTAGCAGGGGGGACTGGTCTTGATCTGCAGACAAAATGAGTTCAAGAGCCTGGCGGTGGCCACTATAAATCTTCTGTCGCCCCACGTGGCTTTCCTAATTCTTGGGGCGATCAATTGATTGGCTTCTGATGAGCACAGGGATTCTGCTGGGCATGTATGCGCAAAGAGCTTTCTTCAGGAACTCCGGTCCCATGTTTAGGAAAGCCTGATAGGCAATGCATACCGCCCTAAATTTAGTTCTGCTTCAATGTAACTGTCGGACCAACTTGGATATGGATATAAACTTAGGGGTACCTGAGAGTATCCTGGCAGCTGCATTCTGCACCAGTTGCAGCTTGCTTAGAACCCTTTCCTGAGCATTAACGAAGAAGCCATTGCAATAGTCAACTTTTGTCATAACCAGTGTGCTTATAAGAGTTTTACATGCACCAACTGGATGAAAAGGTAGAAGTTTTTTTTATCATCCTTAGTACATAGAAGGATGAGGAGACTACTGTGTTGGTGTGGTGTATGAAAGATAGCTTGTCGTCGAACATGACACCCACATTTCTAACCTTTTGGACAGGGGACAGAGGTAAGCCCAACGCAGCTGTCCACCAAGTTGGGGACCAGCAGGGGGAAAAGGTTGCCAAAAATCATCACCACAGTCTTATCTGAGTTTAATTTAAGGCAATTATTTGCCATCCAGGCATTGGTGGCCATCATGTCATCATGAAATCCTACAGCGACTGCCCCTCCATCATTATGCTTGGGATGCCTATTGCATAATGTGATTTATTGCATACTGTGTTTGTGCTGCTGATTATGCCTGATCTAATGGGATTTATGCATCATGTGCTTATGTTGCTACAGTGATATAATGCTGCGCGCAGTATTTTAACAGTAGTAACTGGTTGTGTTTTCTGAGATCATTATTATCCCAGCTGTATCTGGTTGCATTATTTACTACTTGTTACTAGTGCTTTCTAAAGGTTCTGATAGTGGCCGGATTGGCCCTGTCATGTGTACATAATCCCCTGTAAATATTACCTAGTGCCAGTTGGCACAGTGTATCTGTGTGGGTACAATTCTAATGTGTTTTGGATAATACAAAGGCTATTTTTTTATATAACCTTGTGTGGAGTTTATTTTGTGGTGTGCCTAGTGTGTTGCTGCTGCTGTGTGTTTGTGTATTTGTTCCGCAACCACTTTACACAGTGCATCTGGGAAAAGCCAGACTGCTCGTGCCAAGCTACCAAGGGGGTGAGCTGGGGTTATCTTCAGCATGTAACTCCCTTGCCCTGACTAGAGTGGTGGTTTCAGCCTGGCTTTGACACAAGCCTTAGCAAACGAGAAATCCTATTTCTAACAGACTCCCACAGGTAATTGAATCACACCAAGGCCCTCATTATATATCTTGCTTCTAGAAGCATTTCTGCAAATCCCTTCACATTGAAGTTGCCTTGTGCTCAGGGTATCATCCTCATACCAATGGTCAAACCGAATGCCTAAATCAAGGACCTCCGCTGTTATTGCATTGCAAGCCAAGTCAAGTCAAGTCAGTAAATTTGTATAGCGCGCTACATACCCAGAGGGTCTCAAGGCGCTTGAAGAAGGGAGGGGAATTACTTGTCAAATATCCACGTTTTAAGTTGCTTTCTGAATGCTAGGTGGTTCTGAGTAAGGCGAAGATGAGTGGGAAGTGGGTTCCAGGTTTTAGCTGCCAGGTAGGAGAAAGATCTACCTCCCATGGTGGTTTTGTTGATGCGAGGTACAGTGGCAAGGGCTTGGTTGGAGGATCGTAGCTGGCGGGAGGGGGTGTAGAAGGACAGTCGTGTGTTGAGGCATTCGGGTCCGATTTCGTAGAGTGCTTTGTGTGCATGGGTTAGGAGCCGGAAAGTAATCCTCTTATTGACGGGGAGCCAGTGGAGGTTTTTCAGGTGGCCAGAGATGTGTTCTTTACGCGGTATGTCTAATATGAGCCTGGCTGAAGCGTTCTGGATGCGTTGCAGTTTTTTCTGGATTTTTGCGGTGGTACCGGCGTAGAGGGTGTTTCCGTAGTCCAGTCGGCTCGTGACCAGAGCGTGAGTGACTGTTTTTCTAGTTTCGGTGGGGATCCAGCGAAATGTTTTCTTGAGCATGCGAAGAATGTTGAAGCAAGATGAAGAAATGGCGTTGACTTGTCTGTTCATCGAGAGTGAGGAGTCCAGGATGACGCCCAGGTTGTGTGCGTGCTCCGTCGGGATAGGTGCTTTTCCAAGGGCCTCTGGCCACCAAGAGTCATCCCAGGCGGAGGGGGAGGTGCCTAGGATGAGGACTTCTGTTTTGTCTGAGTTCAGTTTTAGACGGCTGTGCTTCATCCATTCGGCTACTTCTTTCATTCCTTCATGCAGGTTGGTTTTGGCCGTGTTCGGGTCTTTGGTGAGTGATAGGATCAGTTGAGTGTCGTCGGCGTAGGAGATGATGTTGAGGTTGTGTTGGCGTGCGATGGCCGCGAGGGGGCTCATGTATACGTTGAAGAGGGTGGGGCCGAGTGAGGACCCTTGGGGTACGCCGCAGATGACTTCAGTGGACTCTGACTTGAATGGTGGGAGGCGGACTCTCTGGGTTCTTCCGGTGAGGAACGAGGTAATCCATTACAGTGCTTTTCCATGGATTCCGACGTTTCTGAGGCGTTGTAAAAGGGTGCTATGACAGACCGTGTCGAAGGCTGCGGAGAGGTCGAGGAGGATGAGGGCGACTGTGTCTCCATTATCCAGTAGAGTTCGAATGTCGTCTGTTGCTGCGATGAGGGCGGTTTCCGTGTACATGCCAACCTCGAAGAAGCAAAAAGGAAGATGAAATACAATGCTGATGTCCTTTGCCGTCAGTCTCCAGCAAACCAGAGTAATACTAAAGTTTGGCTGTCCTCAAAGTTTTTACCTCCTCAATTATCACGCAGTAAGTTCAAGCCACACTTTTATGGTCCTTTCAAAATCATCGAAGTGGTAAATCCAGTGTCTTTTTGACTTCAGCTACAACTTACTTGGAAAATACATCCTTTCTTTCAAACATCTCAGCTGAAGCCCTATGTTTCAGATCCTTATAAAAGGTTTTTTCCCATCCACCTCCTGTTTTGGTTAACGATGTTCCTGAATACGAGGTTCAGTCAGTATATGACTCTCGATTCTTTAGGAAACTATTGCAGTTCCTCCCAGTGAGAACTCTTGAGAGGATGCGGACTCTGTCCACGTTCCTGTTCTTGTCCGCCGTTTTTTTGGCTTTTTCCAGACAAACCTGAGGCTTCAGGTGGGGGACCTACTGTTGCACCACAGGCTGAACCACGGCCTGCAACACTGCACGCCCCTCTTCACAGGCCGCATGGCAGCCTGCAACACCTCTCTTTCCTTCTTGAGCGTGTCACAGAGCAACACGGTTGCCAGCTATTGCCATTTTGGTGTCGAGGGGCCCCCGCGACGCCGGCTGTCTCTTTTCATCTGGCACTCTGCAGACTTGCGTGATGGCCTGTTGGGTGTTTCCTATAGCATTTTAGGAATACCGCAGGACCCAGATGAGGACTGCAGTTTCCTATGCTAATTATTTGGAGGCATTTGCACTTACCTTTGGCATGGTAGCACCCTGTTGGCAATCTCCTTTAGAGGTCTCTACTTGCCTGTTTTCCTTCTCTCCTTGACAGTCATGCTCCCAGAGGGCTTTGGGTGAAGGTTGTTCTACCTTTCTAACAAGGCGGTGTGATGAGGGGAGGCGAACCAGAACCTGTTCAAACATACCTACTCTGCCGGAGAGTATGAACAACCCCCTCTGCCCTCTCTCTCTACAGCAGTCTGAAACCTGGAAAGACGCAGAGGCACAACTGTATATACAAGAAGACGACAGAGGACCTTGTTTCTTTAACTGGGCCAAGTTTTCACCAAGCCCCGCCCCCTCAGATGACACGGAGGACGCAGGATGCACAAAACCAGGAAATGGACGGAGTCAGGTGTGTTCTACAGCCGGAGGAGAAGAGTGCGAGAGCAGAGAGAGTTCAGTGACGACTAGCGAGAATGAAGGAAAGGATGGAGAGCCGAGCCAAGGTCCCACCCAACGTCTACCGGAGCCAGGAGGCCAATGACACTACGAGTCGCCCAGCCACGCTTCAGGGGAAGCATGGCTCACACAGGTACGAACACGTATCTCGGGTTGGGCGGGAAGGAAGGGTTTTAAACCACCGTAATTGAAGTGATTCGAAAATCCAACACTCCCTTTCCTGAACACGATTGTCACCTAGTAACCAGCAGCTTGCACCGTGTGACTCCTCACTACCCTTCCTTTTCACCATGTACATACTGAGCACCCGACTGAATACAGTCTCTCTTTTTCTTTGCTTATACGTCGGACCCCAGTGAGGGACGACCCAGTCACTTGGACCGGTGGAGACGCGTAAAAGGTTCCCCGAGAGGGCGTGATTGCCCAGAGAAAGAATCTGAAGCACCCTTGCCTTACTGCAGACTTACTGTGCGCAGGAAACGTATCCTACGACCAATAAAACCTTGTTTAACACCACATAGTGTCCCTGAGTTTTCCTCTAGTCCGCCACAGGCGGCCTTCCTATTCTGCTCGTCACTCCTTTCCCTATCTAAAATGGCAACTGTCTTCTTCCTGTTTTGTCACTTCCTGTTCCTGTTTGTTACTACTTCTTCTTGGGTATAAAAGGGGAAGAACCTTTTACTTCCTTGAGTTGCAACACTCCTTGTTCCAGTTGGTGTGTCCTCGCTACTGTTGGTTTCCTGTTCCAGTTTTTGGTGCTCCTTTCTTTCGTAAGCACTCTTTTCCTTTGGCGCCTCCTGTTTCAGTTTCGGTTCCTGTAAACCTCCTGCTCAATCCTGGGCTTCTGGTTTCTTTGTTTTTCCCGGCTCCTTTTCTTCTCCTTCGTTTCTGGAGTCTCCTCGTCATCAGAGGTTTTTCCCTATTTTTTTTTTCATCTTGGTAATCCTTCTGGAAGGTACCGGCTGCTTAGGCTTCTCACTGTCGGTCTCACCCTGGCTACCGGAAGCGGTAGCCCATATATCGGAAAAACCAGGACTGACAAGAACCGACGTTGAGAACCATCCCACCATCCCAAGATCTGGAAGAAAGACTCCAAATGTGACACAGGGTGCACTTCATTCAAAAGACATAATGCAAACTCAGACAATGTTCAATGCACTCGGTTCAAAATCAGAAAACCTGAAAAACAAGTTTGTAGAGCTTGCCAAAGTATGTTCAGAAAAATCTGAACTTTGCAAGTACTGGGCAAATGTTTTATACATGATAGCTCTAGTGTAAAACTTGGTACATGCTGATCAGGAAGATGATTGCGAGCTGTACTTGAAGACTGTGGAGTCACTGATTCTGTGTTTCGCGAATTCAATTGCATGATTTACCTGAGATATGGGTGCTGGTATTTGGAAAGAGTGGAGAAGCAATTGGTGGAAAACCCATACCTCTATAGAAAATTCATCCAAAGACATGTTGTTTTGAAAGACAGAGCGGGAAGAGTCAATGCTGTGGCTCCAGATATGAAACTGGAACAGACGATCCAGAGTTCATAGAAAAACTCCAAGGGAAGTCTTGGTCAGACACATAAAAGTGAATATGTTACTCAATGGCAGTTAGTTTACCATGAAGTCCTTTCTATTTCAAATATTTTCAGAGAGACGGCAAATTCAAAATTAATGGACCATCATAAAACTGTCCCTCACCACGAATTTCTGGGAAAGAGAGGGGAACATTTTAATAAACATGTTGATGGCCTTCTTCATTTCATGCAGCACCAAAATACCTCTTTGAAATGACTGAGCCAGTGCAACTACACAACTTCGTGACCAAACAATATGCGGATAACAAAATAACCCATTAGCCAGATAAGGGGTCCCTAAAAGTGGACCTTTTTGGTTAGTAGTCCTGTCGTTGGGAGATCTGATATCAGATTATAATGTCCTCACACACCCGTTAGGGTGTCATGCTTCATCATAGGGCGCTCCTCATCAGGCCAGGACTGCAATGCCTGACGAGCCTGGGGGCGCTTTTTGAGAGACCTTTTTGATCTGAGAACGCCATTAAGATGTATGCAAGAGAGTAGGCTTCCTAACAGTGTAACTAGTGAAATGTGAGTGTGATGATTAAAATAGGCTCTGGTACCCAAGAACTTTCATTTATAGGGAGTAGGTGCCATGTCTAGTTACAAACAGTGGTGCTATCATATGGTCATCAGGTACCAGGATAGCTACTAAAAAGGTGTGGTCAAAATGTTTCGTGCCCTTTGTACCCCAAAGTCGGGCGGCACTTCATCAGGACCAGAAGTGTGGGTTTCCCCTGTCTGAGGCATAGGGCAACCCTCTAATAGGGATTGACCCAATGTGATAGGCCAGCAATACCGGTCTCAAGTTCAACTTCCCTGGAGGTTGGACTGAGTTCCTTAAGAGGGCGGAGGGTCATGATCCTGGTGTAGGACCCTTCAAGGCGGTTGAGACGCACTGATCGCGCCTATCCTCATCCGACTTCGTGTATGTGTGTGATAACAGAATAAAGACACGTCTACTAGATGTCCTGGAACATGGATCGAAACTATACACAGAACTGAAAGAGGGTAAATTTGTATTGAAAGAGAAAAATCTGTTTGACATAATCACTAAAGCTGAACTTCCACGCTTTAATTACCATGGAAAGAGTTTCGTCCAACCAGCCAATACAAAACAGGATAAAAAAAAAACAACTTTCACAAGCACATAGAAAGATGGGTGTAGCAAAATAAAGGGGTGAATTTATCGAAGACATTCTGTGGCATGATCTTCTTCCAACAAACGCATTATTTGATAGAGGCGACCTAAAAAACATTACAGAGTCCGATTTCATTGACACATAAAAAACCCGAATTGCCATTAATACATATGTGATACCCGATAACTATGATAAAAATTGAAAAACAATTCAAAATTAAAATGCCAGCATTGAATCGGTAGTCATTTAGTCAAACGGGTACTCTTGAAACGCTTGTCAGGAAATACCGTTTTCTCCTGAGTCTAACGGCTGCGACTAGGTAATTCGCAATGTTAAATATCTCCCAGGGATCATTCTGCATCTGAAGATGAAGTAAGGCAGGTCTAACCTGTATAAAACCTTTTTCCCTTAAAATTGGAATTAAAAACCTGCTCTGGATACCACTATAATGATCACAAAACATTATATAATGCATAGTGTCCTGGGTTGAAAAATTGTCACATGTGCAAGGGCCTAAATCACACACCCTGCTCCAACCTTGCGAATCAGCTAATAAAAAATGAATCAAGTTAAAATGAAACCTAGTTAAAAGCAGGCAATGAAAGGGCTTAGTGACAATGGTTATATAAGGTTCGATTTGGGGAGCGGTTTTTAACAAAAAATAGTCTTTTACTGAGTGTTTTGTTAGCTTAGTAGTCTCTCTCTCAACCGACAATAAATCCAGAAAATGTGTTTTTACCCAAACCAGAACATCTTATTTTATCCGGAAAATCAAAGAGATCTGGATGCCCTAGTTTATATAGGATTTGCTTAACATGTTGTAGCCACGGGATAAAGCTAACTTGCTCCATGCCGAGACAATCCCTAATGATCTCATAATACAAAGTTAATTCAGGGTTAATACAGGTCTTAAGCCAACAAACCGCCAGGGCCAGCCTCCACTAGTCTGATACGTAGCTAATACCCAACTCTTGATGTATTACAAAAGTAGAGGTAGATTCGGGAACAGACAAAAGAGTGTGTTAAAACTTATTTTCGATGTGTGTAACCCCTCCATCGACTTGTAACCCCAGATGGCAGATCCATACATTGCAATGGCTATACATTTAGACCTATAGATATTAAGCATAGCTGTGATTGGCCTGCCCCCAATCGCTGAGCAAAACCATAACCAGCAGCCGCAGACCTTGCCATCATGTTTTTTTTATCTTTCTTATGGGGGGGCCCATGAGCCCCTCTTATCAAATTGTACCCCCAGATAGGTAAAAGAGGTCACCCTAGACAGCTCTGTGCCTTCGCAATAGAAAGTTTTGGGCTCTCTTGGTCTCTGACCCATGGTCATTGTATGTGATTTAGCTGTGTTAACTACTAGGTCCAATGATTTCATAAAGGCCCCAAAGGAGTCCAAGAGCCACTGAAGCCCTACAGCTGTACACGCCACTAATACAGCATCATCCGCATATAGAAGCACAGGGATAACCCTGTCCTCTATTCACGGCATATCTAAGCTGGCGGAATCTAAACACTTTCCTAAATTATTTATGTATAGGGTAAAAAGCAATGGAGATAAAATGCAGCCCTGACGGACATCTCTTCCGGACCTAAAGTTCTTTGTGCAATTACCTTCTTGGTTGACTCTCACCCTTGTGGAGAGATCCCTAAGTCAGTTAGCCAAGAAGTGAACTAAACATTGATCTATTCCCATATCTATCAAAATGGACTGTAGCTTAGATCTATTTACCAGATCAAAAGTCGAGGAAAGGTCCATGAAGGCCAACTGTAATGTACCCGCTTTGGCCAATGTGCATTTCCCTGCTAGTAAGTGTAAATTTAAACACTGATCCAGTGTAGACCTTCCATGTCTAAAACCATATTGGAGGTTTGTTAAAACACCATTCTCGTTCAACCAGTCCAGTAACTTAGTTAAAATCACTCTCCCTAATACTTTTACAGCAGACTCAATTAAAGATATCGGCCTGTAGCAAGGTGGGTCCCATCTCTGTCCTTTCTTAAGAACTGGGATGATAATGGAAGATGACCATGATGACCGAAAACCCTGTTGACTTGACACATTATACTTTTGTCAAACTGTTGGGCCAGAAGGTTGGGTTTTTCTTATATAAGTCTGCTGGGAGACAGTCCGGTCCGGGGGCTTTGTTACTGGTCATTTGCTTTATTGCAAATTCTACTTTACCTTCATTAAAAACCAGTTCAGGGGCGGTTCCTTGTATGTTCTAAACTAACGGGTGAATCCAAAGTGGCAGGGGCCTCATATATGGATTCAAAATGGGAGAACGATTGTGCTTCTGTGAGATTACATTCTGGGGGGTATTCTCGATGTCAGAAAAAAAAGGTTTATTTACAATAGCCCAGAATCTAGAGCTATCCTTTAGGACCTCAACTGCTAATAACTCATTCCATGCACCCTCTTTGATTTAATTTTTACGGGTATTTAGGGCGGACTTGTACAACTTTCTTAACGAGGCTATATCAATTCAAAAAGGTGTCCTCATTGAAAACTGCTGTTGTTGCAGACTATATGTCACAATTACGAATGGTCAAGATTTCACCCATGCAAAACTTCTGAGAAGTCATTCAGACTATACTACAGATATAAAAGTCATTGTCCACCTTGCAAGAACTGCACATTCAACACCTATACCTATGCAACTTGATCAATTCTGGTCATCAACATTAAACAAGATGAACTTGGAGATGTTAACTCGCAAAACATTGCTGATGCTTCAGTGAGAGGAAGAAGAATGATTGTCAATGAGGAATTGGTGCATGCAGAGATATATTCAAAAGGTATGGGCCATATTGCTCAGAACTTAATAGCACATTGGAGGAAGCCGATCTTCATTTTGTGCCACATGTTGAGTGGGCTGTTCAAAATGGTTCCAATCAGGTCATTGTACTGTCAAATGATACAGATGTTAATTTTTGTGCTGCTTAGATTTGTTGTAATGTTGATAAGTCAAGGATTGTCGGAGTTAAGGGTACGATATGGAATAGTGGAGAAAAGACACGTAATCTTGCGTCATATTCTGTACAAGACACTTGACTCAGAGATGCCCAGTGTTCCTATCAAGGGAAGACATGGCTTGGCAGTTCGGGCTGGACTGTTCCCATGAGGCACAGGGTCAGACTGATTTGCATATAGCCATGTCTGAACTGGGGTGGCAGAGTGGGCTAAAGAACGGTGATGGATTAAACCCAGATCTTTTCACTGGGTGTGAGTGCTTGATTGATTCAGATGCTCCGTCCATCACCACTCCCTTTTATACCGCCTTTGGCCACCATAAGTGTGGCAGGGTATGCTCAGACGTGAGTCCCTTGCTCACTTTGCCACTGGATTCAAGCAAGCCGGGCTGAAGACGGCTGGAATGCCAGAAACCGGTCCTCGGAAGCTTGTTTCCGGTCCAGGGAAGACATAGCTTGGCAGTTCGGGCTGGACTGTTCCCATGAGGCACAGGGTCAGAATGATTTGCATATAGCCATGTCTGAACTGGGGTGGCAGAGTGGGCTAAAGAACGGTGATGGATTAAACCCAGATCTTTTGACTGGGTTTGAGTGTTTGATTGATTCAGATGCTCCATCCATCACCACCCCCTTTTGTACCGCTTTTGGCCGCCATAAGTGTGGCAGGGTATGCTCAGACGTGAGTCCCTTGCTCACTTTGCCACTGGATTCAAGCAAGCCGGGCTGAAGACGGCTGGAATGCCAGAAACTGGTCCTCGGAAGCTTGTTTCCGGTCCAGGGGAGACATGGCTTGGCAGTTCGGGCTGGTCTGTTCCCATGAGGCACAGGGTCAGACTGATTTGCATATAGCCATGTCTGAACTGGGGTGGCAGAGTGGGCTAAAGAACGGTGATGGATTAAACCCAGATCTTTTCACTGGGTGTGAGTGTTTGATTCAGATGCTCCGTCCATCGCCACCCCCTTTTGTACCAGGTTCCTATCAAGGCACATATTCTTATGGGTAATAACACTATGAATAAACTTGAAACAAAAGTTGGAGGTTTTACTGCTGTACCTGTGAAGAGTCTAAAAAGATTTGCTGGGACAGAAGATGAATGTGAGTTTAAATACGTAAAAAAAACCTTGTGCATGTGTGGTAAAAGAGTTCTGACTGTCACACATTTGACTATCTTCAGTACAGTGAATTCAAGAGATCAGTCCCGATAAGTGACCTTCCACCTGACATCATATTCTGTGCATGGACACATTAATAGAGCATTCTACTTGATCAGAAGATGTGTAAATGGTTTGGATCATGCATATGTGGAAAAAGAGCGATTGCTGAAACAAATAAAGTATAATATGAAAATGTGTCTAAAACAGGAGTGATAAGCATTAATTTTTTTCATTATCTGATCATAAGCATTGTTTGGTATATACACAAAAGGATTAAAAAACATTATTATTTGTTTAATTTCTATATAAGTCTCTTCTGCCTATATTCTGCCTCTATTATAGCTGCCAATTTAGCAAAAGGCGGAAGGGTTACTCTGTGGAGTTATTTTCTGTCTCTATAAGACTACTTGAGCCTCAAAAGCTATGTTTTGACACCAAAATGAAATATAGAGGTCTCATTATTCCTCAAATACTACTTCAACACTACGACACATCTACCATTGTAATGAATGTCGTCCAGAAAAATCTGGTACGGAGCAACAATGTCTACCCAAGGTAAAAGTCTTCTCTAATGAACCAAGAACACAAATCAAAAATGAAAATCTCTGGACAACCATTATTTTTTTCAGAGGTGTATCAGAGGAGGTATTACTATAGAGCAGGGGTCTCCAAACCGGTCCTGGAGGGCCGAATCCCATGCCAGATTTTTTAAATAACTACATGTATCTCAATGGGGATATCTAAAAAATCTGGCATGGATCCGGCCCTCCAGGACCAGTTTGGAGACCCCTGCTATAGAGTCTTATTTATGTTCCTACTCATTTAGGCTTACTGGTTATACTTAAGCCCCTGTTTTTACCATCTTTCCTTTGGACATTCACCCTTGCTGATTCTTGCCACATTGTATTTGCCTTCTATTGCTTCCTGACACTTGCTGTATATTTTTGAGACCTTGAGCCCTAAATCCTGCCTTCCATTATACGCAGATTCAGGTGTTTTGAAGTAAAAAGATTTCATTTTCCAAAGAGCTTGTGGAAAGATTTATGTCAGGTCTTTCTCAAATGATGTGTATGTTTTATCATCAGTATATTGTATTCTGGGCAAATGCACACCTTTCCACAATTGTTGCACGGATGGTCCATTTTACCTAGACTGTATGATACAGCCCATATCATACAAAGTCATTATTTTAGGAAATAGGGATAATAATGGGCCTCCAGTTTCCGGTCTCAGGCAGCTTAAAGTGCCTGTACCATCTCAAAGCCCAACTAGAAAATACTCTCCTGTAGAAAGGTCTCCAGTCATGTTACCAGAACTTCTGCATTTCTGCCTTTCACTCATTCAGTCATGCCCCCACTCCTACCCAATCCTACCAATAATTTGCCTTCCCTGCAACACAAGTTCTGCCCTCTTTTTTTGGAAGAGCAATGGGGAATGCTAGTGCTTTCAATTTAGTATTTGCCTCTTGTACTGCAGCTTCATATTCTAATATGCATCCCTCTCCCACTTTCTGCAGACTTCCTTGGGTCCTTTTGAATGAGAACCACAACATCTCATGCCTGTACAATCCTTCTGAGACAGAATAAGTATTGTTTACGGACTTTAGTATTATTGCAGCTATGTTTGCCACTGTTTGAAAGGGTTATGTGAGATTTAGTGGGGATAGCAGATGGAGCTGCACTGGTTTGCTTTCTTATTTGTCAAACAATGACCAAATCCCCTCAGTTGTAGGATAGTCTAATAGGTTGATAAAAGAGGAATGATAATGAAACCCTTGAATGGAAAGGGAAAAGTTACTTCCCCGTAGCAATGGGTTTGCAGCTTGAAGCTTTTTGGTTTCACATACTGTCCATTGTTCTGTTGTCTAGTGGTTGAGTCCGGAACTGTTGTTATATTCCTGAGGTAGGCCCAGCTTATTTCTTACATTGTTCTATTTTTCAGCTGTAATCTTTTACCCATATTTGTGTGTGTGACAATGTTGCATTTGTTTCCCTTAAACTAAACTTGTTTATGCATCTAGCGTCAATCAACATTATCACAATGCCCTGAACATCATGTCCAAGGTCTCATTTCCCACTATGTACAAACATCATCTCGATCTTCATCCACAGGGCGACAGGGCTATCTACATATCCATAACATCCCTTTTCTATGAGCAAATCTCAAGGCTGCTTTCTACTATAAACAATTAGCATCAAGATAGATTAGCAGAGGAGGCACTCCAGCTGACATCAGAGGTCCTGACATCAGAGGTCGGTGCATGCTGATAAATCAGCGGTCTGACATCTTGTGAGGGGAGTCCAGTTCGTGACCAAGACGGGGTCCTTCATTCTCTCTCACCAGGTAATGGTGTTGTATTGTTGCTGGGGGATTCAAGGTCCTACACCTGCACACACTCTAGGTTAATCCTGGGCGGAGAATGCGGATTGGTGCTCCTCGGTGTTCCTCAGAGTAAAAAAAAAAAACGTCAGTGGAACTGCACTCCGCTCAGCCCCAGCCCCACAAAAAAAACACACTTACCTTTTCTTCTGTCATCTGCGGGCCGCCCTCCCGTACGCCCCGGTGTCTCCTTGTCGTCAACCTCCTCCTCGCATTCTCCTACGTATTACATCGCACAATTCACGCAAGGCGTAAAACGCAGGGCTACACAAGGAGGAGGATGACGGCAAGAAGGAGACACCGCGACGAGGAGGAGGGCGGCCCGCAAATGACAGAAGAGAAGAAAAAAAAATTGGGTGGGGGGCTGACTCGGCTGAGGGGCGTACTCCCCTCCGACACCGAGTCTGAGTTTTGCCGCAACTTTGAGTTCCCAGCGAAACGTGAAGTTTGTAAAACTCTGCTGGTGGAGCGGAGTACTCTGCTCAGGCTTACTCTTGGTACACTTAGGCAGGGTTTGCATTGTAGGAGTGAGCTCCATTACTGCCTTGTTTAATATGCCTGCATTTATTTTATTTATTTATTTATTTATTAAATTTGTATAGCGCATAAATCACCCGAAGGTCTCAGAGCGCTTGCAGAGAAAACTCCTAGCAGAAACCCAGGCAGGGCAGAGGCAGATCCAAAAGAGCCATGTTTTTAGCTGTCTGCGGAATCTCAGGTAGTCGGGTTCCGTCCTAATCTGGAGGGGTAGGGAGTTCCAGGCTTCAGGAGCTGTTTTGCTGAAGGCCCTGTCACCGTTTCTGGCCGTACGTACACTGGGGACACTTAAAAGAGACTTGGCGGATGATCTGAGTGTTCTCACCGGGTGGTAGACCTTAAGCTTTTGTTCTAGGTATGCCGGGCCATGCCCATTGATGGATTTATGGACAAGGCAACATAGTTTGAATTTAATGCGTTTTTGTATTGGTAGCCAGTGCAAGGTTTTTAAGCAAGGTAGTGAGGGGGTGCGGGAGGGAAGGTCAAGCACCAGCCTTGCAGCGGTATTCTGTAAAACCTGTAGGCGGGCCAGCAGGGTGGTATTTGTTGAGGACAAGAGTGCGTTCCCATAATCAATCCTACTGACGATGAGTCCCTGTACTAATGGCATACGAGCTGAGAGGGGAAGCCACTTAAAGATTTTCCTCAGTCTACGCATGAGGCCATAGCTGGTGCCTACTACTTTGCTAACATGATCAGACACGGACAGTTTATTGTCGATTATTACCCCAAGATTCCTCACTGAGGATTTAGGTGAGGGACATGAGCCAAGGGAGGCTGGCCACCAGCCATCGGACCAGATTTTATCTGCCTTTCCGAACAGCAGTACCTCCGTCTTTCCTGCATTCATCATTAGAAAGGTCCTGGTCATCCAGTCATGAACGTCTGCCATGCAGTTTTTGAATCTCAGTTTAGTTACATCCGGGTTCTGATTAATTGTGATCAATATTTGGGTGTCGTCCGCGTAGGACACGGTCCCAAAACCGTGGGCTCGAATGACCTTTGTGAGAGGGGACACATACAGATTAAAGAGCGTAGGGCTCAGAATGGACCCCTGTGGGACGCCCTTATTGTTGTCATAGAAGTTGGAGGAGTGGGCACCAACTTGAACCTTGGACCGTCTGTTAGTCAGATAGCTTTTTATCCAGCATAGTGTGGAGCCCTCGACACCAATCTCAGCAAGACATTCTAAAAGAATGAGATGCAAGATGGTGTTGAAGGCCGCGGACAGGTCGAGCAAGACCAGTATGGCAGATTGGTTGGAGTCTAGTGTCATTCTTATATTGTCCACAACTTCAAGCAGGGCAGTTTTGGTGCTATGGAAAGCCCTGAAACCTGACTGTGAGGGGTCAAGGAGATTGTTTGTCTCCAGATGTAATTTGAGTTGTTTATTTATTAGGGACTCCATAATCTTCCCAAACAGAGGAAGGAGTGAAATGGACCGATAATTAGAGAGTGATTTAGGATCGGCTGAAGGTTTTTTAAAATAGGTCTTATTATGGCCTCCTTCCAATGTAATGGTATAGAAGAGTGAAGTAGGGACTGATTTAAAGTTTTCGTTAAGGCAGGGATCAGAGCAGGAGCTATTTTTTTTTTTTTTTTTTTTTTTTTTTTTATTGTAAGACATGTATTTAACACAGATTAGGAGATCAGATACACTGCGTCTCGCCAACAACCCGGAGGCAGGCCGCAATAAAATTACAGCTGCAAAGCAACAGTACATCTGTGTGAAATGGGGACGTACCCCCGGATGTTCGACACATTGCATAATTGAACGCAAATATAATGACACTTATTCAAGCAGTGCAACCATAGCGCGGTTAGTGGCCTTACATTTTATCTGTGCTGTAGCCCGTCAATTAAACATGTAGGGTCTGAGGCCTTCCCAAAGCTGGTATCCGAACATAGCTCGTGGAGTCAGCCGATTAACAGCATACGACTAACAGCACAGTTTACTCCCAACTAGTCCAAATGGACAAAAGTACAGCCCGAACAACAAACAACGGTGCATTTGAGAAAAACCATTCATTCGGTACATACGCACATGTGGGGCGGTGCGCCTACGCGCCAGATATTTACTGACTAGAGTCTAGAAACCCTGTGGGAGTAGGGTGCTTCCGCGCCAGGTCTCTAGCCCAGGGATCCAGGGCGGTGGGGGAGGAGAGGGGGGGCTGTAAGATCCAACGGCCTTGGGGGATGAGGAGGAATGTAGTAACCACTGGTGGCGGAGTGCTGCTCTAGCCGAGGAATCGGAGCTAGTCTCATCTCACAGCGCCCATCCAGTCTGCACTAGGCAGAAGTGTACCATCCCCACAACTGCCCTTTCGTCGCTCAACCCATATCATCTGACACATCTACATCCTCTGCACCAACAGTCGCATCAGGGCCCTCCTGTTCTCTAGTCCAGCATAAGAAGGGTTCCCATATATCATTCGGCCTGGAAGCAGTTGGCATTGTTTCCCAATATGTGGTCAATTGTGCATGTCCGTATGTGACGTCCCTAATCCAATCAGTATATAATGGAAGGACTCTCCTGCCCCAGTGTAACGATAATTGGCGTTTCGCATACAGGAGGAGTAGCGCATGCAGCTTTCTATCACCTGGGTCAGTGTCTCTAACATATCCCAGCAGGCCCAGGAGCGGTGTTGGTGCATCCGTTCTATTTAAAATCTGGTTAATGGCATTGAAGACATCAGACCAGTATTTGGTCAACTGGGGACAGCTCCACGCCACATGAAGGAAGGACGCATCCGACCCTCCACACTTCCAGCAATTTGCATCCTCACGTATACCCATGCGGTGTAGCAATGCCGGTGTGCGGTAGTACCGGTGCAGAAACTTGAAGTGGATTAGCCTCAAGCGGTAGTTGGGAGATAGGGCCGTGAGTTGTGCACAGCAATAACCCCACACGTCATCAGTCAATTGGTCCCCCAGGTCCGCAGAGCAGGAGCTATTTTTGATAGAATTTGGGGAGAGACAGGGTCTACAGGGGCCCCAGACATCATTTGGTGTAAGATTGCCTCAACCTGTGCTTCGGTACATGATGGGAATTCCCTTAGTGTGGGAATGCAATTATTGGGGTCCCTGCAACTGTTGTTGGGGGGCGAGACTACTGTCTGACAAATGGGAGGTGACTGAGGAAAACGTTTGTGGATTTCGTAGATTTTTTCGTGGAAGTATGCTGCCACAGAATCTACCCATTCTTTAGATTCATTGAGTGGCTATTGGCTGACCGGGGGGTTGGTGAAGTCTTTCACTATACTGTAGAGCTCTCTCTGTGAATTGGACGCCAGAGATATCCTATTACCAAGGTATGCCTTCTTCGCCTCGGCGATTCCTTTCATATACTGTCTGTGTGCAGCTTTATACAGATCCCTGTCATTCAAATCTTTAGTTTGGCGCCATTTCCTTTCTACTACTCTGACTGCGTGTTTAATTTGTTCCAGATCTGGCGTGAACCAAAGTGAGTTTTTCTTAGGAGGTCTTGACACTCGAGCTGGGGCACTGCAATCTAACGCCAAAACTATTGCGGATTCCAGCTCCCTGGCAGCTGTGTTAGGGTCAGTTTTGTCGGTGATGGCGGGAGGGGAAAAGTGTGCAGCAAAGGATTCTGAGGTGATTTTGTTCCATAGTCTACTCAGTTTTACTTGAGTGGTTTTCCAGGATTCGAACTGAGGACACGTGATGTTGAATTTTATGACATAATGGTCAGTCCACAGGACTGGAGCAATCTGCATAATTTTGACTTTAGGGGAGTTCGTGCATATAAGATCTAATGTATGTCCCGAAATGTGAGTTGGGCCTGTCGGGAGTAGGTTTAGCTGTAGGGCGTCGGAGCTCGTGATAAGATCAACAGTATGGGGGTCATGGGTTTGGTCTAGATGATAATTTATGTCTCCTAATAATAGAAAATGTTCTGTTGCTAGAGCGTAGGGCACTATTGCTTCGACGAGCCTCTCCACAAAGTGAGGTTTGACACCTGGGGGTCTATAGATTAGAGCCACTTTCCATGACTCTTGGTTTCCTATGGTCAAGGTGGCAATACACATTTCGCCCCAGCATTTTAAATAAGAGTCATTGATGTGAAGCTTGATATTGGATTTATAGATTATTGCAGTTCCTCCTCCCTTCTTACCTGGGCAGTCAAGCCTGTGTATTTTATAGGGGGGAGGTAAGGCAACTGAGATATCCGGTGAAGAGGACTCCTGTAACCAGGTATCTGTGATGAATAATACATCAGGTCTATCGGAGTCCAATAGTGCCCATATTTCCAAGGCATGCTAGGGCACTGATCTAGCGTTGCAGTACATGCAAGATAGATGAGGCTGTGGAGCGGGACATTTTGTCACTGCCTTAATTCTCCTTTCTCTAGCGTTATTACAGGCATAGTAGGGAACAGTAGTGGTCTGCCTGGCTGTATTTAAGGAGTGGAGCTCCTGGTTAGTGTAGCGGATGATGCCCATTGTAGGTGAGCAGCCCAGGGGGGTAGAGTGCTGGGGAAAGGAAAGAAGAAAAGAAATGAAAAAAAGAGAAAAAGGCAGGGTACATGGCGTCTGGAGTCGGCCGGGAGCGGCCGGGCGAAGATGGGCTTGCCTTTGGCGCGACTTCTGCGCGCCACCGGCGCGCCGCTGGCGCGCCGTTGCGCGCGTCCGCTCAGTGCACTTTGAGATAAAGGAAAAGTGGGCGGGACGGCAACAGTGGTAGGATGGCCCTAGAGCGCTGACTCTGCTAAATCCAGGAAGTGAGTCGCTCGTAGGGATGGTGTTGACCCCTCCGCTCAAACGGCACAAGCCGCGACGGAACAGGGACACCGAGGTACAGGTCACAAACAATGCAGTTTTAAAACAATGTGCAAATAAGCAGTTTTAAAAATACGAGCAGGAATGCCAATGCCTTTAGCGTTCGTTCAGGAGATCTCAACTGCGAGTGTCCGCTCGGTGCACTTCGAGATAAAGAAAAAGTGGGCGGGACCGCAACAGTGGTAGAATGGCCCTAGAGCGCTGACCCTGCTAAATCCAGGAAGTGAGTCACTCTTAGGTGTGGTGTTGACCCCTCCGCTCAAACGGCACAAGCCGCGACGGAACAGGGACACCGAGGTACAGGTAACAAACAAAGCAGTTTTAAAACAATGTGCAAATAAGCAGTTTTAAAAACACGAGCAGGATTGCCAGTGCCTGTAGCGTTCGTTCAGGAGATCTCAACTCCATATACAACTGCATATACACTGCTTTAGCACCATGGTAGAACTATTTACGCTTTTGGTGCTCATAATCACTTTTATCTGCTTCTGACTTTTGATCATTGCAGCACATGCATTTTTATTCAAGAATAATGTTGTTTCAATAAACATATTGAAAACGTCCCACTGTATATTCTTTGTATACTTCTCGGAGACTAAGTGAGCCCAAGTGACTCACCAAAAGGTTCTGTACTGTTTCCCTGATCCTCGCGGGGTCAGACTTGTCATGTTCAGTGGTTGCCAGAAATCATTCGCTCCCTCGTAGGTCAGGGGGGCTTATGGTGGCACTGTGAGCTAGCTGGTCTATTGGCCTACATATCCTGTGGATGTGTCCAGAATTAGTCTTGGCACCAAGAACCTAGTTTATGATGTCCACAAAATGCGGAGATCCTACCGATTAGGAGGAACTACATGACAGTCCCTAGTTTTGCTTTATTTTCTTTACATTTTTTTTATTGGGCATTCCTTTTTCCCTTGCCTTGGTGTCTCATGTCCCCTAGTAAATGACATTAGTTGCTCTGGAGCTTCAACCATTTTGTCTATTCTTACCTTTTTAATAGGAGGTAGATGGGACACATCTGAATCTTTAAAAGCTGCAAACTATTTACAGGGAAATAAAGTAACTTTTTGCTTTTGCAACAATAATCTTTTCTGGATTCACATGCTGTGCATCGATTTCCTTGTGGTATGAACCTTTTACAGGAGGATGATTTAAAGTGTGTGTGTGTGTGTTTTCAAAAAGGTGCTTTAGAACCGCCTCTCCCACGTGTGCCTCCCATATTGCTTCAATATTCACACAGTAGGGGTGTGTCAAGGTGTGGATTGATGAACATGTGGCTGACATGAACATATACTGATGGAAACATTTGCTACTAAGAGTAACATGGCCCCTTTAATTCCGGATAAAAACGCTATTCTGGTTTATGCTAGGGTATAGTTAGTTTAAATGGTTTATGGCATCCATCTTGTGACGGCTCCTGTGCACACTGGGAGGCCCCTATTTCCTGGGTCACTGCTCTCTTTCCTTAACAGTTCTGTTTCTTTTAGATAGCCCATGACTGCCTTTCTTGATCTAACATGTATAGTCCATTTTCTGCCTGTCTTTTGGGTGTTAGAAGAAAGCAGTAGTTAGATTAATTGGTTCATCTGGAAATGTCATACCACCTTTGGGATGAAGTGGGGTTAGTTTTCATGACTACTCTATGCTTGTGTATCTAGTAGATATGATTCTTGACCAGTCAGTGCTTGCAATTCACTCACCCTACATAGGGACGTGACTGCGATTAAGAAGGCTGTTTTATGTGTCAGGAGTTACCTTGTGCACTTGTTCGAAGGGATCTTTCCTGATCTGTGGCAGTACCAATTTGAAGTTGCACATCTGTGTGGTGGTCGACCAAGGTGGTGGTGAAATCCTCTTCACTCCAAGAACCTTTTGATTACTGGGATGGTGAAATGGTTCCTTGTGAATATACCTCTGGTAAATGCAACTATAGCAGAGTGCATCAAGTAAAAAAGATATCACCACTACCTTATCACCTCTAATTCACATGTTTCTATTGTGTGGACCCCACCCTGTGTGAGATGAATCTTTGGGGATGGTCACTGTGGAGATTGGTTCTTAGAATGGTCTGCCTATTGTGATGCTTGGTAGTATCGATCACTGTTTTCACTACTGCAATTTCCCTGTGACAACCACTTAATACTCCCAATCCTCTGTCCACTGTGCCACTGACTTAACTGCCCCTGATGGATGGAGCTCATATGTAGCCTGGCAAAGGGGATTAAGAGAATAAATGACAGCATTGTGCTGAGCATTTTCCTCACAGTTCTCACAATCAGAGTGTGTGCTTTCTGGTAAAGGAAACAATGGCTGAATCAGTGCCATCACTCTCCTTTGGACCGGTAGGCATTTGCCTTGTCAGAGTCTAAGGCTACTCCAGGAAAGATCTTTTTCCTTACAGGTTGTGGCAAACACTTCTCCATGTCCACTGAGAACCCCAGTTGTGCATTGTTTCCTTTACCTGACCTATGATGCTATGGTATTCCTTAAGCAAGATCACCTTTGCCAACCAGTCATCACTGTAGGGGTGCACATGTTTCCCCAGCCTTCGATGTTCTACATCTACAACGGAGGTGAAGTTTATGTATACCCTTGGTGTTGATTTTATCACATTGAACTAATAATGAGAATTCCCCTCAACAAACATGAGATACTTCTTATGGCTGGTTTTCACTGTGATATGGAAGGAGGCATCTGTGAGGTCGATGGTTGCCATACAGTCTCCCTTCAGCAACAGTAAGATGACATACTACAGGGTGGGTGTAGCAGGCAGGCTTAGTATATGGCGCAAATGTATTTAAGTGATGGACCTTGCACTGATCCAGATAACCCTTATGATGATTTTAGTTGTCTTTGATAACTTTTGAGAGCTCTCAAAGTAGTAGCTGTGGAGAGCAGCCTTCAGGCGTGTCTTAGAGGAGTGTAAAGCAGCTTGTTTAACCAACTTAGTCTGTAGTGTAAGTTCGATGAAAAGAAATCCCACAGTGCTCAGCAAAAATAAGTCTATTCATTACAACACAATATCCCTATCACATTGGTATCTCTCCTGCCTAGCGATACACAATACACAAGAATACTTCAAAAGCAATTAGGTAAGTAGCACAAAATGCAGTGCCATATACTAATAAAGTGGAATGTGAACTGCAACGGAAGATTGGACTTGGACCAGAAGACCCAGAGAAGCCAGGGACACAAGGAACCACCTAAGGTAAATACTCAGGAACCCTGTGGAGGCTGTGTGCAGAATAGAAACACAGCCCTGTGTCCAATAGGAGTCAATGGAGAAGTCACAGTTGCAGTTTTAGAGACAAAGGACCCTTCACAAACCCTTTGGAAGACAGAAGTTTGGAGAGCCACCCCATCCATGGATGCCCCAGGAACCAGGTTACTTACACCAAGGAAGCCACGTGCATAAGGGTGAAGTGAAGTTGGAACCTGCTGTAAACAGCAATGGGAGACTTTGAAGAAGTTGTCTTCGGAGAAGACTGTGAAGTTATCCGGTGGAATCCAAGAGTGGATTCTAGAAGTGAAGAACCTGCAAGCAGAGGGGACAGAGTCTATGCCAGTTGGAGGTGACCAGGAGGCTCGTAAACACAATGTCCACTGATGTCGGGAGGTTCTGAAGAGTCGATGGTGGCCTTGAGGCTGCAGCTGTGAGGACCACGCAAAGCTGAAAATGACCAAGAGCTATGCACAAGCCATCCCACATCGGATGTCGGTGACTAGGTGATCGGTGCCTGGTGGGAGCACCAACGAGCCTTGGGAGCCACAGCTGGAGTGGAAGAATAAAAAGGAGCAACGTTGGGAGGAGCTAGGTCCCAGGGACTCACCAAGAGCAGAAGAGTCAGAACAGGCCAGAGCAAGCAGGGGAGCCCACTGAAGCAAGAAAAAACCCACAGGAGGACCCACAGGCCAAAGGCACAGGAGTCTCAAGAGGACCCCGAGCAGCAAACTAATGATGGGAGGCCCACGGTGCAGAGGATGCAGTCAGGATGCTGAATTTGGAGGGAAGAGGTGCTGGAGACTGGAGCTTCTTGTAGCCCAAAGATCTCTGAAGTGCAGAGCCAACAAGCTTTGGCAATGGCAAGTCGACACAGAGCAAGGGGTTTGAATGAATGAATGAATACGTTTATTGCGTGATTACTTAGAATCATCTATCATGAATGAAAAACACAATCAAATTTTTTACATCATAGCAGCAAAAGGGTGTGTACACAACCAATGCTGATTGGGTGGTTAGAAAATTTATATAACATATCACTATAGTTCATTTATTGAGTCACTGAGTAAAAGTAGTCTTTGCAAAGTGAGGTTCTGATATAGTGGCGCCCGTCAAACTGTTAGTCACACTCTCCGTGTGCCATTTTTTTTCCAGGAGTAACAGGCTTGGTAGAGGAATTTGCTGATATTGGCAATATTCTTCACTGCATCCAAGGTGTACATATGGCATCCTTTGCTGTGCGTCTGCCCAATGAGGGAAGTATGGGTCTGAGATAGATTCGGTGGGCTTGCCCCAGAGGGGGGCAGGATAGGAGTATATGTGCCAGAGACTCCCTTCCATAGTAGCATAGATGGCACTCTGTGATATCTGTAAGTACTTTCCAGGTTGGGTAAAGTTCTTTCATGGGAAGCGGATGAAGTCTTGTGGCTAAGATCTGAGGTATTGCCTGGCTCCCCAAGGACTGCGTGCGATGGTGCTTGGTTGTTTGTAGGATTTGTAGCAGGCACAGAGTTTTGTGGAAGTCCCTAGCAACAAGGGATTCCATGTCCAGTATGCACGAGCAAAAATGCAGTTGCTTTTTCATTGTTAATTTGATAGCAGCATAATGAAATATGCTAGGGTCCTAATTCTCCGTCGCTAGTTGCAGTAGCTCCTTTGATGCTAAAAGTTTAGCAGACCAGCGATTGTTTGGTTTCGATTTTTTTTTTATGACAGCCTTCGGCTGGGGCCATAGTTGTCAGGTGGTGGTATTTTGCTATGGGGGCCAACTCCTCTAATTTTTGTTGGATGAGGTCGACCTTAGGAAGGATCAAGGTGTTGCTTGTGGATGCAGGCAGGAGATATATTTTTTTTATACGCAGCGCATTGGATTTTCTCCAGGTCCTACCTAAGCATTCCTGGAAATGCCTGTTGCGCATGGTTAAGTGTTGGTAGCAGTTTGGTCAACAGTACCCTTCGAATAGCCATAGTTGTTGGGCTATCTAGTGTGGCATGCAGATTGCAGAGGGAATGCATGACCATCTTTCCTTTCAGCTGCAATTTTTGTAGGTGGATCGAAGTACGGCCAGTCTTGCTTAACCAAGCACCTAGGTAGTTGTAACTTTGTACACAGTCCAGGCTCAAAGTACTAAAGTGCTACTTAGTGAGCTTTTTCTTTGGAAAACTTTTGAAGATCACAGTTTTGGATTTGCTTGCATTAGCTGTTAGCATATTGTTGGTGTTGCATTCAGCTAGGGTGGTGAGAGCTTTTTGGAGACCTGTTCTTGTGTGGTACAGAAGGACTAGGTCTTCGGCATACTCTATTAAATGCATTTTATGGTCCCAATTTTTGGGGTGGCGAGGGAGGCACCCTGCAGTGCCGGACCCAGGTCTACGGGATACAGGTTGAATAGTACCAGTGCCAAAACACAGCCCTGCTTTAGCCCTCGATCGGTGGAGGTTTTTTTTGTGGGTGACTCCATGGAAAGTTTTATCCATACCCAGGCTCTAAGTACAAGGATGTAATAGCTCGTATTAGGCTCAGGCAGATGTTCCAACCCACCAATTTTCACCAGAGGATGTTTCTATCAATCCCATCAAAAGCAATGAAACATGTAAAGACTGGATCCTTCTGGTCTGAACCTGGTCTGATAAAATAGCCTTCTGAGTCAACCCAGTTTGCTAGTTCCTACAAAAGGGTGCTTGCTTATGCCTTCCCCTCAATATCCAGCAGAGCAATCATCTAACAGTTCCTGGGGCCAGTGTTTGCACCTTATTTAAAAATAGGTTGCAGCAGTGAACCTCTCCAAGAGTTGGAGACCTCCTCTAAGAACCTAAATTCTGCATACAACATAGCAGGACTTGTAGACCAGAAATTGATGTCCTCCCTGAAAAGGGAGCCGGGCAAACCATTGGGGCCTGGCGCTCTGTTTTTCCGGTTCCTTTTTAAAACCACGCAGATGGTGGCCACACTTGGAGTTATGCGTTCTACTGGGAGCCTGGGGCATCAGTTCTGGCAGTTTCTGGTTTGCTCTGCATGTGTTGGGCCTTTGCATGTGTCAGTTTCTGGTCGCTGGAATATACAGACTTGTCATGTGCTTCCTAGACCTCTGCGGGTATAGAATTTCCCCTATTGGAGCATCCATGGACTAGGTTGTTTAAGTATCCCCAGAATTGTTGCACCTTGTGTGGTGCCAGTAGGTCTAAAATTGCTATTCATTTCCCCTCTGTAGCTTTAAGTTTTAAATTGCAGACGAGATACTTGTGAGCATTTGTTGCTAGTTTTAGCAGCTTCTCCGAGGCATCTGTTCTGTTTTTGTGTGCCCTTGTTTTCTTTTGAATTGCTTCTCACTTTGTTTGATATGTGGAGCTGAGCCTGAAATGTGATATCCCATGCTTCTTTTGGTATGAGGAAAACTTTCATGAAGCAGCTTGGCCAATTCTGGAGCAAGATTTTCACATTTCCCTGTGATGTCCATCATGGTCATCCTCGTCATCCAACCAAATGATATGGATTTGCATGAGTCAAATTTGTTGATGGTGGTCTTCACCCATTGTATTCTCTCCATGAGTCTGCACTGTTCCTCACTGTTTGAATGCCCAGGGTGGCTGAGGATATGGTGGTATCCCACTGAGGTCTTTAAGCGCAACACTAGGGCTGCATGGTCACTTTCGCTCCCAGGGAGCACTTCATAGCTTAACAAAAGCTTCCCTAATCGCTGGCTGAGTAGTTTAGTTTAAAAATATTTCTAGAGCGCACGTACACCGAGCGGTTTCATGGCGCTATGTAGTACTACCACCTGAGGAACGAGAAAGACTGGGGGCCAAGGGACGATTTAAGAGGGAAAGGCCTGGGTAAAAAGAGAAGTTTTAAGGTCTTTACGAAAAAGGGGGTACTGGGAGCAAGATCTCAGGTGAAATGGGAGGGAGTTCCAGAAGGCAGGAGCCAAAGTAGAGAATTTGGATCCTCCCCATTTTTTTCGTTTAAAACGAGGGACAATGAGGAGTTGATGAGTGGCAGAGCGCAGTTCTCTAGACGGGGTGTAGTGGTGGATTGCAGAGCCGATAAATGCAGGAGCAGAACCAGACCGGGCATTGAAAATGATGCAACCCAGCTTGAATAGGGCGCGTTGTTGGACGGGGAGCCAGTGTAATGATTTAAGAAGGGGCGTGACATGATGTGATTTGGGTAGGTTGAATACCAGGCGGGCCGCCTGGTTCTGGACCAGCTGGAGACGCCTCATGAGGTATGCCGGCATGCCATGATAGAGGGCATTGCCGTAGTCCAAGCGGGACGTCACCATCGCCAGAAGAATGAGTTTGAGGGCGGGTGGGGAGAAAAACCGGGAAACTTTGCGAATTGTCCGAAGAGAGAGGAAAGCTGAAGAAAGGACCGCACTAACTTGGGAATGAAGGGACAGTTGTTCGTTGAGTTTGAAGCCAAGGGTCTTAACAGAGGAGACAGGAGTGGGCGAGGAACCTAAAGAAAGGGGCCAAAAAAGAGAAGACCATGGACTGGAGCAACCACCCGTCAACACCAGTTCCGTTTTATTGGGATTGAGTTTCAGGTGGTTGTGGTTCATCCAGTCCTGAATGAAGGTCATTACAGACTGAAAATTGGATATTCACGCAGAGGAAGAGGATAGAGAAAAGATAAGCTGGAGGTCATCTGCATAGTTGTAGACAGAGACCTCCAGCTGTTGTAAAGCAAAGATAAGAGGGGCAATGTAAAGATTAAATAGCAGTGGAGACAGAGAGGATCCTTGGGGTACCCCGCACTGCACAGGGCGAAAGTCAGCTGAATAATCACCCAAGCGAACTGCTTGAGTGCGGCCACTCAAGAAGGAGGATAGCCAGAGCAAGGCCGACCCCCCGATTCCCGCCGCCTCGACACGTGAGAGTAAGATGGCATGGTCTACCGTGTCGAACGCGGCGGAGAGATCGAGGAGGACCAAGGCCTGAGGCTGACTAGTGTCCATCCCCTCCCGGAGGTTATCCAGGACAGATATTACCACTGACTCTGTGGAGTGTGCGGGGCGGAAGCCTGCCTGCCTGGGGGCCAAGACACTGTTCCTTTCCACAAAGGAGCTCAGAGTTCTAACAACATGGCGTTCCAGTACCTTGGCCAGGAACGGCAGGAGTGAAATAGGGCGGTAGTTATTTGAAACAGAAGGGTCATCACCAGGTTTTTTTAAAATAGGTACAATCACCGCCGATTTAAGTGATGGAGTGACGATACCCTGGGAAAGTGAACTATTGAGGAGCGAGAAGGGGGGTGAGGGACAGAATGAATAAATCTGTTTCAGAATATAAGTAGGACAGGGATCCAGTGGGGAACCAGACTTGACCAGAGGGAGAAGGGAAAGGAAAGAGTCAACCGTGAGAAGAGGAATAGAGTCCAGACGTGCTGCGACTGGGGACAGCGGGGATTAGTGAAGGAGGGGGACGGAAGAGGAATCTTGGCTCTAATCGTGCTAATTTTGTCAAAGAAAAAAGAGTTGAGGGAATCGCAGAGGAATTCTGAGGGAGAGGGTTTAAGTGAGGCCCTGTCGGAGTAGGCTAAGTCTTGAACAATGGAAAAAATTTCTCTGGGCCGGTTCTCGGTGAACTGGATTTTAGATGAGAAATAGGCCTTCTTGGTTTCCAGTAGAATATAGTAAATGGTTGTCTGGTTGTTATAGGTTGGTGGCTGGACTATACCCGGCTTGAATAGTGCAGATAAAGAGTTCACTGATTCTAGGTTATATGTTTTAGAAAGGTTTTAAATCTTCTGGTGCTCCCAGTTGTGCTACTGTCAGAGTACCACCCTCCTAAATGGTACATGTTAAGGTCCCCGAGGATGATGATTTCTAGGGATATGTGTTGTGTTATTAAGTTTTCAATCTGCTTGATCAGCCCAATGAGCAGCTTGTTAGCTCCTTGTACGTGGGAGTTGTAATATACATTGATCAATAGGACAGATAGTGGTCCTTCAGCACACTGGAGTCCTTTCATAATGCCGGCCAGAACGATGTTGGAGGTATTTTTTATTTCCGTAAAGCTCAGTTTCAAGGAATGCTTTATGTGTAGGGAAATGCCCTCAGAAGGTCTCCCAAATAGACTGGTCTTGATTGCAGGTTTCTAAAATTCCACATAGCTGGTAAGGGGGTTAGATGTAGTTGCTCAGGTTTCTTGCACCCAAATAAGGCCCAACCCTTCAAAGAGCATGATCGCCGTGAGGGTTTAGTCCGAGGGGTGCTGACCTCAAAATTGCAGAGAGGACAGGTCAGATCTCGAGGGAGTTGCAGAACTACCTACTGTGCTGCTGAGCCTTGGGAAGTCTGTAGGACGACAGGAGCAGCAGACCAGTCAGCTTCGCTGTGGTGCCTGCAGATGCAGGGGAGCGAAAATTTCTTCAGGTGCGCTTGGTGCGCAACAGGTCTGTTGAAGAACCTGGACGGCACAGATGCCGCGCTGGAGTACCGACGGTTAGAGCGGTGCTTCACCAATATCCTGAGCCGCAGCCAGGTGGGGTGAGGTCTCTACTTCTCAATAACCAGTCCAATGCAGACTGTGTGAGAAGACTTGGAACTAACACACCTAGGATGCCCAGGTGATATTTACATATTGATGTCGTTCCAGTACTTTCTTCTTTTCCCTAATTTATGACACTACCATCACTGGTTTGGTTTTTTTTTCTGTTGCAGTAGCGATATATATAGGTCCTGAAGAAAGCAAGGCTATTGGCCCCATTTGCTGAAACATGTCGACCACGTTCCACTACTAGACAGTTTATACTTTTTCCCTGTCTTGGCTATTTTTAACATTGGTGCTGGGAGTTATACCCTATTAAATTTTTCTTTTGCTCCCTAAACCAATTTTATTCTCTTTATCCACTTCCTTGGTTTTCCCTTGCACTGCACGGTTTTTTTACCCCATTGGCCACATCACCAACACTATAACACCAACATATACTGACTAACAGGAAGGCCAATTCCTTTCTGTCAGAGAACAAGATAATGTACAGTGTTGGTCCTCGGAGCCCCAAATGATGAAGGGCGGTTCCGAGCGGTGACTGATGGGTGCCAGAGACCAGACACCAACGTGGCCTGGTTTTTTCACTACAGTAATCTTTTCAGTCATTTGGCTGCATGTAGCATTTCACCTTCACCCTCTCTGTCCTGAATAGTTGCCTGATGAACTCTTGACCCTCTGATACTTTTCTGTGTTATATGTCTATTGGGCGTGCATTCAGAGCTGGTCGTTAAAATTGCCCTTGGGTCCCCCGCATTGTATGTAGTATGTTTGAACCTGGAAGAAGCACAGACAAAGACAACGAAGAAGACTTGAAGAACAGTGAGATCAGGAGCAGGATGAGTCTTCCATGGTGCAATATTGGTTCCCCTCAAAGTCCAACGAAGTCCAAGTGTCCAGACAAGTGAAGAGAAATGTAGTTTTAGGACTGAGTCTTGTCCCACAACAAATCTAAGGACCCACCCACAGGTAAGCCCTTAAGTACCATAAGGAAAGGGTTGGAACAACTTGGTGGTCACTCCCAAAGGAGGAGTTGGACAGTGGGGGGATACTCCCATGTTCTTTGTCCAGTTTTGAGCCAGAGTGGGAGCCTAAGGCTCCCTGAAGTGGCCCAAATTGGAGTATGCAAAGAGGACACCAAATGCACCGTTCAAAGCAGGCTGGTGGCACCCCCACCCCAGCTCTATACTCTAAGTCCTGTCTGGGAGATGGTCACACCTCCCTGTAACAGGACATCTATTGTCCTACTTTGCCGTGCTCGAGCTTGGCTCAGCAGAAGGAGGGCAGGATCGTGCCTGGGGTCAGCAGCATCACAAGCTAGCTTGCAGACCCTAAATCGTTGTTACCTGGAGTATGGGAGGGTCCCCTGAGGAGCCTCCCAGTATATGGGATCATACTTCCAACACTGGGCTCAGTGTTGAGGTTTGATTCCAGCACGCTTGATACCAATCATGACCGGTTTCGATGCAGCTACTATATAATTAAATATCTCGTAATGACTGGGTTTGAAGGGGTGTCCTGCTCATGCAAGGGCACCTTAACACTTATAACCACGTATTCTGCCCTAGGGACTGAAGAGCCTGCCATAGGGGTGACTTATAGGTTTTAGGTGTAGTGACCTCAGATATAAGGAGACTTATATCTGTTGTGAGAGGTGATAACACCTACCCACACAGGCTGCAATGGCAGGCCTTTAGTCACAGTTTAAGTGGACTCTCATGGATGCACAATACATGTTGCAGCCCATGGGAGACCCCTGGTGTACCTATGCCCTGGGTACCTTAGTGCCATATACTAGGGACTTACAAGGGTACACCAGTAGCCACTTGTTGAGGTACCAAAGTATTTACCATGTCAATTTAGGGAAGTAAGAACAAATGATGGGGTCCTCATTAGCAGGATCCCAGCAGACTAGGTCAAAACACACTTGCACCAAGGAAAAAGTGGGGGTCACTATGAAAGCAAATCCTACTTTTCTATAGGGGCCATTTAAAATGTTTGTATCCTGAGGAGCTTGTTCAGGAATCTCAAGTCCATTATAGGGCTTAAAGTCAGGTTCTGTTTGGGAATCACAAAGTATACAAAGTACTCACCCTAATTTTGTTCCAATCTTGGTATATCCTCTGTTTCCCCCTTTTCCAGGAAATCATATACTTCATGTGTAGCAGTTTTAGTTCTTCGCCTTTGCAAGCTCTGTTTCTTGGCTTGATTTTTGGAAGTATTTTTTCAGTTCAATGCAATATCTGTGTTTTATACTTTTCAGAACACACTTGAAGGTAATTTTCCACCACTCTTGGACGAATCCTAGCAGTCTGTCCCTACTGTTAAGTTTCAGCAGAGGCGACTCTCATGATAGTGGCTGCTGACCTCTCCATCTTTCGTGCTACTGCATCCAGTCTATCTCTTTGTCCTGTGGAAGTGGAGCATTAGCTCTCTTGATATATATATATATATATATATATATATATATATATATATATATATATATATATATATATATATATATATATATATGTGTGTGTGTATATATATATATATATATAATACATATATATATATATATATATATATATATATATATATATATATATATATATATATATATATATACACACTTTAGATGATTACATTCCAAGAAGTTGGTTCTTTAAAAGCGCCATTACCCCGATCTATAATGCCGGCTGCATAGATAGGAACTGCTTTTCTTCTATGATGGGAAGCAAGTACCTGCCTGTTCCTCCTCTTGGCCACTGCATTGTACAGTGATAGGTAACCCAGGGAGGATGGTCTTGATGGGTGGGAGTCACGCTCCTACACAGGGGAGTCAGTCTCTAGATCCTGCCATATGAGCTCTCATCTTTCAAGGGTTGGTCATTTTCCGCTTAAAACACTTCCAGTTCTTCCTTCTGTGGCCTTGTTGTTATTGGTGGGGTCTAGATCTGTTGGCATCTCTTGCCTCGTTCAACTAACTCCTGCTTAGTTGAGAAATATATATACCTTAAAGGAATCGTTGAACTGTTTCCTTTTCTGCAGTAATTTTGCCATTTCGGCTTCAAGACAGTATCGCGCCTTTTGAAAACTATTGCTTGTTCAGTGTCAACAGCTGAACCACCCTTTCTATCAGCATCAATGCATCTTTCCCCTTTTGCTCTTTTTCATTCCTCTGGTCTTGATCCCCTTTTGGGGATTGAGGTGGAATGTAAAGGTTTGCACCACCAGTGTCTTTTGATTTTGACCCAGGGGCCTCTTTAGTGTCCTGTTGACAACTGACTGTGTCCATTTCAAAAGTTGTTTTAGGGTTTTTAAGTACATAAATATTCAGCTTGGTCCCCTGCCAACCATGTGACATTGTGTGTGTATGTGAATCTATGGTTTCTAATTCAATCAATGATGCATCCTGAGCATCACATCCCTGTTCTCCCTGGGAGACCTTTGCTTTCTCTAGGATGTAGTATTCATCTGACAGGCCCAAATCCTTAAAGGGGACTTGGTTTGCCTGGGCCATGGTATAGTGCGCCTAATATTGCTTCTCCCTGATTTTCACGATCTTTAGTAGGACAGCTTTGCATGCTTTTCAACCATCATAATTATAGTCCTTCACCAGGCACAAACTGCACACCCAGTGGGTGTCGTTCTTCTATGCCAGTTTAGTTGGTAGTCAAGGGAAAATTTACATGGAGCAGTTTACATTACTTCCATTAGTCAGAGGAAGCTTGGGAATAACTTCATCCCGACTATGCTTTCTTTGACCCCACATGGTTGACGTCCTACAGAAAAACCTGTCTCTCCTCCATTCTTTTGACTCTTCCATATGCCTTTGTTACATCATTGATATTTTCTCTTGATGCTGTGCCCCAGATCTCAGCACTACTTTTGTCTTCAACATTGATGGGTGCTGACATGGAATGCTCAACTCTGTTTTCAAGCCCAACGGCAGAAAAAAGAATCAGAAGATGCTGACCACGTACTGGGGCACGGTGGGCTTGTTATGTTATGTTACATATATTTATTTAGTACGCAGATACTCATGAGTGTCCCGGCCCAAAGCCTAGAGGGGTATGGGGAGAGACTATCAGGCAAAGAAGTGTGTCTTTAACTTCCTTTTAAAAACTGCAGGGTCCTGAATGGAACACAGGACGAGAGGAAGGGCATTTCAAGCCATGGCAGCCTTCATAGCAAAACAGCTGCCCCCTAGCCTCTGATACTTAAAGCGGGGACCTGTGCAAAGCGTAGGGACATGGATCGAAGGGCTCGCTAAGGAACATAAAAAGAAAACCGTCTCTGCAGATAGAGAGTACCGCACCCATGGAGAGCGCAATGGGCCAGAACCAATGATTTATATTTAACTCTGTCCATCACTGGAAGCAAATGGAGGGATCGCAGCTGAAGGTGGACTCCGTTCCTAGCCGAAATACCCAATAGCAGTCTGGCTGCCGTATTCTGAACCACTTGTAGCCTTTTCAACAGGTAGCCTGGAGCACTGACATAAAGGGTATTGGCATAATCCAGCTGTGACAGAATTAGTGCACAAAGGACCGTTTCCCTTGCCACTTGAGGTGGAAGATGTTACATATATTTATTTCGCACGCAGATACTCATGAGTGTCCTGGCGCGAAGCCTAGAGGGCTATGGGGAGAGACTATCAGGCAAAGAAGTGTGTCTTTAACTTCCTTATAAAAACTACAGGGTCCTGAATTGAACACAGGACGAGAGGAAGGGCATTTCAAGCCACGGCAGCCTTCACAGCAAAACAGCTGCCCCCTAGCCTCTGATACTTAAAGCGGGGACCTGTTCAAAGCGTAGGAACATGGATCGAAGGGCTCGCTAAGGAACATAAAAAGAAGCCGTCTCTGCAGATAGAGAGGACCGCACCCATGGAGAGCGCAATGGGCCAGAACCAATGATTTATATTTAACTCTGTCCATCACTGGAAGCAATGGAGGGATCGCAGCTGAAGGTGGACTCTGTTCCTAGCCGAAATGCCCAATAGCAGTTTGGCTGCCATATTCTGAACCACCTGTAGCCTTATCAACAGGAAGCCTGTAGCACCGACATAAAGGGTATTGGCATAATCCAGCTGTGACAGAATTAGTGCACACGTGACCGTTTCCCTTGCCGCATGAGGTGGAAGAGGGAAAACATTTCTAAGCATTTTAAGAAGGCCAAAGCAGCATCCGGCCAGCTTCTTGATGTGCGTCAAGACGGAGAGACTTTCATCGAACCAGAACCCCAAGTTTTTGATGGGCTTCCCTGTGAAAGAGGGCAGTGGAAGGTTGGGCGGCCACAGCTGCTCTAGGAAATTGGGAGGGAATTTACCAAACAGGATCTTAGACTTCTGTTTATTACACTTGAGTTGTGCATCCGCCAGCCATTTAAAGATGGAGGCTAAGCAATGTTGAACCAATGATACAGAGTCAGCATCTTTGTCCCAGGTGGGCAGCAGAAGGGTATCGTCCGCATAGGCCATCACCTTAGCCCCAAGCTCCTCTGCCAAATATATCAGTGGGGTGACATAGATATTAAAAAGGAGAGGGCTAAGGATAGGATCCCTGAGGGACTCCAGTTGTCACAGACTGAGGGGAAGAGGAGGACGGTGGGAGCCAAATCTGCTCGACCCGCCCCTCCAGGAAGGACCTAAGCTAACCTCTAATGGCCTCCGACAACCCAATACCGGCCAGTCGCGCTAGGATAAGTGTGCGCGGGACCGTGTCAAATGTCACAGAGAGAGCCAGCAGAATGAATGCCGCTCTCCCGCCAGCGTCAAGACACTCCCAAATGGCCTCCGACACCTCCACTAGAACTGACTCAGTACTATGGAATGCCCAAAACCCTGACTGAGATGGATGCAAGAGTGCCTCTCTTCCCAAGAATTCTGTAAGCTGTTTATTAAGCACCTTCTCGCACACCTTGGCGAGAGCCGGAAGGAGGGAGATAGGCTGGTAATTCCCTGGGCTGAGGGGATCCAAAGACGGCTTTTTTAAGAGTGGCAGGATCTTAGCCTGCTTCCAGACCTGTGGTACAACAGCTTTCTGGAGAGACATTAATAATAGAATTTACTTCTATGTTCATGCTCTCTGCCATTGCTGCCAGCAGACGGGCAGAACATGGATCTAAGAGCGAACCAGACTTGAGGCCCCTAAGATTTTTGAGAGATTCCAAAGGTTCAACCGGTCTGAATACCGACAGTGAGTGAGCAGAATATACAGGCTGAGTCAACGGAAGTCCCCTACTGCTGCCGATGCAGGGTGTAAAAGCCGCCTGAATAATCTGAATCTTGTCCCCAAAGAAACATGAGATAGTGTTACACCAGGCAGGTGAAGATGGAGTCACACTCACTTGGGCCAAAGGGGATGTGAAGCTTTGTACAATGTCAAAAATGTCTTTGGAGTTGTTACTGAAAGATTTGATGGGGGCAGCGTAGAATTGCCCTTTCGCCAATGTAATAGTTTCATCGGATGATTTTTACTTGACTCTGAGATTCATCTTGGCTGCCGGGCAGTATCCACTCCTGCGCCAAGCCCGCTTAAGAATCTTGCATTCATGCTTCGCAGTTTTAAGGGCCAAGTTAAACCAGGGTTTAGAATGAGATTCCGTAGCCAGCCTGGTGGGCCAATGTGGAGCCACAGTAGCCACTGCCCAAGACACCCAGCCAGTGAACCCGTCAGGCACTCCTCTAGCTCCCCTGTCAGAGTGGGTCTAGAAGTTTCCAAGGCCAGATTAAATTTGAGTGGGTCAATTCTCCCAAAGGCTGGTTAATGACAAGAGCGGGGCAATGACTCAGCATTAGACACTTCCCATGAAAAGTAGGATGTAAAATGATCCAACCATGACATCGGACAAGGATCACTTAGAGCAATGGGAAAGTTGGTACAAATGGGATCAAGTATGTGGCCGGCCTGATGAGTGGGAAGGCTTACATGCTGAAAAGGTGCGCCAGATGATCTAAGTCCAACAGGTCATGCGCCTCCTTGTTGTCTGCTCGATCCAAATGGATATTAAGATCACCCAAAACCAAAAAGTGGGAAAATCTTACCGCCCTGGAGATTATAGCGTCCCCGCAGGTGAAAAAAAAATAAACCCACCGGGTCAGGGGGCCTTTAGATCAAGGAGCCACCCAAGGTAAAATGTGCAGAGAAGTGGACGCTAAAATCAAGCGCCTCAAAGCCTCCCCAAGCAGTAGTGTCCCCAAGCGAAGATCCCACTTGTTCTTATAAATAATAGCCACATCGCCCCCTCTCCCCTCCGGGCGGTGAGCTCTAGATATCTTTTAGCCCACTGGAATGGCAAAGGAGACAATCGGATCTGAAGTAGAGTCAAGCCAGGTCTAAGTCAAGAACAACAGATAAAGTGAGTTGTCCTCCAGGAGGTCAAACATGTCAGCATGATGTTTCCTAAGCGAGCAAGCATAAATCATGGCTGCCAGAATGGGAGGGTCCTTGCTGATTGGCCAAGAGGCAGACCATTGATCACCTGAGAAGCAAGCCCCCGACCCAGTTTAAAACCGCACGCAGAACAAGCATCTTTTGGTCCCTCAGCCACATCCCAACCGCAAGCATAGCAGCCCTTGGTGAGATCCAGAGACTGTAGTGTGGCTCCATAGTAGCTCCTTCTAAGCTCAGCCGCAGGGGACATGCACACGGCTTATGTTCTATGTCATAGGGACCAGGTGCCTTAGGCCCAGCCCCCAACTCACTTGCCTGCGACTGGTCCTCTGACCAGTCTTTTGCCCTTTTGGACCGGGTTCCTCACCTCAAGGTGCTGGCTTGCTCCATCTGTGCACTTTTCTCCTTCATCCTTTTCACCCTTGCTGCCCCTTTCTCTCTGACCCGCTCTCTCTCTCTGTCATAACACTCTTTGTGCCTGTTTTCTACTTTATTTCCACTCCAGTGCCTCTTCCAATTTACACTTCTGTCCCTTTCCTTCTTTTGTGCCCTCTTCGATTTTGTGCCTTTTATCGTTTTGTGAACTTGTATCTTTTGTGCATTTTCCCTTTTTGTGCATTTTCTCTTTCGTGCCTTTGCTCTTTTGTGCATTACACTCTCCTATGGATTTTCTTCATGTGCGCATCTTTCTTTTGCTCCCTCTCCCATTCAATCCTACTTCATCATGCTCCTCACAGCCCACCTCCCATGCATTTATATCGCCTCCCCCAGCGTCACCTTCCTGCCTCTTCATCCAGCTCCTTAGAAGTACCCACACACTCCCATGCTCCTTCCCCCCTCCCAGGACCTGCCTCCCAGGGCCTGCTTAATGGTCGTAGCTTCATGACCACAGTACTAGAACATCAAAGGCAAGTCCATCTGCACCCATCCGTGTCTGGACAATGCCCAGAGCGGCGACCCTGGTCCGATAACCAATCAGGAATATTCTGCCGCACTCCTTCAGTCGATCGATTCAGGACTGCCTAACTGTCATGCTGCCTAACAAAGCAACACACCACGGTAGGAGCCTTCACCTGTTATGATATGTTATGTTATACGCACTTGTAGAGTGCATGGCAGCCCCAGCAACAGGGTGTTCCAGCGCTAAATCCAACAGAGCAGAAAGCAGAGGAAGCTAGTGGTTGGAGTAAAAACATGTCTTGATCATTTTCCTGAAAGCCCAATGGTCTTGCGTGCTACGGGCAGCAAGAGGGATGGAATTCCAAAGGGTGGGTGCCAGTGCCTCGAATGAGTGGTCTTGTCCTGCGTACCCACGAGGCATGGGTCAAATGCAGCTCTTGTCCTGCGCACCAGCGAGGCATGGGCCAAATGCAGGTCTGCAGGACGCAATGCTCGGGATGGGACATACAGCGAGCACAGCTCGCTCCAAATTTGCAGACCCAGGCCATACAGGATGTTGTGTGTCCTACACAGAGTCTTAAAGCAGACTCTCTGCTCTATAGGCAGCCAGTGGAGCCGATGAAGAAGGTCTGAAACATGGCAATACTTAGGTAGTGCAAAGAGCGCACGGGCAACTGTGTTCTGTGCCCGTTGAAGTCTTTTGGTCACAACTTTATTAACGCCAAGTAGTAACCCATTTCAGTAATCTAGCTGAGACAGCATGGTGGATTGGACAATAATCTGTCAGGTCTGTGCGTCAAAAAATCCCAAAATGGGTTTCAGGCCGCGTAAGACACCAAAGCAAGTAGCCTCCACTGTTTTAGTGTGCCCCTCAAAGGAGAGGGCGCCGTTCACCAATACTCTCAAGTTCTTGACCACAGATTTCAGTTTGGGTGTTTCCAAGGGCCACAGACCACCATTGATTGCCCCATAGATGGGTATCTCGGTCCACCAGAAGCACTTCTGACTTGGTGAAATTCAAGTGCAAGTAGTTATCCGGCATCCATTCAGAGATAGCCGTGAAGTCGTCTTGGAATTTCGACTGATACTGCTTGGAGTTGCTGAAAAAGGTGAGTTGGGTATTATCAGAATCTGATACCATGGCAATGTTCCGGGCTTTGGTAAAGAGGGCTACAAGGCGGATGTAGATATTAAATAGAGTGGGGTTCAGGGCAGATCCCTGAGGAACACCACAGCAGAGAGGGTGGGCATTGGAGGTAAAAGGGGGAGAATAGACCAGGAAAGACCGATCAGTCAAGAAGGAGAGAACCAGGCAAGGGCCTTACAGTTGACCCCGATCTCCTCTAGGCGATGTTGCGGAATCTTAAGGGAGACCATATCAAAGGCCGCGCTGAGAACCAGCAAGATCAGTGCCGAGGTTCTGCCCTCGTCCAAGGTGGACCATAACTGTTCCATGACTGCAAGTAGTGCTAATTCGGTGCTATGTATGGGATGAAAGCTGTTTTGTGACATATCAAGGACCGAATTTGCTTCCAGGTATTGACTCAAGATGGTGTTGACACTGGACTCCATGATTTTAGCAAGGTACGTGAGCAGAGATATTGGACGAAAGTTTTCTGACAAAGATGCATCCAGCGTTGTTTTTTTTAACAAGGGGATAAGTTTGGCATGTTTCCAGGACTTAGGGATCGCTGCCACTGACAGTGACTTATTAATCAGCTCCTGGCCCTCCGACAAGAGGCAGTTATGAATTTTCTGAAGTTGTCTGGCTTCAAAGGGTCGTCAGGGGAACCTGATTTTACCTTAGCTGACAGGGCCTCCATGTCTTTAGAGGATATAGTCAGAAGATCCTGGATGGAGTGGGATGCAGCGTTTGTGAGTGGATTATCCCAAAAACTGGAGGAAGCCTTCCCCGGGCAGTTTGCGCTGCCGATGTGTTCTACCTTGCTAATAAATCTAGCCAATGTCTCGCATTGTGAGTTGGAGGATATGGTGCTATTGGCAGCAGGCGGGGGTGTACCATTTCTTTCATGAGGGAAAAATGGATTTGGTTGGATTGCTGCTAGCAGTGATCATGTTAGCAAGAACATTGATTTGGTCTTCCGGACCAGTTTATGGTAAACTTTAACTGTGTTCCTATAGAGTGTCTATGCAGTGGGATCGTAAGATCTTTTCCAGAGTTGTTCTAGGATCTTATATTTTTTCTTTTCTGCAATCAGGGACTCATCATACCATGAATTGGTTTGTATACACTTGTTATGGGTCATTTTTGAGAGGATACAGCAATCTAATGCTTTATTGACCCATCACTGAAAAGCAACATCAGCTGCCTCTATGTCTTTTCGCCATTCTGGACGGTGAGAGTTTAGATTGGCTGCACCCACTGCAGGTTCTCCTACAGTGTCTTTCTCACACACACCCCACACATAGGCCAGTAACACGACCACCACCCAACACCAAATGCCACAGCAAGCTCACTTGACAACACTTACTCGCTTGCATGCTATTCAACACATGATCACTTAGAAAACAGGCGACTGACATCTTGGACCTACTGAGTATATAAACATTGGACTTCGTCCTGGAAACTTGGCTTAATTCCTCATGGGAACCAGACATCACTGCAGCAATCCCAACAGGCTACAGGATCGCACGACGAGGAGAACTCCCAATCATTTTAAAGGGATAAATCAAATGCTCAACATCAGTGGAGAATGCTACCCTTTTCACGGAACACCTGCCCTTCAAGCTGCAAATCTCTGATAACTTCACCCTGAAAGGGACTCTCTCTTACTAACCCTAACCAACTTAGTCACCCCATTCACCATCAACCCCAGAACGTACATATTGCTTGGCAACATACATTTCGACCTGGGATATAGAACAGACCACTGCTCCCCAGCACTCCTTGAAAGCCTGGGCAACATCGGTCGTAGCCCGCCTCATCCCACTGTCCTCACCAACACACACCCCAGGACACACACTGGACCCATCTTCACTACCAGCAATAGCGTTAAATACACCTCCACGCCGCTCACATGGACTGGCCACTCCATCATCCACAACAAAATCAACAAACTGTAAGTCAATGTACCCTCCAGCTAACCAAAACATAGCTGGGGAAAAATCTCTGAAACTGGCTGGCTCAGTGCCCTTCGCACAGATAAATCTAACCCCACAGATGATCTCAAAAAGGACGTTACAACATTAAACAATGGTAACTCCGCAGACTCACTCACACCAATCAAACCCAACAAACAAAGAAGATCCAACAAGCAAGCCAGCTGGCTAACAGAGGACCACCAATAATATAAATAACACTGTGAACAGATAGAAAGGAAATGGAGAACCAGCCACAAAACCTCAGACAGAGCCACCTACAAGGCTGCTCTCAAATGCTACATCAGCAGCTATGAGACACAAACAAACCCTTACCAGTTGAACGCATCGAAAGAAGCTCTAACAGCAGCAAGGATATCTTTTCTATTGCTAAAGGACTTCACCACGCCTTCCACATCTGTCAACAACATCTACCCCTCCCGAGAACTTTGCAAAAACCTATCAGGCTTCTTCCTCCACAAAATCACAAACATCTACAGAAACTTCTCATGTTAACTGGCCCTGGTGATTGCATTGCCAAACTACCCACCACCAACCAAAACAACCACCTGACTGAATGGGCACCCCCCACTAGATACGATAAAGCAATGATCATGCGATCCAGACATTCAGGGGCCTCACCACATCTACAACCTGGGAACATCACGAATCAGTACCACCCTCTCCTACATCATCAACCCTTCCAGTGCACCTGCCACATTCCCGAACGACTGGAAACCCCAGATGGGAAGACTCTCCTCAAAAAAACATCAGCTGACCCGAACCAACTGTGCAACTTCTGCCAAAACCATGCTCCTATACCAGCAAGCAAAAGTGATAGAGAAGGCTATCAATATCTCATACGTAGTCTATTTATTTAGAGGTACAGATTCAACCTCTAGTTAAGCACCCTGCTGGCACAAGAAAAGAAACGTTTTTTTCTCTATTTTAGAGCCTTGCCCAGTCTTGCCGTGGTATGCTCCATCATCGGGTCCATGATCCCTACAAACCCGGATGGGTTCGACATATTCCAGGGAGCACTTTGGATTTTGTTCCTGCTGGGGTCCTATTCAATAAAAATACCTCAAACAACCAATGTGTACCTCTATTTGCAGTTGTTTTGGATTAAATAAAGGGGATAAGGATGTAATGGTCCTAATACCCTATAATCGCTGACATGTTTCAGCCCCTATATAGAAGGCCGATGATGAAGCATGCCTCTACTACAGTGGGTGAGGGTTTTCATTGCCAGACACACAAAGGGGGGTTCAAAGAAACAGCTAGAGAGGTATGTATGGGTCCCAAAGGGCACTTCACTTCTTCTGTGTGGGTGCATTACACATGATTCCAAATTGTTCAGCGTTAACTGCACTAAAACATCATTTGTATTAAAACTTGAACAGGCTTTCCAGTATATGTAACAAATGTCAGGTCTTCTGTCTGGAAAAGTTCATGTGGTTCAAAATAAAACATGCACCATCTCCTCACCATCATTATAATGTGGGGAGGAGTTAATTTATAATCAATAAATCGAAGTATATAAAAATGTAAAAAGAATAAACTATGCTTGTAATTGGGTAATATCACAGGCCACAGAAGAGTTTTGAACATTAAAAGCTCAAACTCAACAAGGTCGACTTGTAGCAACAGAACTGTAAAAAATCCATGCCATATAAGTGAACTCCGTTTTCTATGCATGCCCAAATGGAGAAGTTAGATAGAGAAGATTCAGAACTCCAAGAGTTGACCTACCCATTTGAAAAAGAGCTGACTTTCAATGGCGGTCGACACAAATAAAATGTGGTGAGGTAGGGGGAGGAGTCACGGGGTGAGGGCGGGGGCGGGGAATTACATTTTTTTTTTTTAAAGGAACTTCCTTGAAGCTAACGCCCGCCTCCCACATTGTGTCATTCCTCTGTGTTTTTCCTGGTCCCAGCAGACACTGGAACAGCATGACAGACTCCCTGTGCAATTCCCATGCTGCTCTCATGCTATGAGAGCATCACAGGGATTGGCCTGAGCGGGCTGGTTTGACGCTTCGCTCAGGACAGTGAGTCCGTGCTGTTTTTCCAACCCAGCTGTTCAAAATGCTTGGTTGGAGAAACTTAAATGCAAATGTGTGTTTGGCCGGGCTATAACGACTGTCCAAACACACATGCGCACTCAGAACAGTCCTCCTCCCCCTTCCAAAGCCCCAGCCCTGCCCACACTATGCATGCTGGCTCAGCCAGAAGGTGAAAAATAAAACAATGATAGAATATAATTTTTTTTCACCTACTGGCTCTGAGCCAGTGGGGTGACGCTCCTCCGCCATTGTGGAGTAGCCGCCCCTGCTGACTTTTATGGAAAGAAAGGAAGAATGGTCTTTTTAAGACGTGGCTGGATTACAGACTTTTTCAAATGCTGGACGGATTATTTACAAAGTTGAGAATTATATAATGACCGTAATGGATGTAATGTGTTGTGCAATGTGATACAGGATATGTATCAATTGCTACATAGAACTCTCTAATAGCAGACTTGCACAAACCATAGTGTGCTGTAAATACTTCATTGAAAAGCATTTCACTGACCTGTGCTGAACTATACAATATCACAATCTCAAATATGCATTGCGAGGCAAAGACATAATACTCACAAAACATTCTGCTGCGTCATCCATGATACCCAGCTGGAAACGTTGCTCGTCCTGAAAGGTTTTGGCAAGAGCACTACGGAGGGCATCTGAAGGGAGCACCTTCTCATTGCTGCACTGGAACTGGTTAAAGATCTCCTGGGGAAGAACGAGGACAATTGTTGTTAACATATATTCAATAGCTCTACCACTAGTGCCCAAAAGATTGTACTTTGGACTTAGATAGGCAGCTCTACTCCATGTCCCATTTGACATTGGAAAAAACAAGATTTATTAATTTGCATTAGACATTGAAAAGCAAAGAAACTGTTGGACTCTGCAAAGGAGATCTTTACAAACTTCCACACACCACATTAATGCCACAAGCTAATTTCTGCTTTTTGATGCGTTAGCGTGAAACACTTTCAAGGAACTCAATTTTATGGCATGACGCTGGCACCTGAGCCATCTTTATTATAAGCTATTATAGCAAATTATAGCAAATAAGTTATTTACCAAAGGCTGACCACAGCAAAAATACTAGCCAATCTGACATGCACATTTCTCAGTTTCAGCCTCAGCTGCTCGTCCCGCCCACTGAGAGCTCTGTAGCCCCACCCCACAAGGAAATAAAATGAATGGAGGTACATCCGGGGCTGATTTAAATTGTTCACATTTCCATATTGAAGACTACCATGGAGTTGCCTAGGCAAAGACACAGCCCCCTCCGCAGGGCTGGTCCTAGGATTTGTGGGGCCCCGGGCAGGATAAAAACATGCGAGGCCACTCTAATTTGCATAAAATGTAATATCACAGGAAGTGACATCATAGAAAGTGCCAACTGACCAAGCATTTTCTCTCACTGTTGAAGTAGCTTTGCAAGAAGCTACTTCTCTAATGTGGATATCACTTAGATGGCTACAAATATAAATAATAGCCCTATTCAAATATATTTTATAATTTTAAAGCTCTATTATGTGGAAATGCAACACATCAAACTTTGTTGAAAAGCTACGCCTATATCTCTCCAAAACTGATGTTTTCAGAATAGTGCATGATTAAATTCCTAAAACAGATTGTCCCATAGCTATACAGTGGGTCTTCAGGTGTCTCCCTGACACTCCTGTTGCATCAGTGAAGTTCAAGGTTAAGGCATTTGGTTTTAGCAGGCATGAGCATCAACACTAAGGGATCCATGCTGGTTCGGGTGAGTGGCCTGCAAATGCTCCAGTAAACAACAGAAAGCACTGATTAAAGAAAATAAGAGAATAAGATGGCACAGATGACATACACAGGTGTTGCGGCTAATATATTGGCAGGAAGGAGCTCCAAAAGCTAGATGAAAAGAGCTGAAATAACTCAAAGATATAAAGATGAGATGGCTAAATAAAGACAAGAATGTGTATCCAGGGGAAAAACTGCCAAAAGCTACAATGGGAGCTAGACACTAAACAGACAAGTAGTAAATTAAAGCAACAAAACAAAAGGGATGTAATATAGCAGACTTAGTGCAGTTTTCCCGTACAAGGAAATTAAATCTAGTAATGTTGAACAGGTTGGGGGAGGTGGTGTTTGACTTTCAAAATAATTCTCCCATAATCCCTGAGTTTTGCAATTTTAAAGATTTTAAGTCATATTTTAAGTCACATGTCCTTAATATCTGAGAAGACACTTGCCAAATTGCGAAGGGTCCAGACACATGTCACTTGACTCAAATTTAGCCTAAGAAGTAACAAACAAATTGCACCTACCCTCAGGTAAATCCACTGGATCATGGTCAAAGAGATAACTGAATGCAAGAGCCTTGAACGATCATGTCCACCATCCATACATTTCTCCAGTCATGGCCCACCGTTGTCATTCTGCACTTAACAGTGATCAGGCTATATTTGGGAGCATGACCAGACAGACCCTGTGCAGCAGCCTGCTACATGTACTTTAATGCTCTTTTGGACAGGATAACTAGTGTGTAGCATTTATTTATTTTAGAAGTTTTCTATAGCACTGACCAGACCCGAGGGTATCGGAGCGCTTTACAGCAGCATGTATGGCTCTAGTTTATTGGACAGTTAGTGACAATGATGAACTTTAAAACATGCTGGAGCAGATACCTAAAAGGCCTTCAAATTACTTTTACAAGTTATTTGGGCTTCTTCTCCTTCCCCTTTCCTCAGGGTGTTATGTTAAATTACACAAAATTGTGCAGCAAATGTCTTTAGTTTTTGTTCCATTGAAAGAAATGAAGGAAAAAAACACACCAAGAGGGAATCCTGGCGCTAAGGGATTCCGAAGGAAAAGTTACAGGCTATACTAATGTATGGAATGGCCAGTTTTAAGTTTTTCCCCAGAAGATTTAAGATGCACCATAGCTCAAGACAGACATTCCCAGTCCTGTGCAACTAGAAAGGAGAAGGATCTACCACTAATATGTTCTCTCCTAATTTTAGGATGGCACAGGAGCATGGCTGTTACTGAGTGTAGGATTCTGGAATAAATGGAAGGAATAATACAGTGCTGGAGAATGAGTGGGCCCTTTTATGCACTGAACAATGGCAAATGGATAGATCGTTTGGTAGCGGGAATCAACAGAAAGCAGAAAGAGCATCTAGGGCAGCCTCAGATGAGAATCCAATCACTGTTCTTAATGATCTGAACAGTACCAATTGCAAAAGGTGGGAAGTTTAAGACAGAAAAAGCGTGTGTAATCTGGTTGTGAGAAGATAATTGACTGCACAACTATCTTGCGGCAGTGACAGGGGTAAAAATACAGGATTTTGTGTTGCATATAGATGTAGTAGAAGTAGATAACACTGTTTGTCCAGACTAGGAGAGAAGACGTAAGAAAAAAATCCAAGATTGTGTTGTTAACGCAGCCATGGATGTTGATTGGCCCAGCTCCACAGGCCACCAAAGACCAGTCTGTATGGAACCAGCCCCCTAAAAGATGCAGATGCTTGATGTTTTGCTATATAGTTTTAATGAATTTGTCTTTATCTAAAAAGCTACTGAACTGCACATAAGTCCAAAACATTTTCTTGAATAGAGAGCAGGCCTCTCCAAAAGCATAGAGATAAGCCATGCCAGGAGAATACCTTGAATTCCAAGTTGTTCCAATTGATTACATATAACTGAATGGGAAACTGACAAATGTGACACTATAATTTCGTAATATCAAGGCTGCTCTGCCTTCCTCATCAAGATTCAGGCTTAAACTGTCCAACACAGCAAGAAATGCTACTTTCAACCCATGGAGAGTTCAGAATCCAACTGGCAAGTGATCAATAAGCAAATTAGTTCCTATGAAAGAGATTTATCAGTTGACTTCAAGGATTTTTCAGAAAAAAGCACCAAAGAGTTGTTAGAAGATGCTGAGAAGCTTCGCACCTGCTGAAGGATTTTTGAGCAGAGGAACAAACGCAGCTTTTTAGGTTTTTTTTCCCTACATGGTAGGGACAGATGACGAGGCAAGGATAATATTTCAAATGGAGATCAGAGCAGGGGCTGTTTTCTTTAGATATCCATTCATGAAATAGGCAGGAAAGGGTCCCAACTGGGAACTAGATTTAATAAAAAAGCCAAATTTGAATAAGAGTACACAGAGAGCAGGCTGTAATTCCACAGACATGTTGAGGATAGTTCAAGATCACAAACCTTTGTGGAGGATGACACACATCGCAAATCCAAGCCACATTTTCTACTTGGAAAATAAAGAGACAGGTAATAGCAACCTTTGGCAGGAGTCTCAATGTACTTAGAAGCACATGCTAGTTCAAAGACACTTTTACCTCTCCTCCAACTGCTTACTTTTTTTGTTGATTCTGCCCACTTACATCCGCCTCTCTCCTCTGTGCTTTACTTTTAACACCCCCTTGCTCAGCCTATTATCATTTCTTGCTGGATGAGCCCCTCTTACATCCACCTTGCTATGCATGCTCTCCTCTTAACGTCTCTTCTTTGCCAGATGGATGCAATCTTCCTGCTTAAAGCTTAATGGGGAGAAGACAGACATCATCTTACTCGGCAACCCTTCTCCCTCTGCCCTTGCATCCATCTGGCCACCATGTCTAGGCCCGTCCCCTGTCCCCAAGTCTCAGATAAAGAGTCTTGGGATATGGCTCGATAGAGCACTTGACTTTTCGGTCCAGGCTATCAAGACGGCCGCCACCTGTTTTGGGCTAATGAGGATGTTGCGGAAGGTGCTCCCTTTGCTCCCATTCCAGGCGAGGAGGATCATGGTCCAGGCCCTGATACTCTCCCGCCTGGATTATGGGAACGCTCTTTATATGGGAGCCCCGACCTCCGTCACTCAGAAGCTCCAAGTCACACAGAACAGTGCAGCGCGCCTACTCTATAACATCCCCCGCTGGCAGTCAGCTAAGAACGCCCTAAGGGAGCTCCATTGGCTTCCTGTGGCGGCAAGAGTGCAATTTAGGGCCATGTGTATTTTACACAAATCGTTCCATCGAACGGGCCCTGTAATTTTACACCCTATGGTTACGCCATATGTCCCGTTCCCTTCGCTCTTGCACCCTTCAGCTGGCAACGTCTGCCAAAATCAAGAAAGCTCGCTGGGGAGGCCGCTACTTCTCTCATACGGCGGCGAGACTTTGGAACTCCCTCCCACTCTCTCTCCGGGAACACAACAACCATATGTCTTTCAGGAAGGCCCTGAAAACGCACCTGTTTGCTAACACCTGCTAATCTACCCCAAGCCCGCACTAAGTAATCATTCACAAGCGCTGCGAGGCCTCCGGGTAGCTATGCGCTATACAAATGCAATTTCCATTCCATTCCATTCTCAATCCCCAAGCCTCTTACTTTTTCTCTCTGGTTCTGCCACTCTTACATTGATCTTGGCCCTCATACCTCCATGCCCTACTCTTTACCTCTCATCGTTCCACCTTTCCTCTCATATTCACTAGCTGATTCTTCCCCTCTTACATTCCCATCTCTCTTCCCTGCCCTACTCTTCACCTTTCAACTCTCCACCCAGCCTTTATCTTCTGTGCTTGTTATGCCATCCTAAATGCAGCTACGCCTTTTCCTTCTCCCCTTTCCCTTTATCTTCTCTTACTGCCCCCACCCAGTTACAAACACCTCTCCTCTTCCTCCTTCCCTCTCTCCTCTTTGTGATTCTACCCTTTTTACATCAAACTCCACCTGCCTGGTCGAATCTCCCTCTCAATCAATCAATCCACTTTATTCGATTTTTTAAAAATCATAAAAGTACACAACACTAATACAAAAACACATACATTAAAAAAGACATATAAGTCATCTCTATACATCGAGAGCTGGGCAATGATTAAAAGAGCAGGCCAACCATAATACAGATTCATAAAAACAATATCAATTATACTTTATACACTGAGCAAATCGGAACATCTTTTCTTCTTAGAACGGGCAGCAGCAACCAAAAAGCAGGCAACATTAAAAATGTCCCATGGGTTGCTCAACATTTGAAGGTAAAGTAAAGCTGGTTTAACTTGAACAAAACCCTTTCCTCTCCACAAAGGGATTAAAAACGTCCTCCAATATCATTATAATAATCGCAGAACATCATAAAATGTAAGGTGTTCTGTACGGAGAAGTTATCACAATGACAGGGATCCGCCTCCTCTGGTTTACACCAACCGTGTAAGACACCTAATGAAAAGTGGATCAAATTGAAACAGAACCGAGTTAGGAGCCAGTGGTGGAAAGGTTTAATCACCGTTATCAGGTAAGGTTCAATTGACCGAGTGGTTTTAGTCAAACAATGAGCCCTAGGTGATGGTTTCTGCAGCTCCTGCTCTTCCCGTACCATTTTCAATATATTTAGATAATTAATCTTGACACACTTTACATCCTCCTTACAAATCTTTTTAGGATAATCAAATAGATCAGACCGTCCTATTTTGGAGAGCATACGTTTAACATATGCCAGCCACTTGATGTCTTTGACTTTATCAAGATTGACTATATCACGTAGAATCTGATGGTTCAATGTCATTTCTTAGTTAAGACAGATTTTAAGCCAGCACAAACGAAGAGCTAAACTGATTATATCTGACAAATACCCCTGTCCTAGTTCCTCATGAATCGCATAGATAGATGTTGACTGGAGGACTACGGAGGAATCTATTCTCAGCTGTCGGGACCCCTGGCAATAGTTTAAAACCCCAAATAGGGGAGCCATAGGCGGCGATAGCCAGACACTTTGATCTATAAATTTTGAGGATCGCTTCTACTGGCCTAGCCCCCAAACGCTGGGCAAACCTCAATAAGGCAAAGGTTGATCTAGTGACAGCCATTCTCTTTACTTTTTCTTGAGGGGCCCAGGAACCCTGATTGTCAAATAGGACCCCATGATATGTAAATGAGGTGACCCTGGATACTTCCACTCCATTACAATGGAAAGGCTTCACTTTCCTAGATTTGTTTTTGTTCCCGATTGCCATGGTGTGCGACTTCCCACTGTTCACAACCAGATTCAAGGACTGCATATAGGTTTCAAAAGCATCCAAGAGCTTCTGGAGGCCCAGGGCAGTACGTGCTAAAATCTCCCTCCAAGCCTTTAACTTTCTCTTGCTGCTTCTGCTCATCTAACATCTACCTTCTCTCCTCTCTGACTCTTCATCTCACCTCTATGTCTTGGTGGTTTTTCTCTCTTAAATCCACTTCACTCTCTTGCCACTCTGCCTATGTACTCTTGCTGGTTCGGTCTCTCCTACACCCATTACTTTTATCTATACAGTACCTTCACTGCTCATCTCTTCCCCAGCCTTATAACCTTTTTCACTGGCTCTGCCCCATTTACATCTTCTCTACATTTTCATCCTCCTGAACACTGTAATTGTTTCCCACTGATTTTGCCACTTACACCACCTATTTGCGTTCTTGCTCTACTCAGCACAGCGCCTGAGTGAAACTGACCTGGCATCATCGCGCACGATAGAAATTGTTATTTTAAACATAGCGCTTTGACTAATTAATAGCACCGTACCTCGCATCATTTTCTGCATTGTGGTTTAACTTCACGTGATTGTAGCTACTGCTGACATTGTTTAATCTGCATTCTTGTGCTGCCTCGACTGTGCATTCATTGTGGTATTAGCTTTGCACTAAACATAGTCTGTCCCAGTTTCACTTTCCAAACTCCATTTTGGAACCTGGCTTGTTGTTTACTCGATTGTCCCGCCTACCCTCCCAGCTAACGCCTCCCTGCTGACCCTCCCACGCTCCACGCTCCACCCCCCTTGACTATCCATTTAAGTCGAATGCCCCAACGCTCAGCGTCCACGCGCTACGGCCGCGCCGAAGGTGCGCCAAAGGTAAGCCTGTCTACGCCCGTCCGCGCCAAGGCCGCGCCCAGCGCCAGACCCCCTGGCCCCCGTCCCACCCACCCCACCCGCATTACATACGCCGCCTCCACCCTCTTAGCCCTAAACCCCGGCCGACTCCCCAACTGCGCCCAAGCCGCCCCCGGACACACCCATGGACCCTTCTCATGCAACTCCTGCAAGTTTGACGGCACCAAGACCAACTCCTCATCCACTAACACCAAACAGAGACCTGACACCAACCACCTTAAATGCATCCTGCTCAACACCCACTCGGTCCACAGACACGCCATCGACCTCTGGAATCTACTAGACACCATCTCTCCGGACGTCGCCTTCCTAACAGAAACATGGATGAACGCCTCCTCAGCTCCAGACATCACCATTGCCGTCCCGGAAGGTTACAAGATCATCCGAAAAGACCGCACCAAGCAAACAGGAGGAGGCATCGCTATCGTCCATAAGAACTCCATCCGCATCTCAACCATCTCAGATGTCAACCTCGCTAGCGCCGAGCACCTTCACTTCCAGATCCACACCGACCCCAAGACCACACTCAGAGGCACCCTCCTCTACAGGCCACCAGGACCCCGTGCACAATTCAGTGAAGACATCACTGACTTTATCACCCCACACGCCCTCCCCTCCGAGGATTACATTCTAATGGGAGACCTCAATTTTCACCTGGAAAAAAGCAACGACAGCAACACCACTACCCTGCTGGACAATCTCGCCAACCTCGGACTCAAACAACTTGTTAATACCCCCACTCACCATGCAGGTCACACTCTCGACCCTATCTTCACCTCCAGCAAACATATCTCCTTCAGTCACACCACAGCTCTCCATTGGACGGACCACAGCTGCGTTCACTTTATCTACAAAAAGACCACAACCCACAACCATCCTCAACCTACTCTGCGAAGAAACTGGAACAAAATCACCATCAACCAGATCTCCTCATCGCTTCTTCAAAACCCCCCTGCCCACTCTTCGAACCCCAACCAAGCAGCCATTAACTTCACTCAATGGCTAACCAACAGCGCCGACAGCCTAGCACCCATGAAAAAACATCAAATCAAACTAGGCAGCAAAAACGCCCCCTGGTTCAACGATGATCTTAAGAAATCCAAGAAACTCTGTCGCTCCCTTGAGAAGACATGGAAAAAAGACCCAAACACCAGCACCAGGGACGCGTTCAAAAACGCCATCCGCATACACCACCAACTGATCTGAACCGCCAAGAAAGCCGCTTTCAAAGACCGACTTGATAACAACGCCCACAACAGCAAGGAATTATTCAACATCGTCAAAGAGTTTACCAACCCCACTGCCAACTCCAACGACATCACTCCCTCTCAAGCCCTTTGCGACTCCCTAGCTTCGTTCTTCCACGACAAAATAGCAGACATCCACAACAGCTTCGACAACCATCCTGGAGACCAACCCACCCTACCTTCTGCCGTACCCCCACCCCCCTTGAACATCCTTAATGACTGGAACCCAATCTCCACTGAGGACACCATCCGCCTGATGAACTCCATCCACTCAGGATCCCCCAGAGACCCATGTCCTCACCACATCTTCAACAAAGCTGACTCCGTCATCGCACCCCACCTCCGAGATGTCATCAACTGCTTCCTTAACTCCGCCACCTTCCCGGAAAGCTGGAAACACGCCGAACTCAGCGCCCTTCTGAAAAAACCCACAGCTGACCCCTCCGAACTCAAAAACTACCGCCCCATCTCGCTCCTTCCATTCCCGGCCAAAGTCATTGAGAAAGCTGTCAACAACCAGCTTGCCGCCTTCCTCGAAACCAACAAATCCCTAGACTCCTCACAGTCTGGCTTCCGAGCCAAACACAGCACTGAGACCGCCCTCATCGCAGCAACAGACGACATTCGAACTCTACTGGACAATAGAGACACAGTCGCCCTCATCCTCCTCGACCTCTCCGCAGCCTTAGACACAGTCTGTCATAGAACCCTGTTACAACGCCTCAGAAACACAGGAATCCAAGGAAAAGCACTGGAATGGATCACCTCGTTCCTCGCCAGAAGAACCCAGAGAGTCCGCCTCCCACCATTCAAGTCAGAGGCCACTGAAGTCATCTGCGGCGTGCCACAAGGATCTTCACTCAGCCCCACCCTCAACGTATACATGAGCCCCCTCGCGGCCATCGCACGCCAACACAACCTCAACATCATCTCCTACGCTGATGACACTCAACTGATCCTCTCACTCACCAAAGACCCTAACACCGCCAAAACAAACTTACATAAAGGAATGAGAGAAGTAGCCAAGTGGATGAAGCTCAGCCGTCTGAAACTGAATTCCGACAAAACAGAAGTCCTTATCCTAGGTACCTCCCCCTCCACCTGGGACGACTCGTGGTGGCCAGAGTCCCTTGGAAAAGCACCCATCCCGACGGACCACGCACGGAACCTGGGCGTCATTCTGGACTCCTCACTCTCGATGACCAGACAGGTCAACGCCGTTTCATCATCTTGCTTCAACATCCTTCGCATGCTCAAAAAAACATTTCGCTGGATCCCCACCGAAACTAGAAAAACGGTCACCCACGCACTGGTTACAAGCCGCTTGGACTACGGAAACACCCTATACGCCGGTACCACCGCAAAACTTCAGAAAAAACTCCAACTCATCCAGAACGCATCAGCCAGACTCATACTAGACATTCCGCGTAAAGACCACATTTCTGGTCACCTGAAAAACCTCCACTGGCTCCCCGTCAATAAGAGGATAACATTCCGCCTCCTAACCCACGCACACAAAGCACTTTACGAACTCGGACCGAATGCCTCAACACACGACTTTCCTTCTACACCCCCTCCTCACACCAAGCCCTTGCTGCTGTACCTCGCATCAACAAAACCACCATGGGAGGAAGATCCTTCTCCTACCTGGCAGCCAAAACCTGGAACTCACTTCCCACTCACCTTCGCCTCACTCAGAACCACCTAGCATTCAGAAAGCAACTTAAAACCTGGATATTCGACAAGTAATTCCCCACCCTTCTCCAAGCGCCTTGAGACCCTCTGGGTATGTAGCGCGCTATATAAATCATTTGAATTGAATTGAAGTTATGTCCCTCTTATATTCACTTTTCTCCTCCATGCTGTATGCCTCATCTCTCCCACTGCCTCTTACTTTTCTTGCTGATTCTGGCCTTCTACATCCATCTCTCACCACTCCCTTTCTCTTCTCTGTGTAAGGTTTCTTGATTGTTCTGCCTCTCTTACATCTGCTTGCCCCATCCATGAATTGTCGTTCACCTCTCATTTCTTCCTCTGTCCTCCTAACGTTTTTTTGCTGGTCTGGCCCCTTTATATCCACCTCTCCTCTATGAGCCCCCTGCCTCTCACCTCGTCTCACTGTTTCTGCCTCTTACATCCACGCCACCCTTCCATGCTCCACACTTCACTTTATCTCTACTACTGTCTCTTACCTTTCTCACTAATTTTGCCTTTATTACACCTACCTCTTAGCTACCTGCTGAACCCTTCACCTCTCATCTCTCTGCAGCATCGAACCTTCTCTCACTGGTTCTACCTCTCTGAAATCTACCTTCCCCTGCTTCTTTCCTGCTCTTGGTTTTCATGCCCTCTTACATCCAACACTCACCATACCCTCTCCATGACACTTAAATTCTCCTGATGGTTCTGCTTCTTGTATACGTACTTCTTCAATACAAGCACTGCCTCTCACCTTTCATCTTACTCTCCAGCGTTAACGTTGTTCATTGGATCTCCCCCCTTTATGTCCACCTCTCCCCTCCATGCTCGACTCTTCATGTTTTATCTCTCTCACACCTTTACCCTCAATTTGCTGTATCTGCCTCTCAAGCTTCCAACTCTTCCCTACATGCGCTGCTATTTATCACTCTTCTCCCTGGCCTTTTACCTTGCTTCACGTCTTGTACCAGGACACATTACACACCCCTGCAGCACAGATGGGCCTAGAACACTTCAGAGGACCCCCATTCAGCTCAGGGCCAATTATTATCTGTGAAATGTGGGAGACTTAGGAGCCCATTATCACATTCTGCAGCGCGGTCCCCATCATTTTGTGTTACACCACTGCTCTTATTACTTTACAACATGTTCTCCCCTTCCATCCTCCCACTCTCCCCAAGCCTATTACATATCTCCTTTGCATGCTACTCATTTTACCTTACCAAGATTCTTCCCTTCTCTCATTGGTTCTGCCATTACATACACATCACTACATCACTCCTTCCCCATCTCCCTTCTCTTAAGCGTCATGTTCTGTATATCTGTTTTGCCCCTTATGTTCAGCTCGCTCCTCTCTGCTATACTCAGGTCTTTAAGTGGGATGAAAGAACTGGGGGGGATCTCAAAAGGGTGTGGCCAATGTAATTAAAGGCGTGGCTTAAAACACATACGCTAAAAATCTGTGCTTAGCATAGTGTGCCGCCCGACTTGTATTTTGCTGTTTCTGTTATTGCATCCAGATATATGATACAACATGTAACATTATACATACAATTGGTCAGGACTATTGGCTTCGTCAATGGTTGTTAGTTGCATAAGATAAATATGCAGCAACTATGGCTTATATATAATATTGAAAAAGCTTCCACTTACATCCCTGTTGACACCACAACAATGTTGCTGACTTTCAAAAAGAGAAGTGGCAATTTGCAGTGTGCGCTATTCCATAGGGCCCCCTCATTCGCAACAGCGCTCGGTGTCTTGGGTTTTAAAAAACAGACACATGGGAGGTGTAAGAAGCAAGGATTTGCCTTTCCCTACAACGCTCACTTGGCATGACGTCATGCCGTAACTTCTCCACTATTGAGAGGTGAGCAGTGCACATTGATGTGCCTGCTGTCACTGCAGTCCGGAAAACAAAGGACCGCCTATACCAGGGCACAAAGCAGAGCCCGCTAGAGACCAGTTCCGAGGCCCCCTTTAAAAAACTGCTGGTTTTAAGACCCGGCCTACTTAAAGCCCTGGCTGTACTCTGTCATCTGCCCCACCTCTTACTGTCCTTTGCTTGCCTAACCCCTGTTAGATGTGCATCTCCCTCAATACTTCTATTAAAAGCAAAAGAGAGCACCAGACCTCCTTGGATGTACCCAGGAGACTGGAATTTGGGATTTAAGATATGAACAAACTTGATGCTGGGGAGTAGTGCTACTTTTTCAGATGTGTACAACAAGGAATGGTGTGTGATTTGACAAGTAGTTTGGGTGTATCTTGGAGGGGTTGTTGCACTCCCCTAAGGGTGGTGAGGATGGATGAGGGGTCACCCCTCCTTGCCTCCAACCAACTTAATGTTATCTCCACTATTCTTTTACTGACCCAATTTTTCATTATTCATTTTTTCATGTAAATTACATTAAAATTAAAAAACACCAAGTGCTTATATTCAACTGGAGTCACTATGTATGTTTAACTCTGTTTACGTTTCTTTTGCATGAACATACTTGTTTGAAAAAAAAACAATTAACCAGAATTGCAAAAAAATATATAGAATAATAACCTCTCACTCCGTTTTCTGCTCTTCTCCCTTTCCCTTCATTGGACTTGAACAGGGCCCATCGTGACATGAGGTCTGTTTTTTTGTTGTGAGCCCTGCAGGATGCTCTGTATTTCATTCATGCAGGGGCAGGGCTCACTTCACACCTCCTCAGTCCAGTTCAAGCATCTGCAATTATCATACAGATGCCGAGATTAGGATAAGAGAAAAGGCTGCCAGCAAAGGAAATCTGATCATGGTCACAAACCCTGCCCAGTCTGCGGCAGCTGAAAGGGACACAGGGGTCATATTTCCCCTTCATCCCATGGCAGCCAGGTCCAGGTGAGGGGGGTCCGCCACTGGCCTTGAGCTGCACCACGGTTGCACACCTGAGGGAAGCCCACCTGTAACTGGTACAAGGCACATTTTAAAAAGGATGATGTCCTCGTGGGGGGGCCCATCGTAGTTAGAAGGCTGCGGGGCCCTGGGCAGCTGCCCACACTGCCCACGCCTAGCGCCGGCCCTGGGCGTTTATAAGATGTATATCCTGAATGTTTCTCGAAGGTGTGAGACACGCAGGGTCAGCAGAATCAGCAGGATTCTGTGCACTGTGTACTTCCGTTGCTCAGAGTCACCGAGGATTTTCATATATTCTTGGTCATGGCACATTTCGAGGATTCCTATTTGGGTGAATTGGGCTCATCGGATTATGAGTAATTGATGCCATTTGACATGCTCGAAGCTGTGAAGGAAGCAGCTAGCTTAAAACCGGCGGAGAGCATTATCCACAATTAGTGTTTCTATTTTGAACTTCAAAAAACAAAAGATCCTAAGTACTCTGGAATGTGGTGAACATTGTGCGGGACAGTCAATATTTTCAGATAAGTGAATATGTCATATTTATTTTCTCTCTCAGCCGCGTTCCGTGCAGATAACAGTGGTGGAGTGGTGTGGCTGCTTAAGGGGGATTTCGATGGACGATGCAGAGGGAAAATTAAATAAAGAATTAATTTTCCCTCTGCAACGTCCCTCGAAATACCCCCTTACCTGGCCCCACTGCTGTTACCAGCACGGACCGCGGCCGCTCTCGACAAGCCTTTACTGAAACTTCCATTGTTCTATGGTGTTTTTTAGGTCTCGCCTACGCAGCACGCATGAGCTGCCTAGGAAAAAGACCTTTTGAAATAGATCCAGTTTTGCAGGCACAAATGTGCACGCGTTGCATTGCTTTGAATGGCAACATGTGCACGTTTGGCGATTCCCTTGCATGAGCGAGCTGCGCCATGTGTTAGCAATTATCGCGCTCGCTCCCGCAAGGTAAACGCTGCCTGCTCTCGGCCGCACTCCCCCCCAACCCCTACTTGCGCGAGGTGTACGCTTACGCTCTTGTTTCCCTTCCAGGCAATGTCACGTGCCATGTTGGGCTTCCAGGCTCTTACTTACAATCCAAGACTCCCAAATACAATTGGGTAAAGAAGCAAGGGTCAGTTGAAGACAACTCACATGACATGGGGCCAGTTTTGGTGGGGTGGGGGGGGGGGGTGCTTCTAGGACCTACAGGACAGTTCTGCCTTAATTATCCCCCCCGGTGAAAGCGGGGTGTTGGTGGCGCAGGCTTTCCCAGCCATGTGATCCTTGGCCTTCCGGCACTAGTGATCTCCTCTGCGGGGTGAGGGCAGCTCAGTTTCACCTCACCTTTGACCTGCCCCTCAGATGCCCACAAGCACAAATGTCTGTGATGGTCTTAGCAGAGCTAAGCCCCGCATTCCTTGCTCAGACCAGCGGGGCATGCCATGTGCAGCTTGTCAGGGAGAGACATCAGGGAGGCGTCAACGGCTGATGCATGGTCCATGGGTTCCCTGATGACCCTTTCCTGCAGCAAAGCTCTCTTATATTGACCAGGGCGATGAAGCCTATTTGTAAAATTATAAACGTGATGCCAGAAAGGGCAGCTCTCTGTTGGTCAGAAATGGGGCCATGGGCTGCGCGGTCCAAGGCTCCCCGGAAGCGGTATTCAAAAACAATCAATTCACCTTTTATCGGGAAGATTTAGATGTCCAATGAGACTGCTGAGGTGGGCACGAGTGAGACTGTGCGTCCAGGTACGAGACATACTCCCGGTGGGGGTCATGAGGTGCATACATCAGAAGCATAAAGAGGGAAAGAGAGGGGGGTTGGGAAGTCATACAACCTCTCAAACTCATTGGTTGCCCACCCAAGAGTGAGATTGCCATAAACACCCTTGTCCGGAACTTCACACTTGGGGCAGATTTACAAGCCATGTACGCCACTTTTGCATCACTTTAAACAGGGGGAAAGTGACGGAAAAGTGGCATTTTAGGGGCTTGTAAATCTGCCCCTTAGTGTAGTGCATACCTGAGGGCAGGCCTGGCCAACATCTCAATGAATCAATCGATATGTGTTTGTAGAGCGCTGCTATTCACCGCAAGGGTGCCCAGGCGCTATTGTTGCTGGGCTCAGTCGAAAAGCCGGGTCTTGAGTCTCTTCCAAGTCTAGGTGTGACTTACACTAGTCTTGTGCTTTATGGAACAAGGCTCCCTCAGAGGCTGTGTGTGCTCACAATTGCACAGTGGCACTCTCTGGAGCACGGGCAGGATCAGTGGGTGAGTGTAATGCATAATCACACATCGCTGCAAGCCCCTGGCACAGCTTCCAGTGTAAGGAGATACATGTGGCCTCTGAGGGAAGGCTACATTTAACCACGTTGGTCGCATCCGTCTCTTATGCCTGCTTTATCTGACTTGCTTGTGTTGCTCTTTTAAAGGGTGGATCGAACCTTTTGAGCTAAACAGCCTCTTATAGGGCGGCCTATAGTAGCAGTAGCGCCCCTCCTTCCAATGCTTGGCTGTAGGCAGGCCCTCTCTCTCAGGGAGCTCCGAGGGCGCCACAAACACTGGCACTAAACTTTGCCGCCTCTCCGTTTGGCTCCAGGATGCTGGAGATGGGCGCCAGCACGGCCTTCCTCGGCTCTCTGGGTCTCATGCGCGTCATGGGACTGACCTGGTCATAGAGCCTCGCCGCCACCCTGGGGGGTCTACATCGGCTGCAGTGGCTGGCGCTTCCTGCGCATCGTCTACAAGATGGCAGCCCGGGACCTCTTGTGAGTGACCCTGACACGGGACCTTGTATGACACGACGCGTAATAAGCAGCGCAGCGTAGATGAATGCACGTACCTCACTACTTTAGAGTCTAGCGCCGATATGCGAACTGGTAGTTATACTGATGCAACTTCAACCCTGTGATCATCTGTGTCACAAGTAAGTTTTCAGCAGTAGTTTTCGGATTTTATTAGCCATTTATCTTTTGTCTTTCTCGACCCCAGTTCAATATTTGTCTTGTTTTTACAGAGGACACACGGGTTTGGCTCACTCTGTACGGAGGCTGCTTGTACATTAATTGATTGAGTGCCGCAACAGCATTCCTGGGTTGCCTTTTGCTCTCCATGGTGTAGGACCAATATTTGACCTGTGGTTTCAATGTCATGTAAGTACGTTTTACCCATTTAATTATATTGTGTGCATGAACCATTTATTTTTAGGTTTTACCTGCACATCGCTTGCATTGTGCTTGTGAAATCTATTGTTTTTAACAATAAATCTTAAAAGGGGCTTGCATCCAACCCTTCACTTTCCTTTCCTGGCTTTTCACTGGTTCCTGTGCTTGCCACTTACTTTTCCTTAATTTCTATTGGCTGTAGCATATTTTCTTGAATTTAGCACTGCTTGTTCGTCTGTTTGTCTTATCAGTTTTTTAGCCAAAATACTGATAACATCCGCTTTGGTGGACCTATTTTTTAAGATTTGCCACTTTCTGCTTGTGTAGACTTGACATTAAATTAGCAGATTTAAATAGCCCAAGTTATCACCCTAAGAGATTAACCGCCGCGCACAAATCTCCCGTAGTGCAGGTGAATTAATAAGTGAGCCGGGTTGCGTCTGCCAACGGAGGTGCGCAGCACCAGCGAGGCATGGTCGCGACGGCCGTTGGCCGACATGAGCATGGAAGGGGTAATTGATTTGCCCAGAATCACAGGATGTTGCGGCGCTGAGACTCGAACAGGATCCCCAGCTCTTGAGTCAACAGCTCTGGCCGCTGCCACATCCTCTCCACTCCTGTGATACTTGTTTCTACTTGTAATGTTAACGCACTCGACAAAAGAAAGGTTTCACTTTCAATCTTATTTTTATTACCACAGAACGCAATACTAAGTGCAGCCAAGAAGGGGCTTGAAGTGGACATTAGTTATATTTAGTAGGGGGTGGAGTTTTCACATAGCTTTTTGATTAAACCTGAAGTGCACCTTTAAATAACATCACATTTCTTTCTAAAGCATTACGACTGTAGCTTGTTTTTATCTTCTATGGTGTTTCACAAGGAGGTTCTTTAATGCCAACTGCAATATCTTACTTTTATGATCGTACATTTTTTCACATGACCCGTTCATTACTTCTACGTCCCTCATCCTCGACCCAGTCATTAACAATGGGGTAATTTCAACTGACAGGAAACAAAACAGAAAACTCTTTTAAGCTCCACCCACCCTCCAGCCAGGCGCTATAATTGCATAGCCAGCCAAAGGCACTTCCTGTTTTGTTTCCTGTTGGTTGACAAGACGGGGGACGCTTTTGGTATTTGCTTGGCACTTACCTGTAGGATGGATGTCCTCTGGCTTCCTCTGTTGCTGGGCTCTGGGGGCACCAGCGGACCCTAGCAGGAGCTACTGGAGTCAGAACGCGGGGCCTCCTGGACTCGGTAAGTTCAGTCGGATTGGGTTGCTGGGCTTGGCTGGCCCAACTGTCTTTTCTTTGCTGGCATGGATGTCTCTTGTTGCATTGGCCTCCGACCACGGTGACGTGGTGACGGTACCGCTATCACTGTGTTTGGTGTGATACAGTGGCGATGGGCAGCTTGTGCGGTGTTCCTCCCCGCCTTCCCTGGGATAGACGGGAGCTCCTCCGCTGCAGAGTCAGAGCTCACACATGCAGTTTACCTCCTTCCAGGTTGGGAAGCGAATGCCCAGGGGGAGAGGGGGGGGGGGGTTGTCCTTCGCTGCACTTGAATGACTCGGTGCCTCCCGAGTCTCAAGGGGAATTTGGATTTCTATCGGAAGTGTGGCACCCCGCATGGCTCATTCATTTTCTTGCTCATGTTGATATTGATTCAGGCTTTCCTTCTGGCATAATCAGCCTCTGGTGGCCAACTTCTTTCTCGTTTTGTGTGTGATGTGACGCTACGCCCATGCCCCCTTCACTGTGATTGATTCCTGCACATCAAGATTGCCTGTATCTGCTCGCTAGGCATGTTATGGCTGGTTCTAGGGTGTTCCCATTTGCATAATTGGAGGGAACATTTTTGTTATTTATAGTTTGTCCAGTTGCCAGACTCCGCTTTTTTCTTTGACCACTATGGGGAAACATAGGCAGAAGGGTAGACATGTCTCTCTTGTTTCTTCTCTTTCGTTGCCAAGGGACAGTGAGAAACCTGTTACTGCTTAGAAGCAGCCTAAATTATGTGATGACGATTGTCTGAAACAGCTAATTTTTTAGACTTTGTCCTCTATGAAGTTAGGGAAGTTTGCAGGCATACGCTCTGGTAGGGGTCCTGATCTATATTCGGATATTTCCAGTTCAGACTCCTCTGAGGGTCCCTCTGTGGAGGCGTTAAACCTGAAAGGAATATATATTTCCGAGGAATTGTTGCCAGGCATTTTATCACATGTCAGTAATAACATAGGGTTTCTGGATGAGGTGGTAGCCTGCACATCCAAGGACTCAGTGTTGCCCCAGTTTCGTAAACATGCTACAAAAGCTCTACCTATTCATCCCTTTGTGATGGATGTACTTTTGAAAGAACAGAGGGACCCTGACCACATTATGATGCCTCACTTCATGTCTAAGGTCTACCCATTGCAGGATATGGAAGATACGATTCCTGAGTCTGTTCATGTGGACTCCATTGTCGCCAGCTCAGTTGGTCATCCTTCCGTGGCTGAAGACAATGTCTGAAGGATGGTTTTGATAAGAAAATTGACTCTGCTGCAAAGAGAGCCTATGCTAGGTCGCATCTCGCCATCCGTTCTGGGATTTATGGAGCTTATGTCGCTCAGTCCTTGTTGTCTGACTTTAAGACTTTGTTCTCCACTATGCAGGACAGTGGCAATCGTCCTGATTTACTAGAGTCCATGGACCATTTGGGCTGAGTTTCTTTCTGACAATGCCTTTGATTCTGTTCGGGCTTCGGCCAGGTCTTGTGGTGCTTCAATGGCCGCCAGGAGGAACATGTTGTTGAAAGGTTGGAACTTTGATGCTGCTCAGTGTTTCATGGCGCTGCGATTACCTTTTACTGGGCCTCCGCTTTCTGGGAAATGCCTTGAGGAAAAGTTACATAAAGTGTTTAAAGAACGGAAGCATTCCTTGTCCTTTCGACATGAACAACCTCGCAAGAAATCCTCCTTTTCTAATGCAAGGTCATTTCGGAAGCCTTCTTGACTGCAGAATAACTCTTTCTGTAACCAGAGGGGTCCTGGGAAGACTTTCTAATGCCACTTCAGGAAGAAACCTCCTCCCGATGCAGGTCCTGGATATCAGTGTTCCTGACTATGCTGCTGCCCGGCTTGTTCTGGCTGGGGTGCTGCCAGAGGTTGTTGGGAGACTGCAGCATTTCCCTGCTGCTTGGCGGCTCTCGACCACGGACAGGTGGGTACTGGATGTCCTAGAATGGGGTTGCCGGATCGAATTACTGTGGCCGCCTCCTCCATCGGGCAGGTGAGGACGCCAGTGCCGATGGATGTGTCCCATCGTCGAGCCTTGTTGGAAGTGGTGCAGACCCTGTTTTGGAAGAAGGCGATTGTTCCAGTCCCCAGGTCAGAATTGGATCAGGGGCCCTACTCTTGCATTTTCCTTGTTTCGAAGGTTACAGGTGTCTTTTGGATCATGATCAATCTCCGGCCTCTAAATTGATTTGTCTGGAAGATTCCCTGCTGCGGGTGATTCCATTGATTCAGGTTGGCTGGGTGATGACTGCGCTGCACCTTCAGGATGCTTATCTGCATGTTCCCATGGCCCAGGAGCACCAACAGTATCTGTGCTTTTGCCTGTGAGATCATCATCGGCAATTTTGCATCCTCCCTTTCGTCCTGCAAATCTCCCCCAGGGTCTTCACGAAGATGGTGGCTTGCCTGGCGGCTTATCTCCACCAATGGGTGTTTCTGTGTTTCCCTACCTGGACAACTGGCTACTGCAGCCCCCTCTGCCCTGGTGATGTCTCGCTATCTGGAACTGACCATTCATACACTAGAAAGTCACGATTTCCTCCCGAACCTCCCAAAGTGTCATCTTCTTCCTGCCACCCAAAGGTCCTTCATCAATGCAGACTTCGATTCTGTTCTTTGCAAAGTGTCCCTTCCTCCTTCGTGGATCCATTGTCTTCAGTCGCTGTTGAGGAAGTTGTTGACTCAGACTTCAGCACCCATGCTACAGTCGTTGGAGGTTCAGGTTCACATGGCTGCATCAGTGTTCACAGTTCCTTGGGCCAGGTTGCATCTTCGCCCCTTTGCTGTGGCATCTTCACCGCTGCATACCTTTCCCTATTCAGGATTTCTCAGTGGTGGTTCCAGTTTGCCAGGAGATGGTGTCTGATCTGCAGTAGTGGATGGTCACTGTGAATCTCTGCAGGGGTATGTGGTTGCATCCCGATCCTCTTGTTGTTTTGGCGACGGGTACCGTTGCTTCGGGTTGAGGGTCACTCTGAATCCGTTGACAGTGCAAGCTCATTGGCGGGGTTCGGAGGCCGGCAGATCCTCTTACTGGGGAGAACTATCGGCTGTGGAGAGGGCCCTCTGTTTTTTCCAGTGTCATCTTCGGTATTGCAATGTTCTGGTGTTCTCCGACAACACCGTTGCTGTGGCTTACATCAATCGCCAAGGCAGTACTCACAGTCGGTCCTTGAATCTGGTGGCCTGTGCAATAGTCAGTTGGGCAGAACCTCATCTCCAGGCTATTTTGGCTCTACACATCCGGAGCGTAGACAATGTGGTGGTGGATGCCCTGAGCCGCAAGTTTCCATCCTCACTGACTTTGTAACTTTCCCCCACGGTGTTTCAGTTGATTTGCCAGAGGTTCGTGCTCCTGTGATTGATTTGTTTGATTCCAAGGATAATGCTCTGCTACTCCCCTTTTGTTCCCGGATTCCGAAACGGGGTGCGCGGGGGGGGGGGGGGAAGGCCTGGTCTCTCCCATGATCTCCCTGGTTCCTGTATGCCTTCCCTCCCTTTCCTCGCATCCCGGCTTTTCTGCTAAAGGTTTGGAGGGTGGGAGCATAAGTGGTGGCCGTGTTGCCTCACTGACCCAGGAGGACTTGGTTCCCTTTCGTGCTCAGCCTGGTGGTGGGTCCTCTTTGGATCTTGCTACATCACCCATCTCCTCTCCTGCTGTATTCCCCTCCTCTTCTGGTCCCTCTCACCTTGGCGGTCTGGAGGTTGAATGGCTGTCTTTAGACAACAGAGGTTTACCTGACCATATTATTACTGTGATGCAGGCATCTCGTAGAAGGTCTACGTTGTCTGCTTACACTAAGCATTGGGCTCCCTTCACCTCTTGGTGGTCTGCTTTCTGTTTCCTGGCCTTTTTGGAAGGGTTCCACAAGCAGTATGCTTTGTCTACTCGGAGGGGCCAAAGGGCTGCTGTTCGGGTTTTCCGTGATCCGGAGTCCTTGCCTGCTTCTGATTGGCTGTTGGTCTCCCATTTCTTTTGGTGTGTGTCCCTCACTTTCCCTGTTGTTCTTCCTTCTGTGCCTCTCTGGGGTCTTTCTCTGGTCCTGCGGGCACTTAAAGGCTCTCCTTTTAAAAAATAATAATTTAATATTTTTTTAATTGTTTTTATTTTACAGAGTTTTATATAGTGCGAACTTCACTGGAATCGGGTAGCAGAGTGCTTTACACAGCACTAGTTGCATTGAATGAGGACACATTAATATTTTTTTTTGGGTTAGGCTCAAGGAGATTAGGTGATTTGCCCAGAATCACAGGATGCTCAGCGTCATTGCTGAGACTCGAACCCAGTTCCCCTGATACGAGATCGATTTCCCTAGCTGTTAGGCCAACTCCTCTCCCTTTTGAGGTTTTGGAGTCTGTTAACCTTAATTTCTTGTCATTTAAGATGGACTTTCTGGTGGTCATTACCTCAGCTCTTAGGTTAGGTGAGCTCACTGCTTTGCGTTGTTCCCCTCCCTTTTTACGTTTTATGGAAGATGCTGTGTTCTGCTGTTTGGATCCAGGGTTCCTGCCTAAGGTGCATTCTCGCTTTCACATTTCACAGCAGGAGTTGGTTTTGCCTTTCTTTTTTCCAACTCCCTCTTCTCCTGCTGAGTTGTTGTTGCACACCCTGGATGTTAGGCATGCTTTCTCTATCTATGTGGACAGGTCTGCTGCTTTTCGGAATTCAGACAGTCTGTGACTTTTGGTCATGGGAAGGCTACTACTCGCCTTACCATCGGTTGGTGGTTCAAGTCTGTTATTGGGTTGGCTTATCAGGGCTCTGGTGTGCCTTGTTCTGTGGGTGTTTAAGCTCATTCTACAAGGGGTGTCTCACCTCCCGGGCTGCTTTTCATGGGGTTTCCTTGGATGAGATCCATTGTGCTGGTACTTGGGCTTCAGATTCTGCCTTTAAGCGTTACCGGGTTAATTGCGCACTGCATGATATGGGGAATTTTGGTTCTGGTGTGTTGCATGGTGTGGGGCCTCCTTCTTGAACGAGTTCTGTTATTAAACGTTTCAGTTTGCTGTACTTCACTCATGTGTGTGCTTTCTTCTTTCTGGTTTTCCAAAGGCCTGCTGCAGGGTGGTTTGCTTTGGAATGCCTCATTGTTAATGACTGGGTCGAGGATGAGGGATGTTGAGGTAATGCCCTGATTACTCTTGGTAATCCTCATTACTCTTAGTCCTACTCGTCCTCGACCCAGTCATCTTCCCACCCACCCTCCCTTGTCCAGGCATTTGTTGTGCTTGGTATGTCAGGAAGGGCTTTTGGCTGGCCATGCTAATATAGCTCCTGTCTGGAGGGTGGGTGGAGCCTAAAAGCATTTCCTGTTTTGTTTCCTGTCAGTTGATATTACCTCATTGTTAATGACTAGGTTGAGGACGAGTAGGACTAAGAGTAATTAGGATTACCAAGAGAGATGAGGGCATTAGACACAGTGTGCTGCCTTGTTAATAAAAGTATGCAGTTTTGAACTTCAAAGTGAAAACACCTCTTCAAAACAAAAGAGATGGTTACTGTTGTGTGGTGTTTAAATAGTGAGTTTGTTTCATAAAACAGCAGCACTTTACAATCATGTCCTTCCTGTGCTATTAATGAAAGGTGGCGTGAATGTATATCCTTTAGTGTTCTTTATTTTTTGACACACACACCAAAATGAGGACTTACTCTAATTTTGTGATTTAAGGGACCCCATCCGCCCAAGTGTTCACTTTCAAACAAACCTGTTTTATGGGGGTTATATTTTGTTTTGATAGCACATGCATGGCTTTTTACACAGTAATATAAATTATTTGTGCTTGTTGTGAGGAAAAAAAATACTGGCCTCACTGGCCATTTATGCAGTTTTAATAAAAGTAAAGTGTGATGCAAGAACACGATATGAAACACTTGTTACAGTGCTGCCTACTCCCACAGCTATCTCGAGGACATTGGCTCCACAAATACATTGCATGATTAAAAACACAGTAAACAAGGATTGACAAAGCCACTAGGTCTCATTTATACGACAGCCTATTGGCTTTGCCATGTCTCTTAGCCTTTTACTAGAGAGGGAGGACTATGGCCTATATGCGACATGCTGTTCCACTGTTGTGATTGCTGTGGTGTTGAGACATTGGCCCTAAATTTCAGCTATATAACTTATGGTGCTTCCTGCTTCAGGATGGAAAAATATGGTGTGAGTTGTCTTGAGTGGAGTATCCTGTTGCGCAGGATATCAGGGCCTGGGCAGGATCGTGGTATGCATGGGGGCAGGAGCAGAGCGTGCAAGGAATCACACCACACCAGTGATCCGTGCCGGAAGTGGTGCCCACAAGCTCCCTCTTATTTTAACCCCTAGCCTGCGGATGTGGTGCAGCAACTCAGCGGCATCTAGAACGCTAACTATCACATCCCTATTCAACTCAGTCCTTGAAACAACACATATGCAAATAGTTCAACTGACAAATACACACTCTTGGTGCTTGCATGGACCTCGAGGTGCGGTGGCTGGGTGTCAATCAGCAGACAAAGTCTTGCAGGCGCTTGCTCGGACGAGGGTTCGGCCTCAAACTGTATCCCTGGGGGCAGCTAGGCAGCTGCGTGCTGTCAGGGCCCTGGTCTTCTGGATGTGGGCCGGACGGAGGTGCAGCGGTGGTCTCCGACGTCTCCCTGTCTCCGCCGCTTACCGGTCTTCCAATGGGGCTCTCTAGCACTGGGATAGCTGTGGCACTTGATTGATCATCAGAGGGGCTCCCGAGGTGTTCTGCGGGGACTTCTTTGAACCATGAGATGTTCCGGGACACCTCTGCCCCTCCTCTCCGTGCGGTTGCCATGGTTCCGTGGTTTGTGGTGACTGTCCAGGTACCCGGTTCGTAGTTTGTTCTGAACTTCCCTCCTGGATGGCGGTCCCGCAGGAGGACGGTGGCCCCTGTGTGGAGCATCCTAGGTGTGGCATGGCGGCGGAGGCTTACTTGTTGGTTCAGGCGGGCTCTCCGATCCTGCACGCTTTCAGCTTCCAGTGGGGGCGGTGACCACTCCGGGCAGGTCAGGATCAGGTCCTTCTCGGGCCATGGAGCATGAGTTCCCACTGGATTCTCTGCATTGTGCAGTGGGGTGTACTCCGGTATTCTCTCAAGAACTTGTGAAGTCTCTGTTTCGGGTCCTCCTGTTCTACTACTGCGATGCAGAACATCTTGTTGAGGGTACGCATGAAGCGTTCAACATCGCCGTTGGCCTGTGGCTACTGTGGGGTGACTCGTCGGTGATGGATTCCTCGCTGTCTTAGAAACGTGGCAAACTCAGCATCTTGAAATAGTGGCCCGTTGTCACTGCGTACCTCGTGAGGAAAACCAAGCATGGCGAAGACTTTCTCCAGGACCGGTCCTACATGGTTGAAAGCAGTGCACATGACTGGTTCTACTATGGGGTACTTTGAGAAAGCGTCCACAATTACTAGCGTATGTCTCCCTCCGGGAAAACTCCTGAAGTCCACGCTCACCTTTGACCACGGGACAGTGCATGCTTCTTTAATGATCACGGGGATCGGTCTCTCTGAGGCACCTGTCAGTTGGCACGGCGGACAGCGGCGGACGTATTCCTCAACCATGTTCTCCAGCTCAGGAAACAAGACCTTTTCCCTCATCCGTGCTTTTATTTTGGTCACTTCCTGATGTCCTCCATGGGCTAGCTGGACTGCCCTGTGTTTAAGGGCTTGCGGTATCTCCAACCTATACCCTCTCAGCAGGATTTCGTCACTTGTAGCTCTGAGATCATTCCGTATCCACCACATCTTCGTCAGGTTGTCACGGTCTTCTGGGCTCCAAGAATTGGCCTGGTGAAGGTAGTTTGTCCACGATCCCTCTTGGACAGCTCACAGGGTCCTGGTGTACACTGCGTTGGTGGTGGCAGCCTCTTTGACATCGTCTAGGGTCATGCTCTGGGGGCATGCCTCTAGGGATATCACGTGGCGTAGTGTTCGACATCGTCGGTGTCCTCTTGCGCTTCTGGCGGAACCAGGTGTCTTGATAGGAAATCAGCCGGGCTCTTGGCTCCTAGCCGGTATACTACCTCCATTTCATACGGTTGCAGCTGAACCGCCCAGCGCTCAATGCCTGGAGGGGTTTGAGGCGCAGTCTCTTTGAAGAGGGGAACGAGGGGCTGATGGTCGGTGACCATGGTAAACGGCTGTCCTTTGAGGCACAGATGAAAATGCTTGCAAGCCCATTTGATGGCTTAGGCTCCTGCTCAATTTGCTGAGTGTTAGCGACTTGCTGGCGAACGCCAGGGCTGCCCAGTGACCGAGTTTGTGTTCTTGAGCCAGTACTGCGAGTCCTACTGGGCTTGCATCGACCAGTACCTCTGTTTGTTTTGCCGGATCGAAGTATGCAAGCGTTGCTTTATGCCTTGGAACGCCTCTTCCTCTCTTTGGCCCCACTGCCAGGTGGCATCTGCTCCTGTGAAGGCCCGCAGCGTTTCAGCTCGGGTGGCTAGGCCAGGGATACACATTCCGCAGTATGTGGCCATGGCCAAAACGCTCCGTACTTCCATTGGTGTTGTCGGCGCCGGGGGTTCGTTGATGGCCTGTGACTTCCTCGGGTCGACTTGGATGCCTTCCTGGTTGTACACATACCGAAGAACTCATGGGATGGTTGGAAGAACTGACATTTGTGTTTGTGCAGGGTTGCTCAATACTCACAGAGGCGCTTCAGTGTGTCGCGGAGATGTTTGTGGTGATCTGCGCAGTCGCTGAGTGGATCAGAATATCGTCGCTCACATTTAAGACTCCGGGTAGGCCCGATAGCAGTTCTAGTATTGTGTTCTGGAACACTTCGGCTGCCGAGGATATTCCGAAATTCAATCATTTGTACCTCCGTAGTCCTAGATGGGTGCTGAAGGTGGTGATGTAACGGCTTTCCTCTGATAGGGGAAGTTGGTGATACCTTGCGTTCAAGTCGATTTTTGAAAACCATTTGGGCCCATTGAAATTTGCGATGATGTCATCCATTGTTGGTGTTATATGGTGTTCCCTTCGAATGGCCTTGTTCGGCAGCCTCATGTCAATACAGAGGCGTATGGCTCCTGGCTGTTTCGGATTTTCGGCAATGACAATTGGGGACACCCAGGGCGTGGGCCCAGATACTTTTTCAATGACACCTTGTTTTTCCAGGGCCTCTAATTCATTTTCCACCAGCGGCCGCAGGTGGAACGGGACTCTTCTATGTCACAAGGCAGCTGGGGTGAGTGTCTTGTCAATGTGTTGTTTGACGGGGTCACACTTGATGCACCTGAGCCCCTGGAAGAGTTCGGGGAACTGGCTGAGTAGCTCTTCTACCTGGTAAATATGGATCCTCCTTGCGAAGGAAATGAGTCCGAGGTCTTCAGCGGTGTGGCTGCTCAGTAGGGTATCTGCTTCCCTGTCAATGACATGAATTGACACAGTTACTTCGAGATCATCTGCCTTGATGGGTACAGAGATCTTTCCTTTAGCGGGAGAGGTGTGTCTGCCCCGTACGCGTAGATTCTGGTTTTTGGATGGCATCACTGGAGGGCGTGGCCGCAGACGGCAATATTGTTGGAGGCCCATGCCGTTTACTGTCGCTCCAGTGTCGATGATCGCCTTTATCTCTGTTCCCACGATGTGAACCATACACGTTGGTTGTGGCCTGCGGCTTTGTTTGAGTTCCCTCGCAAAGGATATTAGGTTACAGGTACACCTCCTCGTCCTCGTCATCGTCTTCTGAGGAGTCTTCCACTGTCTCTAGGTGTCTCCTGCTCTTTCTCTGTGTATCGGCATACCGTGGCAAAGTGGTTGGGTATTCCACAGTTAGTGCAGGTCTTTCCTTGTGCGGGGCAGTCCTTCGCGGCATGTGGTTCATGTCCGCAGTATCCACATCTTGATTTGGAGGTGTCCGGTTTCAGTCTCCTGTATGCGTCTCCCTTTTGCCTGGCTCTGAGGGTTTCGGATCATTCTGTCTTGATGGCGTCAGACCGTCCTTGGGGCTTGATTAGTGCTTGGTCCATCTTGTTCACCCTGGCTGCTGACAGGTCATGTGATCTCGCCAGTATTAGCATGTCTTCGAGTGCGATCTTCGGTTGGCGCAGGATGAGGCCTCTCAAGGTCTTGTTGCGGCATCCCTGGATTAACTGTGCCCTGATCTCTTTCGGTTGGCTGTCTTCGGTGCATGTACTGGATGCGGGCCTAGAATGTGTCCATAGACTCTCCCTGCCCAGCCTCTCTCTGGCGGGCTTGGCGTAACTTGAACCGTTCGAAATGGGGGTTCATCTTTGGGTCAAAATGAGCGTCTAACACGGTCACCGCTGCGTTATAATCAGTTGCCGCCCCTGTGTTGGGCAGGTCCTTGAACAGTTTGAATATTTAGTCTCCTGCGTAATGTAGCAGTAGGGATCTTTTTACCGCCTCGTCTGTCTCCTGGGGTGCGACAAAATAGTTATTGAGGCGTTCAATCCAAATCTTCCACCGGGGAGAGGCCCTCGCGGGGTCTTCCAGTTCGCTGAACGGTAGTAAGACCCCTGATGCTGCGTGTTGAAATGGGGTGTGGGCCGATGCTGCTGCTTGGTCATTGTCCCCCATAGCGCTTGGTGGCAGACGGTGGTAGGTGTGCTGAAGTAGGTAGGTAGCACCGGTATTTGCCCAGAGGTTTAATTGTTTTGTAAGTAAGCATTAATTATTTAATTATATGCAGTGTATTTCCATGGCATTTGATTTCTATTAGTTTGGGAACCTTAGGGGGCTGATTTACCTGAAGCTCATTGTTTTACTGTGATTAGTTGGAATGTGGCCGGTCTCAAAAGCAAGGTAATCATCCAGAGTGGCTCGCCTTTATAAATCAGTTTGATTTTGTTGTTCTTTGGAAAAGTGGGAAGTTTCAACTATAACCTTGAATGGTTTTTCATGTTATTTGTGCCCGGCTGTTGCTTTCCCTTCTGGAATAGCTAAAGATGGCCTTGCCTTGCCCAAGCATAACCTTAGGCTTAAAGTATCCAAAGTAAACACAGGCAGCTCTGCATTTCAGGCTCTCTTTACTGGAGACTGTACGAGTTATTTTAGTTTTTATGTAGTTAATTTCGATAACAATGGTTTATCAAAGGCTTATATTAAATGAGTTATTTGATTTTGTAATGTGTTTGAAACCCAGGGGGTAATTAATGTATCCCTTCCAAGGATGTTACTCTGTGGGGATTTGAATTCTAAGATGGGGATCGAGCTTGATGAACTAGGCCTACGAAGCACCGGTGCTGTCATTGGAATAGAGGACATTAGGGGTGCAGATTTAAGAGACTTAATTGCACAAACGGACTTGGAGGATATGTTAAATATGTTTTTTGGGGGGGGGATTTTTAGATCAAGCCAACGTTCAGGTGTGGGGGACAAGTGTCCATTATTTACTATATGTTTGCTTCTAAACATTTTTTGCAGCGGTGCCAGCAAGGTACTGTAATTGAAACTCAATGGAGTGACCATAATGCCCTTCTTGTGGATGGAGTCTTTACATTTGATGGAGACAGAAGTTTGCTAACAAATGATGGCATTCATAAGCACTTTAAAGATAGATTAATGGTGATATGGCAACTAAAAAATCCCTCAGCAGCCTTAAAGGCCTTATTAAAGATGAATCTTCCAACATCCTTAGCTGTTTATCTGATGGAACAACAGTAGAGCTGTTTTGCCATTTCCAACAATTGTTTATCATCATTAAGAACTCTTTATTGAACTCTCTTGTACCTGAGATAGACAACCCTCGGTGGTTTGATGGTAATTGTTTTACAGCGAATCGCCATTTGAGAAAGATGGTAGCCAGCATTCCCAGAGACATAGGAGCGATTTGGGAGGCTAAGATGTTTTAAAGGCTAACTCTTCAAGAAATGAATCATTTATTATTCTTAAAGGACTGGGAGATTTTAGAGCAGGCTGCTCCACAAAACAGTAGTAAGACATTTTGGGAAACAGTCAATAGGCTATCCTTGCATGACACCCCCCTGAATGCCCTATTACTATGTAATATTTCTGGGAAGGATTAGGTAGAGCCTTGTACTAGCATATACTAGCATATACTCTTCAGAGAGACAGTGAGTGCTAAGGTGTACTGAAACAGCTTCTAACCTCTCCCATACCCCCACATGTAACTAAGTATGAGTGTAAAATCCGTTCCGCTCGCGGAATTTGCGGATTTTCGGCAAATTCGCGATCCGCGAATTCTCACGAATTTGCCGAAAATTCGCAAATTCGCACGCAGCGATATTTTTTGCTTGGTCGCCCTTGACAAATACAATATTGCGGCGCGCGGCGTTCACTTACCGTCATTCAACGTTTGAAGAGTTGTTTTTCTCCATGTTTGCGTGTGCTGCGCCATTTGGATCTTGCTGCGTGATTACGTCATCGCGCCCGCCACCTTGCACAGCGAGAGTTTGTCAACGCGAGTACGTCATAAAGGCTCGTGATCACGCACCGCGGGAGTAAACAATTGCGAACACGTAGATGCGGCGGGCAGCAACAATCTTGCACCGCGAAATTGCAAAATTTGCAATTCTGCACAAGAAATCCACCAGCAAGCAGCATAAACCTTCTGAAAATGATGATTTTTATCAGAATAACTCCTCAGGTTGACATTTGCCTGCACTTTTTTTTGCAAGGAGTCCATTTGGGGGGGGGGGGAGTGCCCCACAGTCTCCAACTTCCTGTTCCTGTCCAGCAGGCTCCTCCCAGTGCTTTCTTCATGTGCTGGTCACTTTCATTTGGATCTTGACCTGGACGGATTACTTTTTGTGGATGCTGCTGGATATTTGGATTTGAGGCCTTTTTGACTTTCTTTGGATCACTTTTGGATTAGAAATTTCACAAGTAAGTTTGTTTGGGGCATTACAGTTGCTGCAACTACAATTTTGGAATTTTCGATTTTTGGGCTGTTGTTGGGGCATTTTGCCCAGGGGTAGTGAGTGGTGCAAGGGGCCCTTTTGAAGGCAGGCAGTGTTCTCAGGCCTGCACCCATTTTGCCTAGCTTTCATCCTTTATGCCCAGGGGTAGTGAGTGGTGCATAGGCCTAGTCTTTCTGTGGGGTGTCTTGAATGTAAACATCATTGAGGGCATGGCTGGCATGGGATTGTGCTGATTTTTGTGTGTTTTTCGATTTTTTTTGGCTGCTGTTGGGGCCTTTTGCCCAGGGGTAGTGAGTGGTGCATGGACTGAGTCATTCTGTGGGGTCTCTTTAGTGTAAACATCATGGAGGGCATGGATGGCATGGGATTGTGCTGATTTTTGTGTGTTTTTCGATTTTTTGGGGTGTTGATGGGGACTGGCCATGTGGGTGGGGGCCATTTTGAGTGCTGGTACAGGCAGGGCCTGGCCATGTGCTGGGGGGCAAGGGGCCATTTTGAAGGCATGCAGTGTTCTCAGGCCTGCATCCATTTTGCCTGGCTTTCATCCCTTATGCCCAGTGGTGCATGGGCCTAGACTTTCTGTGGGGTGTCTTGAATTTAAACATCATTGAGGGCATGGATGGCATGTGATTGTGCTGATTTGTGTGTTTTTCGATTTTTTTGGCTGCTGTTGGGGCCTTTTGCCCAGGGGTAGTGAGTGGTGCATGGGCCTAGTCTTTCTGTGGGGTGTCTTGAATTTAAACATCATTGAGGGCATGGATGGCATGGGATTGTGCTGATTTTTGTGTGTTTTTCGATTTTTTTGGCTGCTGTCGGGGCCTTTTGCCCAGGGGTAGTGAGTGGTGCATGGGCCTAGTCTTTCTGTGGGGTGTCTTGAATTTAAACATCATTGAGGGCATGGATGGCATGGGATTGTGCTGATTTTTGTGTGTTTTTCGATTTTTTTGGCTGTCCAAAAATCAAAAAAGTACCCTTTCCCAAAAACCCAATTCCCACCCCCCCAACAGTCTTTAAAAAAGGGACAAGGGACAGTCACTTCCTCCGGTGGCGTTTGGACAGCTGGTGCTGCACGTCCCGCAGCTCTCTGCGGAGGTCCAGGAGCTGGCGCTGATGTTTTTCGGCCAACCGCTCCAGGTAGTCCACTCGCTTTCAGAGGCGGCGCTGGTGTACCATCCAGGCTCTGGGGGAGGGGGGGCAGCTGTCGGGCCACGGCTCCGTTTGGCTGGAGGCTTGTGGCTGGTGGACTCGGGGTCAGTGGAGGAGGATGTACTGGAGGTTGTTGTAGTTTCCTCCTCATGCTCCCGAGCCCACAACCGTCGATACTATACTCAACACAAATAGCCTCCAGCTTACGGGCCCTGGCCCGGACAGCCATCTCCTCACGGGTGAGCTTTTTGGGAGTAGCATCTATGAAAAAAGAAAGAAAAATACTGTAGCCAATAGTCTTTAACATAAAGTCAAAATAATTCAACAGAAAGTTGACACTCAGTAACACCAGCATCAGTAACACCAGCAAGTAGCAAACACAGTATAACATTTTGAAGATAACGGACCAGGTTTTTTTTGATTGTCGATCCACAACTGGCGCCTCCCGTATGTGACGTTATTTATAATTTCTAACCACTATTTTGAGGGTGCCCCAGATAGGAGGAAGAACCTAAACCTCCAATTAGGACCAAGATCCAAACATAATTGATACAGCAGGTATCTGTGCACACGTCGCCTTTTACAGAGTAAATGCTGTTGGTAATCAAACAACACAACCAATAGACAAACAAAGTGTAAGTAGTCTTGATAGAAGTTTTTCTTCAATTCAGATTTTATCTACCACGCCCAGCCAACACGTGTTTCGTCAGGGCTAGTAGCCCGCGACTTCATCAGGGCTCCCGCGGGCAGTGGTTCCAAGGTTGAAACGAATCAGCGAGAACCTCCACAGTACCCGGTAGCCGGGTCGGAATTGGAAGCGGCAGAGAGCACTTAGCCATTGTGGCAATAGCTTTGGAACATCTGCCCGCGGGAGCCCTGATGAAGTCGCGGGCTACTAGCCCTGACGAAACACGTGTTGGCTGGGCGTGGTGGATAAAATCTGAATTGAATAAAAACTTCTATCAAGACTACTTCCACATTGTTTGTCTATTGGTTGTGTTGTTTGATTAACTACAGCATTTACTCTGTAAAAGGCGACGTGTGCACAGATACCTGCTGTAACAGTATAACATTTTGGCATGTATCTTTCCGCCGTCTGTGTAAGCCTGTGACATTACTGGGAGTTTCAGGAATTCCACTAGCAGCACTATGGGTGGACTCACTGCTACATACATAGTCAGAGAGTACTAAAAAAAGGCCTTTTTTTACTTTTTTCTCTTGGGTTGCAAAAGAAATCACTGGTACGTGAACTTGTGCTCGCCACCATAATGGCAGCTCACTCTGCTTTCACCCAAGAAATACAGACACAGGCCATGATGATGCAGACTCGCAGTACTTTAAGCAGTGCATGCAAGTGGGGATCTGAACGTCTTACTTTTCTATAGGGGTGGCACTGCCACTGGCCATACTTCTTCCACTCAGCGTCTGCTCTACAACATCATACACCTCTGCTATCGACGAGGAGGATAAAGAAGATAACATCCAGGCTTCGAAAGTACGTCTATGATTCTTCTTGATGTCTCAAATGTACCAAAATTTATTTATGTCAAAAACCAACTAACACTCTTTTCATTATATTTTGGAAAGCACTGTCTTCTTATGTTGAATTGCATTCAACAAAAGCATTCTTTACAGTCATAAATATTAAGACTCGCTCGTCCTTCGTTTCACCCTTCTTTAACTTTTCATTCTTCACATCCCTAAACTACATCTGATATGACTTGGCTTCACAATAAAAATTTGCCAGCTGAGTTGAAGTGAAATAGAGGGGGCCATTAGTTACCAGAGAAGTACCGCAGCTAATGCTATAAAAAGTCAAGGTTGACTGTCTTCTCCGTGATAGGCCAAAAAGTAGTTCTAAATTGCAAAATGTTCTTGACAGTACAGTGTACTTATACTAGTGTACTGTGTACTACTGTACAGTACATCATACACTCCTTTGCGAGGCTATTCAAAAAAATTTCAATAAGTAAGGAGTATAATACCTTACCACCGTCCGCTGCCGCTGAGTCTTCCCCCCCAGCTCTTCCTGTTGGCACCGCCGCATCTTGAGTGGACCCCTCCGCACTGCTGGCCCCGGCACTGGTTGTCATCTGTGCCGCGTCAGATGTTGTGACGTCTAGGAAAAACATGTCATATTTTCAGATGCCATACACAACCCCCTATTTTGTCTCGTAACGGAAGAAAATGTTACATAACACATTTTTTTTATTACTGGGATTGAAAAAAAGTAACGGTTTTGGGGAGGGTGTTAACCTTTTATATGCTTTTTCCATTAAATGATACACTTCTTCTTATGACAACTGATGAATGCTTGCTTAACGAGCACCATATTTCTCATTACAGAAAGAAGATTCCATTGCCCTTCTGCCAGACAATTCTCCAACTACTAGTAAGTCATCACCAGCAGTACTTTAAGTACTTTAAAGAAGGTGGGGGCTCCCGCACAGTTATTCTAATAATTTCATGTGTCTGTTAACTATTATTAATTTTGAGTCATACTAATTTTATTCATGGGAATGTTGTTGCAACTTTAACGTCATCTTCATCCATCAGAATACTACGCTATTAAAAATAAAGAAATAGTGTTTTCATTTCTTAATTGAAAATAAAACTTTAAAACTAACTAACACTGTGTGGTTTTTGTTTATGAGTGAGTGAGCGGAAAGGTTTGAACTACTGCACTTGGCAGTCATGTATCAGTGACTCAGATAGGCCGGGACTCGGAGGTAGTCTTCTTCTGTTCTTCTGGGTCTTAAAATTCAATGGTCAGACATTCTAGATAGTCGGTCAGGGGATTGGGGGTTCAACTTCTGTTCGGACTGAGGTATGTCGAAAGACGAACTGCACCTATCATCATGTCCATACTTCTTTGTGTGCAGAATAGTCCCTGAAACACTAGCGGTATGGGATGTGCTCCTCTCAAATCAAAAAGGACACTGCTACCTTTTACTTGGTGTAAACAATGACATTATGTTGTTGCAAATTGTCAAAGCACTTACATTAAGAAGACTGGAATAGACAGCAAGGGCAACCCAGAGGACTACACTCAGTGCCTATAGCTATTTCTGTATCAGAGTTTTCTTTCACACCGTTTGCCGAATGGGCAAGCTTAGCTACCTACACAGACCGACTCATAATTGTAAATAGTAGTAGCACAGAGAGAGATGGTAGAGGCAGGATAAGAATGTAGAAAGTAGTCTACATTAGAAGAAGATCCAAGACTATTTTGTAAAACATAGAATTATTAGGAACCAGTTTATAATAAATAGGAGCTGTAAAAGTTAGGGAAGTATAAGTATTAAGATAACAATAAGACAACTTACTGGGGCCAGCAGAAGAGCCTGGAAGGGACTGCTCCTGTCCAACTTCTGCCACCGGAGTCTCTGTCGCCGCCGTCGCCTTGCCCCTGGGAGTTGCTGGTGATCATGAAATAAAGAAACACAACATGGATGATTGCTTTTTGGGAAATATTTGATTTCTTTGTACTCAATCTAAAATTATGTCGGGCAAACAAATTAACATCAATTGCATCTGATCTGGTCAACTAAGAGGATAGTAGTACAGTATTGTAGGATTCGCAGACCGTCTAATAGGAAAGTTATGTAATTCACTAACTACATCAACAACAAAAAGGTTCTACTACGACTGCCATCACTCAGCAGCATGAGACGTCGCGTGATAGACACAGTCCGTCATCATGATTGCAGACCACTAACAAATGTCCTAGAACAAGTAATAAATAGTGTACTCAACGTATCAATCCACCACTATCTCTTCAAAGTGTCAGCAGCAGGAGTACCAAGAAGGACTAGACTTGAGTCTACTGTCTCTAGAATTACGTAGTAATGCTCTCAAATGACTAAAAAGTTGCAAACAAGTAAGCATAGTAGCAACGCCAATAACCAGGTGAGCACCTGCAATGACAGAAGCTATTTAAACATTAATTTACCTGCAATGTAATCTAATCAGCAGCATTCTTACTCTTCAGGAAAAAAATAGATTAGCAATATAACAGAGCAGAAGGAAAAAAAGTAGTTATTAAATAGCTACTTACCAAGCCCAGGGATCTCCACACCAAGCAGGTCAAGCATGTCATGCTCCCGGTCCAAGATGTCACTCCACCGGTGCGTCACTTGGTGGTATGTGCGCCGGACCCCAGACTCCTTATACATGCGCCGGCACACCTTCTCCCACAGATGGCGACGCTCCCGAAGGCCGTAACCGGAAGCAATCCGCCCACCTGCTGCCACGGTCTTAGGCAGGTGGACCTGGACAAAAACCAGCAAGGTGGCCACCTCCACCGCAGAAAAGATCTCCCTGGGCTGCACTTCCTGCCCCCTCCAACGCTCGCAAGGGAGCCGGGTACGTGGGGCTGGGCCCTTCCCCTTGCCCTTGTCGCCTCCCTTAGCCATGGTCCTGGGCACAAGAAGAAGGAAAGAAGAATAGGTGTGAGAAAAAAATAAGAGAGAGAGCAAAAGAAATAAATTAGGTAATAAAGTAACAAAAAGTTAAAAAAACACAAAATATAGATGTAGGAAATTGAAGAGAGAGATAATAAGCAAAAAAAAAAAAAAGTTCAGAAAAACATATGATTGCAAAGATGTAAGGTGGATAGAAAGGTAGCATGCCCAAAACCATAGCAGTGAATGAAAAACAAGATGGCCGCGCCCATAGAGGACCTCGTGGGTAAGTTTGCGCGATATTTCCCCCGCAAGCACGCAAAAACACCCACGAATACGTAATCACGCTCCGCATACGACGCGAACTTGCAACGAGCGCCCGGAAACGGAAACACGTCACGCAAACAAGATGGCCGCGCCCGTACATGACCTCATGGACAACCTCAGGGTTGGTGCATCACAAGCGGCCCGCGAATAAGCAAAAAAAACACCCAAACACCCAAAAAAAAAGAAAAACCGCCCGAACATGCAAATAAAAAAGAGAAATCAGCAAATTCGCGCGAATTTGCGGATTGCAAGTTCGATTTCGCGTCCCACAAATCTTGCGAAATGGAAGAAAAACAAATTTTGGAAAACTGAAAGCACTTAGCAGGTGCAAAAGTTCAAACTAATTTGTAACCATTCCCTATAGTGCTTCCTGAGGGTCCCCTCCAGAGTTCAGTTGCCTACTTTCAACTATTCTCTGACCCTGCTCTGACCCTCAAAGCAGGGTCAGAGAACAGTTACAAGTATGGCACAATGCTCCTGTAAACAAATTACTGCAACAGGAAGGTCTTACAGCTAAGGAAGCAGGTGCCAGACTTGAAGCACAAATTCAGTGACACATTAACCAGCCCCAAATTAATTCATCTCATTTGAGGCTGGGAAGGTGTGCTTTGCTTTCACCCCATAATCTACAGTGGTGAACAAGAGGGTGGTAGTGGTGAACCAAAGGGTGCTGTGATAAACCAGAGGGCAACAGTGAGGATCCAGAGGGTGGCAGTGGCAAACCAGAGGGTGGCAGTGATGAACCAAAGGGTGGCAGGGATGAACCAGAGGATGGCAGTGATGAACCAGAGGGTGGCAGCCTTGAACCAGAGGGGGACAGTAATGATCCAGAGGGTGGCAGTGGTAAACCAGAGGGTGGCAGTGATGAACCAAAGGGTGGCAGGGATGAACCAGAGGATGGCAGCGATCAACTAGAGGATGGCAGCGATCAACCAGAGGGTGGCATTGATGAACCAGAGGGTGGCAGTGATTAACCAGAGGGTGCTGTGATAAACCAGAGGGGGACAGTGATGATCCAGAGGGTGGCAGTGGCAAATGAGAGGGTGGCAGTGATGAACCAGAGGGTGGCAGGGATGAACCAGAGGACGGCAGTGATCAACCAGAGGGTGGCAGTGATGAACCAGAGGGTGGCAGTGATGAACCAGAGGGGGACAGTGATGATCCAGAGGGTGGAATTGGTGAACTAGAGGGTGGCAGTGATGAACCGGAGGGTGGCCGCGATGAACCACAGGGTCGCAAACAGGCTGGACACGTAGAAACAACATGGTCGCGACCGTTGCGACCACACAAGTAAGTTCGCGTTCCCGAACTTGTAAAAAACCCTCGCGAACTGGCAAAAACCATCGCGAACGCGCAAAAAAAGCAAATTCGCGAAAGTTCGTGAATTTTGCAGATTGCGAATTCGTAAATACGCAAATTCGCGAACCGCGAATTCACCCATGTGTTGAGGAGGTTGAAGTGGCTAAACAAACTAGTGCAGGAGGTAAGTCAACAAGCCTGGATGGGAACCCTATCGATCTTTTTAAATGTAGCCCTGATCTCCAGGGACCCCTTTTTGCAAATATCTTTAATTACTCCTTGTGTTATAGGATTTCAGAGTATTTGGCCATGTCTATAATAGTACCAATTTTTAAGGAAGGAGATAGAGGATCACCCAAATGCTATCAGCCTATTTCCTTGGTGGATACTAATATATTTGGGAGAGTCATCTTAAAGAGTTTACAGATGTGGGCCACAGACATTAAAACATTTCTGCTTATCAAAATGGTTTAAGTGTTAGGCTGGATACAGTGGATCAGTGTCTGAATTGACATCTGATATAAAGTCAGTATACTGCTGCCAGGCACTGCCCGCTGTATCTAGCTTTTATAGACCTTTGTATCACCTTTGATTGCATCAACAGAGCTAAATTATGGTTGATGTTCATCAAAATAGGGGTAGATATTGCATTGGTCAACTTTCTGAATGGTCTTCATGAAAATCTAAATGCTACTGTACGAAACGGCTTATCAGGAGAACTTTCTGATTCCTTCCCCTAGCCCGTGGCATGTGCCGAGGATGAGTGTTGGCACCCACTGCTTTTTATCCTGTATATCACTGATTTGGGTGTGTTTTTATCAGTTTCAACTAAGGATGTGTCAAAAAGTTGCATATGTGGCTGTTTTGGTTCTGTTATTCGCTGATGACGCAGTGTTGATGGCTAGGACACCGGGCGCCCTTCGCAGTTTGGTTGAATCTTTTGTCTTTCATGAATACGTTGGATATGAAAACCAATTATGAGAAATCTCATATTGTGTCATGTGGCCCTAGTAAGAAAGCTCTGTCTACACTAAATCTAGGTGGCAAGCAGCTATCAGCAATTACAAGATGTTGTTACTTAGGCCTGGTGTTTGATGCCAGCCATTCAAGGCAGCCACAAGTAAACTCTGCACTGGCAGAAAGTAGGTAGGGCAGCGGGATCACTTTTTTATTTAGCTAGGAGAAATGTCAGCAAAACAATATCCCTTTTTCTTAAAATTTACAAGATGCAATGTGTTCCGATCGCTACTTATTGAGCTGGGGTTTGGTGATTTCACAACACCACCCCATTTCATGTGGAATAAAACAGAATATGCAGTAGACTCCTGAAACTCCTTCTCTCCAGCCCAAATTGTATTCTGCACTCTGAATTGAAATTAGAGTTTATTCAGGCTAGCATTAGATTGGCTTCCCCTAAAACTCTGGGTTAATGTCTGGAGCCACAAGGAGTCTTCTTTCAATAGGTTAGTTATTGCTGACAGTTTGAACATGGATGGGGGACACTCTATACCTTTGTTGAGCGACGTATGCAAATCATTCTTTGATATTGGCCTCCCAGAACTGTTCAGTGCCCCTGGTTTGATTAGCAAAGCCACCATTAACGTGGTTAAGCAGAGCTTTGCAGGAACCATTTCCTTGTTGCGGTTGCAGGAGATTGTTAGTACGCATACTGTTATACATTACTATTCTATGTTTGCCGTGGTCGACATTGCTTTGTGTCTGACGTTAGACTTAACTCGATGGGAGAGATCACTTCTATTTAGATTTAGGTCTGGTTCGGTGTCTAGTATGCTTTTATGATTTGGAAGGTGCATGGAATAAGGATCTCTCCCCATGTCCCTGTAATGGCAAGGCTGAAAGAACAGTCTTAGCTACATTTCATGTTTTTCTGTGGCTTTTACCGGCTTTTTTTCAGTCATGTCTTAAACCACTACTGTCCAAATTAGCCTTTTGGAAATGTAGAGTTGCACTAGTCTATCTTCAAATGTTGAATAGTCCAGATATCTATTTTACTGTTTGTTGCTTTCTTAAGATGGCCATCTGCAGCAGAAATACAATGGTGGGGATGTAATGGGGTATCTTAGTTGTTTTAACCATGTTTTATATTATCCATATTGTAGGAAAGTATGATTTGTTTCTTAAGGTTACCCCCACTTTTTGCTTGATGTTGCACTGTTTTTGACTAGTCTGACTGGGATCCTGCTAATCAGGACTCCAGACTATCTGCTTTCTCATTGTTACACATGTACTTTGGTACACTCCAGATTGGATACTTGGGTACTCTTATCATCCCCAAGTATATGGCACCCATGTACCCAGGGCATAGGTACCCCAGAGGCCTCCGATGGGCTGAAGAATGTATTATGCCATCCATGAGAGGCCATGCGAAATGGAACTACAGTTCTGATATTGCAACCTGTGTAAGCTGGTGCTTGCACCACCTACTTTAGATATAGGTTCACTATATCTATAGGTCACTACACTTAAAACTTATAAGTCACCCCTATATCAGACCTTATCAATCCTGAAGACAGGGTGCTGGGTTTTTAGTGAGAGGGTGCCCCTGCATGAGCAGAGCCTCTCTTCAGCCTTCGGAGACCATTCTCCTGGTTTGTCTGAGACTCAACCAGACATATAGGTAGAGGTGCATTATAACCTTGTGGTAGAATCTATCTCAAAAATGGCTGCATAGAAACGTATTGTGTTTGGTATCAAACACCTTGGAATCATACCTCCACACTGGCAACCTGTGAGGGAGGTATGATTCCACCCTTCTGAAGCGAGCTTCGTGGGGTCACTGGTCTATCCGGTGCCAGCCTTCTCGAGCCAGTCAGCCCAAAATGGATGCTGCTGGCCTGAGACACATTTCTGCCCTCCTGCTGCTGAGCCAAGCTCAAGCAGAAGAAGGCAGCACAATAGGTTTCCTGTCACAGGGAGGTGTGGCCACCTCCCAGACAGGATTTAGTGTATTGGGGCTGGGTGCGTGCACTCTGAGAGTGCCTGAAATTCTGCACTTGGGGCACATTTGGTGTCCCTTGGGATAGTCCAGCTCAAAACCGGTTCTGGGAGCCATTGGCTCCTGCTCTGGTGCGAAACTGGACAAAGGACATGGGTGTAACCACCCCTCTGTCCTGACCCTCCCCTAGGAGGGTCCTCTAAATCTGTCCAACCCCCTCCAGTGAGTACAAAACGGCTTACCTGGCTGTAAGACTTTAGATTTTACATGGACAAGATTCTACAAGAAGAAACCACTCACCTTCGACCATTTGGACACTCTGGATTTCGCTGGACTTCGACTGGGCCCGACTTCGGCTCCCTTTCCGTCCAAAGCTTTGTCTGTGCTCTTGCTCCATGCAGCAGGACCTGTGATGCACAAAGGATAACTGAAGAATCTCCATTGGAGTGAAGGAGTCACTCCCTTGCATTGGCAGGCACCTTAATGTAAGTGACTGGTCTGCTGCTCCTGAGCTCCTGCAGACTCCAAAGATTTCAGCAACAGAGGAGGTGGGTTTTTGAAAGTCCCTGAGGTTGATATGCCCTCTCAGCAAATTGGAGGCCAGTATCCCTTGTGGGAGCTGCGTAACCAGAACCCCTGTGCACTTCATCCATTTGCAGTTGCATATGCTTGTTGGCGATTCCCAAGCTTGTGCATTGGACTCCATGTAGTCCTGACCCTGAGCAGTCTTTGCACCAAAAAACTTCAGCCTCCTTGCACTGAGTGCTCTGTGGGCTGGTACTTTGTAATCTGACTCGAGGTCCCCTTGCGGCTCCTGGTCATTTGGCCGTGGGTCCTACTGAGGGTCATCTTGATTTCTGTTGTGCTTTTCTGGTTGCTCCAGATGTGCCCTGACTCTCCATTGCTTGGTGACTCCTCTTGACCTTGCTGGTCCACACCGTAACCTGCTGGACCTTCCTGCATGGGTGCTTTTGCCAAGACTTGTTGGTGCCCCAGCTGGACACCGACCCCTCAGCACTCAACATCCTTTGTGGGACAGCTCACCCCCTGCTCCTGGTCATCATCAACATCTCCTGGTCCTCGTGGCTGCAGAGTCAATCATCCCTTCTTCGCCCCTGAAGCACCCGCCATAGGTGGACATTCGTATACCGAGCCCCTGGTCACTCTGAATTGACCCAGACTCTGTCCCCTCTGCTTTCAGTTTCCTTCCTTCCAGCATCCCGGATTGGATTCCACCAAACCATTTTTACCTTCACAGCAGCAGTACTTCACAGCCCTCCACTAAGAACGATGGCAGTTTCGGACACCGCTCCAGACCTAGGCACGGGCTCCTCTGAGATAAGTAACTCGGGCACTACGGTATCCACGGGTGGGGTGGCTCTCTAACCTCTTAAGTTCCAAAGGGTTTGCTCGAAGTCCTCCTAGAGGGGTCCTTAAACTTTAAAACTGTAACCGCAACTTCCCCATAGAATTCAGCGGAACTTGCTGTTGTGTGAGCACACTGCACCCGTTCTCTGTGGGGTTCGCTTCTACTCACCTTGGCTGGTTCCTTGGGGTCCCAGCAATTCTACATGCTCCAGACCTTGTTTTGACCTGAGTCGTGATTGTTATACTACTATTTTAGTATATGGTTTGGTCACCCCCTGGAGCCCACTGTGTATTGTGCTACTTACAACTGTTCCATTGCTCTCGTATTGTGTACTTTGTGTTCTATTCATGTGTAGAGGTTACTAGAGAGTGTTATATTAATAAATACATATTTTTATATAACTACTGTGTGGTGTTCCTTTCATTTAGTAAATATAGAAGGTGATATTCTGGTAAAACAAGCTGTTTTACATTCCTTCAAGATTAAGCCTGAAGGCTGCTTTCCACAGCTACCACTAGGATAGCTTTCTAAAGGTTATATTTGAACTCATACATCATAAGGGTCGTTTGGTCTAGTGGAAGGTGCCCACTTCAATTAGTGGACAGCATATTCTAGGCCAACTTCTCCCACATATTTGATAAATTGTTATGGATTTACATTTTTTTATATATTGTATTGCACTGAGGCCAGTACATTGTGACATTTAATCTATCCATATATTTAATGGTAGTTTTTTTTATCATGTGCTTTTATGATCTATTTAAGATTGAATAAAGATTTAATGAATGGATGACAGACCATACTATAAAATGACAGGTCATACCATACCGTATCGGTAAACATCCTTTACCACAAAGTTTTTACCACGCGGCCGTTACAAAGCAAGTCGTTACCACGACTTGCGCTGGAGGGCGCTAAAGGATTAAAAATAGTAAATTTACTATCCCAACACCTCCCCTAGGGTCCACGGGGACTGGTGTTAGAATAGTAAATTATACTATTCGAAATCCGCGCCCCCAACGCAAGTCGTGGTAACGACTTGCGTTGTAAGGGATGCGGTGTAAAGGGATGCGTTCTGACGGTACGCGTTGTACCGTCATACATCCTACCGTAGCATACAATTACACACAAAGACAAGCCATACGATAATATACCATGACATGCCATTCCATACCATACAATTTGCACGTCATAATGTAGAAGCCATCTTTCTTGTATGATACCAAATGCTGTAAGCTTTTAGGCCCTGCTAAGTTGACATAAAAAGCAGTGCACAAAATGCTTGTACTTTTGTATTTGCTTCAGAGTCACAGCTTTTGTAACATAAGGTTTGCTCAGGAATAATATGTGACAGGGAAGATGCTCACGTGGACACAGACATTTCAGCATAGCACATTTTGCTATATTTCTGGTCCTTTCTATTATGTTGCAATAATTATCTGGGAAGGTACCAACGTGATAGATTACATTACAGTGGAAAGTCCCCATAGCTGCCCACTTGGGACACGTGGTTAGCAACTGCATATTTCGGACCTTAAAAGGTGTAGCATAATCTAGGCCTTTGCTAATTGGTCAAATTAGGGCTTAATTTGTGCTACGTATGTGATGATGCTGCCTCCTTTGTGGTTTTGGCTAATAACAGCTGTCGCCAACGTCACATCTTTGGGCATTCAGTATCTATATTGTCTTCCTCCGTGCTCCACGTACTTTTGCAATATTTGTTGTTCCCCAATAAATCTTGCTAACAGTTGTACTGACAGAGACTTGTGTTATTTGTAGTATTCCTTATTATTTCTATTTCAGCTTCTACATTTGGTGGAGAATGCATCTGACCGACTTCGGCAGCCACCGGCTGCTGGACTCCAATCCCTCTGAGCTCGGAGACCTGAGGTGATGACATTTCAATTTGTCTTATCTATCTCTGCTCTCTGGCTGTTGGAGGACAACACCAGTGCTTAACTGTTAGTTGCCTGTGTCATTTCCTTGGCCCCTGCTCTTTCTCACTCAGCACATTTGCACAGCACTGCTTTTACTGGATTCTAAGGGCGCTCCTTCTATCTCCTTTTCTCTTGGTCTTCTTCTCATGCCCCTGACAGTGTTTCTTTGGCCAGTACTCCTCTGTCTATGGTATATCTCCATTGATTGTTTACCGAAGTACTTCTTGGCTGTCATACTGGCCGTCCTCATTCCTTTCTTTGTTCTTCTTTTTCTAGCTCTGATAATTTCCATGTCACTGTTTCGCCATTCTGCTGGTGACATTTCCTCCACTTCCTCTTGACATTTGCTCGGCGCCACTCACTCTGTTTCTGCTTCGGAACTCTTTCTGCGTTTTGACCTCTGACACTGCTGCCGACTCTCAGCTGTCTTTTAAAGTGCATTTTGATCTCCTTTGTAGTTTCTGGTTCTCAGCTATACCCCTCCAGACCGGCGATGGTGTGCTTCTGCTCGATTCCATGCACGCAGTCACTCCCTGGTGCTAAGCAGCGCTTGGCTGTAACAAGGACCAAGGAGGGCGAACTTCTGCAACTCCTTTGTCTTGCTGCAAAGAGTCTCCGGTCTATGGGGGTGGAGGAACATTTCGCCCCGGTCCCCTGGTGGCAACTGAGGTCGGTACGCTTTGTCAGACCAGTCATCACTAGGTGAGTACATATTTAGGGTTTGTATGCTCCAGGTTGGGTTGCAGTAGGTGGCCCCTCGTTTTAGAGGTGTGGCAGTTTCTCTCCCCTTGTGCAGGTGGTTTGCAGTGAAATAACCTCTGTGGCTGCACGCGGATCAGGTGCAGCGGCTGCACATAGTTCGGGTGCAGGAACGATATTGCATATTTGGTATTGGGATAAAGTACCATGGTAATGTTTTTTATTTGTATTTTTATTGACACATGTGTCCTCTGTGTATTTTTAGGTTTTTTGCCAGGCTGTCACTGACGGCTCTGTTGGTGGCTGTGTTTCTCTCTGGTGTGCACTTCTGGCGCGGGGCCAGTGTTGCACCATCTTGTCTGAGGGATACAGTTGCCATCTCCTTGCATTTTTCTCTTCCGTTGTTCCTGGCGGTGGGCCAGTTACAAGTGGGAGGAGTGTTTGTTTTGGTTTTGGTTTTGAGTTTCTCATTTGTATCCTGATTGTGCTGTCCTGTTTTATTCCCTCTCTTTTTCCGTCTACTGTCGTTGCCACTGGGTACCTATTTTTCCACAGGGGCTCTGTGTATTCTTTTTATTGCCCTGTGCGTGGGCATTCTTTGCCAAGCTTTTTTTTCTGGTCCCCAGGGGGCCTGCATCTGTTTTTTCCTGAGGGGACAGAAAAGGGAAAATTGGGTGCCATCGCAACTGGAGCACCCCTATTGGCTAGCCAGAGTTCTGAGGGAACTCAGTCATGAGTGGGCTGACGAGCCCCTTTAGGACCTTGGTTGGAGGGACTGGTGGAGGGTTGGTGATTAGCATCCCCTCCACATTTACATATTAGTTATAGGTGTGAACTGTTTGCAGCTGGTGTTTCATTCAGAATTTAGATTAGGGTTACATTTCTGTTTCTAGGAAGCCAGTGGCGCTCCAACCAGACTGATAGGTCCAGGGACCCTGCTCAGTGGGAGCAGGGTCAGGAGGATTCGGTGGGAATTCTCAGAAGTGGGCCCATGGGTGCTGTCTCAGTTTGAGCACGCCCAGCGTCGCGAGGGGTTGTAACAGCAGATACTCCCCTGGTATTCTATTGCTGTCTATGATTCAGGGTTCACCTCGCTCCTTGATGATGTGCTTTGTACTTGGATTATACTTGCTGCTCCGGTGTCGGAGGCTGAGATAAGGAGGGGGGAGGGGGTGAACGCCTTGTTTCACACAGGGAAGGGATACGTAATTTATTGTTTTCCTTGATTTGCATTAATACGTTTGAGTTTTATGATTTTTGTTGTTAATACCTGTGTTCATAAGTTATCAAATTTGACTGCACATCTACATTTTTGACTGACCTGACTTTGACACGAGGACACCGATTTCTGTTGCCATTTTCATTCAATAATATTTCTATACTGCTCAAATAGACACTTTCACATTGTTTTTATATTGCACATTACCCTATGTCTGTGCAGTGCTACTTATGATATGACAGATTCCAGCTCTCTTTATGATTACACTCATTACACTCACACTATTTTGGGATTAGATAACAGGTGCTTGTGTAGATCCGCACCAACTAGGGATAGACCCCGGCTATTTGTGTTATATGTGTGTGTCTGTGTAAGTGCAGAGTTCACCTGTTTTTGTCTCACCTTTTATGTGATTCTAAACATTTTGTTCAGCTGCACCTCTGTGGGTCTGCGTGGCCCGGAGAGAAAGGAAGGGGACGAAATATCTTACTCTACCTCTGTCTCTTTTCTTCCTATCTATGAATATTTTCGGTGAACTTTTAGCAAATGCCATTTCATTTCACGTTACCATATGCCCACACCTCAGGAATGAGCAGCCAGAAATAGTCTGCGGACTACCTTTTGTGTCACTGTACCGAAGTGTGTCTGTATGTTTGTCTACTGCAAGAGGGACAGATAACTCCTTCCCACATACACTCACAAAGAGCAATAATTGGGTTACAAGTTCTTTTCAAGTAACACAACTGCATTGCTGTTTCCATCTATTGAAAGTGGGGAATTCTATTATGACATAGGGCTGAATATTGTGTTTCGTTTAGATTGCAATATCTTTCTTGTGACTGTGATTATTCTCCTGGAAGGAAGGGAATAGAAGATTATGGTGTGGGACTAGTTTTTTAGACGTTGTAGCCGGAGAGCAGTTGGCTCTGGTGCATTGCCTTCTGCTGGATACCAAGGGTGGTCTCCAGATGTGAATAGGTGTCCACCTAGATTTAATATGTCTTTTAATATACAGGTGCAGTCTTAAGGGGTGTTTGTGAATAGGTGTTCTATAACAAAAAAACACTTGTCCTTTTGTGCCATGCAATGTGGCGACAAATTATGGCAGCAATATCATTATATAAGATCTCTAAAATAGCATTTCTGATTATGCCAGGGCTCCTTCCATAGTAGGGTTTGAATACTAAATATTACCTTGAGCTGCCACCTTCCGCAGATTTACATACAGGGACTGAAGGTAATGATAAGAAAAAGTTACAGGGCTGAAATGCCGTTTTGAGTATGTGCAAAATTACTAACTTGCATATTTTAAGGGTTTTCACCAGCTCTTTTCTAAAAAAAATTCCCATGCTGAGAAAGGTTGGATTTTTAATCCTGAAAATGGCAGACATAATATTTCTTTGGAGGTTGGATAAAAGTGGATGAAGGTCTGGCATTAACAATGACCTTCCATGTTTATTAAAATGTTGTCTCTCTCCCTCCCTCTCCATGAGGGGATTCCTCACATCCACAGGCCAACAAATACAACATGCACATTTGATCAGTGCCCTCCTCCAAGCATTATGAAGACCATCCAAAGTGGCTATAGTAAAATGCGCAGCACACACATCATCAAAGGAGTATGCATCGAAGGGCAAAGCATTTATTGATGGGGAAGAAAAGAGAATAGCACTGGCAGGCTGCCAGTTAGCAATGGTACAAATAGCAAGCAGCGAGAAGAACACTAAAGATAACAGTGACTCATTACACTCTGACCCAATAAATGTTCAGAGGAAGGTAGAGGAGGATAAAAAAGAGGAATGGGCCAAAGGAGAATGTGTGCAAACAAACGAGAGGTTATGGACAGGGCCCAATGGGAAGATATGCCTCCCTTCAGCAATGCTTCCTTCCATCACATGCCTTTTTCACAGTCCCTCACATGTTGGTCGAGATGGCATGATAAGACTCTTTTCCCTATGTTGGTACAACTCCAAGTTCCGCCAAATAGCAGAAAGAATTTGCAGACAATGCACTGTTTGCGCACAATACAATACTGGAAAGGGCACACCAACTGCACCTGGTCATTTCCTCCCTCCCACGGACCATTTGAAAGCCTACAGATGGACTCCATAGACATTCCTCGCACCCACAAGTACGAATATGTTTAGGTAATAGCATGCATGTTCAGCAAGTGGACAGAAGAGTATCCGACCAAGAACTGTGATGCACAGACTGGGGCCAAATGCCTTCTAAAATAACTAATTCCGTGATTTGAGATTACATCTCTCCTGAGCTCAGATAATGACCCTGCGTTCATCTCCCATGTGACAGGGGAACTACAAAAGGGGCTTGGGGGTCACACAGAAATTAAATTGCACCTATCACCCACCTGCAGCGAGTGAGGTGGAGAGGAATAATGGGGTGTTGAAGAATAAGATTAGAGAAATTTGTGCATCAACTGAACTTTCATGGGTGATGCACTACCACTAGCCCTACTGGCAATGAGAAGCACGCCATATAGTGTAATAAAGCTCAACCCCCACGAAATAGTAATTGGCCGCCCCAAGAACATTGTAGGCCATATGTCCACAGCTCCACTATCAATAACAGATAACCTGCTTTTAAGTTTTTGCAAGAAATGAACAGAGACCTTACGTTATCTTCACCGAGGTGGTTCTGCAGGCTCTTCCAGAAGGATCACCTCCACCGCCACATGACCTGCAGCCTGGTGATTGGATCTGGGTAAAGGCCCACACCCGACGGTACTGCCTCCAGCTCCAGCCAAAGTGGAAGGCACCACACCAGATCATCAGTCAAGTGCCAAAGGCTGACATCCTGGAATCACTACTCCGACACCAAGAAAGGAGAAGGCCAGATAGCAGAGAATAAGCTCCACCAGCACCACCAGTGACATCTGAGGCACCTCTCAGGTACAACCTTCAATTCACCACGCAAGACAGGACCAACGGGAAATAAGAGGCAGATACCTGCTCGGGGCAGGCTAAGCCTCCAACAGACGACAGAAGACACCAGAGGCAGTCACCTACTGTGCACAATAAGTCCAGGTCTCTAGGTATCACTCCTCCAAAGACGTTTGTCTGCCTTCCAAGGGAGTGCCAACTGTCATGTGCTAGGTTACTAACCAAGTGTTCAATTCAGTACTTTGATGTTCCAAAACCTTGTCCTTGATATCTAACTAGTGGGCGATGCAACGCTATGTGCCTAATTGGAGCGTCACCAGCAACTCTAACTAGCGGGCTCTGCATCTCCTAGGGGTCTATTGGTGCAGACGCCAGTCAACCATTTGGAAGAAAACGTTGGTGCCTTGATGGTTGTACTTTTGCATTATTTGTTGTTCCCAATAAATCTTGCTAACAGTTGTGCTGACAGTGACTTGTGTTATTTGTATTATTCCTTAATATTTCTATTTAAGCTTCTACAATAACACAGCTTTCTGTACAGTGACATACCATATTATACTATGCTATATAATGACAGACCATACCCTACTGTTTAATGACAGGCCATATCTTACCACACCTTACTAAACAATGGCAGGCCATACCATAATGTACAATATTATGACAGGCCATACCATACAATACTATGAAGGGCCATACCATACCACACAATACCATGAAATAGAATGACAGGCCATATCATACTATACAATGACAGGCAATACTACTACAAACTATACAATGACAGGCCATACCAAACCATACCATATTACACAATGTCAGACTATAATATACTATACATTAATAGGCCATTTCATACTATACACTGACAGACCATACCATACTACACAATAGCCCATACCATACCATACTTTACAATCACAAGTCATACCATACCGTACAACGACAGGCCGTAGAAAATAATACAATACTATATAATGACAGACTGTACCATAGCATACAATAGAATGACAGGCTGTACCATAGCATACGATACATTGACAGGCCATACCATTTCATACTATAAAATGAATGATCATAACATACCTTACATAGATTACGATGACCCGACACAACATACCATACCTTACAATGCAATAACAAGCCATACCATGCTATACTATAGAATGACAGGCAATACCACACCGTAGTATACAATGAGATGCCATACCATACAATACCACACAATAATAAGCCATGCCATATTATACGACAGGCCATTCCATATCATACAATTACTTGTCATGCTATAGTCTCCTATACAATGACAGGCCATAATATAATATGCTACAAAATGATATGCCATACCTTACAATGACACAACATACAATACTGTACAATGACAGGCCATACCATATCATACTATACAAGTCATACCACACCGTATTACACAATGACAGTCAATCCCATACCATAGTATGCTATACAATGACGACAACATAAAATGACTGGTCATACCATACAGTACAATGACAGGACATACCATACAATCCTTTACAATGATAGGCTATACCATACCATACATTTACTAAGCAATGGCAGGCCATATCATACTACACAAATTCAAGCCACACCATCCAACAATATACATTGACAGGCAAGGGAAATAGACAGAAAATTAAAATACCCCCCACTTGAATCCTACCTCTAACCACACTGAGCATATAAAGCGATCGATCCTCATTAGAAGAGCTCCTTTCACTTTCATCTTTCTTCCAGCTATCCTTCTGCCCTCATATCTATTCATCCATTCATCTGTCCATTTCCATTCTTTCACTCATCTACCCATCAATATATTAATGTTTCCAGCCATTCTTCTGTTCTACCTTCCATGCAGCCTTTCAACTTGTCTTCCTTATTTCCTTTCAAGTTTTCTTCCTTCCTTATACCCACACGGTTTCCCTCCTCTTTTCTTTCCTCTTTCTATTTACTCATCTTTCGTCTTGAATTCTTACTTTTTCTTTATCTTTCTTGTGCTCACTTCCTCTGTTTGTTTCCCTCTCTGTGTTTTACTCTATTTTCATTATTTTCATAATTCCCGTTGTGCTGTGCAGGTCAGCCCACTGCCCACACCCCTCTGATATTGTATTCCCAGCAGTGTTATATTTGAGTATTGTGCCTGCGGGCCTGCAGACAGAGGAGGCTTCTAAACAACAAATTACATTTTCAGAAAGATACAGATAACCAGCCAACGGTGCTCAGTGGGGCCCCTGCTTTAAGCTGCGTTAGTGTGGGGGTTCCATATGCCACTGTAGACAGGCCATACCGTGCCCTACCATACTGTACCATGCCAAGCCATATCATACTATAACTTACTAAACAATGACAGGCCATACGGCCATGCCAGACCATGACAACCCATACCATACTATACTATTAAATGGGAGGCCAGTCCATAACATACCATACAATGACAAGCCATACTATAATATACTATACAGTGACAGGCCATACCACACTATACAACAGGCCATGCCATAGTATACAATGATAGGTCATACAATATAATACAATGAACTGCCATTTCATGACCGGCCATGCCATACCATACCATAGAAAGGCAAGTTATACCATACAATGACAAGCCATACCATATCATACCATACCATAGTATGACAGACCATACTATACCATGACAAATCATACCATATCATACTATGTTATACTATAAAAAACAGACCACACCATACTATACAAACCCAGGTCATACCTTATCCTACCAAACTTTACAATGATGGTCCATACCATAACTTGCCATACCATACAATTATAGGCCATACTATGCTTTAGAGTGACAAGCCATCCCACCCCATAAATTGATTATACCTCACCATACAATATCATAAAATGACAGGCTGTGCCATACTATACCATACCATATTATACAATGACAGACCATAACATACCATACCATACAATGACACACCACACCACACCATACCATGCAATAGGATGGTGATATACTATACAACAGGCCATACCAAGCCATATCATACTATACAATCACAGGCAAACCATGGCAAAGGCAGGTCCTACCACAGCATAGTATAGTATACTTTGACTGGCCCTACCATGCCAAATACAGACAGGCCATACCATACCGTACAATGACAAGCCAGACCTACCATGTCATACCATACAATGACAGGAGATACCAGACCACACCACATAATGACAGGCCATACCATACTCTACTATAAAATGACAGGCCATATAGTACTATACATTGACAGAGCATACCATATGATTTATTGACAGGCCATACAATGCCATGTCATTCGATGACATACCATACAATGACAGGCCTTGCCACACCATATATGCTTTCATATCAAATTACAATTCTGTTTGTAAAACAATGATTTGTTGTTTCATAACAAATAGTTGAGGTCCGAAATCAGAAAATGCATGAAAATGATTTGCTTTTCGCTGTCTGGTTGTGAAGGTCCTTTTATGGACCATATCAAAAACCTACTGTGGACTTAAAGCATGCCCTTTGCTAAACATTAGTTTGCCTTACTGTCATTCTGATTTGCTTGCTTATTAGGTGTCGCCTCAGACAATGCATGCACTGTCATTTGCGAAGCATTATGTTAGATTAGAGGGAGCTTAGAGCCCGGCCATTACTTACTATTGGTTGCTTCATCATCACTCTAATTTGCCCCCGGAGCATGGCCCAAGTATTACTTTCTTTCTTTCTTTGTGAGTGTCCTTCCACTGCTGGAGTTTCTGGCCTGGTCTACTTTTTTCTTTTACTTGCAGCATTCACCAGGGGTACATTGACTAAGTCATTGCTTTTTTTTTTTAACTTTCAGCCTTGCTACACGGCAGCAGCACGTCTGTACAACATGACTTAAAAAAACATTGACAAAGCCAATAGACCTTGCAGAAATGAGTCTGACTGGCTTTCCCAATGCTTGTTTGAAATGTAAAGCAAATCTATATAGAACCTACACAGATGTACGATGGCAAGATAATAGCAACAAACAAAGGCTGATTCCCAAAGCCCTTGATCCAAATAATGTCTTTATATCTGGGACCGCGAGCTACATGAAACCACAATCACTAGGACTCACTTTGGCGTCAGCGTAATGAACCATGCAGAGACACTAAATTCACATATACCCAGCATTTCAGCTTTCAGACTTTGACTAATTTTCTTTTACCTTAAGTGCACAAAAGATGCATGAGTCTCCCATACACTTGTGGGATACCAGCTGTCGAAAGCTACGACGGAAAATATCGAGGTGCCACAGGACCTACGTAGCAGGAAAAAGAAGAGAAAAAAACAGTATACTGTAAAAAGTAAACAATTATGAGGAATCAAGTTCACATCACATACTCTTCAAACATGCAAACAATGAGCAGAGCTACTTGACACTAATTACCAAAAAAGATTTCTAGAGGTCCCTCTCGAGTCAGATGCAACATCGTCAAAATTCACTTCCATAACTACAATTCCTCAAGGCGTTACTAAATGTCCCTCTAGAGTGAATTTAAAAAAATCCTCAAAATTCTTTCATGAAACTGCCATCCCACAAGTCATTACTAGAGGTCCCTTTCCATTCAAATGCAAAATCATTGTAATTCAGTCTTAAAGCTGCAGTACCATTAGTCGACAATAGGTTTCCCTAGCGAGTCAGATGCATTGAAATTCCTCCATGAAGCTTCAGTTACACAAGTTGTTACTAGAAGTCCCTCTAATGTGATATGCAACTGCTTCAAATGACCTTCACCAAACCGAGGGTTGTGGCATTAACACATAAATTTGCACACACTCTTTTGCTATTATATTGGTTTGTGCTTGTTTCCCATAGGATAATTTAATTTGCCAAAGTTGGTTTGCAGTAATAAGTCGAAATGACTTTAATCCATTTCTTGATGGAACCCTAGCATATTTAGGAAATCTCATTCGCTGCTAAGTATAAATGCTTTTAAATAAGTCGTTTTGGATGTCGATAATGGTGGCATTTCCTGTGATCAGGAAATGTTGTTTGTAGCAGAAGACCAGTCCCAGAAAAGATGCCCAATACCAATCAGAATTTTTTTTTTCTTGAAGCTATAGTCAGTCAGTCAAAACAGTCAAAACAAACTTTATTTGGTTTGTTACAACCATAAAAGTACAATTTGCATCTTATCTTACTAAACAGGAAAAGTAAAAGCAACAGAAAATACCTAGCACGGCGGTATCGATAAACATATTACATCTTAATATACATATACATAACTATCATTTTTAAAATCGAGATGTTATCACAATTAATTTAAAAAACACTTAATTCACATCTATACATCAACTTCTTAATCATACAGCACTATTTTAAACACTAATTGTTTCACATTATTTGATGTCAGGGACCTATATTATTAGATCTTACTCTGTGCAACTGAGGAATGCCTTAACTTTTTTCATATATTTCCCCAAGGCACAGGCTATGTCTAAGTTCTCCATTTCCATCAACAATTTTACGGCTTGCATCCTATTTGTAATACTGTAATGAAGCTATAGTTCCACAAGTAGTTACTAGAGGTTTCTATCAAGACAGATACAAGTGTGTGAAGTGTCAATCACAAATCTGAGGAGGTGTGGCTTCAACCTAGAAATCTGCATATACGCTCTAGCCTCTTTAATGACCTATGTTCATTTTCTACAGAATAATTAAACATACGAACTTTGGTTTATAGTGAGACGTCAATATTGTAAATTACAATAAAAGTTTTGAGAATTATGGAAAAAGTTGATGAAACCCTATCAAACATAGGGACTAGCAGTCATTGGAAAGTACTAGTGTCTAAAAAGTTATATTCTTGGGCCCCTGTTTTTTATGTGGAAGCATACATGTGCAAGGGAAAAATGCAGTCAATATGAGTGAACGAAAAACAAACAAGGGCCTTGACTCACCTCAGTAAGGCAGAGTCTATATACTTGAAAAACAAAACAAAGAGCCAATACTGAGTCCTACTGTAACAAGAAACTAATGCAAATGACTAAAAACCAATACATTTTTAGTCATGAGTTGGATTTAATCCATCAGAATGTATTTATTTTCAAACTTTCAAAGAACACAAAATACAAGTACGCACTGCTCAAGCCACACTTGGAAATGTTTTCAAAAATAAAATGAATAAGTTTCAATAACAATGACACAATGTAAATGTAATGTTATCATAACGAGTTTCCTTGAATTTCCTTTTTTCTGAGATCACAGAAACGTGCGACGGGTAAGCTAGTATCATATAAAAATACATAAATATAGAGGGGCTCCCAGTCAACAGCCATTCACCATTGGTCTGTTGAGAAGTCACTCAAATTATGCTTCCTCCCACCACAGCACAAAGTATAGATAAACAGATCAACCCACTCCAGCCATTGGATGCTTTCACTCATATTGACTTGAAAAACAAAAAAAAGAGCCAATACGGAGTCCTACTGTAACAAGAAACTATTGCAAACGACTAAAACCAATACATTTTAGTCATGAGTTGGATTTAATCCATCAGAATTTATTTATTTTCAAACTTTCAAAGAACACAAAATAGAAGTTGTTTTAATAAATATGTGTGACACCTAAAATCATTAAGAAGACAGACGTGCACAAAAATTGCCATGAGATAAACAAAATTCAAACAACCTCTTTCATACTCATCACCCGACACGTAACCTGACTCAGCTCACACTCACATTGACATTCAAGCCTTCAAACTCCCAGAAAAAACAGACATGAAACACAAAAACAATTGGAACCTATGTCAAAAAATGGGACAGTTTCAATTATAAATGACAAAAGTTTTGCAGGAATAGATCTGATTTACAATTTCATCCCGCATCCCCAACACTAAAGGTACACTTTTGCTCAAACCATTAGTAATACATATTTATTTTGGCATAGGATACCACAAAAAAAGGTCGACGCGTTTCGAACCGGACCCTTTGTCCGATTCTCATCAGGACCACAAAAGGAAATCTGAAAGAGGAGACAAGACATTCCCTTACAATAAAAAACGTATTCAATTTATCAATGATAACGCTGAAACACACCCACCAAGTACACTGTGAGCCCCCTACCTTAGTTTTCAAAAACGCGCTTCAGTCAGGTAAAAGGAAGCGTGTGAGTCTGTGGAAAGGAGACACCATACTATCAGCGACAGATTAGTTTGTACTTGTTAATATCTGCTGTCACGCTCGTCCTAGTCATGGGATTGAATGTTAATTTTACCTGCAAAGCAGTGGGTCACAGCTATCGAAAAAAAACAATTTTTTCAGTCGTGGCGCTTGATACCAAGGCTGTGGGATAGAAGGGCGGGTCACTCGTCGGGTGTCTGAAATTTGTAGTTTTGCATGCGGCTGAAAAAAACTGTAATACAGAGCGCTAAGTTCAGCGCAGAAGTATCGCAGCTTGTGTAAAACCCAGTTTAAACGTAGGGGTGACATAAATTTACCTTCAGTAATGAAAGGCTGCTGAGCTAGGGTTTTGTATTCCCCGGATCAAGGGGAACGGCGCTGGCGGCGTCTCATTTCCAACGTGGGCTGGACAAACTAAAATATGGGCTTGTCATCACGACTCTGCTTTTTCTTTGTAGTGAAAATATGTGAATGGTCAACTGTAAAATAAGGAATGTTTGCCTAAAGCATAATATTTTGTATAAAAAGAGAAGGCTGGCTTTGTAAGATTGAGCAGTCTCCTGAGAATATACACTGTGTTGTACTTCTAGGATACCTGTTACTGGCTGCAGCCAATAAATACGATCTTTGATTTCACCAAGAAATCTGTGTTTCTGTAGTCTGAAACAGGAAGGACTCGAAGTCTTAGGGTGTGTTCCCTGGCTCCGCTGGGTTCTTAAAAACCCAGTACTTCAGTCGGCGCCCAACGTGGGGCGATTTCAGCGGTACCGGTCCAAGCCAGAGGCTCGTGAGGAGCTTCGTGTGAAAATTCTGGAGGAAGGCCGCCACTTCATCGACCCCTGTATGTCGACGTGGTCCGAAAGTCTTTGCTGCGAGGTTTCCCGCTTGCCGACGGCTACGAAGGACTGCTGCCCTATCGCCCTGTTTTGGACCCTTGATGATTGGTAGAGCGAAATGTTAGACGAGTCTTCTGGTGACGTCATCGATACCTCAGTTAAGTATGAGTGGAGCGTCTCCCAGTCCTTAGTTTGGTTCTTAGTTTTTGGGTGTCCCCTTGGGATCGCTTTAATTTGGAACTTGCAAGTACCAAAGCCGAAGGACTCGTGTATTCACGAGACTATCGTATTCGATAATCCTTTGAAGTTTGAAGCTAGACTAGAGAGCGAAGATGCCTGGTCTTAGCAGACTTGGAAATCTGTTTTGTCTTGGTTGTAATAGGGATTCCCGATTGGAGGACTCGTGTCCGGTTCCTCCGATTGGAACTCCAACCTATGAACTTTATGTGAAACATGGCGTAGGCCCCATCGCATATAATGAAGTATGGATCTGATACACCAGGAAAGTTGGTGTTTTAAAATGGCCCCAATATGGTAGTTTTGACACAGAGATTTTGGATAATCTGGAGGTTAAACTTTTTAAGAAGAAAGCCCGGCCGGCAATGTTTGACTCTTTTTGCATATGGCGCAAAGAAGCTAAACAGAGAAAAATTAAATTAGCGAAGAAAAATAAACGAGAACGAGGTATGTCAATGGTACAAGCTGCTGTTGCGTTTAGGGATAATGAGGAAGAGCAAGAAAGCGAACAGATGCTTAGGGTGAAGAAGTTAGCGGTAGATAGATGCTAACCAGTTTTGCCGCGTAAAGAACAGGAAGAAAAGAAAGATCTTGAGAAAGATCCTTTAATGTCGCATCTCTTGAGTTCGCCATCCCCTTATGCACAAAATGCTACGGCACCACCGCCACCAGCTGTGGTTGCACAACACCCAGTTGTTGTGCCACCTGTATTTCCACCACAGCCAGCTCCCTTTCCGTTGGCTACTATTCCTTTGCCTCCTTCTTCATCTGCTACTCCTACGCCTGTTCTTAATGCTCCCTCCATTCCGACTTTGAATTCTTCTGCTATTGTTCCGTCTTCTCTTATTCTTTCACCTTCTCCTTCTGCTAGACAACGAATGACTACTGCAGTTACTGGTTTCTTTTCTCCTTTGTTGGGACAATTGGGTATGTCCCCTGTTACTGAGCGTAGACAGTCACGTAGTCAGTTGCCGAATATGGATGAGCGTACGATTTTGGACCACATGGCGCGTAAATGGATTATGTACGATACACAGTATGATCTTGAGGGTGTTATGCATGTTTTCCTTCAATGGGAAGCACCGAAGCAACGGTACATTTTCGATACAATGTGTGCTTTTCTTGTTGAAAAGTGGGATGAGGAAGTGGGGCAAGCTCCTAACTAGTTGTACAGCATACGTTCCGAATTTGCGAAAGGAACTATTGTAAGTCCATCTGATGTTGGGAAAGCGGTCGCGATGTTGTTGTCATTTAGGAGTGAGTCTCCTTCTCGACAATTGTTCGGGCCTGATTCTTCAGTTGGGAGGAAGGCACGACAATATCCAATGAGAGAGGTTCCTCCGATGTGGAAAGAAGAAGTGGCTGCTGGTGCAAATAATAATCCGCCAGCTGTGCCAGCTCATTTTCAGCGTGTCTGGGTGCATGTTCCATGGAAACGTGCTGAAGTTTTAGCTATTAAGCAATCTTTGCCTGATCCAAGCAAAAATCCAGCAGGGTACTATAAAGAGTTGACACAGGCTGTGGGTTCATGTATTATGAATTTGGCGGACATCGACATGTTGTTTGGCAATGTTGTTCCACAACCTATTTGGAGTAAGATTCGTCATACGGATCATGCGGTTGAATTGGGTGATACATGGGTTAATCTTAGAGATGCCGACAATAGGCAAGTAGGCGGTGCTAAGCCTGAGGATTTGATTACTGAACTTCCTGATAGGATTATTACGTATATGAAGACTTTAATGCCCGAATTGCGTGTCAATTGGGACAAGTTGTCTGCATGTAAGCAGAAGAAAGACGAAACGGTGTCTGACTTTTTCATGTAATTGAAGAGACAAGAGGCAACGTTTGTAATAGTCCTGTTCTGCCTGTTTTGAAACGTACAGACCCTTACCAGCCACCTGTTTACAGGTTTGTGATTGATCTTAGAGAGGTAAATAAAATAGTTGTGCCACAGTTTCCCGTCGTCCCTGATATCACTGCCCTATTGACTATGATTCCAGCTTCAGCCACTTGGTTCTCAGTGATTGACTTGAAGAATGCTTTCTTCAGCATCCCGATTGCCGAGGAGAGTAGGGATATTTTTGGCTTCAGTTAAGGAGGCCGAAGCTTCCGCTTCAAATGCGCTCCTCAAGGCTACTGTGAAAGTCCATCGATATACAGTCAGGCTTTAAAAAGACAGCTTGATACGATTGTTTTTCCTGATGGCGCTACCCTTATTCAGTACGTCGACGATTTGCTAGTCGCTGCAGATACTGAGGAGATTTGTAAACAAGCCACCTTGTCGTTGTTGCATCATTTGTATGATTTGCATCACAAAGTGTCTCTTTCAAAATTGCAATATTGTCGACAAGAAGTAACCTACTTAGGTCACCTCTTATCGAAGGAGGGAAGGAAACTGACCCCAGAAAGAATTCAGGCAATTGCAAAATTGAGTGTGCCAAGGACACAGAGAGAAATATGTGCTTTCTTGGGCATTACATCATATTGCAGACAATGGATACCAAATTTTTCTTTGTTGACCAAACCTTTGGTGGCATTAACTTGTAAAGATACACCAAATCCCATTTCGTGGTCTGAAGATTGTCAGAAAAGTTTTTCCGAATTGCGTGATGCATTGTGTTCGGCTCCTGTGTTGGGTAACCCCGACTACAGTAAGCCCTTTACACTGTATGTCCATGAGAAAGAAGGTTGTGCATTGTCAGTGCTGACACAGTCTTTTGGAGACAAACAGCGTCCATGCGCGTATTTTTCGTCGACTTTGGATCCGGTAGCTAAGGCGTTGCCAAGTTGCTTGAGGGCCACAGCGGCAGCAGCTGTTTCTATTTGACAGTCTGCTGAATTAGTGATGAATAATATGTTGATTGTGATGGTTCCACATGCGGTGGACACTTTGTTAAACAGGACCAAGACACAGCATTTAACTAGTGCTCGTTTGTCAGGTTACGAGTTGACACTGTTAGCGAGTCATGTGCACATAAAGAGGTGCAATACGTTGAATCCAGCCACGTTATTGCCGATTTCAGTAGAGACAGATGATGTCGAACAGCACAATTGTTTTCTCAGGACAGAAGAAGAAACAAAAGGGAGAGTAGATCTAAAAGATACTCCTCTTGTGAAGTGTGACGGAACCTTATGGGTGGATGGTTCATGCTTCAAGCTTCCGAATGGTGATACGACTGCGGCATATGCTGTCACGACTTTGTATGCGATTGTTGAAACTGCACGTATCCCGCATAATTCAGCTCAAGCAGCAGAATTGATTGCACTTACGAGAGCGGGAGTGTTGTCGAAAGGAATGAGAGTGACCATATATACTGACAGCCAGTATGCCTTTGGTGTGGCTCATAGTTTTGGACGATTGTGGAAAGAACGTGGGTTCCTGACTTCGCATGGAGCTAAGATACAACATGGTCAGTTGGTGAATGAGCTTCTTGAGTCACTGACCTTGCTGCTACAAGTTGCGATTGTGAAATGTAGTGCACACAAAAAGGTTACTGATGGTGTTGGTCGTGGAAATGCATTTGCTGACAAAATCGCAAAAGAAACAGCAAAAGATGTAATGAATCGAATGTATGTTGCAGGCCCTGCAAGATGGGTTGGTGACGTTGGAATGTGTGAAGATACGATAGAGAGTGTGAAGTCTATTCAAGCTGAAGCTTCAGAGAAAGAGTTGAGTGTGTGGAGAGAGAGTACGGGTAAATTGGATGCAAATGGTTGTTGGGTTGAATTGTCAGAACATCAGCGATGGTTGTTACCCGATGCGTATGTGCTTGCAGTGGTGACAATGGCCCCTGGAATGGCTCATATCAGTGTGAAAGGGATTTGTAAGTTGTTAGCTCCAGTATGGCAAAATGCTGGAATTCCTAAGTGTGCAGAGAATGTGATCAAGAATTGTATGGTGTGTCTGAAATACAATCCTGGTAGGGAAACCCCAACTCCAGCTGGTCATTTTGCGCCTCTAACGTATCCATTCGAGGTTTTGCAGCTAGATTTCATCCACATGGAAAGGTGCAACAATTTCAAATACGTACTCGTTGTTGTTTGTGCCTTTTCGAGATGGGTAGAAGCATATCCCTTAAAAGACAACACTGCCATATCCACCGCTAAAGCCCTTATCAAAGAATTCTTCCCTAGGTTTGGAATGCCGAGAATGGTCTGGAGTGATAATGGGAGTGAATTTGTGGGTCGAGTGATGAAGAAAGTATGTGAAGGGCTAGGTATCCAACAAAAATTCCATGCTGCAAATCACACCCAATCAGCTGGACTAGTAGAGTGCTATAATGGCACACTAAAACTGAAATTGGCCAAGATCCAAGCGAGTTCTGGTCTTAAATGGCCTGACGCTCTTCCTTTAGCACTCCTATCAACAAGAATGACTGTGCATTCGCGAGTGGGACTTAGTCCCTATGAAATTGTGTTCGGCCGCCCGGCCAACATATGGGGAGTGCCAAGGCCGACAAAATTCAGTGAGATCGAACACCCTGTACTGCTTGATTATTTGTATGAATTAACGGCTAAATTGCGTGTTTTACACCAACAGGTTCACGATACTCTGCCTCAGGTCTCTGAAGCTCCAGGACATCCTGTGATCCTGGATCATGGGTGCTGGTCAAGAACTTCCAATGGACAAAGAATGACCAGCCCCATTGGACCGGCCCTCACCTCGTCCTTCTCTCAACAAGATCAGCTGTTCGAGTGGAAGGGAAAAAGAACTGGATCCACGGCGTACACTGCAAGAGGGTCCCTTTGCCTCTACCGTACGACCGGTGGATCCAGGAGGGGATCGCTGACTCTGAGACTGAGACTGTGCCTCGTTTTCTGCCTTTTAGCGATGCACGTGTAAAAGGAACAATTTCTGAACGAGAAAGTGACAATATTTTGCAAGAAGCTGTGCCACCGTCAATTCGATTGAACACTACAGAGCCTGAACTCTTGTTCCAGAACCAGACAGTACCTGGAAAAAGCCGTTATAATTTGAGGCCGAGAACTATGGACAAATAAAAAATTCTTTTTTTTCTATTTTTGAAAGTGCAGCTCTCTCATCTGAGAAACTTTCTTATTTTTGTTTTTCGAACCGCCATCCGGGTTCAGCTGCTAGGGTCGTGGTTGCCCAAGTCTTTGGAGTGCAGCTGAAGACGTTAGGTCGACAGCTCTGGTCGGTCTAAGGGAGTTGCCCTGGACTGACAGAAGCATTCCTTAGCATAGAACACCCTACCGCCGCGAGCAGCAAATAGAGAGGATGGAGTTTTTCGAGATGGAGAGACCTGCCAAACAGATGGACTTTAAAGCCAGAATGTGTATATTGATGACAAAGAAACAATTTTTGATATTATGTATTTTCATGTTGCTTAGTGTAATGACGTTTTTAATAGGACATGTTTTATTCTCTTTTCAAGTGACCTTTGCGCCCACTACACAGCCCATACCTCCTTCTACTGTTTCCTCGCATTCTTTTCACCCTCTGCCTGAGCATGAGTCCACTAGAAGATTAGAGTTTATCAATAACTCCTTCATTCAGCTTTTACACCACCACCAATTAGTAGTGAACACAACTAATTGTTGGGTGTGTGGTCTTATGCCACATACAACAGATAAGGGTATCCCATACTTGGTCTTACCATTTAGTTACAATGGTTCTTTGTGGGCGTTTCAGACGATGTTCATATATGCCATCGAACCATATCCCCCGCGTTCCACGAGAAGTAACTCGAGCAACAAGGCATTGGTAGTGGGAATCACAAATATGAGCAGAAACTTTGACTCGTATAGAACGATTCCCAGAGATGAGTTACAAGCTTACGCTAGATGGAATATAACAGGATATGGAGTTACTCTGAGTGAGAACCAGCGAGCAAAGAGATCCTCCCCGATTTGGATTGTACCCCATCAGGGTCACCTATGTCTGCAAGGTAATGGCAAGAATCCCAGAGCTCAGTTAGGGAAAAGTATCTGCACTGAAACATATGTTTTTACGTCTCAGATTTCCCCTTCGTTTCTAGCAGCTAAGGGTACCTATTTCATCTGCCATGATAGAGCCTATACTTGGTTGCCCCCTGACTTCTCGGGCACATGTTTTGTTTCGTTCCTGTTGCCTCCCACCTACACGGCCGCGGCAGATTACCATAAGACAAGGATAGTTAGAGGTGTCATCAGTAAAGAAGACACTGCAGGACAAGAATTTGGAGATTGCGTAAAGGGTTTTCTGCCATTTTGGGGACCTATGGTTAACAGCAGGAACATAAGGCAATTGACAAGGGTGGTTGAATCCACTGTAGTTGAAACCGCCGGTGCCCTTAGTAATTTGACGGCTGAGCTCCAGTCGGATCGCCTTATAAGTTATGACTCTTCAGAACAGGGTCGCATTAGACGTCATACTTGCAGACCGAGGTGGGGTATGTAAAGTGATCCAATCAAGTTGCTGTGTTTTCATCCCAGATAACGCTCCGACAGTCTACCAGGCCATTTCCAAACTGCATAAGATCTCTGAATCTATTCACGTGGATAAAGGAGATTGGTCATTGATGGGGTGGTTCTGGGAACTGATATCCGCCTGGGGATGGAAGATTCTGATAGTCATTGGGATGATCTTAGCCATTCTTTTCCTGTTCTGTCTGTGTGTACAGTGTGCCCCTGCAATATGTGGCATCTGTGCTGCATCATGTGTAAGGAAACCTGTATCAAGAAACGAGCTAAGTAATAGGATGATGCTACAGCAACATCTCAATGACTTTATGAATATAGACCTGGACTCAGATTAGCGTGAGTATAGGTTATTGCCTATGTAAGGGCAAAAGGAGGGTCTGGGGTACTGAAAATTCTGGACCCGTGTTATAAACATCGTCGTATCATGATGATTTTGGTATCATCAGACCGAGAATGATTAGAATACTATGCACAAGCATTTTCGTCATATTCGGGTGACAAAATCACCCTGAAATCTGAGTTTCCGTCCCGAACCCCCGGGTTCCATTTTGTGAACAGCGGCCATTTTGTGATTGCCCTCACATAGGGCAAATGACTAAGGCCAAAAACGAGTCTGAAGGACACCTCCACCTTTGCTGACTCCTCTGTGACCTGGGCAAGCTTACTCCACTGCCTGAAGCCAAACCTGTTCGTCCAGTTCCTTTCCCAGTGCCCGAATGAGATTAGTATCAAGGCACAACATATCATAAACCTTTCATCGCACACAAACCATGCCTAATCTTACACACACCTGTCCCTGTTTCTTTCTTTATGACTTGCTTTACGAGGAGGAGGTGCCCGTTTTTATTGGGGGTCTGTCGATATCTGATGAAAATACTGGGCCTTGCCAGGTAATTGATTGTGGGCTGGACAAACTAAAATATGGGCTTGTCATCACGACTCTGCTTTTTCATAAGGAATGTTTGCCTAAAGCATAATACTTTGTATAAAAAGAGAAGGCTGGCTTTGTAAGATTGAGCAGTCTCCTGAGAATATACACCATGTTGTACTTCTAGGATACCTGTTACTGGCTGCAGCCAATAAATACGATCTTTGATTTCACCAAGAAGACTCTGTGTTTCTGTAGTCTGAAACAGGAAGGACTCGAAGTCTTAGGGTGTGTTCCCTGGCACCGCTGAGTTCTTTAAAACCCAGTACTTCAGAACCATCCAGTACTGTAGACAGATTGAGGCTCGGAATACGGCCCAGTCTCACACCTTCCTCGCAGGACATGATGTGAGGCCTTGCAACCTCCTCACTATAACGGCACCTAAATCTGGACATCTTCCACCACCCTGGGTTGGAAGACACCTGCACCATTCCTCTAGGGTCACTCCCCCATGCAAGCTCCTTATTTCAGAGAACTCACACCAAAGTATTCAGCAAGCTCCTTATTTCAGAGAACTCATACCCAATTGTTCATCAAGCTCCTTATTTCACTGAACTCACACCCAATCGTCCATTGCAACACACCATTCATCCACACACATCCCCCCCCAGACCGGTGAGACAGTATCTACTGCCCCTGAATCTCAACCTGCATCCCTCTTACTGAGCACCAGGTACCACACTCTGGGAACGGGATGGGGAACACATGCACTAGACACACTTATGCTGCCACCACTGGATCCCACCCTTACTGGTGAATCCAGAAAACTCACACTGCACTTAGGGGTGATCTACCCTCCCGAGCTAGTGACTCCATACCAATTAAGTCCCCTCTGTAGGCCAACCCAAGAACCAGGACAGTGGCTCAAGGGCAGTCTCTCCTCGAGATTCTCTGGTTTCTGTCCTTGGCAGGACACCCAACTCACAGTGCACAAGAAACACATTTCCAAAGAAATGACATTTAGAACAAATTTAAAAACAATAATCCCTTTCCATGTGACTATCTAAAATGCAGAGGTTTGTAATGAAGCCAGTTGTAGCTGTGGTACTGTGCAAACTCAAGTCCTAATCCCACCGCTGCCACCACTGTTAGAAATGGGATTTCTGGTTGGCTGAGGCTTGCGCCAAAGCCAGGCAGAAACCACCACTCTAGTTAGGGCAAGGGAGTTACACTCCAAAGATAACCCCTGCTCACCCCCTTGGCAACGTGGCACGAGCAGTAAGGCTGATCCCGGAAGCAATGTGTAAAGCATTTGTGCACAGACCCACCAGCAACAACATCCCAGGCCCCCCACAAAAGGAACTCCACACAAGGTTATATCAAAAATACCCTTTGTATTCTCAAAACACATTAGAATAATAATTACATGATGTACATTGTGCCAACTGGCACGGGCAATATTTACAAGGGATTATGTACACCTGAAAGGGCCATATGGACCACTGTCAGCATCAGCACTTAGTAAATAAATAGTACAATAGATAACTTGGTAAAAGTAAGATAGGCCATAGAACGTACAACCAGTAAACACTGGTAATCACTGTACTTTGCAGCAGTCTGTGACATGAAATCTATCATGCACAGTATCCCACAAGTCTAACTACATTAGACCTTAACCACCTAAGTAAACATTACACTAGGGGCGTAAATCACACAGGGAAGTATAATCTTCCTAACATAAACCTAAACAGGTAAAACAACCTCCTATGCATAAACCATATTTAAAGATATTAAAACAGGGTGCGGAAAACATACTATACACAATACATTTCCTAGCACCCAAAAAGCATTAGCACATAAATCACCATAGCACATACATCACAATCGGATCTGCGCCCTATAAATGTAACAATCCCCCCTGGCCAACTGGCCATCTAAAAAGGGGGGGGGCTCAAATGCCCTATGTCCATAGAGTCAGGGCTACTGCCTAAGCAGCGAAGGTCAAGGTTGCGACAGTGCGCCAAAACCTAAACGTTGCAGCTGCCCACTACTAGCTGGGCAGCTGAGAACAATGAACTGGGGCCTAAACGCTGCAGCTGGCACTAAGTGCTGCGCAGCTGGGGAACGCCAACGTAGGTCGAAGGAGTGCGTCTCACTCCTGGGTTAACAAGCACAGGTCCCCTGAAAGAAAGAACCTAAACGGTGCAGCTGCCCACTACTTGCTGGGCAGCTGTGAATTCAAAAATGTGGCAAGGGCCCTCACTGGCCCTCAGGAACAAATTGCGCCCAACATTGGAGCCCTCTAGGCTCTAAAACAATACTGCTATTCAGACAACAGTGGTCCCTTTAGGGAGGGATATCAAGGAACAATAAATATAGACTCAGTCATTACTATATTGTTTTGACTTGTCCAGCCGGACAGAGGTCAGGTATTTACTTGCAAACAGATAAGAAGGAATATCACACAGCAATTCACAAAGTGGGGCACAAGCCTGTACCCTACTTAACACATGTGAAACATAAGTCCCCAACGAACAACAAGTTGACCCTCCGGGAGGGAGGAGAGGAGTTTGCCGAGGTCTGTGTATGTCTGTGACTGAAGGCCCGGCGGGACATAGGTGGAAACCAGAGTAAGTCTGCAACCCTCCCATTTTCCTGAGACTGTGGCAAATCGGCCCTGTGGGTCCGTGGTCGTGTGATCTGGAAGGAAAGGAAATGTGCATCGGAGAAGGACCCCCACACCTCTGGACCCCGTAGTGAAGCCCAAGTAGACTGACAAAGTGTACCCATACCTGTTTAAGGCATGGCAAGTATTGACTAACAAATGAGTCTCTTGTAGCATAACAACATAAGGAAGGTGATGCTTAATGAACTGCAATACCATGGTGCGTTTGAGTTTGTCCCCCAGCCCATTGACGTTCCAGCTCAGTATCTTGAGGCTTTTGTACCACTTTTTAGCCATATCCATTTTTCACAGTTGGCTCAGACCCCGGGACCCCTGCTCGCCATGCAACCGTCCCAAAGTACCTCAAGTGCAACCAATCAAACAATTCCCCCCCTCCCAGACCTCCCTCAACTCCTCCATCCCCCGGCCCTCAACCCCCCCCTGCCCTCCCCCCTCCAACCCCTCCCTCCTCTACCCCCAATCTCAAACAACCCCACAACTCCCTTCCGTCCCAGCCCCATCAGACTCATACTCCCCCCCTCAAAACAGAACCCCCCACCCTGCTCCCTGCTCTGTAGGTTTCAAACTACCCACTGCCCCAATTAGCAGAGCGCCTTTCGCCCAACCCCAACCCCGGTGTGAGGGAACCTCCCCCCCTGAGGAAACTCTGTTAGGGAGAACGTGAGCCGGCCCCAACTCCAGCCGCCGTACCAGTGCTGCCCCCAGTCTAGGAGTCCCTTGTTTCCGTGGAGCGCCCGAAGATGAGTCACATAGTCTCGGAATCACTGAGAGGGCGGTTCTACCACCCCACACTGGTAACACAAAAATATAACCAACACACATGCATTATACATTACAGTTCAGCAAGGCGTGGTCCTGCATTCTAAGTCCTCATCGTGCTGCTGTGTCTCCGAGAGAGTCCCAGCGGGAACTAGCCGATCTAGAATGCCATGACCTTTGGCTCCGCTCATCTCCTTCCGACCTCCCCGCAGCAGACCCGGGGAAAGGGGCCATGGTCTCCCAACACTTGTCATGATCTTGTCCTGCCTGTGTCGCCGGCGCCGCCGTATCAAGCCATTCCTGGACCTCCGCCGGTGAGGTGAAGAACAGGGACTTGCCCCCTCAACAATAATCTTTAGCTTCGCAGGGAAGAACATCATATATTTGATGCACCGGTCTCGGAGTGCTGCCTTTACTCCCAAGAAGGAGCGCCGTTCTTTCTGGACTTGCAGCGTGAAGTCGGGAACGAATCGGATGGTGGCCCCCTCGTATTGCAGGTCGCCCTGTTGTCTCGCCACCTAAAGGATGGCATCGCGATCCCTATAGTTCAAAATTTTGGCGATTATCGTTCTAGGAGGAGCCCCAGGCTTGGGTTTAGGGACCGGAACGCGGTGTGCTCGTTCAATTGTAAAGATCTTGGAGAGTCTTTTTGGCTTCAGGTGGTGGAGGATTAAGTCCTCCAGAAACAGCTCCACACTTTGCCCCTCCATTCCCTCCGGCACACCTACCACACGGATGTTAGACCGTCGGGCCCTCCCTTCCTGGTCCTCAAGCCGCAGGGCCATTTGGCGGTGCTGGTGGACGAGCTCGTTGATCCTACCTTCGAGCTGTTTTTCCGAGGTCTGCAATGCTTTGATGTCAGTTGCGTTATTTTTGGACCTCTCCGTGGTCCTGCCTAGGTCTGTGCGTAGTAGGTTCACCTCAATGGAGATCTTATCCAATTTTGTCTCGAGGATGGTGCCCAGCGTCTGGATCGTGGCCATTATGGAAGTTAAGGATGGCTCCGCTTGGCCCGTCGTGTCTCCCGCTTTCGCTCCGGACTGTACCTGTCCAAGCGGCACCGCATATTTATCATGTTTGTTAGTCTGGGTTGAAGTTCCCCTCTTGGGTCGCATGGCGGATAGCGGCGGCCCCGCTGCCAAACCTCCGGGCCGCCGGCCTACGGGACGTTGGTTGTGGTTTTCTGCTCTATCGTCACCTCAACGCCGGAACAGTGTGTCCACTCCGCGCGGCAGGCCCACTCAGCCACAGCACGTCTATGTGTGTACCACAGCTCTAGGCCTCAGCCCGCCAACAGCAGCCAGGGGCGTCTCCATCTCGTCACCAACCGGCCCAGCCCGCCGACACCGGCAAGATGACCAGAGTGTCTCCCCTCCCAACGCACTCCGTCGCGCCCGGGTGTCAGTAGCGCCTCCGCTAATTCCACGACCCACGCGGGCTCTTGTGTCTCCTTTGGCGCCACCGCCTCCGGGCCCGGGGCCCACCACGTCCGGCCCACGTCACAGGGTCCCGCCCCTCCGGGGCGCTCCAGCTTGACCAGGCCCACGGAGTCTCGTTCCGCCGCTCCGGCCACCTCACCACCGTCACCGGCCTCACCGCCAGATACTGTTCTCTGGGCCCCCCCCTGTGTTAAGGGTGTCTGCGTGCTGAGTGTTGCAGTTCGCCGTCTCCCACCTTTAGGCTTGCCACTCACATGTAGCCGTTGATTGGTGCCAGCCGGATCTCAGGCGGCGCCCCAGGGGGCTCGCGTATCCCCCCTCCGGATCGCTCCTCAGAGGCCCACCAGGCTGCAGGCAGCGGCGCGGTCCGGCGCCAATTCGGGTCCCGCTCACAGGAGAGCCGACCTCACTCCGGCCCAGTCTCCGGCGGTAGGCTGCAAGCCGGGGCCTCTATTTCGGCCACTCCCGGCCTCAGGGCTCCAAGCCGCGTCCCCGGGCCCGCTGCAGCACAGGAGAAAGCAGCGATCCGCCCCCACTGGGTCCTCAGTCTCCGCTCAAAGCGCGGATCGGTAGCGCCACACCACAGAGAGCGGGGGCGCCGTGGGAAAGCACCCTGGCCAGGTTTTGCTTACAGATTGCAATGGGACAGCAGCGGTCCCGACGGAGCTCCGGTCCTAGGCGGCCATCTTCATCTGCCCATGGCCACGCCCCCCCTAAACTACATTCTTGGAACCTACTAATTGGCTACATCTGGGCTTCATTTACCAAGTACAGAACCCCTGCAAAAAAACAAATCAAAATAGACTCTGCATTAGCCCATGGTCTGCGGAACAAAAACCGTCTGTCTCAAATTGAAAACATCTGTGTGCTAACTAAAAACATCTGACTCACTCTCAAGCAAACATGCAAGAAAGAAAGCAAATCAATCTTCAGTGCTATCTTGCTAAAAAAACAACAGCATCTCTGAACAGACCATGTAAACTTTGCAAACTGGTGCCAGGGCCGGCCTTAGGCATGTGCAAGCTGTGCACCTGCACAGGGCCACCAAACCGCAGGGGCCACCACACCAATATATATCCTTAATATATTTATCCTCTGAGGATGGATACATATTTGTGTGGCGGCCCCTGGCAGGGATTTGGCAGCCTCCGGCTCAGTTCCACTTCTAAGCACCATGACCCCCCCACCCCCTCTTTACTGGCCTCCGCGCTCTGCCCCACCCGGACCCCCTCTTCCGGGGCCCCCTACCTACGCTCCCTGCCCAGGGCCACCATGACCCTAGAGCCGCCCCTGCTGGTGCAATATCTATCAGCCCCTAATGCTCAGCCTGCTACTTACCGCAGATCCAGGATGCACACAATTCTCTGGCTAATTCAGATGGTCCAAACAGTGAGGGAAATTGGTCAATATTAAAATCACATCTAATCCCCGGCCCTTCACCACCTAAGCACAGTTTGATAATAAAAAGGAGTTGCAGTGACTACTGCTGCCGTGAAAGGAACGGCCATTTTGCTCATCACTCCTGCCGTGAGGGGAACAGCATTTCATTGCTTTCGGAGGACTACATCCCCCAGAATTCCCTGAGCCCACGCTCCCAGTGATGCCGCAGCTGTGTCAGGTGGCGCGCCAAAAGAACTGCTACACTCCCGCGGCACGGGACGAGGCAGGCGTGCCCAGGCCAAGGGCGGGCCCGTCTGCACCCGATCGAGGCAGGGCAGGGCCACCCCCCTTGGCTGTATGGAAAATGACGTATCAGGTAAGAGTAACAAACATTGAAGTAAATTGTGACAGTCAAAACTATGGGCAAAAGGAAATTACCGTTGCAAGAGGGGAAGTTGCTTACAAAGAATGCTCCCATAAGAAAAAACCTAAAAAATGCTGTGGGTATTATTAATAACGAAATAGTACACGTAGAGGAGCAACTGGCAGCTACAAAAATTGCACTCAATGCTGCCCTAAGAGAAAATGCCCCAGCGGGTGAGACCGAAGCCCTAATTCTGGAGAATAATACAAGTGGGAAGGACATGGAGTCAGAAAATTTGGCAAGAAATTACATTAACACCATGACCGTCACAAATGCCCATAGACTTTCTAACCTGTGTGTTCGGAATTCATCACTAGAGATCTTGGTATTAACAAATAACACATCTCCGGTATCTCCGCCGGCCAAAAAAAAGAAACAGCCTCTTTCAAACGCTATTAGCCCAGCGAAGAGACACCCATCCAAGCCCATACCTAAGCCTGAGCCAAAATCAAAGCCCAAACAAAAAAGGGAAGAGCTAACAATGGCCCGAATAAAGGGGAATGCAATCCTGTAAATCAGAAGTCACATGATCAAGATCTTTTTTTAAGAAGTTGCATGGTAAACTGGATTATATTGAAAGACACTTAATGTCTGAAACTAAGCTGTTGCAGAAAGACAGGGCTTTCTTAACGAACTTGGTTATTAACACATCACCCCATAACCCTACAAGCAAGACACCATGCCCCATAACATCAACCCATACCCAAATAGAGAGTATAAAATGAAAAACAGCTCCCGTCACCACTGTTGAGGCCACCATAGAGAGAGAGCCAGTATGTATTGGAGTACTATCGAAGGGCGCACTATCTTCATGACAATCCGGGTCAAGGCTAGATAAAGATGATACTCCCCACCCTATAAGAGTTTCTACAACCCTACGTAGCCCCAAAAGGAACAGCCCAACTGAAGAAAAAATAACAAAGGGACATTAAATCTTGCTCCCCAGGCAACCCCATATGTTACTATTTTGAAAAATGTTCCAAAATTAACAGTAAGTCAGAGGGAAACATATGAGTCACTGAAAAATCAGGTGGTCCACTGGCTTTATGTTAATTCTAATACTGGGGCACATATTTTACAACATAACATTATTATGCTGCGGAGAGCTAATTGGGTGGGTCACCCTAGAAAGTCATGCCCTGGAGACTGCGTAGTGGTAAATTTTCGAAATTGTAAACTGATGGGCGACCTGTTGAATATTCTTGCTAATGATGATAAAAGACACCATTTTGATACTTTTGATAACATAACAGTTGTCTCATTGGGTTTTTTCTATAGGCCAAACTATAGTACGAACAATACACCTATGTTGTATAACCCACTGTCAAAGTTACCCTTGTATAACAGGTTTTTGCTACTGAGAAGATGTAGCCGAATAGATTGACATTTGGGAAATAGGGCGGCTAACAAGCCCTCTGACTTGGTTCATATTGTAAATAGTGGGCTTTCAGTTGCTCATCTATTAACACAGGTTGAGGATGGTGTTACAGAGGAGCACTTGTATGGCGCGAGGGACACTACCCCCAAGATTAGGTTGACTGTGGACCAGATTGCACCACTGGGGTTACAGACCATAAATGAGAATTGTGCGAGGGAAAGTGAACACCTACCCACTAGTAGCATTATGATAGTTGATCCTACCATAAATACAAGCGAGTTATTTAACATTATGATGTGGAATGTGGCTGGGATTAAAAATAAGATAAAAGATGAGGAATGGCTGAAAACATTAGGGGTGTGTGGTTGTATTAATTCAAGAAACCTGGTGTTTAGAGCCTTTTTTAGGTCTCCCGCCTGCGATTGCAGGCCAAAGCCCTGCTGTCGCAAAGCGAGGCTTATTGTGATTGTTTCTGCTTTCAAGGATTAAAGAGGAGAGGACAAGAGACTGGCACGCGCACGCAGCCTGCCGGAATCGGATCAGGTTGTGCGCCCCGATTCCGGCATGCTGGCCCCACACACACACACAGACAGACAGACACGCGTGCGGGCACACACACAGACAGGCACACACAGACACACGCGCACACATACCCTCCCCCCCCACTACAGGCAAGTGATGTGCCGGTCTCCCTTGCAAGCCTGCACAGTGGCATTTTCCTCGTGCCACTAAAACTGGGTCCGACCAAGCCAGCCCCCCCCCCCCAAGCCAGCCCTCCCCCCGCCGCCGCCCAAGCCAGCCTCCCCCCGCCACCCAAGCCAGCCCCCCCCCCCCCCTCAGGAAACATGCAAAATTACCCGGTCTCCGGCACGGTACTCCAGCTCCTCCAACGCAGCACGACGCGGTAGCAGATGTTCACGCGCACGCTCACATTCAGATTGGCACTTGCCCAGACAGCAGGCACACGTTTTGCTTGCGCAATCTGCACAACGGGCACTTTCACTTTCAAACCAGCCCTCCCCGAGCGCCTCGCGCCGGCCCCAGGTTCCCTTCTGCAAAACTTTATTGTGGGTTCGGAGTGCTGTGCGCCCCATGCTTTACCTACCATGGTATTCTTGTCTAGGTATGTAGTAGGTGGGGTTCCCCGCGATCTGCAGGGTGATGAGCACCTCTCCCTGCTCCCTGTCGCCCTGCAGCTCCCCGTGGTGGGTGCATAGGAAGAAGGAGGGCGAGAACCGGGGGTAGTAGCCCACGGCACCACGGACACACTCTGTGCAAAGGACGGCCCAGCGCGCGCGGCAGCCCCTCTGCTCCATACTGGGGTCCGTTGGCCTGGTCCGCGGAGCCCTGCACGTGCACCCGAGGCCGGTGCATGCTCCTTGCTGTGGCCACCGGCTCAGTGCGAACTTTGCTGCGAGCTCCGGTGCTGCCAGTCAGTCATCTGCGCGAGCTCCGGCCTAACTGCTGCATGCGCACTAACGGACCTCTCCATCCCATATGCAGCCACTCTTGACCCAGACACCTGCTGCTCCTCACAAAAGTGCCCCTGTGCCTCCTGTTGGCAGTGGTTGGGAGACTGGGCACACCTGGCAGGGTCCGGACAGGCATGTAATGTAGGATGTTGCAAGAGGCTCTGTCCAGGTCATCTGCAGGAAGCAAATCAGAGGCCCCCTCACCTCTAAACCCTTGAATTGCGAGGAAGGGTGAGGGATGCTCGGGTGGAGTACCGTCCTCGAGACGTCGCGGACGGCTCCCCCCTCCTGGGCCCGGCAGGGGTCCTCCCTGGCATGTAGGGGGGGATTCTCCCATCTGTTGCTTGTCATTTTCCCAGGGTGGGAGCGCTGCAGGGAGAGGAGGGTCGTAAATCCCTGGAGCAGACCACTGTGCGTCCCAGCGCGGAGGAGGAGTGCCCTGCCAGAGCTAGGTGCCAGCCTCTGCTCTTCGCCTCGGTGGCACACATCCCTCTGCCACCAGGTCTACCAGCTGCCTCTCTTCACCTTCCCTGAGCCAAAGTGAGTACTGAAAACTTTTGGAGCAGAGGTGATGAGGGTGGTGGTGGGGAGGAGGTGAAGAAGACAGAAGGGGAGGGGGTGGGAGTGTGCCGAGCATACTCCCAGCGTTTACTGTGCAGGAGTGAGTGATGTAGCTTAGCTGGGTCATGTTTCTTGCGTGAACAATGATGCCGCAAACTGCATACCTCTATCACAGCAGCACCAGGGGTGTAGCTTGATTTAGTGTGGCAGGTGCAGTGGCACCAGGGTACAGAAGCCTGAGGACCCACTAAACCCTGATTATTTGAAGGGCGCTGAGGAGGTTTGGCAATGGAACAAGTGTGTGTGCCGAAGTGGAATACTTTGTATGCACTGCCAGATGAAAAGTAGCTTGCGCATACATAGGTACACTGTGGTACACGCAACTGCCTCTAAAAGGCAAGTGGGGTCAGCGCATCACTCGTCAAGCACAAACTGACCCTGCCCTAGATCTGTCGCAGTGTCTCAGTCCTCTTGTACAACCTCACCGTTAGCTCACTTCCACCTCTGCTCTCTCTGCGTTTTTCGTGTACCCTCCGTGATGACCCGATCATTTGACTATAGAAATCCCCGTCCCACCTACAAAGGGTTGCACAACTTTTCTTTAATTCTAGGGAGTGGTGAAGCGGGAAACTTGTGACCTCACAATGAAAAATACCATCCATAAACAATGTTTATATACCAATTGCAAATAAAAAATAAAGAAATGTATGCAAAGCATTGTCATTTACAATGCCAGTAACTCAAACGTTAATGCCGCGAGACCTATTGCATTGTAAATGCTTGTTTGTTAATGGTTACGAAACCATATGCACAAATGCTAGCCCTTCTATGATGGGCAGAGCAAAGGGTGGTTTAGCCACACTAATCACAGTCACCTCGCCCTTGATCCTAAAGGATACAAATACCTCATCATATCATTACCAGTTTTTGTATTTTTATTCAAAAGGCAAACAGGTCTTAGTTATAATTAATTTTTACAAAAATATTTTTGATAAAACTACGAGAACGGTTAGTAAAGCACTCGAAAATGATTTGGATACATTCCTGAAGGGAGTCGATGGGGCTTTATTCTAGTTTTGGCGGGCAATTTTAATTATGTTAAGTGCACCTATGAAGTTGGAGAACCCTGTGGGTACTGTGATGATTTTGGAGATGGGATCCCACACTTCTCACACAACACGTATGGGGAGGCAATTAATAACGCTGTACATAAATCTTGTCGTTGAGACTAAATTTAACTCCAAAAGCATGGGGGAACACTATGGATGCAGAAATAAATACACAAAGTAATAATGGTATCTCAATAAAGTGGATGGGAGTGAATCCAACTACTTTTATAGAAAACCTTATAGGGAAAATTAAAAATGATATAGATATCTGCCTGGACGGTTCCACCTCTGACAGGGCAACTATACGTGCCTTTTGTAGCATTACCACTCCCATTGCTGGCGAATTAACAACTAAAAGGAGAAAGACATCTTGTGACTTAAACCCTAGATGGTTTAATCACAAATGCTCTAGGTTAAAAGGGGAACATAAAACCGCACTAAAACAAAAACCCAGGGATAGTGACAGGATTAGCCTTGTGAGTAAAGACTATAAAAAATCTGTGAAAGATAGGAAAAAGGATATATATGAGGGGGCATGGGAGAAATTAATTCAAGCAGCAGAGTTAAATGATCAGGCCCTCTTCTGGAAAACAATCCATCATCCTTATTTTAGTGAGAAAAACGCAGTTAAAATTGAAACCGTGGTAACCCCAGAAGACTGGGTATCCCATTATGAGAGTATCTTTAATCCAGATGCCCTGAAAATAGCTGATTGCAATAAGGGCAATTTCTTAATAGTAGAATCAATCGGAACTCCATTATTAATGCCAGAAGAAGTTCGATCTGCACTACAAAAAAGCGCCAATGGTAAAGTTGCAGGCGCGGACGGCGTTCCTATCGATGTTTTTAAACATAACATGGATTTTTGGGTACCTACTTCATCGAATGTTTTTTATTCTATTCTCAATGGTGTCTTACCGGCCACTTGGGTCGAAAGCATCATTGTCCCTATTTTAAAAACAGGAAATAGAGGCAAAGCTAATTGTTACCGTCCGATATCACTTCTTGATGGCCCCTCTAAAGTGATGGGTCGTATAATGTTAGAAAGACAGAGGCACAGTATGGCTTCAGGAGAGGTATTGGGACAGTTGAACAATGCTTAAACCTAGAATTATTAATAGGGAAGTATACTTTAGCAAAGGACCGGGTACTCCACTCATGTTTTGTTGATCTAATATGTGCCTTTGACCTAGTCAATCACCAAAAATTATGGCAAACGCTAAAAGGATTAGGGGCACCCATTGCTATAATAGAATACTTGTTCCAGATTTATAATATTTTAACTTCTAGGGTACAGTTCGGTAAAATGAGGGAATGCACCCCGGATTTTAGAGTCACGCGTGGTATTAGACAAGGTTGCTTGTTATTTTCTCTTTACATTAATAATATAGACCTTTTCTTACAAAACCTATTTGCAAATGCACCGAAAGTAGGAACATGCCCCAAGCCAGTATTACTATATGCAGACGATGCTGTCCTAATTTCTAGGACAGCAAATGGGCTGCAACTCCTAATAGATAACTTCACATTGTACATGACAGAAAAAGATTTACGGTTAAACCTAAAGAAAACATTTGTCATGACATGTGGGAGTAACAAAATTAAAACTACGCAATATCATGTGGGTAGGATTATTATTTACAGAGATTTATCTATTTCATATTTGGGGATGCTTGTTAATAGGAATGGTTCATGGAACACACACATTGAAATGTCCAACATGACATTTTTAAGAATCACAGAGTCCATTTTTAGATTTTCTACGAAATTAGGTAATAAACCCATCCGCAAAATCCTAACCTTGTACTGGAGCAAATGCGTCCCAGGGGTCTGCTATGGGGCGGCTATCTGGGGGAGAGCTAATACGGCCTCCCTACAAACCCAGGAAAACAATTACTTTAAAAGATTGTTGGCAGTCCCTAAGGCTACAGCCAATTATATAGTCCACAAAGAATTGTGTGTCCCTTATCTTAGTGGCACAATAAATATGGCTGGCCTGACATTCTGGAGAGGGATATGGGCAAAGGAGGAAACAAAATGTATCCAATAAATAATAGTGGATTGCCTAACACTAGACTGCAGCAGGAAAATACCATGGCTGGAATATATTTTTAATCTGTTAACACGATGCAAAGTAGAATTTGATAAAAGGAAACCTACATCCATTCTAGAGCTCGGTAAAAAGCGACCTGAAGCTCAAATATCCAAATGTTATGGAAAATGAAAGGAAAAAGATTGCCATAAAAAAAATATAGTGTTGCCTCTTACTGCGAAGGATCATTTACGATGACATTACAGCCCTATTTAATGCTGGTTAGAAATACACAACACAGATTTTACCTAACCAGATTAAGGCTAGGGACATTATACTACCTGTTTGCATTCCCAAAAATTAAAAATGGGGCCTTAAACTACCAAAATACCAATGTGATGGAAAAACAATGCAATCCGCGTTGCATTTCATTTTGTTCTGTAGTTTTTATAGGGATATCCGAAAAACAATTTGTAAGGCCCTTTTTATCGAATAGACTTTATAATTATAAACAAACTTTTAATTTTATTTCTAGTCTGGGAAACCTGAAAATTATAAACTCTTTTATTAGATATGTGCAACTTGCTGTTAGGAAAAGAAAGGACTATGCACATTTAGTTGCACTATCATATGAAATAATGGATGAAAATTATTAGACCCCCTCACCTTAGCATTTACATAGAAACAAAAACGTATTTGTATTTCATGTAACCCCTTGTCTGTATTTTCCCCTATACTGTCTAGCTGCTGTTTTATGACAAGATGAGACATCATGCACTTTATATATGTATATGCACCAAGTATGCATTAACATTACAAATTAGTATGAACCCCTTGTTCAAATAGTTTTGTGGGGGTGAGGCAAACTAACATGGCCGATTGGACGTGAGACCGATCGGCTCCGTCCTGGGCCCTATTGAATACATGACAAGAGGGCATTGTAGCAGTTTGGCGGCCGCGGATTTTGAATGCGGCAGTAACGCTGTCTGGTGTGGGCGGACCTTGAGGCTTTGGGAGACGCTTGGTAGTGTCCCGAGAAGCAAAGGTGGCTCGGCCGCGCCGCAGAAAATGGCGGACTCCTAGGCTCAACCAGAGAGAGCGCGGGGCTGACGGACCCCCGCGGCGCATACTCCGTAGTCGTTGCTGTGGGCGCTCATGGGGGTACGTGTCTCACCATACTGTTCCCAGTTGCTACTAGTGACAGCCCGCGGCGAGAAAAGGGTCTGCCCTGGACCAGCTGCGGAGAGCTCGAAGATGGCGGGCGGACATGAAGAGCGGACTGCGACCGTGCGACCTAGGAGGCTCAACTAAGGTTGAACATAGTGTCAATAGTCTGAAAACTCCTGCAATGAAGTTAATATTGGACTGCTGACAAGTGCTACGACCGGCGAGACCCCCCCCGTGCAGACCGTGTGAGTTTTACAAGCACTCTGGGGTCCTTGCAGTGCCTCAGGGGTATATCTGAAGGCCCCGCTTCCCACAAGTGTGCGCTTGCAGAGGAGCTATTGGGAAAATGCAAGCCATAGAGGGGGGCTCTTTGATCCATTCTGAGGCTGCTGAGCAGAGTGGTGCCTGACCAGAACATGGCCGCCACGATGCCTCCTTGGATGTGTAAGTGTGAACTACGAGGGATTTCCAAGTAGGATTAAGCACCCACAGGGACAGTCATCACAGAGCACAGCGGCAAGTGCTGGGAGGCATCGTTTCTTGACTCTGCTGACTCTTAGGGCCTCAGGAGAGGTGCTGAAAGTGTGCTGTCAGGGCGCTTGGAGTGGGGGAGCAGGTGAACCCAGGAAAGGAAGAGAGAGCGCAGGAGTCTCTGTTAGCGACATCCAAGAAGGAACAGATTTGAAGGGTGTGAGGGGCGGCCGCGCCCTGACCTAGTGAAGGGCCCCCTATGCCGCCCAAGAAGAACCTCAACAACAGGGTTTCCAACTACTTCTCCTCGGCTGGAAGGGGGACGATGGAAGAGGGAGCGACTATGGCACCGACCCGAGAGGATCTCCTGTCCTCCCTGCGTAACTTCAAGTAAGAACTACGAAGCGAGCTTTGGGCGGACATTAAGGCAGACATAGAAGCCTCCTTTGAGACCTTCTGTGCGGAGATGCACGAAAAACTGGTCTCTATTCATGCAGATGTCAACTCCATGGGTACAGGTACTCTCGATCTGGAAGCGCAGCAACAGGAGGTGGCGGGTAAGATTAAGCTTTTGGAAGACAACAAAGCCAACCTTCGCAAGCAACTACGCAATTCATTGCTCGAATGTGAAGATTTGGAAAATCGCTCATGTCGAGATAATATAAGAGTCCGAGGCCTTGAGGAGGATTGGGTCTAGATTTGGAGACGTTCATGGTGGGCCTCTTCTCCTCTGCCCTCGGAGAAGATGGTCCTTAGGTTCGACTGGAAAGTGTGCATAGAGTTGGCCCGCGCCTACCAGGGGAGAATTGGCGCCCACGTGATGTCCTGGCTAAATTCAGCTCATTCAAAATAAAAGAACTTGTCCTACAGAAGGCCAGGACCTTGGATCCACTCACCTTCAAACACCATGTGTACCCTCTACCAGGACGTAGCACAAGCCACTCTCCTGCGTCGTCAGCAGTTCTGACCTGTCACTGAACACCTAAGAGAGAAAAATGTGAGGTACCGTTGAACATGCCCATTTGGGATAGCCTTGATTTGGCAACACTGTGTGGAACTAACGGAAGCGGCAGCCCTGCTTGGCTTGGAACTTTCCAAAACTTCATTGGATCATGACAGCGAAGGCCGACCTGATCGTCGCAATGGCAGACAATGGCTTAGACTGGGGAGGAAATCTACCAAAGCTCCAGAATGAGGCTTCGGATCTTAAAGACAAGTGAGATCCCAGGACTTGGTGCGGCTGAAGCGATGGCATTTCTCACTCGTTGCTCTCTTGTGCCCACGAGAGGGTAGGGTTGGGAGTTTTGGGGATCTGAATGGAGCTGAGGACTCGCAATTTCCACAAATGGGGGTGATTGGGCTGCCCTGACTTCAAGCAAGACTTCATTCCACTGCCTGACTCGGCCACCACATGAGCTATACGTCTCTGTACACTTAAGTTGGGAGGTGTCTTACAATCACATGGAGATGGGAGGCCTGCTGGGGTTGATCTGTGAAGGCCAGGACCAGTCCGGTACTGAAAGTTGGAGTTGTTCACCTGGGATACTGTTGAACTTACTCGCTGTAGGGTTCTATATCTTCGTTAATGATTATGTGGTTTGGGGGGGAAATAATGTCAACAAGTAATGAATGCCTTGTTTTTTTTCAGATGTGACAAGGGCGGAGGGACGGGATTTGGTAATGTTACTAGAGTGTGATCTGGTTAGGGAACTCCCCTCTAGGAGGGGGGCTCCACTCACTCATTTTACTTGTTTGTTGTGGCTTTTACTTTCCGTTCGATGTCATAGTGCTTTTATTTTTACTACTTTTGGGTGGGGATGAAGGGGGGCTCACTAGTGGGTTGGGTCGTTGGAGACAGTAATTCTAGGGCAACAAGCTCCCTCACGTACTCATGGCGGTTAGGGTAGTGTCATGGAATGCTAGGGGGTCGAATTCACCCAACAAGAGGCTGAGATTCTGGAAGTACATGACTGACCATAACGTCCAAATAATAGCTCTTCAAGAAACGCACCTCAAAATATTTGAAGATCAGAGATTGCGGCATAAGGCTTACCCTCACATATACAGGTCTTCACATTCTACGAAATCTAATGGGGTGGCACTATTGTTCCATACAGGGGTTAAATTTCAGGCTCAAGATACCAAAACGGACAAAAATGGGAGGTTCATCATGGTCAGGGGGGAGCTTCGAGGGTGCCCATGTACATTTGCTGCGCTATAGGCAACTAACACAGGCCAACAGGACTTCATCCTCTCCTTCCTCATGTCTCTTGAAGACTTTGCTCAGGAGGGCATACTGCTCCTGGGGGACTTCAATTTAGTCTGGGACTTGGACAAAGACATTTCGTACTCACACCGAGCTCCAGGGGGGACATTTGGTAAGGCAATGCGCTCACAACTTCAGCACTTGGGGTTGGTGGACGAATGGAAAGATGCCCTTCCCACAATGAAGGACTACTCGTTCTTTTCGCACTCTCATAGAACATACTCTCGTATAGATTACATTTTCCTGAGCCAATCCCTGTTACCATCTGTTCTATAAACACAGTTTCACCCCATTTGTGTATCGGATATTGACCCCTTGGAGTTGACAAATACTCTGCCAAACCCACGCCCTAAGCACGCTCGTTGGTTCTTTCCCAACTTTTTATGCAGGGAGAGACTCCTTAGAGACGAACTTAGACAGACTATAAAAGGGTAACTCGAGACGAACGATCCGAAGGACACCTCTCCCTCCACCACTTGGGATGCTCTCAAAGCGGTAATCTGGGCAAGTGCATCGAAATGGCCACGACGTTACATTCCTAGCATTGTGCGGATTGTCTTCAGCTAGAAAGTGACCTAAAATCTGCGGAACAGGCACACAAGGCCCAACCCTCAGTTATGACCCTTCGGAAAGTTACAGCCCTAAAAGGGAAGTTACAGGCCATTTATACAAATAGAGAGGAAAAATTTATCTTAAGGTTACATTCCAAGGGCTACGAGAGTGGGAACAAGGTGGGCACCTTATTGGCTCATAAATTACGGGTCAAACAGGAGCGAGAATACATCAAACACATTGTAGATGCCAAAGGCACTTCCCGCAGATCAGAGGAGGGTAAAGCTAAAGCTTTTGAGGATTTTTATAGGGCCCTCTATACCTCAGAGTCCTCAAGGACGAATGACCCCTCGGGCTACTTGGCCTCACTTTACCTCCCTCAGGTAGGCAGGCTCACCAATGAAGAATTGACGCAACCCATTTCAGCCAAAGAAGTGCAAAAAATGATTGATTCCCTAAAACTCCAGAAAACCCCTGGTCCAGACGGATTCTCAGTCAACTTCTATCGCACTTTTGCAACAGGAGCTTCTCTCCTTTTGGACTACATTATTTAATTTCATAGCCTCCTCGCAGAGGGTGATTCCTTCGATGGGAGAAGTAATAGTGGCTGTACTACCTAAGTCGGGCAAGGACCCGGCCCTATGCTCCTCTTAAGACCAGATCACCCTGCTAAATCTTGATGCAAAGATTTACTAAAAAATGTTGGCAACCCGTCTCGAAACTATCTTCCCCGCTCTTATAGATCCGGACCAGTCGGGGTCCATCAAGGGGAGACAAACCCACGATAACTTGAGGCGTATCATTCACATCAATGAAAAAGCTTGCAAGAAGAATATTCCTACAGCGCTTCTCTCGCTGGATGCCGAGAAAGCCTTCGATCACGTGGAATGGTTCTTCTTATTTAAAGTGCTTAAACGATTTGGCCTTAGCGACACTTTCACTGGAATGATTTGCGCTAACTATCACTCTCCTAGCTCTCGGGTCCTGGTTAATGAAGTGGCATCCTCCCCCTTTCAGCTGACCCGAGGGACACTACAGGGTTGCCCTTGATCCCCCCTCCTCTTTGCCTTGAGCATTGAACCTTTGGCACACAAAATCAGGGGTAACGCAAAGATCAGGGGTATGCGCTTTGGCACAGATGATCATAAGATCTTGTTGTTTGTCGACGACGTGCTTCTTCCGGTGACGGAACCCCAGGTTTCCCTCCCGGCCATTCAGGCGGAGCTGAAGACGTTTGAGGGGGTGGTAGGTTTTAAGGTAAATTTCCTTTTTAATGAACCTGACAATACCCAAAGATGATTGGCGAAGGATTGAAGGGATGTAGCTTTTCCGAGGCACCTCCAAAGAAATCCCCTATTTGGGAGTTAAGCTAACCCCACGTGTGTGGGACTTATATCAGGAAAACGTCTCCCACCTAGTGCGGCAGCTAAAGTGCGACTTGGTGCAAGTGGAGTGCGGCTTATATCACTTGGCTAGGCAGGATTAAAGCAGTCAAAATGAATGTTCTTCCCTGATTACTTTATCTTTTCTAAGGGCTTCCTATTCCAGTGGAGAGTGGGCTCTTTGGGGAACTGCGAATTATGTTGACCAAATTCATGTGGAAGGGAAAGAGAGCAAGACTTCCGTATAGACTCCTCATTAGATCAGTGCTCATGAAAAGGTCAACTTGTCATGGGTTTTACCTGCCCTGTGCTTAGGACGAGTTGACCTTGTCATGAACCTATGCAATTCAAGGAATGTCAGCACAGGAAGGGGAAAACCCCTTAGCAGCCAAGGTGTCAAGTGTCTCAGAAAAGCATTGGCTCCACATAGACCAACAGATAACTGGGCGCACAATCTGGGATTTCCTCTGGAAACCAAAAAGGGACAGACCACCCCATGCCTATATTAGCACCCCCACCTCCACCACACTCAAGGTCTGTGACACACTCACCTCCAGACTACAGCTCACAACTTTTCTCTCCCCTGACACGCCTATACACTTTAAAGCTGCGTTCCCCCATGCCTTAGAGGAAGGGCCTTTTGAGGCATGGCGGAAGGGGGGGATGTCTCATGATCTCACACTTGCTTGGGGGGTGAAGCTCCTCTCCTTCCAGGATTGCAAAAACACAGTTGACATTAACTAATAACGAAGAATACCACTACTTGCAATTGAAACACTGGGTACAGCAACCTCTGGTACGCCAGGCCGACACCAGGGAACTACTTCCCTGCAAAAGGTTCGCTCAGTCAGGATCCTCTTCCAAGGGGAGTATCTCCTTTAATATGCTCTTATTCAAGCATTGAGTCCCAGGGTTACGCGACGCTACAAACACTTCTGGCATAATCTGTCGGAAGCCCCATTAGAAGATAAGAAATGGGAATATTTAAGTAGGGATATAGTGAAATTCAATCGTTCTATGTATCGCCGGGAGGCACACTATTAAATTATGTACGATTGGTATCTGCACCCTCAGAAACTACACTCGATTTTCCCAGGATCCTCCGATAGGTGTTGGAGAGGGTGCAGGCTTCTAGGTGACTTCTGACTCATCTGGTGGGTCTGCCTGTCATTAAACTTTTCTGGAAGGAGATACTGTCCCAAATAAAAAGTATTCGATGTTACCCTATTCCCCAGTCTATGGAACAGGTTTTGTTGGGGGTTCAGGACCAACGCCTGAAAAGACAGACACAGTGACAAATCCGTATTGTGGCTTTGCGTTTGGGGGATGCCAAAATGGCAGTAGCTGCGGCCTGGAAGAAACAAGAGGCACCTTCCCTAACCCAGTGGCACGCAAGTTTGTGGCGGGCTCTGGCTTTAGAGCGACTGACTGATATCGTAGAAGACAACAGGAAAAGTGTTGATCACATTTGGTCAACATTAGCCAGCTAACCTTCAGAGGGGCTCCATTTGACAGCTTGCAATCCGAGGCTTAGGGCCCTCCACCTATTCCTCATCTAACTACCTAACATAAAAGGGAGGTATCCATACTGCTCTGAGAACCTGAGCGATGACTCCGACACTCTACAAATCGCGCCCATTCACCTTTGCTTTTTATTTGCACCATGACATTGTTGATTTTTTTTTCTTTTCTCCTTCTCTTAGGATTAATTAAGTTTCCTTTTCATGTTACTCTCTAGAAAGGGTTGCCGGCAATTAGCCTACATTTCGGGATACGCAACATGCCCTGTTGAAACTGTGTCATGTATTTCAATGCTCATCCGCGAGGACTCGAGAGAAAACTCTAGTTTTTACGAATGATCTGTACACCAGGGCGGATGATTATATTGAGAATTGTTGCATTTGTAATGCTTTCAACGCTCTCCCTGAGAAAAATGTCAATAATTTTTTTTTGAAACAAATTGTTTTGTGTAATAAAATGAGTTTATTATAACTTTTAAAGACTCCTTCACAATATCTTGATGCCCTCTTTTGCATGAGTATTAATTACATTTTTATTAAACGTTGTCATTTTTAATCTGCATAAATATAATCTGCTATTTTAATGATTTAACTGTGATGTAATATGCTTTTATGGTGATTTTATTTGCACCCAATAAAGCTTACTTTGAAAACATTTTGACTTCAACTTCACTTGCTTGACAACAGACATGTTACCCACCCACACAGGCCAAAGGCTTTGTGGAATGCACACAGGTGACCCTTGTCCCAGAGCTATTCCGGTGCTCCACAAAGATATATTAATTGAATAAATTGCAGATGAGGAATCACTTGGCATGCTAATACTTTTGGACTTTTCAACTGCACTCCACACTAGAACATCCTAAGTCTCCATAACGTTCAGACAAGCATACCAGACAGTTTATATTCCTCTTCGGGGAACACACCTAAAGCATTAGAATGGGAAAACTCCACCGCCATCTACAATGTCTCATGAGGAATCCAACAACAATCCCTTAACATCTCTTCTTTTTAATATCTATATAAAACCGCTAATGGAACTGATCCGTTCCCACTAGGTCACATCGAATGGCATGAAGTTACACCTTTAAGTACTGATGCAGCGCAAAAATGCATTCTTCATTATAGTCACATGTGTAGGCTGCATCCGTATACATTCTTTATTGTGTTACCCTAAGTGTTAGAATACTGTAGCGTGATAACATATACGTGATTTATTTGGACCATTATGGACAATGCAAAGGATTAATGTGAAATAATCAAATATAATCAGCAGAAAGCACTAACACAAGCACTTGTGTTATGCAGCTGACAACCATTTATTGTTGAATGTGTTTATTAATTGTGTCATTTTATATGTAGGTATGAATATTAATCGAATGGGTCTTGATTCTATGTAAGTTCGTAAAGTTCATGTTCCATTTCTCTTATGTTAGCTGAATTCTGTAGGCCTGAAAAGCATTTTCCCTGGAAGCTCTTGCAATAGAATTAATAATTGAATTCCATGTGCACGTCAGATTCTGTTCTTTCTAATGTTTCTGTTGCAGGAGGAAGAATCATCCATGTTAGTCTGAATAATGTCTTTATTTTAGGAGTTAAGTGACGAGAGAAGGGGATACTCTGAGCATTGATACTGATAATGGGGGACAGTTGTACTTTCTCATCGGAGAAAGCCTGGGAATCAAGGTCATCTCACCGCTGCTCTGGAGCACTGCTGCCCAATGGAAAAGTACCTATGAGGATGTGGCCTGACCAAATGGCGTGATTTGTGAAGGATTCTGGGTAGCCATCTGTGCTATTGATGTATCGTAAGTAGGGAAAGAGCCCCGCACACTTCTTCTCTGCAGAGAGAGAGAGAGAGAGAGAGAGAGAGAGAGAGAGAGAGAGAGAGAGAGAGAGAGAGAGAGAGAGAGAGAGAGAGAGAGAGAGAGAGAGAGAGAGAGAGAGAGAGCAAGCATCTTAGCACAAGCTCTGTATCTTCATGCTACTTGACCCATCAAATTTGGGAAGACTTCTAAGGAAGACCTCACATGCTGACACCTTAAGTAATTTTGCCTTGAAAATGCTTATTTAGGGATGTCACGTTAGTGCTAGTGTAGGGACAGATTAATGCTTTATTCCCATGAACTTTCAATGCAGGGGTACTTGGACGTTTGTTCCCTGATCTTCTGAATCCTGATTCTCGAACTAAGCATCTTGTGCATGTTGCACCGCCTTTATTTCATTTTTAGGTTTGGCTTTGTATTAGTTCTCATTTTTAGGGGTCTGTACGTCCAGTTATTTTTGGCTTTGTAATAAACTAAATAACCTAAATTGGCGGTATGTGATTCTTGAGAGCCTTAAGATTCGGAATTGATAAAATTGACCTGCTTACAAATTCTCCCTCCCACACTATTGTATTGTAAGTGCATTTATATAGCGCTTACTACCCCTGATGAGACATCAAAGCACTTTTTCGGCAAGTAGCTCTCTACTTCAGAACCCATAAGGGATTAGTGTTGAATTAGTATAGTGAAATATGAAAGTGATTTAAGTGATGGATAGGTTAGTCAATTATCTCTTTCAGAAGGATAGAAGAGGGGAAAAAAATGTTGTATTTATATAGCGCTTGTTACCCCTGATATGGTGTTGAAGCACATTTTTTTGGGGCGACTAGCATGCTTCTCCGGAAACCCATAAAGGATTAGTGGTTTATTAGTATAGTGAAATATGAAAGTAATTTGAGTGGTGGATATTAGTCAGTTATTTGGAGTGAGAAAGATAGCAGAGGGATAGAAGAGGGAAAAAAGGTTTGCTTTATATAGAGCTTGTTATCCCTGATGGGGTGTTGAAGTGCTTTTTTGGCTAGTAGCACAATACTCTGGAACCCATAAAGGATTAATGTTGAAAATTAGTATAGTGAAATATGAAAGTAATTTGAGCGGTGGATATGTTATTCAGTTATTTGGATAGAGAAGGGTAGCGGCGGGATAGGAAAGGTAAAAGAGGTTTGCATTTATATAGCGCTTGCTACCCCTGATGAGGTTTTGAAGAGCTTTTTTGGCGAGTAGCACGCTACTCCGGCACCCAAAAGATTTGTGTTGAATTGGTTTAGTGTAATTTGAAAGTAATTTGAGCGGTGGATATTAGTCAGTTATTTGGATTGAGAAGGGTTGGGGAGTGATACAAAGGGTAAAAAGGTTTGCATTTATATAGCGCTTGTTACCCCTGATGGGGTGTTGAATCGCTTTATTGGTGAGTAGCGCACTACTCACAAACCCATAAAGGATTAGTGTTGAAAATGAGTATAGTGAAATATGAAAGTAATTTGAGTGGTGGATATGTTTTTCAGTTATTTGAATGAAAAAGGGTAGCAGAGGGGTAGAAGAGGGAAAAAGGTTTGCATTTATATAGTGCTTGCTACCTTTAATGAGGTGTTGAAGCGCTTTTTTGGTGAGTAGAAAACATGAAGGATTAGTGGTGGAATAGTATAGTGAAATATGAAATTTGATAAGTGAACATGCTAGTCTGTTATTTTGACTGCAAAGCATAGTGGAGGGATAGAAGAGTGAAGGATTTAGACGTTTTATTTGGAGGTCATAGCAGTAGGAAGAGGCTTTGGGATGCGTAAAAAGGGAATGCGGAGGGAAAGTGTCAGAGGGAAGAGTTTAGAAAGGCTTGTTTTGGGGGATCGGATATATTAAAAGCGGTGTGAGATGATGCAAGGAGGGGTAGAGTATGGAAGAGTCTAGAAAGGGTTATTTTGGCGAGCATAGTAGCGGTTTGGGATAAATGAGAGCGTGTTTGCAGAGGATATATTGATAGAGGTATAGGGTGAGAAATAGGGTAGTTCTTTGGAAAGGAAAGTAGAAAGAAGTTTGAGATGAGTTAGAAAGTTGGGGTAGAATATATATTGAGAGAAGTGTAGGGTGAGAAATAGGATAGAGCATAGGATAGCTGAATTGAAAGAAAGTGATAAATATATAGCTCTATAAGTACATGGAAAGTATATAGATGCATAAAGGAGGTAGGTATATGTAGATTGAAGATATTGATAGAGGTAAAGAATGAGAACTAGGGTAGTGCGTTGTAAATGCTTTTTTAGGAGAAAAAGTAAAAGTAATAAATTTATAGATCCAAGTACATGTAAGGTATATAGATGCATAAAGGAAGTAAAAAGAAGGATTAAATAAACTCTGGTTTTCAAAGTGCTATTGTACTCTAAAAATATATTTGTAACAACATAATTATTCTACATGTTTATACGAAGCAATACACAAAGATAGGTATATATCTATAGTAAAAACAAATGCTTATATACAGAGGGATATACTGTAAATTTCTGTTTGCGTATGGTGCTTATGTGGGAAGAGCCAATTCTTGAGAAGTTTTCTGAAGATAAGGTGGTTGTCCGTGGATCTTATGTTGGGGGTAAAGAGTTCCATAGTTTGGCTGCTTGAACAGAGAAGGATGAGCCACCCATGATTTATTTCTTGTATCTTGGGATTTGATCATGCAGAGAAAAAGTAACACCGACTCAAAGTTCTAGAGCAGATCTAGAATGTGGGAATTTGGTTCTTTCAGTATATTCCTCCCTATTGCAAGTCATTTGTAAATGCCTTCAAAGCACTGGAGTATTGATATGGGGTAATATTGTATCTTTGAAATGAAAAAAGTATTTATCTTCGTCAGTCAGTGATCACTTGTTCTAACAATGAATCAATAACCGCAGTGAATATTAAAGCATGCCACAAAAAACCCAATGCTAAAGACCATGAACATGGACCAAGATGTTTTGCAGGCTGATCTCCCTCCTATTATCCAGTACATATTTTCTCCAAACTGGGGTCACCTCATCACTTTTTGCCACCATGAAACACACATCTTCTCTTGTGATTCATAGTGGAGCCTGAGACTTCGTTGCAACACCAACACCATCTAAATAAACAAAAAAGAGCAAGAGTGAACCACAGCATTTTGCTAACTCGATTTCATTCCTCATGCAGAATTGAGGAAATAGAACTTGAAAGGGTCAGGTTATCCTATTAGGCCAAACAACACATCAAATATGACCACTTCCTCTTCAAAACCAGAAGTATGACCTGCAGCTTGCCCCCAGAATCTTTCCCATCACTGGGCCTCCTTTCGCATATCGATATGGCTGAATTGGAGAAAATCAACAAAAGCTACAACAGGGCATACCACACTTAGAGCTGATAATACTCAGGTCCATGATGATCTGTGGTAACCATGATGACATACTACTGCCTAAACACAGAGCAAGATAAGGATCGAAACTGGCTTTGCCATAAGGGGCCCAAAATTAAGGTCATGTACATAGAATCAGGCCAGAGAATCTAGATCAGTCCAGTTCAATTAGCATCCCACACTGAGTGTCATACACTCCCTCCAGTGGGGTTGATATGCTGAGCCATCAATGGCACAGCTTTGTTTTTCATTTTTCAAGCAAACAAAAGTGACAATGAACATATTGTAACATCCTTAGATCCATAAAGGTTTTTCTTGTTACTGTACCAACGAATCACTTGTCTTTACACTTGCTCGATTCTGCATCAACTACTATAAAGGAGTTTATTTACGACTCTATGACAATGATTAGTAAGCTATAAATAGTGAAATTTGAAAGACTACCTATCTCACCTTTGGCTTGAGAAAAACCATTCACATCTCACTTGTGCTGATGTGGAATCTTGGTGTGCGTTATCCATAAAGCCTTGCTCAGTGCCACGCCTGTTAAAATATCCAAACTGGTGCTGTCTTACCACCAAACAAGAAGCTTAAAGTGGACCACCTATCAGAAATACTGGGAAGGGAAAAGCAGTTCAGAGAAAGTTCAATGCACAATCAGACACTGCCTCTTCGGCTTGAGACAGATCACAGCAAACTACATTAATCACCCTCTTTGGCTGCCAAGCTAATTGACGAGACATAGTATAAGCCTCACCTTTTTTACGTAGAGCCTGTAAACGCGCATGTGCTGTTCTGATGCAGACTCATGTAGGGGCTTTCAGAAATCGCTTCAGATGCTCGCACACGCTGCATGTGTGCTTGTATTTTGGGCCCAGGCTATTGGCCCTTGCCTGCGTCTATCTAACAAAGACAGCAGGCAATTGGCCAAAGGCAGGCGCATTGCTCCACCCATGGCTATTGGTGGTGGTTACCCAAGCAGCCGCCATGTGGTTTCAATTATCGGGCCCGGATACGGGCACAATAATTAAAACCAGATGTCTCACTGTGGCGCTCGTGCTTGTGTACTTTCACGCAGGCTCCTCGCCCCCACCAACACCAAAAGGAAGCAGAGGCTGTTCTCAAATTCATGAGAGTTGCTGAGTTAAATTACAGTGCCCCGGGTCAGATGATTAACATTTTAAGAAGCTCGGTCATTACTCATTCTGATCCCGGGGCTGTTCGGTTACATATCCCGGCACGATCCGACCGTTTTTTTCCATTCACTGAAACACACACTCTGACTGACGTAGCACACACTACGAACACACCTCCACAATGCTGGAATCCAAGAGAAGGCACTGGACTGGACCACCTCCTTCCTCTCCGGCAGAACACAGAGCGTCCGCCTTCCCCCCTTCCGCTCCGAAGCCACTGAGATCATCTGCGGCGTACCCCAGGGCTCATCCCTCAGCCCAACTCTGTTTAACATCTACATGGCACCGCTCACCCACGTCGCCCATCGGTATGACCTCAACATCCTCTCCTACGCCGATAACACCCAGCAGATACTCTCCCTCACCAAGGACCCCCACACCGCCAAAACCAAAGGAATGAAGGCCGTTGCTGAATGGATGAGGAACAGCCAGCTGAAGCTGAACTCTGACAAGACGGAGGTCCTCATCCTCGGATCCAACCCTTCGGCCTGGGATGACTCCTGGTGGCCGACTTCACTGGGAACCGCTCCAACACCCACCGACCATGCACGCAAACTAGAGGTCATCCTCGACTCCACCCACTCCATGACTAAACAGTCAACGCCGTCTCCTCCTCCTGCTTCAACACCCTCCGCATGTTCCGTAGGATCTACAAGTGGATCCCCACTGAAACGAGAAGAACAGTCACCCAGGCCCTTGTCAGCAATAGGTTGGACTATGGAAATGCCCTCTACGCAGGAGCCTCGGCTATACTCATGAGACGGCTCCAACGCATCCAGAACGCCTCTGCATGCCTGATCCTCGACATCCCTCGCCGCAGTCACATCACACCCCACCTGAGAGACCTGAACTGGCTCCCGGTCAACAAGAGGATAACCTTCAAGCTCCTCACCCACGCACACAAGGCACTCCACAACTCCGGACCAACGTACCTCAACAGACGACTCAGCTTCTACACCCCCATCCGCCAGCTCCGCTCCGCCGACCTATCCCTCGCTACAGTCCCCCGCTTCCGAAGAGCGACCTCAGGTGGCAGATCGTTCTCCCACCTCGCCGCAAAGACCTGGAACACCCTTCCCATCCAGCTACGGCAGATCCAAGACCTGCTGACCTTCAGAAAACTCCTCAAGACCTGGCTTTTCGAGCAGTAGTAGCATTCCCCACCCCAGCGCCTTGAGACCCTCACGGGTGAGTAGTGCGCTTTACAAATGATATGATTGATTGATTGATTGACTGAAAGCAAACCTTCGCTCCCTGAGGCCTGACATGTCCCCCACCATATTTAATCAACGCGAAGCTAAACACTTGCAATCTTTGTTTTGTTTGCATGTTGCCTGTGTTCCTTATTTTCCCTCCCACCCACCACTTCTCCATGCTGCTGACACCCCTCTCCCCACCCTCACCATCATCCGCTCTTACTTACCAGATAGGTTAGGTAGCTTTCCTGGGCCATCGTTTTCCAATGTTTACAACGTCTATTTCAGTGACAAGGAGACAAATGCAAGTCCCTTCAGTGAGATCTTCTGTACTCCATCTGTAAATGTGCTGTACTTTTGAACCATATTTTCCTTGTATGGCTGGCTCCTCTGTGGTGCTGCTTGCTCATTTTGCTTGTTTGAAGAGTTATAAGCCTTGGAGACCCCCCTTTATTTCTTATCTCACTCTAGGGCCTAGGCGGATCTCTCCCCCACTTCCAAAGATAAACAATCTCTCTCCCAAGTGCACAGGAACCAGCTCTTTTCCGTCACATGAGTGATCTCTGCAGTTTCCTTTCTCCATAATACTGCAGATATTATATTTCTCAAGATAATGTGGCTAGTGAACATCGATCCAAGGTTTTAACTATCTGTGTGTTCTGTTTAATAGGGGCTCTCTGTTTACTTTGGCTTTTTCCTCACTTTCCCTATCCCACATCTCTTCTCTCACTCCCTAAATAGCTTTTTCACTCTCTCCCCTCCTCTTGCTCCCTCCCTTGCTCGCTATTTGTTTATCCACTCTGAGCATTTACAGTTCAATAGCTCTCGTATTGTTTAAAACGTTTCTGCCCTTCGTTCTCTGGTGGCCACAGGTGCCCCCGACGGTGGCGTGCCAGAATAGCACTTTTAGAATCCTGCCGAGAGGGTTGCTGCCGCAGGGTGTGTTCTCTTGACATGGGCTGGCTCACATGGCTGCGCCCCCAGTGTTACGCAGTCCCTTGCAGTGAAACCATCCTCTGCACACACAATTACTGATTGTTATCACCAGGAAAGCTGTGCAAGTTGCCGGGAGCTGGCGTGCCTGTGAACTTGATTGTCCAAGCATCCCTGCAACTGCATGTTTACCAACAGCTTCAATAGAGGGTCCAACACTTTCTCTTTGCTGCTTTTTGTTTCTTTTCTTTCTAGCCGCGGTTTTTTTGAGTTCTGGATTTCATCCAACATCCAAGAGACAGATGAGAATGCGTGCCAGGTCTCAGCTAGATTGTTACAAGGAACAAGGGAACCCAAAAGTAGCAATTGGTCTGGGACCTTTGGGAGTGTATAATGTTTCTAAAGACAATGGTCCTAAACATTAACAAGAATAGAAGAAACCAAATGAATAAAGACCAGGATTGAAATCTATATTTACTGTCCAGCCGGACAGGTTTTAATAGCATAAACAGTTATATGTAACCAAGTTGTTGAACAATTACCAAGCGGGACACAACCTGTGTCCAACTATCACATATGTGAAAACATATGACGTACATATAAGTGAGAGGCAAGGGAGGGCAGTCTGCGAGGTATACAGAATTACAACAGACAATTGATACAAAAGTACACTTTGTGTGATTTTCACAATACAGTATTTAAATCATCAAGTGTATACTGTCGACGACATTTCAATCCCTACTTAATATGGGATCATCATCAGGACATATTAATACATGCCTCAATGTTAAACAAGAAGACAATGTTGTCTAAAGGTACATGGCAAGGAAGCCGTTGCATATGATAACCGCTAAAGCGTTCCGAGGGTAAAGAACATATCATGGGCAGTAAAACTCCCGCATTCCGGTCTGTGGCGGTCGGGGTGACTGATGGTTCCGGTGGTACAGCGGAAGTCCTCCTCAATGGGAGTCTGCAACAACGGGCGAGACAGTATACACTTGATGATTTAAATACTGTATTGTAAAAATCCCACAAAGTGTACTTTTATATTAATTGTCTGTTGTAATTCTGAATAACTCGTATATGCTGTAACTTCAATCTTCCTTTACCTTGCTCTATGCTTCCTCTGCTACGCTTAAAGCCTGGCATGGCGGCACTTTACATACAAATTGTGCCTGCTTTCTATCCTGCTGTTTCTCTTTTAAAGAAGGGATAACTTTAGCTCACCTCTACTCACGGCTCCACCTTCACTTTCACATAATTGGTTTTATGCAGCTAAACTCGTACTCCGAAGTGCTGCCTCACTGTAACAGTCTGTCTCTTTTGCTAATGCCTCCTATCTCGCTTGGCTGTTGCGCTTTCATCGTGCTAAACATCGTGCATTCAGGCAAACATCAATCGAAATGTAAGTAGTGGCAGAGGTGAGCACCGCGCTTTACCATACAGCATGGCCCCACTCCTTTATTATTTGTGATGGCGCCGCTTTCACCTTGTGCACCTTGTTTGTGAAGGGCGCTGCTTTTACATTTAAGTGCGCCTTAATTGTTTGTGAACGGGGCTGCTTTCACTTTCTGATCACTGCCGCTTTCACTTTAAGCGGTACAAAAGGGAGTGGTGATGGACGGAGCATCTGAATCAATCAAACACTCACACCCAGTCAAAAGATCTGGGTTTAATCCATCACAGTTCTTTAGCCCACTCTGCCACCCCAGTTCAGACATGGCTATATGCAAATCAGTCTGGCCCTGTGCCTCATGGGAACAGTCCAGCCCGAACTGCCAAGCCATGTCTTCCCTGGACCGGAAACAAGCTTCCGAGGACCGATTTCTGGCATTCCAGCCGTCTTCAGCCCGGCTTGCTTGAATCCAGTGGCAAAGTGAGCAAGGGACTCACGTCTGAGCATACCCTGCCACACTTATGGCGGCCAAAAGCGGTACAAAAGGGGGTGGTGATGGAGGGAGCATCTGAATCAATCAAACACTCACACCCAGTCAAAAGATCTGGGTTTAATCCATCATTAAACCCAGATCTTTTGACGGCTGGAATGCCAGAAACCGGTCCTCGGATGCTTGTCTCCAAATATCCTTCTAGGATTGCCACTAGGTAAAGATGAGAATGCAGATGGAAAAACGCCCGCATAAAGGAACTGTGGATAACTGCCTTTGTGAAAAGGGGATCCACTGGGTCCGTGTAGAGATGAATTTACAAAATGAAAGGAGTCTAAGAAGTGACTGGTTGTAAATGTCTTCAATTGCAGAATGACTAGTCACCTGTTCCAGTCAGATCCCAAAGTGAGGTTCGAACCATGACGAACTGCCGTACTACTAATGTTATATATGTGATCCGTTGTCCATGCGACCTCCCCTATGTGGGGGAAACTGGACGTGAGTGTCGCATTAGAATAGGAGAACACAAGTCCAACATTAGAAATAAAAAAACATCGGCCCCCATTGTTACCCATTGGCTTGAGAAATGTCACACTGAACAAGATCTAAGGTGGTTCATACTTGAAAAGATAAAGGCCAAACCTGGAATAGACCCTGTTAACCTCCGCAAGAAAAGAGAGCTCTTCTGGATCTTTATGATGAACTCGGTCACCAAGGGCCTGAATGAAGAATGCCCTTGGCATCATGCCTTTATATAAATCCCTTTCCCGTTGACCTATTAAATATGAATTTGTATCACTCTGAAATAGGTGATGTTTCCTACCCTAGCTCCGAATATGAATTTTGTCCTGAAACTAACTGTGAATCCGTTTCTATTTTAAACAGCACTTATTCAAAAAATATTTCTTATTTGTCCTTTCTCCTTTTATTCAATGAAGTATTATCTCTCCTCAAGATGATGCACTATGTTAGAATCCCCTGTTCCATGTTAATTTCTGTACCCTGTACACTCTTGAATTGGATTCTAAACTTTACGTATCCAATGCTGTGCCGCTTTTCTCGAGACTATTGAAATGTCACTCCACTGTAAGATGGCGCCTCATATCAGCTATCCTTGCCTGCTGTTAAGGAATACTGCGCCGCGTTCCTCAAGACTATTGAAATGTCATTCCACTTTAAGATGGCGCCACATATAAGGAACCCTTGCCTTCTGTTAATGTATATAGGTCCGATATTTAGCGGAATCCAGTGAAGCCATACACCAATCCAAGATGGCGCGCAATGTCAGGAACTCTTGTCCGTTGTTAACTCTTATGCCGAGTACTCAGCTGAAATGGATTTCTATCCCGACATATATAAAATGGTGCCGGTGCTCTTGAGGCAATAGCTACATCGAACCTCACCGGACCAGAACCCTGTACCCCGCTGTCTGGAGGCACAGCGGTCGAATATCACTGCGGTAAGCCTTTTTCCCATATGCGCCCCTTCAAAACCTGGGTCTTGAATATATCTGATCTATCCTGCTCTTTTGCCTAGCAGGGATTCACCCTTTGCTGAATCGACCTCCCGCTACTGTGTGAAAACTTTTAATCATTCCCCGGGACCTCCTTGATAGCAGTAACCCAGCGTACCAGACACGTTTGGATCTGCACCTTATACCACAGGTGAGCGCGTTATCGCGCTGTTAAAACAACCCATCTCGCTATGCGGACCAGATCGATTTGAGTGTTGTGTGCACCCTTGTACCTTAGCTCTATCCCGAACCTCATCGGTCTAGCGATTTGTTTACTCCCTATGTGAGTGTTTCATTCACCCGTTTATACTTAGCACTATAACGAATTGTATTTACTTAATGAGTGCGGCCGCTATTTTGACCACATCAGGTCCATATTTTTGAATACCCGGAATACACTAATCGCCTTATTTTGTTTCTCTCTCAGTCGTTGATCCCCTGGGATATGGGCCTAGAACGAACCACAACTTGACTCGCGGATCGCGCCTCTGCGTTATAAAGGTACTGAATGTTTCATACATATGAAGGATATGGTCATCCTCTAGTTGTATATTCTCCCATTTAATTCCAACCTAGCCCAGGTAGTTACCATAATCATATGCACGTATAAGATGGTAGGAAGGCCTAACTTCGCTTTATTATTCATACGAAGAATATGGCCAACCTCTCTTTTTTTATATACTCTTCCGTTTAAATCTAGTTAGCCCAGGCAATCACTATAACCTCATGCGTGTATGTGACGGTAGGAAGGCCTAACTTCACTTTATTCAATATATCAGGACTATATCCATCCCTCTATTTTATCATCCCTCTATTTCCCATCCCTTCTGTTATCTGAGTAGGACGCCACTTTAACCAGCAGATCACCCCTAACTAACATAGGGAAACCCTTTCTTGATGTTTGGTCTAAATACTACTCCATCTGCTCTTCTTGTCTGACATGATTAGGAAAGGAAATAGGACTCTCTTCTCGGCTGACTAGAGACTCCTTTTGACAGACTTGAAAAGTGTGGACCATCTGAACCTCTAATCCGGTTGAAGTTTCTTTCCCCTCAGGTATGAACCATATCATGGGAATGTATGAAAATGTTGCCTGTAGCTATATAGAGGGGAATTGGAAACTGGAACTATCAACACTATGTTTCTTTCCCTACAGAACCTGAAATTATTTTTGTATCAAACCCTGACCTTTCTCACTAAAGAACCTTTTCACCATAGAGATTCATTCACGTTGGGAAGGATTTCACTGTGATAGACCTATGGATGAATCATGAATTGAATAAACAAGGTTGGCATCTTAATACTCTAGCCACCTTGATTTTGACCACTATGTTCTCTCACCAATGTTTCAGATTTTTTTTTTAAATATGTCTAATGACTGGTCTGTGATAAATATACGTGAATGAATGATGGAATGCAGGAAATGTTGAATGACGATTCTTTTGCCCTCACCTGGGTCCATATCTCTTGTCTGACCCCCACTCCCCGATTGTGGGGAGGTATATCCTGTGAGTAACATGATGTCATCGAAGCCATGACAATAATATCCTACAGACTTGTTGTAATAATAATGTATTAAATATGAATTAGACTATATAATCATCTAATATTAAGAAATGTGTTTGATTTTCAGCTTGTATGTTCCCCTCCTTGGTCGTACCTGTTGCAGGCTCTGTAGTACCTATATGATTGAATTGTATGAATGTTTGAGAGTATGAATGATTCCCTGAAGATATGAATGCTTGATATGTCCCTATAATTATCCAGGAGTGAGTGGAACATTGACTAGTACGAATATATCGTTCTCTTCCAAAATGATATGAAATTTTGCTGCCTATCCTTTTTGCTGAATCTTGTGTATTTATATATTGAATGTATCTTAGAAATATCAGATTCTATAAAAATAAAATATATATATATTTTACCCAAAAAAACTATAGATTGATGTATAAGTCTTTGATGTCATTGGCTTTGATGTTTATTTAATGTTACTCCATAAGTAGCAGTTTTGGATCCCTTAGAGGACCATTTGTGATTTTCCTTGGCAGGGTTTTGTTTTTTCTATTTTGCTCGAACCAGTAAGTTGGCTGCTGCTAGCTGGCAGGAAGGACCTTTACCTTCCTAGTCTGACGATAAAAAAATAAAACATTTGTTGAAACTCAAACCATTGTGTGCCACTACTTCAATTTGGCAGTGAGCGCCACCGGCAACATCTGGACCAACACCAGGGTGAAGAGATAAAGGAAAGCACTCCACACCTTGCAAATGAGGAAAGGAATTGACCTATTGTTGCATCTGCACTAAGTAAGGCACCTCTTAATTTTGGCATAGTGATTCTGAAAGAAACACCTGTACGAAATTAGAATAATTGATCTAGCACCTGCTTATGTTTATTTTGATCATGCCATCACGTGCAACTAACACGCTGCACAGAACTCGCCATATAAAATTGTAACCTTTTACAAAACAACCCTGAGACTATGCTCATGGAACATCAATGGGCTGAACAGTAAGGTAACCGATGCTGAATTCCTAGTATATTTAAAAACCTTTGACATTGTCCTTCTGCAGGAAACATGGTCAGTCTATCCATACCATCTGCAGTGGTACACTTGCTTCCACACTCCAGAACTGAGGAAATCCAAATATGGTCACCTATCAGGGGGCCTAGCCACCTACGTTGAAATAACATAATTTGATATCGCACAAGAAATTGTATCTCTGCTACCATCAGTAAACTCAGTCAAGATCCAATTTAACCTCAACGGCTCTAAGGATGAAGTGCTAGTGGTCAACACATGTATAAATCCGAAACGGAAAAAACAAGAGTCAAAATACCTAATCGAACACCTGCTCTCTATTATAAGCTCGCATAATACCTCCAAACTCATCCTCTCTGCGGATCTAAACCAACAAATACTAGGCACATCACCAAACGACATACAGGTTCAGCCTTTATACTTAAACATACCAGCCCAAACCAAAAGCAATCACGGCAGTCCAACCAAGATAGGGAAAGTGCTGCTAGATGACCTGGAGCACATCAGTCTAAGGGCACTAAATGGAAGATTTATTGATGATTCAACTCCGGCCGCCTTATTCTACTCGAAAACTGCTACCTCCACCATAGACTATACTCTAGTCTCCTTTTCAATTTTTCAACATGTATCAGGATTCCACTTAGGAGACAAAGGGGACAGTGAATACCGGCCACAGGAAGTTTCAATATAAGCAATTCCGCACAAACTGATGCTTAATCCAGTTGGCAGGCAGGCATGCATGCCACACAATAAACTTAAAAAGAATAAAGTCTCCCTAGTAAATCCTGGGGAGGTTCTCCTGGCTGCACAAACACTGTTACGTGATCAGAGCAATGTTAATGTTAATGTTAAACAGAATTTATAGAGCGAACGGCTACTCGATAGAGTGTCCCGGCGCTAAGAGAGAGGAGACAGGAGACTTGAAAGCTCAGAAACCAAGAGGGGCTAATACATTACAGTAATTGTTGAAACATCTAGATTTTTAGCTGTTTCCTAAAAGCCAACATGGTTGTGGCCTGCCTAAGTGGTAGTGGCATGATGTTCCATGCGCGGGCAACTTGCACTTGAAAGGAGCGACCGCCACAACGGACTTGGTGTCTGGATTAGGTGATGATGTGCTTATCTAGGCGATCTGTGTGGCGTATAGAGGAGAACTCTTTTTCGGATATAAAGGGCCCCCAGCCCGTGCAGTGCCTTGAAAGCAAGAACTAGGGCTTTAAAAAGAATTCTGGACCGGAAAAGCTGCCAATGTAATTTCTTCAAATGATACGAGATCCGTTCTATAGTCCCTAGCTTGAGGACTGCTCTGGCGGCAGAATTCTGGACAATTTGAAGTCTGTTCAGTAAATACTCCGGCAGGCCCAGATAAAGAGCACCCCAAAAAAAGGAGCCGTCATATAACAGCAGAAACAGGAAATGGAGGGATTTTGAGGGAAATAGTTTTACGAAGGCCCTGGTAGCAAATCCCCCCCCTCTTAAACACTGACATCAACCAGCAGAGTCAGGAAGTAAATACCTGGATCAAAGATGCACTGGATGTGGTTGCCCCATGGGCAACTAGTACCCAGCGCAGGAACACGAAGAGCGTACCCTGGTACAACCAGGATTTAAGGATGGCAAGACAGACATGTAAAAAGCTAAAACGGAATTAGAGGAAGGGCTTCTTAGACTCTAATAAAACAGTGTATAAGCTAAATCTGAGACAGTACCATGCACTCATAAAGAAAACAATAGCAGCATATTACACAGAGAAGATTGGAACTGTTCGGCATTTTCAAAGAACTATCCTCATTAGATAGAACAGTAGCAACAGCCCCTTGCTCAGAAGAATCTTGCAACAAAATCGCGGAATTCTTCGCAGAAAAGGTTTCTAAGATCTATGACACTTTTCCAGATAGCGCACGCAACCGACTTGTAAATAACAAGGAACAAATGAAGGAGTGGGGGGGTAATAGCATCTCCCAGTTTACTCCTCCTCCCCTAGAAGAGCTGGAAAGGATAGCACGGAGCATAACATCGGGATCACCACTTGACCGCCTCGACGCTGTTGGCAGCGGTCGCTCCCCAAGCTCAATGCTCGGTCTGGTATTGTTTGTGCTGCGCTCCTTACCCAGATCTGCTGTTTCTCAAATCTGCTGCAACGCGATTAGCTCTGCTTACATTAAAACGGAATTTCTGGGCGTTTTGCCGACTTTAGCACTATAATTTAATTTGACGCTGTTGTAACGCGATTTAAGATATTTTGCTTCACTTGATCAAGAAATAGTTAATTGTAGCGCTTTTGCACACATTGTCTCATTATTGCATTTATCTTTGTGCCTGTGTTTACTTTCCTTTCCGCTGCCATTTTGTTGTTGTGCCTGGAAGCCCGTCCTCTAGAGCCCGCCCCGCCTCCCAGCTGAGCCTCCCTCCCACTAACTACATAGCACGCTCCCGTACTCGGAAGCGCTGTGACCGCCTCGACGCTGTTGATAGCGGTCGTTCCTCAAGCTCCCTGCTCGGTCTGGTATTGTTTGTGCTGCGCTCCTTACCCAGACCTGCTGTTTCTCAAATCTGCTGCAACGCGATTAGCTCTGCTTACATTAAAACGGAATTTCTGGGTGTTTTGCCGACTTTAGCACTATAATTTAATTTGACGCTGTTGTAACGCGATTTAAGCGATTTTGCTTCACTTCATCAGGAAATAGTTAATTGTAGCGCTTTTGCACACATTGTCTCATTATTGCATTTATCTTTGTGCCTGTGTTTACTTTCCTTTCCGCTGCCATTTTGTTGTTGTTGTGCCTGGAAGCCCGTCCTCTAGAGCCCGCCCCGCCTCCCAGCTGAGCCTCCCTCACCCCTCCCCCCTTCACTCTCCACTTATGACAGATGCATTTGCGCGCAGCGTTCACGCGCAGCGATCGCGCCCCATGCATGCCGAAGGTGCGCCAAAGGTAAGCCCGTCTACGCCCGTCCGCGCCTGGACCGCGCCCAGCGCCAGACCCCCTGGTCCTCGCAAAACTCACTCCACCCGCATTACGTATGACGCCGCTACCCTCCTAGCCCTCAACCCTGGACGCACCCCACAATGTTGCGTTGCCGCACCAGGACACACCCATGGACCCTTCGCCTGCCACACCTGCAAGTTCGCCTGCATCAGGTCCCTCACCAAACCCTCTAACCCCAAACACAGCTCCGACTCTAACCGCCTGAAGTGTATCTTGCTGAACACCCGCTCGGTCCACAGACACGCCACTGAACTCTGGGACCTACTCGACACTGCTTCACCGGACATCGCCTTCCTCACAGAAACCTGGATGAACGCATCATCAGCACCCGACATCGCCATAGCCATCCCAGATGCTTTTAAGATCATCCGAAAAGACCGCACCAACCAAACTGGAGGAGGCATCGCCATCGTCCATAAGAACACCATCAGAATCACGACCAGCTCCAACGATAAACTTGCAACCGCCGAACACCTCCACTTCCAGATCCACACCGACCCCAGAACCACACTTAGAGGCACCCTCATCTACAGGCCACCAGGAACCCGTAATCAATTCAGCGAAGACATCACCGACTTCATCAGCCCACATGCCCTTGCCCCCGAAAACTACATTCTACTGGGAGACCTCAACTTCCACCTGGAAAAGAAAAACGACAGCAACACCACCACCCTTCTAGACAACCTGGCCAACCTCGGACTCAAACAACTTTTTGACACCCCCACCCACCTTGCCGGACACACGCTCGACCCTATCTTCACCTCCAGCAAACACATCTCCTTCGATCACACCACAACTCTCCATTGGACGAGAAACTGCAACAAAGTCACCACCGACCAACTCCTCACTTCGCTCAACCAAAACCGTCCCGCCCCCTCATCGGACCCAAACGAGGCTGCCACCAAACTCAAACAATGGATCACTCACAGCATCGACGAACTAGCACCCTTAAAAAATAAACAGTTCAAACAAGGTAACAAAAAGGCCCCCTGGTTCAACGATGACCTTAAAAAATCCAAGAAATTATGCCGTACTCTCGAAAAAACATGGAGAAAAAACCCAACCACTGACAACCTGACCACCTTCAAGGCTGCCACCCACAAACACCACCAACCGATCAGAACCACCAAGAAATCAGCATTCAAGGATCGACTCGACAACAATGCCCATAACAGCAAGGAACTATTCAACATCGTCAAAGAATTTACCAACCCCACTACAGCCTCAAACGACATCACTCCCTCCCAAGACCTCTGCGATTCGTTATCCTCCTTCTTCTACAATAAAATAGCCGACATACATAACAGCTTTGAGAACACTTCCAAAGAACAGTCCACTCCACCCACCTCGGAACCTAAATCGCCCTTTAACAACCTTAGCGCCTGGAACCCAATCTCCACTGAAGACACCATCCGCCTAATGAACTCCTTCCATTCTGGATCACAAACCGACCCCTGTCCCCACCACATCTTCAACAAAGCAGTCTCCATCATCGCACCACATCTCCGTGAGGTCATCAACTGCTCCTTCAACTCCGCTACCTTCCCAGAAAGCTGGAAACACGCCGAACTCAGCGCCCTCCTGAAGAAACCTACAGCAGACCCCTCTGAACTTAAGAACTACCGCCCCAACTCCCTCCACCCATTCCCTGCCAAAGCCATCGAGAAAGCCGTAAATAACCAGCTCGCCGCCTTCCTTGAATCCAACAACTCCCTCGACTCCTCTCAATCTGGCTTTCGAGCCAAACACAGCACCGAAACCGCCCTCATTGCAGCGACAGACGACATCCGAACACTACTGGACAACGGAGAAACAGTTGCCCTCATCCTACTAGACCTCTCCGCCGCCTTCAACACAGTCTGTCATAGCACCCTCATACAACGCCTCAGTAACTCCGGCATACAAGGAAAAGCCTTGGACTGGATCATCTCGCTCCTCGCCGGGAGAACCCAGAGAGTCCGCCTCCCCCCACTCAAATCAGAGGCCACCGAAGTCATCTGCGGAGTACCACAAGGTTCATCTCTCAGTCCCACCCTCTTCAACGTCTACATGAGTCCACTCGCATCCATCGCGAGACAACACAACCTTAACATCATCTCTTACGCTGACGACACCCAGCTGATCCTTTCCCTTACCAAAGACCCTAACATCGCCAAAACCAACCTTCACGAAGGAATGAAAGAAGTAGCCGAATGGATGAAAAACAGCCGTCTAAAACTTAACTCAGACAAAACGGAAGTCCTCATCCTAGGATCATCTCCATCTGCCTAGGACGACTCATGGTGGCCATTGGCACTGGGCACAGCGCCTATACCCACAGACCACGCACGTAACCTAGGTTTCATCCTAGACTCCTCACTCTCGATGACCAGACAAGTCAACGCAGTTTCATCTTCTTGCTTCAACGTTCTTCACATGCTCAATAAAATCTTCAGTTGGATCCCCTCCGAGACTAGAAAGACTGTCACCCACGCACTGGTCACCAGCCGACTGGACTATGGAAACACCCTCTACGCCGGAATCACAAACAAATTACAGAAAAAACTGCAACGCATACAAAACGCATCAGCCAGACTCATTTTGGACATCCCCAGCCAAGATCCCATTACCGGTCACCTGAAAGACCTCCACTGGCTCCCTGTCAACAAGACAATAACGTTCCGCCTCCTCACCCACGCACACAAGGCCCTCTACAAACTAGGACCCGAATGCCTCAACGCACGACTGTACTTCTACATACCCAACCGCCAACTTAGATCCTCCAATCAAGCCCTCGCCGCAGTTCCACGCATCTATAGATCCACCATGGAAGGAAGATCTTTCTCCTACCTGGCGGCCAAAACCTGGAATTCTCTCCCCACCCACCTCCGCCTTACACAGAACCACACCTCCTTCAGAAAGGAACTTAAAACATGGCTTTTCGATAAATAATGCACCCCCTCCCACAAGCGCCTTGAGACCCTCTGGGTGAGTAGTGCGCTATACAAATTCCCGAACTTGAACTTGAACTTGAACCCAGCCACACCTAAGGTCATTTGTGCTGGCTTAAGTATAATACTACCATATATCCAGCAGTTGCTAGGAATGTCCTTCAAAGAAGGGAAGGTACCTACTTTATGGAAACAAGCCATTGTTCGCCCACTAAAGAAAAAGTCGACAGCAGATGGGATCTGCGTCCAGTCTCACTACTCCCTTATTTCTCAAAAATAGCTGAAAAGGTGGTCCATATCCAGCTAGGGGCTCACATTAAGACACATGACCTACTGCATCCAACACAATCGGGTTTTAGATCATCTTTTTCAACTGAGACAGCACTACTCTATGCCACAGAGTCAGTGCGGAAGAGAGCGGATGAAGGTCTGATAACTGCGCTGGTTCTGCTAGACCTCATCACAGCATTCCATAGGGTGTCACATGAAGTGTCAGTGCACTGACTCAGAAGGGCGGGTGTGGATGGGGTGGCCCTGAATTGGATATCTTCCTACCTGTATGGGCGAAGCTTTCAGGTGTCACAAGCCACGTACACCTCCAAACATATTAAGCTTGCTCAAGGAGTTCCACAGGGTTCGATATTGAGCCCAACGCTGTTTAATCTATAGTCGCCCCCTGGCCAAAATAGTGGAAAAACACGGTGTGACAATAGTGTCATGTGCAGATGACACACATCTTGTGGTCACCTTAACACAAAAATCTGCACTAGAGGCCAGTAGTTTTGCGGACTGCCTAAAAGAATTAGCGGGATGGATGACAGGGAACTTTCTAAAGTTCAATGGACATTAGACGGAAATACTAATAGTCGGAAACACACCATCGATCTGGTCATCAACTCGGTGGCCAGCAAGTCTAGGTCAGATTCACACCCCAAGGACAGAGGTGAAGAACCTGGGGATATGGATAGACCATAGATTACCTTTTTTTTGGAATCCTGAGAATATTAAGGAAGACCCTAGACATCCTACCTCTGACGGCAAGAAAGACCCTGACCCATGCACTTGTCACTTCCAGGCTAGATTATGGAAACGTGCTGTACCTGGGTGCAAACAAAAAATGACTCCAGAAGCTGCAATCTGTTCAGAATGCGGCAGCCCGTCTTGTTTTAAATCTATCAAAAAAAGCATCCTCAAAGAATGCACTAAACTCATTATACTGGCTACCGATTCAGAAACGAATCACATTTAAGGCACTGTGCACTGGACATCGAATCTTGCACTGCTAGTGTCCACTGTATCTTAATGACCTTATGACTCCCTATGAGACAGGAAGACAACTGAGATCCACAGGGACACATTTGGTGAAAGTACCCAGGATAAGGAAGGCACGAATGGGAGCACGCTCCTTCGGCTACCTGGCAGCACAAAGCTGGAACGCTCTTCCCCTGACCCTTAGGGGGGAACCATCAGAGAAACTTTTTCGGAAAAAAACTAAAAACATGGTTGTACATACAAGAATATGAAGTAGGGCTTAAACTGAAGACACAGACTCTCAAAGGTTGCTAACGGTCCAAATAGCGTGGGGACACACCAGTTGGTGTAACCAGGTGCTTTACAAATGCGGAAATAAATAAAATAAATAAAACTTAATCCAGTCTGGAAACGACAAGGGCCTGTACCACCATCTTTCTATGCAGGATCGGTAACAGGTAGAGTAATTTTCTGAGCATTTTCAACAGTCCAAAACATGTGCCAGCTACTGTCTGAACCTGGGCCGTCTGGGGAGACGACATGTTGTCTGGCCACCATTGCTTCCAAACATCAAGAGTAGGGGTACCAAAGAAGATAATTTCCGACTTCTCGGGGTTGCATTTCAGTTGGTTAAGTTGAAACCAAGCAAACATTTATGTCAGACATTTTCTGATCTTCTGTCAATTGACAATTTCCCCCTTCCTACACGTAAACAGTAACTGTGTATCGTCCGAGTAGGATACAATTTTCGCCTCACCAGCTTCTACCAAATTGGCCAGGGGGGCCATGTAAAGATTAAATAATACTGGGCTCAAAATAGAGCCTTGAGGATTCCCCACATTCAAAGAAGGAATACTGGCTGCAAAGAGGGGGACCAGACCTCTTGCTTTCTATCTTTATCCCTATCCAGTAGGCGATTATGGGGCCCGGTGTCGAACGCTGCAGAGAGGTCTAAAAGAATCAGTACCGCTTTTCCTCCCTTATCGAGGGTCTCTTTGATGGTTTCAGAAAACTCAAGTAGGGCCGTCTCAGTACTAAAGTTAGATCGAAACCCTGACTGACTAGAATGGTAAAGGTTTTTGACTTCAGCAAAGTTGGTAATCACTGAATGTACATATTTCTCTAACGTTTTTGCAAAGAACGGGAGAAGAGAAATAGTCCTATAGTTGGATAATATTGTTTGGTCTGCTGAAGGTTTTTTCAACAAAGGAATCACTTTCACACTTTTCGAATTAGCTGGAACGTGGCCATTACATAGGGACAGATTCAGGATACTGTTGATTGTAGGATTCATTATCTCTGCCATTGAGGCCAGAAATTTTGAAGGTCAAGGGTCCGAGGGGGAACCCAACTTCGGGCCCTTCATTATTCTTAATGATGTTTCTAAGGGAATATGGGGAAAGCAAGAAAGAAAAGCCCCTCCTGTCCCAGTTTGACACTCATGCAGAGGGGAATCCCCAGTCACAGAGCCCTCATGCACTCCAAAGGAAGCCTGAATTGCTGTTATTTTCGTATAGAAAAAATTGGCTAGCTGTTTAATTCGATCCGCAGAGAATACAGGATGATTGGACACAGCATTTGGTGAGGAGAAACTTTTCACAATGCTGACAAGTTCTCTAGTTTTATTCCAAGAGTTTTCAATTTTCTGTGAAAAAAAAAATGTATTTTCCTCCAGAATCCTCTTATGATAAGCTTTAATGGACTTTTTTATATTTTTCTTTGTTTTCTATACTGAAGTCTTTCCTCCATGCTCTCTCCAGATACTTACAGTCTTTACTATTCTGGTTCAGAGTAGCGTTAAACCATGGAGCAGAGTGTCTGACAGATTTAGACAGTCGCGAAACCAAAGGGGCAAGAGCCCAAGTGCCTTGCTCAACCCAATAATCTAGGGATTCTGCATCTTGCTCTATGTTACCGCTCAGCATGATTAGATGCTTGGCTAATTCATCTTTAACGGCTTCTGGTGTGATTCTATGCAAATCCTGTATGTAGCAGATGCCTGCCTCTTCTGAGTCTGTCGGGATTTAACTAGTTTTTGTGCCTTAAAACCAACCAAAAAATGGTCATACCACGGTAAAGGCAAAGGTGCATCAATTTGAATAGGAATATTAGCAAAAATGTGATCAAAGGTATGGCCCTTGTTGTGTGTCTGTGATAGAACATACGGTGAAAGATTTAGGGCTTCCATGAATTCCAATAAGGAGGACGTGTCGGCCATCTCCTGATTTTCCATGTGAATGTTGAAGTCCCCCAGGATAAAAAAAAGTTTGAATGTGGGGGTGAGTGACGCAACAGCATCACTGAAAGTTTTCAAAAAAGCCCCTGCATATCCCGGGGGTTTATAAATTAAAACTCCTGCTAAGCATTGATGGGGGGAAAGTGTGCATTGGAAACTGAGGAATTCTGCCCCTTCAATATCTTCCATAGGAATGGGGGAAATAGGAATGTCCGTCTTGCTGATGATAGCAATTCCACCCGCTTTGTTACCCACGCGTTCTTTCCTCATAATAGAGTACCCTGGGGGAATGACCACAGCTATTGTCGAATTAGAATTTTCTGTGAGCTATGTTTCAGTTGGAAACAATAAATCTGGCTCTTTTTCACATATTAAATCATGAATATATAGGTTAAGTTTATTCAGGGAACAACAGTTTAGCGAGAGGGCACTAATATTTTCTAGATTGTTTGTAATCTCAATCGAATTGTGAGGGAGACTAGTAGCTAAATCACTCTCAGAACAACCATTAGAAACATCCCAATTGCAGTCTTCACAACTCTGAATAAAACATCTTTGGGTAGAACAGTGGCGTACCTGCATTTTATTGTGTTTCTCATTACCATTAGGGCCTCTCTGCTGTAGCATAGAGTCTTCCCGATGGGGCATGCGAAACCGGCAGAATGGCCCACACCTGGCGCCTCCGGGACGCTGACAGGCGCAGACGGGCTTGCCTTTGGCACGCCTTTGACGCGCCCACTGCACGGACGCTGCATTCGGAGTTATGTAGGTGCAGGGCCAAAAAACAACTAGAACGCTGGCCAGTGAAGGCGGGTCCGCTCTAGCAGGCGGGCGCCGCGGCCGTGCATTACAGAAGTTAAAAATATGTTGCGCTAAAAGTTCAAACACACAGTAGAAATTCATTCCCAACTAAAACCCTCTGATGAAATAAAGTGGCAATTCGACTGACACCCCGATTAGTTCATGGAAAGCCTTCACAGTTACACTTGCAAGTTCTTTTTCAACTATAGCCAGAAATACCCCTCCAAATAATCCAACAGTCGAGGGGAGGGCCACGAGTGCACAGCAGACCGAATGGAAATTACTTTAAAAAATCTGTAACCAAACTTCTTAGGTCGTTGAGGCTTTACCCTGGAGACAAGGACCTTATCCACCCACCCCAACAAGGGAAAGCCCAAATCAAAAAACGAAAGTGGGACATCAATAGTTCCAACAAAACTGCATTTTGGGCAAAACTCTACCACGACTTCCAAGTAACTAACAGCGCGCACTTCTGGGCTACCGTTAACAAAATTCTACAACCGGCACAGGGAGGCCTAACATCATACATCACAGAGAATTCATGGGCAACTTTTCTAGAATCCCACTTCAACCAGCAAACATTTGGACTACAAGCAATCTTGGAAAACTAACTGATCCATCCCACTCAAGTTGAAAGGAACCTAGAGGAAGAAGAAAAGGGAATTGAAGTGATAACAATTAAGCACCACATTTCAAAAGGGAGGAGCGAAGGGGCCCCCACCAGCTCTCTTTAAACAATACCCTGAGTGCTGGTCAGAAATACTGCCCCCCCCCCCCCTCTTTCATACAACAGACAGTCCAGGCTCCTATCTGCATCATTGAACGACTCCATAATTTCACCGATTTACAAGGCTGGCGACAAAACCTCACCCAAAAAGTATTGTCTGATTGCATTACTAGACATAGAGGCAAAATATGTCAGTGGTACCTTACTGACAGAGCTTCAGGACTGGGTAAAAGAGAAGGAAATAATCCTTCCTCATCAAACAGGGTTTTGCAAAGACACAGGAACATCACCCAACATACCAACCATGTCATTGCTTATTGACAAGGCAGAATCATCCAAACAGGGGATTTACTTTTGTTTCATCGACTTCCAGGCAGCCTTCAACAATGTTAACCGAGAAAGACTATGGGGAAAACTGGCGCTCTGGAAAATTCTGTCATCTCTTTCTAAGGCTGGCACTGCTACAAGTAAGGTTTAAAGTCCTTTTGATTCACCCCAGCAGTTTTTATTCTAGTTTTAGCATTGGTAGATGTAGAATGAGTTGCAGCCATGATTGTTGTCTCTTCCAGGGTAATCTGTTGCTTTTAGGCGAGTCCCTGGTGTCTTCATGCGCTTCAGAGGAGGTTGGAACAATAAATCATGAGGGGAAGCCAAAGTTATACTATCTGTAGAACTCTGCACATGAACAGTTGATATCTGTCCAACAGTGGGGGCAGAGGTCACGTTAGCTCAACTACAGGACATGACATCCGTCCAACAGTGGGGGAAGAGATCACGTTGTTTCAACTTCAGGACATGACATCCGTCCAACAGTGGGGGCAGAGGTCACGTTATCTCAACTACAGGACATGACATCCGCCCAACAGTGGGGGCAGAGGTCAAGCTATCTCAACTACAGGACAAGACGCGGGGGTGCGCATTATGAAAAGTCATATCATAATGGCAAACACTAATCCTCTCTTCATCGCTGGTAATCTCTTTATCAATTGCTTCCATAGCACCATTTATATAATTTTAAATCAAAGTATGCGTCTTACCGGGCGACTTAGTTCTGACCGGAATGGATGGATGCTTTCTTTTCCACATAATGATTAGCAGGAGCACAATTAGACCCGAACTTGGAGGGGGGGCTAAGACTCCCAGCCAGGCCTGGCCCTAACACTGGTCGCTTACGGTGCAGCATTCCTTTTTGACGCTCCCTCCCCATTATCTCCTTCTCAATGAATTTCCTCACTACCACTTGCCAACAATGCCCTTCATCCCTCTGTAGCCCCTTTCTGACAAACATTTCATTTTTTATGGGATACCCGTAGTTTACTCACACTCAGTTCTGTGATGTGCATGGCACACATTCTGTGTAGCAGGCACATTAGCCCTCTGTGCTGTGTGGGTGACAGGAGTGCCCATGTGAGTGCACGGTTAGCGATATGACAGTGTGAGAGTAGGGTGAGAGGAGTGACTGCAGGGTGAGTGACGTACCATATGAATTTGGGTGTGGATGTAAGTGCAGAGTGGGATGAATAAATGTATAGTTAGTGATGGGCTTGTTTTGAGGGAGACTGCAGAGTGAGGAGTGAGGGGGACATGTGAGTGAAGTGTTACATGAGTGCAGGGTGAGTAGTGTGCTCATGTGACTGGAGGGAGAGGTACAGGGGGAATAGCGCAAGTGCATTGTGAGTGAAGAGTGATCACATTGAGTGCAGAGTGAGTGGTGTGCTCATGTGACCACAAGATAAGTGGAGGGAGAACGGTGTGAGTTCATGGTGAGTGGCATAAGTGCAATGTGGTCACTGTGAGTGTAGGGTGAGCGGGTGAATGGCGTGCGTACGTGATCAGTGTGAGTACATTCTGATAGCTGTGAGTGCAGGGTGAGTGTGAAAGTGAAGGGCAAGAATGAGTAGTGAGTAGTTTGAATGAAGGGTGCATTCATTTGAAGTAACAGCATTTTATTGAGGGCTGGCGTAGGGTTTCAGATACAGGTGAAACTATTCCCATTATGGCATTATTCAGGGGCCAGGTATCGAAGGTGGAGGAAATAAATATTGTGCTCATCCTCCAACAAACTTCCAGTCTTGTGATCATTATATTGATGTCCCAGACGGTACACACATAAGCAGTCACCTAAAAGCCTATTTTCAGCACTTATCTGTGCATACTTGGAACAGCAAATATGAATAGAAAGCATTTTTAATTGTGTTCTAGGACTGTCTGAATGGTCCATGACTGATAATTGAAGGGAACATAGACAGAAAAGTCACATTACAGATGACTGCATGCTATTTTATTTATAACAATATTTAGTGTCAAGACCAGGCCTTTGCAGGCTCTTTCAACAACAAATGGCTGGAATTTTTTTTTTGAAAACCCTACTTTATATTACTTTTCTTTTAATGCATTCTCACACTACTGCAGTAAAAGTAAAATACATATGTAAGAAATAGGCAGAGTGGGGGCCCAAGGGGCACTGGAACTAGAAAAAAAATAAGCATTTACAATGCAATAGGTCTCGCAATCGCAAGTCTTCGAGCCATTGGCACTGTAAATGGCAATGCCTTTTATAAAAAATTAAAAGGCATTGTCATTTACAAACCCCTGCAAAAGCAGCACCTATTGCATTGCAGAGCAGGGGGTCCAAAAAGTGGGTACCGGCCTCATTCCATTGTTTCCATTCTTTTTTAACCATGCTTGTGTTATTTTTGTAATCGTAATAACCATACCTGCCAATTTCAGCTAGTTTTAACATTGAGGTAATGATGCTTATACCATCCTGGTAAAGAAATGCTTATGATAGGAAGGGTCTAGGTAGTAGTATGCATTCATCATAACTCCCCAATGGAGTTTAGCTTACTCATATTCTAATAACATGTCTGTTTTCATTGGTGGTTCACTGGCACTGGTAGAAACAAACTGAGGTTTGTACAAATAGCACTTAAATTCAGGTCTGTTTTGCAATGGCTGGGTCTAAACTGGGGTGGCATGGTGAGCAAAAGAACGATGGATTTAACCAAGATCTCTTAACTGGGGGTGAATGTCTGATTTATTCACGTCTGGGCTTATCCATCCCACTTAGGGTGAAAACAAATGATGGACGGAATGCTGAATGATTCAAACATTCTCCCCCAGTCAAGAGATCTGGGTTCAATCCATAATTTTTTTCCCACTACCCCACTCATGGTTGGACCCAGCCATAGGGACAGCAGTCTTGACCCTGTGCTTCATTGGAACGGTCCAGACGGAACTGCCAAGCCAGGTCCTCCCTGGACTGGAAACAAGCATCCTGGGACCGGTTTTGGGGTATGTCACCCTTCATCAGCCAGGCTAGCTTGAAACCAGTGGCACAGTGAGCAAGAGACCCATGGCTGGGCATACCCGCCCCACAGGGCAAAAAGTGTAACTGCAACAAATGATGGACGGAATGCTGAATGATTCAAACATTCTCCCCCATCAAGAAATCTGGGTTAAATCCATCTTTCTTTTGCCCACTACGCCACCCCAGTTTGGACCCAGCCATATGCAAATCAGTCTTGACCTTGTGCCTCATGGGGAACGGTCCAGATCACACTGCCAAGCCAGGGCCTCCCTGGACTGGAAACAAGCATTGTGGGACCCGTTTTTGGGGACCGGCTTTGGGCAGCCAGGCTAGCTTGAATCCAGTGGCACAGTGAGCAAGGGACCCACGTCTGGGCATACCGATGCCACTTAGCACCGCCATACCAGCAGCAATGGCACATGGCACAGGAGCCGCCCCAAAGACCTGCACCGCAACCCCAAGACACCTGCAAAGCAGCCTGGAGGGTGCCCCAGAGGCACCTGAATATTATGGTGCATATTCTCTGGCAGATGCCCCAGGTGCACATGGGGCACAAGAGTGCCATCCTATCCAAGCAACGTAGAAGTGCCGGTAGGAGGGTTGTAAATTACAAAAAACAGTTTGATGGACAGAATGTGGATCAATGTCACACATTCACCCCAGTCCAAAGATCTGGGCCCAAATCCATCGTTGGTAGGAGGGTTGTGGAACATGGACAGAGATAAAAATAGGCACTCAAAAGCTGCACTACAGTAGGGACTGCATGCGCGTCGCTGCTCGCTTCTGCTGCAATACTCCATGGGAGTGAACTTCCCAGAAAAGATGGGACATGCACTCACCATTAGCCATTTGCAGGCTACCGTTTCAAAATGATGCAAGCAAAAGCCAATCAAAAGTGTGGAAGGAGTCAGACCCCCACAAAGCACTTTCAACCGATTGCCTAACAGCGCAAGCGCTGTATAGGCTGGACTAAAAAGAAGCATTGGAAATGAAATCGGTCTCGCATTTGTTTGTGTTTGAAAAATTGACATTGTAAATAGCAGTCCTTTACTTGTGTGTTATGGAGTTTATATATGTGGTGTTTAGTGGAATTATATGGGTTTAATTGGATTAGTTAGTTATGTAATTAAGTAGCATGAAATATTGTAGTGTGGAGTAGATTTGTGTAGTGGAATTATGTGGCATGGTGTGCTCCGGAAATGTATGGAAAGTATTTAAGCGGTAGTTGACAAAATATTTTGTGATACTATCCCTGTAATAGTTATAGCTACAAGCACATTTTTACAGGCAGCCTGGCACAAACGTGTCAGACTACTGACTGCCATTCCAAGCGATTATTTTTTAGCTACTGCTTTATTTTAATAACATTAATTTTATATATAAAGCTGAAAGATACATTTTATATGGTTTTATGGGCTCTGTGCTTAATTTGCACATAGCACTGGTTGACCTCCGCTCTTATTTTGCACAAAAGTAATGGTCAAAGAAAATGAATTTTGAGTAGTATTGTTTTCAAATGAACTGTGTTGTGAGATGTTTTAAAATGGTATTGTTCTGCATATGTACACTTTGATGGTACTTGGCTACCGAATAAAGTATATTACTACTACTACTACTAATTACAGTATTTGGTGTAGTGGAATTATGTGGAGTGGGATTGTCTGTTATGAAGTGTAATTATTTGGAATGGAATTTTGTGTTGTGGAGTGGTATGTACTGAAGTCAAATTATGTGTTGTGCTGCTCAATTTTGTGGCAAGATGCGTAAGCGTGTGGTGTGGATTGTACATATGTGGTGTGTTATGTAATTGTATTGTTGAGTTGTATTTTGTGGTTTGGTGACGAATTATGTGGTGTGGATTGGAAATGTGTGGAGTTGAATTGCGTGGCATGGAACTGTGTGGATAGCTTTTTGTTTTTAGAGACAATAAAGAACAAATAGGTAGGAGCTAAGCTCCAGATTTGTGTGTCTGGGTGTTAAAAAAAAAAGGAAAGAGTTAGAGCCATTGGCGTTGTAAATGTAAACATCTCTTACCTGTGTGTTATGGATTGGAGTGGATGTGTGTGGTGTGTAGTGGAATTACATGGGTTGGATTGGAATTGTTAGTTGTGGTATTGTGTGGTGCGAAACTGGTGGTGGGGAGTGGATTTTCGTAGTGGAATTATGTGGTATGGTGTGCAGTTGTACTATGTGGATAGTAATTATGTGTTTTTGAGGGTATTGGATTTATGTGGAGTGGGACTGTGTGTAATGGCGTGTAATTATGTAGACTTATATTTTGTGGTGTTTAGTCTCATATAGTGGAGTGTAATTATGTGGTGTGCTGTTTAATTTTGTGGTATGATGTTGAATTATGTGTTGTAAATTAGATATATGTGGTGTGGGGCGCAGTGGCGGCTCCCCCATTGGGGCGTGGGGGCCATCGCCCCACTGCTTCCTCTCAGTGCGAGAAGGCAGAAACATAAATGGTAAAAACTACCATTTTATGTTTCTGCTTCTCACGCTGCGAGAGAGCAGAAGTGCGTTGTTGGGGGAGGTCCTGATCGAGGGCAGGGGGGGAGTGGCTTGCCAACTGTTGTGGATATTGACTGTTTGGTCGGCGCCAAGGCCGACCTAACAGTTGCTTTTATGTGGTGTGTAATTATGTGCTAGTGAGTTGAGTGTTTTGTGGAGTTGAATTTTGTGGTGCTGAGTGGTATTATGTGGAGTGTAAATATGCTGGGTGGTGTGGATATGTGTGTTGGTGAATTGTGTGGTATTGTGTGTTAAACTAAACATCCAGGTTTGCCATATAGTACCAAGGCGAATAGAATAAAAAAGAAATTAACCTTAGTAGCTCCCCTGTTCAATTTATGAAGTGAAATGTGCGGGAGTGGCCGACAGACCCGGATAAGGCGGGTAGGCCGCGGGACTCCCGGGCTCCGAAAGGAGCCGCAGGGTCAGAACCCCTGTCCCCCTCGTCTGCATCCAGGGACCGATGGGGGGGCGTCGGAGAGCGACAACCCGAATCCGAGGGTGAAGACTTAGAACCAGAGGAGCAATGACAGTGGCCCCACGAGCGTTCTCTGGAGCGGCCCCTGGACCGAGAACGGTGCTGGGATGAATGCCGGACCTCAAGCAGCTTCCGGCGCCGCTCCCTCAAGGCCTTCGGGCCTTGAGGGAACGTGCTCTAACCGGATCTGCGCTTACTGGTGTGGAAAAAGAACTGACGTCAGCGCGCATGGGTGGCGCCTAAGTAGTCTCCGTGATGTCATCTCGGTGCTTACGACGCCAGAGACGGACGCGGAGCCGCATGACACCCCCTACAGACGTGCAGGGGTACTGCTGACGAAAAAGAATTCCAGATCCTCATTTGTAAATCTCATTTTAAATTATCTTGTAAATCTCATTTTGAATTGTATAGTTTTATCTGTCAATAATTGTCTTTGAATGTACGCTTTTATGATTTTGCAACTTTAAATCGAATACAGCTTAATTGAATTGAATTGAATTCCGGATCCAGTTTGATGCCTGGGGATATTCTAAGGTAAGGAATCTATCACTAATGTGTCTCTTTCAGATATGTGTTTTTGCAGTGTAGAAAAACTTGTGATTTCGGTTTCCTTTAGAAGGCTCACTGTGACCTCTTTAGTTCCTGTTTCCATCTAAAGAGACTTTGGCTTTGTTGCATATTTAGACAATGCATATTCAGTTCATAGTACATCTTTCTCATAATGAGTATTAATTAATCAACCATGCACCAACACTACACATTGGGCCAAACGCATTTTGAATGAAAACCTATCTAAAACATTTTTGGTCAGCTCTGGACAAGATCCTGAAACAAAAACTGGTTACATCGCCCTCACTTGCTGCATCAACAGTATTATTAGACATACACACCGTCACTATCCCGCAGCAAGCTTTAGTAACTATTTTATTGTCATGCGCCAAACTAGCTTTTGCCTGAGCTTGGATCTCCCCGAAGCCCCCTCATATTATGGAATGGTGGTCATTGGTTAATGAAATTCACTCTATCGAGCATGCTTTGGCAAGATTAAGAGGTGTCCGATCATTAATGAAATGTGATCAAATCTGGGGCACTTTTATATACATTTTAGTAGTAATACTGCAAACTAAACGGGCAAACACCCCTTTGTCCTTTTCCTTTTCCTTTTCAGACAAAATTTTGATCATCTGATAAACATTGATTATTAGGCTTTATCCTGCAACGCTCTCTTCTATTTTATTATGCTGTGATTTATATAATATTGATCTGTAAAGAAATTATTTCCATTCTGCTACTTGGTTTACCTCTCCCACCTTGGTACATTTTGTTTTGTAAAACTGTATTTTTTTCTCGTGTTGTCAATAAAAATATTTTTTTTTAAAAAGAAAAGCTATCTAAAATTTTAGAGCAGGTTGCCATGAGTATGTATTCACTGTATGCGCTTTAAAAATTTGCCCTGGTGCATGTTTATGCTATGTTGTACATTGCACATTTTTGCATGTTGTGCACAAATGATAGAAAAGCTGCTTTAAACTAATAGCTTTTGCTAGGTAATAACTAATAATACAGGGTACTAGTATGTGGGAGATACAAATAATGGGTTTTATTTCATAAATTAATATTCTTTTGTGTTTGTTTTGTTTGGGCCCACTATAAAATGGCTGCCTCGGAATCCAGTATGGCTAATAATTAGTTAGCAGTGTGCTGAATGAGAGACGCATGTGCAGAAAATACTTCCGGCTGCATGAACTTCCAAGTGCCTCAAGTGAAGACACATGGGTCAAGGCCACAATGAACTGTACACTCCTGTCATTGTGCCAATGTACCAGTATTTGTGGGAAAGTGTCATCCCTGTGAGCTATGTGAAAGAGAGACAGGAAATTGAGTGATATATTTTGTTGCAAGAAATGTCCTTACTGATACATGTTATGTATATTGTTCTTAGCATTAAGCTCCTATTGTCAGAACTGGTATGGGTTGGATTTGCAATGAGAACAGGATGGTGAGACCCTCATGCCATCTATGCTAACCAATCACAGTGCACGTTTCTACTGAAACTGCAACATTATTAGTATAGTCAGCCAAGAATTAGAATATAAAAAATTACCCCATAGGGGGCGTGTCAGCCTTAAGCCTTTGGTCTTAGAGGACAGAAGGGGAGAGGAGCAGATCTGACCAGACATCATATGGGTTAGGTACGTGAGCGTAGCGGGGTGCAGCCTGGGAGAAGATTACGTCCGAGGAGAGACAGAGGGAGGAGGGAGCAGAGAGGCATAGGCCAGCCTTGCACATCATATTTTTGGGAAGGCAGATCACATTCCTCTGTGGACTTGTGAAGGTGGGGCATTTTTTTTTTTTAACGAGCAGCCTTTCTATCAGGCAATGGAGAGGGAGAGAGACAGATTCGTTGTAGTCGTCTCAGGAGCTTGGTTGTTGTTCCTGAGTAGAGGGAGTTCCCGTAGTCGAGTCTGCTGGTGACGAGGGCCTGGGTGACGGTTTTTCTCGTGTCGGGGGAGATCCATTTGAAGATCCTGCGGAGCATTCGGAAGGTGTTGAAGCAGGACGCGGAGACGGCGTTGACTTGCTTGGTCATGGAGAGGGCGGAGTTGAGGATGACTCCCAAGTTGCGTGCGTGGTCGGTGGGTTCCGGGGCAGTGCCTAGCAATATGGGCCACCAGGAGTCATCCCAGGCTGATGGGGTGGGTCCGAGGATGAGGACCTCAGTTTTGTCTGAATTCAGCTTCAGTCTGCTGTCCTTCATCCAGTCGGTGACGGCCTTCATTCCTCTGTGGAGATTGGCTTTGGCGGTGTGGGGGTCTTCGGTGAGGGATATGATCAGCTGGGTGTCGTCGGCATAGGAGATGATGTTGAGGCTATGTTGTCGTGCGACGTGGGCGAGCAGTGCCATGTAGATATTGAACAGTGTCGGGCTGAGGGAGGATCCCTGAGGGACCGGAAGGGTGGGAGGCAGATGGAAGATGGAAGTGGGAGAGGAAGGATGTGGTCCAGGCCAGGGCCTTCTCTTGGATTCCTGCGTCATGGAGGCGTGCTGATAAGGTGCAGTGGCAGACCATGTCGAAGGCTGCTGATAGGTCCAGGAGGATGAGGGCAGCAGTTTCTCCCTTGTCCATCAGGATCCTGATGTCGTCGGTGGCGGCGATGAGGGCGGTCTCGGTGCTGTGGTTGCTGCAAAAACCGGATTGGGAAGGGTCCAGTACGTTGTTGTCTTCGAGGGGGCGGGTTAGCTGTTTATTTGTTTATTGACAATCTTCTCTGTCACGTTTGCCGGGAACGGAAGCAGGGAGATGGGCCGGAAGTTCTTGGGGTCCTTGGGGTCCGCTTTGGGTTTCTTCAGTAGGGCGTTGATCTCAGCGTGCTTCCAGCTTTCCGGGAAGGTTGCTGTTTCGAAGGAGATGTTGATTGTTTTCTGGAGGTGGGGCGCGATGGTAGTGCTGGCTTTGTTGAAAACGTGATGAGGGCAGGGGTCAGAAGGGGATCCAGAGTGGATGGAGTTCATGGTTTTGATGGTGTCTTTGTCGCCGACGGTGGACCAGGCAGTCAGGCGGCCTGTGCGGGTGGAGGTCGCGGTGGTGGTGGTCTCGTGGTGGGTGCGGGGGTGTCGGACTTGAAGCTGTCGTGGATGTCGGTGATCTTGCGATGAAAGAAGGTGGCCAGGGAGTCGCATAGGTCCTGTTATGGTGGAATGTCGTTGGTGTTGGAGCTGGAGTTGGAGAGTTCTTTCACGATGCTGAAGAGCTCTTTGGTGTTTTGTGCATTGTTGTCTAGGCGGTCCTTGAAGGTGGTTCTCTTGGTGGTCCTGATGAGTTGGTGGTGTCTGCGGGTGGCGTTCTTGTGGGCTGTGTGGTTGTCTGGTTTTCGGTTGTGGAGCCATTTCTTCTCCAGCTTCCGGCAGGTGCGCTTGGATATCTGGAGGTCTTCGGTGAACCGGGCGGCTTTCTTGTTGGTGTGGTTGGCTGTGGAGATCTTGAGAGGGGCGAGGGTTTTGGTGCAGTCGCTGATCCACTGTTTGAGGTTGGTCGCGGCGTTGTCGGGTAGATGGGGTCGGCGGGTGGTCTCAGGGCAAGGGTGGTTGTCTGTTGGTCCTTGGTGACCTTGCCCCAGCAGCGGCGTGGCAGCTGTTGTATGCGGTGGTGTGTGGTGCGTTTCCCAAAGGTGAAGTGGACGCATCTGTGGTGTCCAGTGGGGTTCAGTGGTGTGGTTGAAGGAGACGTGGCGGCTTGCGGAGAAGATGGGGTCCAGCGTGTGTCCGGCGGCGTGGGTGGGGGTCGTTACGAGCTGATTAAGTCCGAGTTTGGCGAGTTTGTTGATGAGGGCGGTGGAGTTGGCGTCGTTGTTGTTTTCGAGGTAGAAGTTAAGGTCTCTGAGGAGGATGTAGTCCGTGGAGGCGAGGGCGTGGGTGCGGATGAGGTCGACAATGGTGTCGTTGAACTGTGGTTGTGGTCCGGGTGGTCTGTAGACGAGTGTTCCTCTGAGGGTCGTGTTGGGGTCGGTGTGGATCTGGAAGTGCATGTGTACGGCAGTGGTGAGGGTGTCGTCAGTGTTGGTCAAGACTCTGAGGGTGTCTTTGTGGACGATGGCGATTCACCCTCCAACTCCGTTGGTGCAGTCTCTGTGGGAGATCTTGTAGCCCTGTAGGATGGCTATGGTGATGTCCGGTGCTGAGGTGGCGTTCAGCCAGGTCTCCGTCAGGAAGGCGACATCAGGGCGGTGGAATCAAGGAGGTCCCAGAGTTCGATGGCGTGCGGACAGAGCGGGTGTTGAGGAGGATGCATTTGAGGTGGTTGAGTTCTCTGGTTAGCGGTTTGGCGGGCCGGATGCTGGTGAAGCTGCAGTTCCGGCCGGTGAAGGGTCCTTGGGTGTGCTTCGGGGTTGCCTGGCAGCAGGGGTGGTATCATCCGGTGTTGAGTGCACGAGGGGGCTTGAGTCGTAGTGCAGTCTGGCGTTGCAGCAGGTGCGGGGTCCAGGGGTTCTGGCGCTGGGCGCGGTCCAGGCACAGACGGGCGCAGACAGGCTTGCCTTTGACGCGCCTTCAGCACGCCAGCGGCACGCTCGCTGCGAGCACCCGCTGCGCTTCCGCGCAGCGTCCTCCATAGGAGGCGAAGTGGGAGGGAGGAGCAGCTGGGAGGCAGGAGAGGGGCGGCCAATGGGCGAGGGCGAGGGGCACGGAGGAAAAAGGGGGAAGGGCCGCAGGGGAGCAGCGGCAGGAAGCAGGGAGCGGGGGGTTAGAGAGGGCAGGGGCGCAGAAAAGGATTGCCTAAAACAAAATACAAGATACAAGCACAGTGGGGAAATAACAGAAATCGCCTAAAACAAAATACAAGATACAAGCACAGTGGGGAAATAACAGAAATCAGTGCAGAGGGACAAAAAAACCAGATACCAGGGGCACACCAGCGGCGAGCCCTCGGCAGCGGCAGCAGTGGGAGAGAGTCATGGACACAGACACCTGGGAGGAGCCGTGCGGCGTGGGGAGCGACCAGAGGACAGGTCACACTCACTGCCACGCGGCGTCCTAAATAAGAGGCCAAGTGGTAGGGAAGAGCAGCTGGGAGGCGGGAGCGGGGTGGGAAATGGGCGAGGGCACTGGACACGGAGGCAAAAGGGGGCGGGGACACAGGGGAGCAGCAGCGGGGAGCGTGGGGCACAGAGGGCAGGGGCGCAGAAAAGGATCGCCTAAAACAAAATACAAGATACAAGCACAGTGGGGAAATAACAGAAATCGCCTAAAACAAAATACAAGATAAAAGCACAGTGGGGAAATAACAGATTTCAGTGCAGAGGAGACAAAAGAAAACAGATACCAGGGGCACACCAGCGGCGAGCCCTCAGCAGCAGCAGCGGTCGGGGAGAGTCACGGACACGAACACCTGGGAGGTGCTGTGCGGCGTGGGGAGCGACCAGAGGACAGGTCACATGGGCCAGCGACTACAAATAATGCTTTCTAGGATGTACAAGAGGCGCTGTAATAAGGCCAACCTCCAGGAGGCAGGCGTCAAGTAGAATCAAGGCAAATAAGTCTAAGCGGCCTGTACCTTCAGAGAGTCAGAGTGGCCCAAAACAAGAGTCAACCTAGAGGGGGAAACAACAAAGGAAAAACAAACCCCTAGCCTCCCTGCCCTTCCACCCACCCACCACCCCCCATAACAGGAAAACAAAAAAGATAAAGGGGGAATCTGTATCTAGGTGTCATGAGCTGTAGAGGAACCTTACTCCACAAACCCGCCAGGCACAGCTCCGGTTACCTAGGGTCAGTGCAGTTCGCTGTGGGAGGTATCGAATGCAGAACTTGCAGCAGTTTGAGGCAAGTGACCTCACAGAGATCCTTCAATAGCAATGCAATGAAAGGAGTCCAGAGTTCATCATATTTCTCACCTTTCTGATTTTGGATTAGCAAGAGCCGTTTCATTGCCAAGGTCATCCAGAGCCTATGGAGCCATGCCGAGTGATCTGGAACCATCGCAGTGCCCCAGTGTAGTAGAATCGCTTGTCTCACTGCAAGGAGAGCCAATGCCATCTGCCTGCACGAAGCAACCGCAGAGGGAAGGTAAGGGGGTTTGACAGCCCAAAAGTTTATAGGCTGGGAAGCGGGGTATCTCAGTGTTAAAAGCCGCCTCAATATTATTGAGAAACAATTCCCAGAATTCCTCCAGCCTCGGGCAATGCCATAATAGGTGCGCTAGGGAGCCTGACATCCCGCGGCCATGCCAGCATACTTTGGTGTGGTTTGTGTTCCATTGGTGGATCCTAGCAGGGGTGAGATACCAATAGGTCACAACATTAAACGCGGATTCAGTCCCAGCCGCATTATATGCTGTGTGGTGTGCTCTATAATGGATGTTTTCCCATTCCTTGTATGTGAGGACCCTACCCAGGTTCACCTCCCACCTGAGTTGTCCACGAGTGAAAGTCCCTTTCTGGCTTTGAGTGAGGAGTACATATAATTCCGTTATGAGGTGTTTGTCATCGTCGTCCTCTTTGTTCGCTACCCATTGTTCAAAAGGGGTAAGTTTACGCGAAGCCTGGGGAAGGATGGCTGGAGAATGGCCCAATGTCGCAGTTGTAAATATCAATATTCATCTGAGCGGAGGAGGTCAAGATAAAGGCACACGTGGCTAAACGGAATGATGCCCAAGAGATCAAAAAGGTGGCCGAGGCGCTTGCAGCCTGCTTCTCTCCACCTCTGGGCAACAGCGGACTTGACACCCGGGGGGAATCTGGGTTATCTACTAGGTGCGTCATCGGGGAGGGGAATGAAGTGAGGCCTTTTGTGAGTGCTACCTTATCCCAAACTTTCATGGTGGTTGCCGTAACCGGAGACAAATAAAGATCCCAAGACCAGAAGCTCGCTACCGCTTGGTCCATGAAGGTCCAGTGCTTCTCCGATAGCCGGCGATTACATTCCAGCACATAACGCAGATGTGCAGCCTGCAAATATCTATGAATGAGAGGTAGCCTCACCCCACCGTCGTCCCTAGAGCATGATAGTTTTGCCACCGAGAGGCGCGCCTTCTTATTACCCGAAATTAAATTATTTAAAGCCAGATGCAATGACCGTACAGTGCCAGCCGGCGGAGTTAAAAGGAGGGTCTGGAATAGATACAAAATGCGTGGCAATAGCATCATCTTAACCGCCGCAATGCGCCCGAACCACGATAGTGTGTGTTTAGCCCACCTGTCCAGGGCTCTTTGCGTCTGTGCCACTAGAGCCGTATAATTCACTTCCAGGGTGCATGGAAGCGAGGGGGTCAGAAGGATGCCCAGGTAGGGAACAGGGTCACAGGACCAATGCAAGGGGAGAGACCGCTGGAGGGCCTCAACCGGTATTTGTGGTAGGGATAGGTTAAGGACCTGAGACTTGTTAAGGTTCACTTTAAAGCCAGATAACTGGCCAAAAGCCTCGAGTTCGTCTACCAGCATGGGAAGGGAGGTAAGTGGCTGCGTGAAGGAGAGGATGATATCATCAGCATACAGGCTGACCTTGTGGTAGTCACCCCCGAATTTGAGGCCCTGAATGCCCGGCTATTCCCGGATTTTCTGTGCGAGGGGTTCCATGTAAAGGGCAAATAACAGGGGTGAAAGGGGGTACCCTTGTCTAGTGCCCCGAGCAATCTTAAAAAGAGATGAGGAGACCCAGTTGACCCTAACAAACGCCCGAGGGGCCTGGTATATGCACTGTATCCAAGTGAGAAAACGGGTACAGAACCCAAAGCGTCGGAGGACGTCAAACAGGTATGGCCAGTACACTCTATTAAACGCCTTCTCTGCGTTGACCGAAAATAGCACTGCGCCCACCTGAGAGTGGTGAACACTATCAATGAGGTGTAGGAGGCACATGGTGTCATTGCTTCCCTGCTGAGTGGGGATGAATCCTACTTGGTCTGGATCGATGAGACCAGCCATGAGAGGATTCAGCCGTGCAGCAAGGATGCCCGTGAACAGTTTTGCATCGATGTTGAGTAGCAAAATTGGGTGGTACGAACCTCAATGGCTTGGGTCCTTATTACCCTTAAGGAGAACAGAGATCGCTGCCTCTCCCATCGAGTCCGTCATTACCCCACTATCTTGGAAGGAGTTGAATAGACGAGTGAGGAGGGGGTCCAGTTCATGACAAAACTTTTTGTAGAAGAGGGCTGGGTAGCCCTCAGGTTGGGCGATTTATCTAGCTTCAGTTTAGCAATGGTGGAGATAACATCTTCTATTCGGATAGGATTTTCAAGAGGGTCTGCCTCCGCCTTCGGGAGATGGGTGAATTTGCTAGTCGCTACGTAGTCCCGGGCCTCAGGGATTTCCTCATGGTTGTGGCTATAGAAGCTGCGATAGAAACATCAAAATTCTTTGACAGTCCAGGAATTCAAACGGAGTTCCTCTCCCACAGAGCTTCTGAGGAAAGGGATGGACCCTGCTACCGCCCTGACAGGCAGCGTCTGAGCTAGCACCTTCTCGCATTTGTTACCTCCCAGATAGAACTTGGGCCGTAGGTGGACCAGGGCGTATTCGGCCCCATCAAGGTCTAGGCATTTGAGGAGGGTGTGTTTATTTCCATCTTGCGCTATACCCGTGGGGCACCTGTGCGCTTGTGTATCGCCTGTAGTTCTGCCACCTCCTGTTCAAGAGCTAAGCAAACTGCTCTCTGTCTGCGGGCCTCAGCAGAGGAGATGGCCATGAACTCCCTGCGTAGGACAGCTTTGAGCGCATCCCATACCGCAGCCAAAGAGGTCTCACCATTATCGTTAATTTGTAGGTAATTCGTGATCTTGTCGCGCACTTCCTTCCCCACAGCAGGGGAGTGTAAAAGACCCACGCGCAGCTGACATCAAGCAGGGGCATTGATACATAAACAAGAAGAATCCTACTGCTAGTGTGGGGAGAAAAGGAGGGGAAGCACTCAGTGTTGTGTAAAATACCCCTCACACACCAACAGGCCCCTTGGTGTCATGCTTCATCATCGGGGTCTTCGCACCCCGCTATAGGGATGCGGCACGCTGCGACCTACGACTACGTGGGAGCGTTGACAGGTGTTGACTATGTGTGGTGTGTGTTGACTGTGAGTGATAGGAGGATTAAATGTGAGTGGGAAACGTGGTGAGAAAGTTTAAAAAGTACCTGGCTAGTGGGAAAAAGAAAAAACTTTATTTCGTACCCCTAGCTGGTGCTTTTAAAAAGGTGTGCAGAAAAAGACGAGGTTGACTTGTCTTAATTATGGACAAAACCTCTGGTGTGCGTCGACATGTTTCGGTACGTGTGTACCTTCTTCAGGACGGGGCACAACTCCCAACCCTACTCACGTATTTCTAAATAAAAAGAGGTTATATTTAGTAAAAAGTGAAATCACTCTCTTTGAAGTTGGCTACAATGTGCCTACAGCGGTTCTCGGGATCATGTATTTACATGTCCTGCAAAAAAGGAAAAAACCATTAAGTTTGGTTACCATAGGGTATCGGCTCAGACAGGTGCAGTCACCTGGAGCCCCAAACAGAGAACAATCTGTAAAGGAAAAGACATACAAGACACACAACATATAGGACACACTTAGGTTTTCTTGTACTTATTGTTTTTCAGACATACTCTTAGTCTTTGATGTCTACTGCATCATGAGCAAATCCTGGGCAACAAGGTGGGTAGGTGGATCCACAATCTACAAAGATAGAGAGATGGACTCAGTGCTGTTGTTTATATTCACTTCTTACCACATCCGTCTACCTGGAAAAGCCTGATTCTGTGTGGGGAGAATACTCACGAAATCCGCCTGTATTGGCCTCCTTCTACCACCTCGTGCTGCTCCGCTGTGAATGGATAGCGGGCGTGTTTAGTGGTATTTAAGGAGAGGCTTGGTGTATTGCCATTGGTTAATTGCCGGAAGTAACAGGGACCATGCATGAGGACTGTCTGTATACGCCTTAGTACATGTGGTCTAATTAACTTTGGCATGTGACCCAATGTTGTTAGTTCATTACCGGAATGACCATATAAGGTTTTTCCGCTTCTTGGTCAATCACGGGCTGAGAAAGGGAGCGCCGTTGTTTACACGACTGTGTTGTCATAGTTGCATGTGTATGGGTTGGTGTCTATGCGCATGCGTACCAGCCGGGCGGGGTAGTGTCTATACAAAGATGTGATTTGTAGCGCTGGCTCATGTAGGCAGATGTCAGCCGTAGTGGTCAAGTGATTTGGCTTCACGGTATGTCATCATTTAGGCCTGTGATGTGGGTGCCCAGGCGGAACACCCAACGTTGTTCCTTCTGAAACAGGCCTGATTCCGAAGGTAGTCGCTCGATGACCGTCCAGCGGAGGTCATTTATGCAGTGCTGTAGTGCCAGGAAATGTGATGCCATTTTGGTTGTTGACTTTTTACAGCGTATGTTTGATTTATGTTCGCCAATCCTAGTTTTGACTGGTCGGGTGGTCATGCCCACGTATTCCAGTCCACATGGACAGTTGATCAAGTATACCACATTTTTGGTGTTACAATTTGAGAATTGGCGCTGCTCCCATGTCGTGCCATTCCTGAAGGTGAGGTTCTTGCTTTTCTGAGTCTGGTGGCAGCAGCTGCAATCACCACAAGGGAAATGGCCCTGTACACTGGTCGGGTTCTGTCTAGCAGTCTGGTTTTCCCGTGGTCTAGTGTGGACCACAATGTCTTTTATATTCTTGCCCCTCCGGTGCGCATGCATGGGTTTCTCAAAATTGAGGTTTCCACAGTTCAGGATGTCCCAATGTTTTTCGATCACCTTGGAAACCTGGTTCGATATTGTGGAATAGGTTGTCACGCAGATGGGTCTCTTGTTCAGGTCTTTCTCTTTGGGATTTTCCTCTATGAGAGCCTCCCTATGGTTGTGTTTGGCACGTTTCATCGCTTTTTCGATGGTCCTCGTTGGGTACTGCCTTTCCACGAGTTTCGTTCTGAGGTCTTTTGCCTGGCGGTTGAATTCACTTAGTTCCGTACAGTTTCTCCGTAATCTCAGGAACTGTCCGTACGGCAGATTTTCCCTCAGGTGCCTGGGGTGAAAGCTGTCATAGCGTAACAGACAATTCCTGGCGGTGGGCTTGAAGTGGGTGTTACTTTTTAGCCTACCATCCTCGCTGTAAATGTTCAAATCCAGGAAGACCATCGATTTATTTGAAACGGTGTTTGTGAATTTTAAATACTGGTTCTGGTTGTTTAGCCAGGTCAAGAAACTGTTAGCACTGTCGTTATCACCGTTCCAAATGATGAAAATGTCATCGATGTACCGTTTCCAGATGCCAATCTTGGAACGGTAGGGATTGTTCTCATGCAGGATTTTTTGTTCTTCAAGGTGGTGGACGTATAGTCCTGCCAGGCTCGGCGCAAACGTGCTTCCCATACTTGTCCCGTGGGTTTGTAGATACAGTGTCTCTTTGTACTGGAAAAAATTGTCTTTTAGAGCCATGCTGATACACTCCAGGACTAGGTTTCTTGGTGTTTGGTACTTCCACGGTCGACTGAAGAGTACCTCCTCGATTATCTCTAGTGTCTCCTCGTGTGGTAAGCTTGTGTATAAACTTTCCACATCGAGACTTACTAGGTGCTGTATTGTCGGATCAAAAGGTAGGTCTTCCAGGAGTTGCAGGACCGACTTGGTGTCTTTTAGGTATGTATTTGTGGCTTGTACCATCGGTCTTAGGAAAGCGTCAGAGAATTTGGACAAAGGTTCTAGGATAGATCCTATGCCAGACACAACGGGTCTCCCTGGCGGGTTGTCAAGATTCTTGTGTATCTTGGGGATACAATAAAAATACGGTATCCTGGGATTCGGTTGCTGTAGGAAATCAGCCTCCTTCTTGCTGATCCAATCGTGGGCAAGTCCCTCTTCTACCATGCCTCCGATTCGGGTCCGTAGTCTTTCTGTTGGATCATTATCCAGTTTCTTGTAGTTCCGTGGGTCTGACAGAAGACGTAGACACTCCTTGTCGTATGCTTCAAGTGTTTGCAATACGATTGCTCCTCCCTTGTCGGCAGGTTTTATGACAAGTTCCCTATTGGCTGTTAGTTCTCGGAGGGCTCTCTGCTCTTCTCCACTTGTATTGTGGAAGACATTTCTTCCTTGGATGTTTAGTTTGTTAACCTCTGTGACCACCGCTTTCTCGAAGGTTAGAATTTCCACCGGGATGCTTGTATCTGGTGGGGTGAAAGTTGATTTCAATCTCAGACCTGTATCGGTTTTGTCTTCAGGAGGGGGTTTATCCTTGAAAAAAGCCTGCAATTTCAACTTCCTGAAGAAGTCTTGTAGCTCCACATTGAGTCTGAAGACATCTGGTTTATGTGTGGGGACATAGCCCAGGCCTTTATTCAGGATGTTTTTCTGTGTGGTGGTCAAAGTGATCGGAGTAAGGTTCACCACTAAGTCCCTTTCTTGCTGGTCGACGGTTGGTTCGGAAGTGACCCTGTCATGCTCCGGGTTGTTCGGGCGTTGGGCTGTTCCTGATCCTCCCAAGCCACGTTGTTCCCTTTCCGATTCTTTCCGCGCGAATTCTGGCGCGCCCCTAAAAAAGGCTGTTGTTGACCTCCATAGGGTTGTTGTTGTCCGTAGAAACCATCACCATATTCCTGGTTCCACATTGGCCCAAACTGGAAAGGGTTGAATTGAGGTGGACCCATGAAAGGTTGGAAATGGTTCGGTGGTTGGAAACCTCGCCATCCCCTTTGTCTAGGGAATTGTTGGCGTCTTTGTCTCCATCCCCCCCTCCGTTGTCTGTTCCCCTTGTTTCCACTCGAGTTTGAACCCGATGAGCCGGTATCTGAAGTATCGCTGTCTGCATCGCTGTAGTTGTTTTTTGAGACATAGTCCACTTTGGTGTATGGGTATGCACTCTCTGGGGTAAATTTAGCTACATCCTTTGTCAGCTTGTTTGTTTTGCTTTGTTTTAGATTGAATTCGAATTCCGTCATCTGTTGGTTCAGTTCTTCGAGTCTGGTTTTCAGTTCCTCTGGTGTGATGTATGTTTGCAACTGGACCTCAATTTTATTTATCTCAATTTTGAGTTCTTGAGTGATCCTGGCCGCTGTTTTTATTATGAGGACTAACCAATCCCTTGAACAGTGCCAGGAGATTAGTGACCATTCTTTCTTAAAAACCATGTCCTGCTGGAAAATTAGTGGCTCATTTTTTACAATCAGGCCCGGTGGTGCCATTTTGTTGCGGAGGTATTGGGTCATGAACAATCCGTGTAGTGCGGCTTTTATCTGGTTTCTCCTGAGATTCAACAGTTCATTCCAGTCGTTTGTTTGTGGACCTGTGTCCTGGTTGCATAGTCCCTCGAAAAGGTTGCTGTCTGCTAGAATTTTATCGATTTCAGCCTCCGCGAAAGTGAGGCCATGTTCGTCTTCCATTGTGATGGAACCGCTGGCTTCTTTTTTACCTAAGTGTGTGTCTGTCTATGTGTGTGAGTTTGTATGTCTGTGGGGAACTCCCGCAGCTGCGCGCTGCCTAGACACTATTTTTAACAAAGAAGGGAGGTAGAGTACCAAGTAGGATTCCTACTCCACGGGCACTGATACATAAACAAGAAGAATCCTACTGCTAGTGTGGGGAGAAAAGGAGGGGAAGCACTCAGTGTTGTGTAAAATACCCCTCACACACCAACAGGCCCCTTGGTGTCATGCTTCATCATCGGGGTCTTCGCACCCCGCTATAGGGATGCGGCACGCTGCGACCTACGACTACGTGGGAGCGTTGACAGGTGTTGACTATGTGTGGTGTGTGTTGACTGTGAGTGATAGGAGGATTAAATGTGAGTGGGAAACGTGGTGAGAAAGTTTAAAAAGTACCTGGCTAGTGGGAAAAAGAAAAAACTTTATTTCGTACCCCTAGCTGGTGCTATTAAAAAGGTGTGCAGAAAAAGACGAGGTTGACTTGTCTTAATTATGGACAAAACCTCTGGTGTGCGTCGACATGTTTCGGTACGTGTGTACCTTCTTCAGGACGGGGCACAACTCCCAACCCTACTCACGTATTTCTAAATAAAAAGAGGTTATATTTAGTAAAAAGTGAAATCACTCTCTTTGAAGTTGGCTACAATGTGCCTACAGCGGTTCTCTGGATCATGTATTTACATGTCCTGCAAAAAAGGAAAAAACCATTAAGTTTGGTTACCATAGGGTATCGGCTCAGACAGGTGCAGTCACCTGGAGCCCCAAACAGAGAACAATCTGTAAAGGAAAAGACATACAAGACACACAACATATAGGACACACTTAGGTTTTCTTGTACTTATTGTTTTTCAGACATACTCTTAGTCTTTGATGTCTACTGCATCATGAGCAAATCCTGGGCAACAAGGTGGGTAGGTGGATCCACAATCTACAAAGATAGAGAGATGGACTCAGTGCTGTTGTTTATATTCACTTCTTACCACATCCGTCTACCTGGAAAAGCCTGATTCTGTGTGGGGAGAATACTCACGAAATCCGCCTGTATTGGCCTCCTTCTACCACCCCGTGCTGCTCCGCTGTGAATGGATAGCGGGCGTGTTTAGTGGTATTTAAGGAGAGGCTTGGTGTATTGCCATTGGTTAATTGCCGGAAGTAACAGGGACCATGCATGAGGACTGTCTGTATACGCCTTAGTACATGTGGTCTAATTAACTTTGGCATGTGACCCAATGTTGTTAGTTCATTACCGGAATGACCATATAAGGTTTTTCCGCTTCTTGGTCAATCACGGGCTGAGAAAGGGAGCGCCGTTGTTTACACGACTGTGTTGTCATAGTTGCATGTGTATGGGTTGGTGTCTATGCGCATGCGTACCAGCCGGGCGGGGTAGTGTCTATACAAAGATGTGATTTGTAGCGCTGGCTCATGTAGGCAGATGTCAGCCGTAGTGGTCAAGTGATTTGGCTCCACGGTATGTCATCATTTAGGCCTGTGATGTGGGTGCCCAGGCGGAACACCCAACGTTGTTCCTTCTGAAACAGGCCTGATTCCGAAGGTAGTCGCTCGATGACCGTCCAGCGGAGGTCATTTATGCAGTGCTGTAGTGCCAGGAAATGTGATGCCATTTTGGTTGTTGACTTTTTACAGCGTATGTTTGATTTATGTTCGCCAATCCTAGTTTTGACTGGTCGGGTGGTCATGCCCACGTATTCCAGTCCACATGGACAGTTGATCAAGTATACCACATTTTTGGTGTTACAATTTGAGAATTGGCGCTGCTCCCATGTCGTGCCATTCCTGAAGGTGAGGTTCTTGCTTTTCTGAGTCTGGTGGCAGCAGCTGCAATCACCACAAGGGAAATGGCCCTGTACACTGGTCGGGTTCTGTCTAGCAGTCTGGTTTTCCCGTGGTCTAGTGTGGACCACAATGTCTTTTATATTCTTGCCCCTCCGGTGCGCATGCATGGGTTTCTCAAAATTGAGGTTTCCACAGTTCAGGATGTCCCAATGTTTTTCGATCACCTTGGAAACCTGGTTCGATATTGTGGAATAGGTTGTCACGCAGATGGGTCTCTTGTTCAGGTCTTTCTCTTTGGGATTTTCCTCTATGAGAGCCTCCCTATGGTTGTGTTTGGCACGTTTCATCGCTTTTTCGATGGTCCTCGTTGGGTACTGCCTTTCCACGAGTTTCGTTCTGAGGTCTTTTGCCTGGCGGTTGAATTCACTTAGTTCCGTACAGTTTCTCCGTAATCTCAGGAACTGTCCGTACGGCAGATTTTCCCTCAGGTGCCTGGGGTGAAAGCTGTCATAGCGTAACAGACAATTCCTGGCGGTGGGCTTGAAGTGGGTGTTACTTTTTAGCCTACCATCCTCGCTGTAAATGTTCAAATCCAGGAAGACCATCGATTTATTTGAAACGGTGTTTGTGAATTTTAAATACTGGTTCTGGTTGTTTAGCCAGGTCAAGAAACTGTTAGCACTGTCGTTATCACCGTTCCAAATGATGAAAATGTCATCGATGTACCGTTTCCAGATGCCAATCTTGGAACGGTAGGGATTGTTCTCATGCAGGATTTTTTGTTCTTCAAGGTGGTGGACGTATAGTCCTGCCAGGCTCGGCGCAAACGTGCTTCCCATACTTGTCCCGTGGGTTTGTAGATACAGTGTCTCTTTGTACTGGAAAAAATTGTCTTTTAGAGCCATGCTGATACACTCCAGGACTAGGTTTCTTGGTGTTTGGTACTTCCACGGTCGACTGAAGAGTACCTCCTCGATTATCTCTAGTGTCTCCTCGTGTGGTAAGCTTGTGTATAAACTTTCCACATCGAGACTTACTAGGAGCTGTATTGTCGGATCAAAAGGTAGGTCTTCCAGGAGTTGCAGGACCGACTTGGTGTCTTTTAGGTATGTATTTGTGGCTTGTACCATCGGTCATAGGAAAGCGTCAGAGAATTTGGACAAAGGTTCTAGGATAGATCCTATGCCAGACACAATGGGTCTCCCTGGCGGGTTGTCAAGATTCTTGTGTATCTTGGGGATACAATAAAAATACGGTATCCTGGGATTCGGTTGCTGTAGGAAATCAGCCTCCTTCTTGCTGATCCAATCGTGGGCAAGTCCCTCTTCTACCATGCCTCCGATTCGGGTCCGTAGTCTTTCTGTTGGATCATTATCCAGTTTCTTGTAGTTCCGTGGGTCTGACAGAAGACGTAGACACTCCTTGTCGTATGCTTCAAGTGTTTGCAATACGATTGCTCCTCCCTTGTCGGCAGGTTTTATGACAAGTTCCCTATTGGCTGTTAGTTCTCGGAGGGCTCTCTGCTCTTCTCCACTTGTATTGTGGAAGACATTTCTTCCTTGGATGTTTAGTTTGTTAACCTCTGTGACCACCGCTTTCTCGAAGGTTAGAATTTCCACCGGGATGCTTGTATCTGGTGGGGTGAAAGTTGATTTCAATCTCAGACCTGTATCGGTTTTGTCTTCAGGAGGGGGTTTATCCTTGAAAAAAGCCTGCAATTTCAACTTCCTGAAGAAGTCTTGTAGCTCCACATTGAGTCTGAAGACATCTGGTTTATGTGTGGGGACATAGCCCAGGCCTTTATTCAGGATGTTTTTCTGTGTGGTGGTCAAAGTGATCGGAGTAAGGTTCACCACTAAGTCCCTTTCTTGCTGGTCGACGGTTGGTTCGGAAGTGACCCTGTCATGCTCCGGGTTGTTCGGGCGTTGGGCTGTTCCTGATCCTCCCAAGCCACGTTGTTCCCTTTCCGATTCTTTCCGCGCGAATTCTGGCGCGCCCCTAAAAAAGGCTGTTGTTGACCTCCATAGGGTTGTTGTTGTCCGTAGAAACCATCACCATATTCCTGGTTCCACATTGGCCCAAACTGGAAAGGGTTGAATTGAGGTGGACCCATGAAAGGTTGGAAATGGTTCGGTGGTTGGAAACCTCGCCATCCCCTTTGTCTAGGGAATTGTTGGCGTCTTTGTCTCCATCCCCCCCTCCGTTGTCTGTTCCCCTTGTTTCCACTCGAGTTTGAACCCGATGAGCCGGTATCTGAAGTATCGCTGTCTGCATCGCTGTAGTTGTTTTTTGAGACATAGTCCACTTTGGTGTATGGGTATGCACTCTCTGGGGTAAATTTAGCTACATCCTTTGTCAGCTTGTTTGTTTTGCTTTGTTTTAGATTGAATTCGAATTCCGTCATCTGTTGGTTCAGTTCTTCGAGTCTGGTTTTCAGTTCCTCTGGTGTGATGTATGTTTGCAACTGGACCTCAATTTTATTTATCTCAATTTTGAGTTCTTGAGTGATCCTGGCCGCTGTTTTTATTATGAGGACTAACCAATCCCTTGAACAGTGCCAGGAGATTAGTGACCATTCTTTCTTAAAAACCATGTCCTGCTGGAAAATTAGTGGCTCATTTTTTACAATCAGGCCCGGTGGTGCCATTTTGTTGCGGAGGTATTGGGTCATGAACAATCCGTGTAGTGCGGCTTTTATCTGGTTTCTCCTGAGATTCAACAGTTCATTCCAGTCGTTTGTTTGTGGACCTGTGTCCTGGTTGCATAGTCCCTCGAAAAGGTTGCTGTCTGCTAGAATTTTATCGATTTCAGCCTCCGCGAAAGTGAGGCCATGTTCGTCTTCCATTGTGATGGAACCGCTGGCTTCTTTTTTACCTAAGTGTGTGTCTGTCTATGTGTGTGAGTTTGTATGTCTGTGGGGAACTCCCGCAGCTGCGCGCTGCCTAGACACTATTTTTAACAAAGAAGGGAGGTAGAGTACCAAGTAGGATTCCTACTCCACGGGCACTGATACATAAACAAGAAGAATCCTACTGCTAGTGTGGGGAGAAAAGGAGGGGAAGCACTCAGTGTTGTGTAAAATACCCCTCACACACCAACAGGCCCCTTGGTGTCATGCTTCATCATCGGGGTCTTCGCACCCCGCTATAGGGATGCGGCACGCTGCGACCTACGACTACGTGGGAGCGTTGACAGGTGTTGACTATGTGTGGTGTGTGTTGACTGTGAGTGATAGGAGGATTAAATGTGAGTGGGAAACGTGGTGAGAAAGTTTAAAAAGTACCTGGCTAGTGGGAAAAAGAAAAAACTTTATTTCGTACCCCTAGCTGGTGCTATTAAAAAGGTGTGCAGAAAAAGACGAGGTTGACTTGTCTTAATTATGGACAAAACCTCTGGTGTGCGTCGACATGTTTCGGTACGTGTGTACCTTCTTCAGGACGGGGCACAACTCCCAACCCTACTCACGTATTTCTAAATAAAAAGAGGTTATATTTAGTAAAAAGTGAAATCACTCTCTTTGACGTTGGCTACAATGTGCCTACAGCGGTTCTCGGGATCATGTATTTACATGTCCTGCAAAAAAGGAAAAAACCATTAAGTTTGGTTACCATAGGGTATCGGCTCAGACAGGTGCAGTCACCTGGAGCCCCAAACAGAGAACAATCTGTAAAGGAAAAGACATACAAGACACACAACATATAGGACACACTTAGGTTTTCTTGTACTTATTGTTTTTCAGACATACTCTTAGTCTTTGATGTCTACTGCATCATGAGCAAATCCTGGGCAACAAGGTGGGTAGGTGGATCCACAATCTACAAAGATAGAGAGATGGACTCAGTGCTGTTGTTTATATTCACTTCTTACCACATCCGTCTACCTGGAAAAGCCTGATTCTGTGTGGGGAGAATACTCACGAAATCCGCCTGTATTGGCCTCCTTCTACCACCCCGTGCTGCTCCGCTGTGAATGGATAGCGGGCGTGTTTAGTGGTATTTAAGGAGAGGCTTGGTGTATTGCCATTGGTTAATTGCCGGAAGTAACAGGGACCATGCATGAGGACTGTCTGTATACGCCTTAGTACATGTGGTCTAATTAACTTTGGCATGTGACCCAATGTTGTTAGTTCATTACCGGAATGACCATATAAGGTTTTTCCGCTTCTTGGTCAATCACGGGCTGAGAAAGGGAGCGCCGTTGTTTACACGACTGTGTTGTCATAGTTGCATGTGTATGGGTTGGTGTCTATGCGCATGCGTACCAGCCGGGCGGGGTAGTGTCTATACAAAGATGTGATTTGTAGCGCTGGCTCATGTAGGCAGATGTCAGCCGTAGTGGTCAAGTGATTTGGCTCCACGGTATGTCATCATTTAGGCCTGTGATGTGGGTGCCCAGGCGGAACACCCAACGTTGTTCCTTCTGAAACAGGCCTGATTCCGAAGGTAGTCGCTCGATGACCGTCCAGCGGAGGTCATTTATGCAGTGCTGTAGTGCCAGGAAATGTGATGCCATTTTGGTTGTTGACTTTTTACAGCGTATGTTTGATTTATGTTCGCCAATCCTAGTTTTGACTGGTCGCCAACAATTCCCTAGACAAAGGGGATGGCGAGGTTTCCAACCACCGAACCATTTCCAACCTTTCATGGGTCCACCTCAATTCAACCCTTTCCAGTTTGGGCCAATGTGGAACCAGGAATATGGTGATGGTTTCTACGGACAACAACAACCCTATGGAGGTCAACAACAGCCTTTTTTAGGGGCGCGCCAGAATTCGCGCGGAAAGAATCGGAAAGGGAACAACGTGGCTTGGGAGGATCAGGAACAGCCCAACGCCCGAACAACCCGGAGCATGACAGGGTCACTTCCGAACCAACCGTCGACCAGCAAGAAAGGGACTTAGTGGTGAACCTTACTCCGATCACTTTGACCACCACACAGAAAAACATCCTGAATAAAGGCCTGGGCTATGTCCCCACACATAAACCAGATGTCTTCAGACTCAATGTGGAGCTACAAGACTTCTTCAGGAAGTTGAAATTGCAGGCTTTTTTCAAGGATAAACCCCCTCCTGAAGACAAAACCGATACAGGTCTGAGATTGAAATCAACTTTCACCCCACCAGATACAAGCATCCCGGTGGAAATTCTAACCTTCGAGAAAGCGGTGGTCACAGAGGTTAACAAACTAAACATCCAAGGAAGAAATGTCTTCCACAATACAAGTGGAGAAGAGCAGAGAGCCCTCCGAGAACTAACAGCCAATAGGGAACTTGTCATAAAACCTGCCGACAAGGGAGGAGCAATCGTATTGCAAACACTTGAAGCATACGACAAGGAGTGTCTACGTCTTCTGTCAGACCCACGGAACTACAAGAAACTGGATAATGATCCAACAGAAAGACTACGGACCCGAATCGGAGGCATGGTAGAAGAGGGACTTGCCCACGATTGGATCAGCAAGAAGGAGGCTGATTTCCTACAGCAACCGAATCCCAGGATACCGTATTTTTATTGTATCCCCAAGATACACAAGAATCTTGACAACCCGCCAGGGAGACCCATTGTGTCTGGCATAGGATCTATCCTAGAACCTTTGTCCAAATTCTCTGACGCTTTCCTAAGACCGATGGTACAAGCCACAAATACATACCTAAAAGACACCAAGTCGGTCCTGCAACTCCTGGAAGACCTACCTTTTGATCCGACAATACAGCTCCTAGTAAGTCTCGATGTGGAAAGTTTATACACAAGCTTACCACACGAGGAGACACTAGAGATAATCGAGGAGGTACTCTTCAGTCGACCGTGGAAGTACCAAACACCAAGAAACCTAGTCCTGGAGTGTATCAGCATGGCTCTAAAAGACAATTTTTTCCAGTACAAAGAGACACTGTATCTACAAACCCACGGGACAAGTATGGGAAGCACGTTTGCGCCGAGCCTGGCAGGACTATACGTCCACCACCTTGAAGAACAAAAAATCCTGCATGAGAACAATCCCTACCGTTCCAAGATTGGCATCTGGAAACGGTACATCGATGACATTTTCATCATTTGGAACGGTGATAACGACAGTGCTAACAGTTTCTTGACCTGGCTAAACAACCAGAACCAGTATTTAAAATTCACAAACACCGTTTCAAATAAATCGATGGTCTTCCTGGATTTGAACATTTACAGCGAGGATGGTAGGCTAAAAAGTAACACCCACTTCAAGCCCACCGCCAGGAATTGTCTGTTACGCTATGACAGCTTTCACCCCAGGCACCTGAGGGAAAATCTGCCGTACGGACAGTTCCTGAGATTACGGAGAAACTGTACGGAACTAAGTGAATTCAACCGCCAGGCAAAAGACCTCAGAACGAAACTCGTGGAAAGGCAGTACCCAACGAGGACCATCGAAAAAGCGATGAAACGTGCCAAACACAACCATAGGGAGGCTCTCATAGAGGAAAATCCCAAAGAGAAAGACTTGAACAAGAGACCCATCTGCGTGACAACCTATTCCACAATATCGAACCAGGTTTCCAAGGTGATCGAAAAACATTGGGACATCCTGAACTGTGGAAACCTCAATTTTGAGAAACCCATGCATGCGCACCGGAGGGGCAAGAATATAAAAGACATTGTGGTCCACACTAGACCACGGGAAAACCAGACTGCTAGACAGAACCCGACCAGTGTACAGGGCCATTTCCCTTGTGGTGATTGCAGCTGCTGCCACCAGACTCAGAAAAGCAAGAACCTCACCTTCAGGAATGGCACGACATGGGAGCAGCGCCAATTCTCAAATTGTAACACCAAAAATGTGGTATACTTGATCAACTGTCCATGTGGACTGGAATACGTGGGCATGACCACCCGACCAGTCAAAACTAGGATTGGCGAACATAAATCAAACATACGCTGTAAAAAGTCAACAACCAAAATGGCATCACATTTCCTGGCACTACAGCACTGCATAAATGACCTCCGCTGGACGGTCATCGAGCGACTACCTTCGGAATCAGGCCTGTTTCAGAAGGAACAACGTTGGGTGTTCCGCCTGGGCACCCACATCACAGGCCTAAATGATGACATACCGTGAAGCCAAATCACTTGACCACTACGGCTGACATCTGCCTACATGAGCCAGCGCTACAAATCACATCTTTGTATAGACACTACCCCGCCCGGCTGGTACGCATGCGCATAGACACCAACCCATACACATGCAACTATGACAACACAGTCGTGTAAACAACGGCGCTCCCTTTCTCAGCCCGTGATTGACCAAGAAGCGGAAAAACCTTATATGGCCATTCCGGTAATGAACTAACAACATTGGGTCACATGCCAAAGTTAATTAGACCACATGTACTAAGGCGTATACAGACAGTCCTCATGCATGGTCCCTGTTACTTCCGGCAATTAACCAATGGCAATACACCAAGCCTCTCCTTAAATACCACTAAACACGCCCGCTATCCATTCACAGCGGAGCAGCACGGGGTGGTAGAAGGAGGCCAATACAGGCGGATTTCGTGAGTATTCTCCCCACACAGAATCAGGCTTTTCCAGGTAGACGGATGTGGTAAGAAGTGAATATAAACAACAGCACTGAGTCCATCTCTCTATCTTTGTAGATTGTGGATCCACCTACCCACCTTGTTGCCCAGGATTTGCTCATGATGCAGTAGACATCAAAGACTAAGAGTATGTCTGAAAAACAATAAGTACAAGAAAACCTAAGTGTGTCCTATATGTTGTGTGTCTTGTATGTCTTTTCCTTTACAGATTGTTCTCTGTTTGGGGCTCCAGGTGACTGCACCTGTCTGAGCTGATACCCTATGGTAACCAAACTTAATGGTTTTTTCCTTTTTTGCAGGACATGTAAATACATGATCCCGAGAACCGCTGTAGGCACATTGTAGCCAACTTCAAAGAGAGTGATTTCACTTTTTACTAAATATAACCTCTTTTTATTTAGAAATACGTGAGTAGGGTTGGGAGTTGTGCCCCGTCCTGAAGAAGGTACACACGTACCGAAACATGTCGACGCACACCAGAGGTTTTGTCCATAATTAAGACAAGTCAACCTCGTCTTTTTCTGCACACCTTTTTAATAGCACCAGCTAGGGGTACGAAATAAAGTTTTTTCTTTTTCCCACTAGCCAGGTACTTTTTAAACTTTCTCACCACGTTTCCCACTCACATTTAATCCTCCTATCACTCACAGTCAACACACACCACACATAGTCAACACCTGTCAACGCTCCCACGTAGTCGTAGGTCGCAGCGTGCCGCATCCCTATAGCGGGGTGCGAAGACCCCGATGATGAAGCATGACACCAAGGGGCCTGTTGGTGTGTGAGGGGTATTTTACACAACACTGAGTGCTTCCCCTCCTTTTCTCCCCACACTAGCAGTAGGATTCTTCTTGTTTATGTATCAGTGCCCGTGGAGTAGGAATCCTACTTGGTACTCTACCTCCCTTCTTTGTTAAAAATAGTGTCTAGGCAGCGCGCAGCTGCGGGAGTTCCCCACAGACATACAAACTCACACACATAGACAGACACACACTTAGGTAAAAAAGAAGCCAGCGGTTCCATCACAATGGAAGACGAACATGGCCTCACTTTCGCGGAGGCTGAAATCGATAAAATTCTAGCAGACAGCAACCTTTTCGAGGGACTATGCAACCAGGACACAGGTCCACAAACAAACGACTGGAATGAACTGTTGAATCTCAGGAGAAACCAGATAAAAGCCGCACTACACGGATTGTTCATGACCCAATACCTCCGCAACAAAATGGCACCACCGGGCCTGATTGTAAAAAATGAGCCACTAATTTTCCAGCAGGACATGGTTTTTAAGAAAGAATGGTCACTAATCTCCTGGCACTGTTCAAGGGATTGGTTAGTCCTCATAATAAAAACAGCGGCCAGGATCACTCAAGAACTCAAAATTGAGATAAATAAAATTGAGGTCCAGTTGCAAACATACATCACACCAGAGGAACTGAAAACCAGACTCGAAGAACTGAACCAACAGATGACGGAATTCGAATTCAATCTAAAACAAAGCAAAACAAACAAGCTGACAAAGGATGTAGCTAAATTTACCCCAGAGAGTGCATACCCATACACCAAAGTGGACTATGTCTCAAAAAACAACTACAGCGATGCAGACAGCGATACTTCAGATACCGGCTCATCGGGTTCAAACTCGAGTGGAAACAAGGGGAACAGACAACGGAGGGGGGGATGGAGACAAAGACGCCAACAATTCCCTAGACAAAGGGGATGGCGAGGTTTCCAACCACCGAACCATTTCCAACCTTTCATGGGTCCACCTCAATTCAACCCTTTCCAGTTTGGGCCAATGTGGAACCAGGAATATGGTGATGGTTTCTACGGACAACAACAACCCTATGGAGGTCAACAACAGCCTTTTTTAGGGGCGCGCCAGAATTCGCGCGGAAAGAATCGGAAAGGGAACAACGTGGCTTGGGAGGATCAGGAACAGCCCAACGCCCGAACAACCCGGAGCATGACAGGGTCACTTCCGAACCAACCGTCGACCAGCAAGAAAGGGACTTAGTGGTGAACCTTACTCCGATCACTTTGACCACCACACAGAAAAACATCCTGAATAAAGGCCTGGGCTATGTCCCCACACATAAACCAGATGTCTTCAGACTCAATGTGGAGCTACAAGACTTCTTCAGGAAGTTGAAATTGCAGGCTTTTTTCAAGGATAAACCCCCTCCTGAAGACAAAACCGATACAGGTCTGAGATTGAAATCAACTTTCACCCCACCAGATACAAGCATCCCGGTGGAAATTCTAACCTTCGAGAAAGCGGTGGTCACAGAGGTTAACAAACTAAACATCCAAGGAAGAAATGTCTTCCACAATACAAGTGGAGAAGAGCAGAGAGCCCTCCGAGAACTAACAGCCAATAGGGAACTTGTCATAAAACCTGCCGACAAGGGAGGAGCAATCGTATTGCAAACACTTGAAGCATACGACAAGGAGTGTCTACGTCTTCTGTCAGACCCACGGAACTACAAGAAACTGGATAATGATCCAACAGAAAGACTACGGACCCGAATCGGAGGCATGGTAGAAGAGGGACTTGCCCACGATTGGATCAGCAAGAAGGAGGCTGATTTCCTACAGCAACCAAATCCCAGGATACCGTATTTTTATTGTATCCCCAAGATACACAAGAATCTTGACAACCCGCCAGGGAGACCCATTGTGTCTGGCATAGGATCTATCCTAGAACCTTTGTCCAAATTCTCTGACGCTTTCCTAAGACCGATGGTACAAGCCACAAATACATACCTAAAAGACACCAAGTCGGTCCTGCAACTCCTGGAAGACCTACCTTTTGATCCGACAATACAGCTCCTAGTAAGTCTCGATGTGGAAAGTTTATACACAAGCTTACCACACGAGGAGACACTAGAGATAATCGAGGAGGTACTCTTCAGTCGACCGTGGAAGTACCAAACACCAAGAAACCTAGTCCTGGAGTGTATCAGCATGGCTCTAAAAGACAATTTTTTCCAGTACAAAGAGACACTGTATCTACAAACCCACGGGACAAGTATGGGAAGCACGTTTGCGCCGAGCCTGGCAGGACTATACGTCCACCACCTTGAAGAACAAAAAATCCTGCATGAGAACAATCCCTACCGTTCCAAGATTGGCATCTGGAAACGGTACATCGATGACATTTTCATCATTTGGAACGGTGATAACGACAGTGCTAACAGTTTCTTGACCTGGCTAAACAACCAGAACCAGTATTTAAAATTCACAAACACCGTTTCAAATAAATCGATGGTCTTCCTGGATTTGAACATTTACAGCGAGGATGGTAGGCTAAAAAGTAACACCCACTTCAAGCCCACCGCCAGGAATTGTCTGTTACGCTATGACAGCTTTCACCCCAGGCACCTGAGGGAAAATCTGCCGTACGGACAGTTCCTGAGATTACGGAGAAACTGTACGGAACTAAGTGAATTCAACCGCCAGGCAAAAGACCTCAGAACGAAACTCGTGGAAAGGCAGTACCCAACGAGGACCATCGAAAAAGCGATGAAACGTGCCAAACACAACCATAGGGAGGCTCTCATAGAGGAAAATCCCAAAGAGAAAGACCTGAACAAGAGACCCATCTGCGTGACAACCTATTCCACAATATCGAACCAGGTTTCCAAGGTGATCGAAAAACATTGGGACATCCTGAACTGTGGAAACCTCAATTTTGAGAAACCCATGCATGCGCACCGGAGGGGCAAGAATATAAAAGACATTGTGGTCCACACTAGACCACGGGAAAACCAGACTGCTAGACAGAACCCGACCAGTGTACAGGGCCATTTCCCTTGTGGTGATTGCAGCTGCTGCCACCAGACTCAGAAAAGCAAGAACCTCACCTTCAGGAATGGCACGACATGGGAGCAGCGCCAATTCTCAAATTGTAACACCAAAAATGTGGTATACTTGATCAACTGTCCATGTGGACTGGAATACGTGGGCATGACCACCCGACCAGTCAAAACTAGGATTGGCGAACATAAATCAAACATACGCTGTAAAAAGTCAACAACCAAAATGGCATCACATTTCCTGGCACTACAGCACTGCATAAATGACCTCCGCTGGACGGTCATCGAGCGACTACCTTCGGAATCAGGCCTGTTTCAGAAGGAACAACGTTGGGTGTTCCGCCTGGGCACCCACATCACAGGCCTAAATTATGACATACCGTGGAGCCAAATCACTTGACCACTACGGCTGACATCTGCCTACATGAGCCAGCGCTACAAATCACATCTTTGTATAGACACTACCCCGCCCGGCTGGTACGCATGCGCATAGACACCAACCCATACACATGCAACTATGACAACACAGTCGTGTAAACAACGGCGCTCCCTTTCTCAGCCCGTGATTGACCAAGAAGCGGAAAAACCTTATATGGTCATTCCGGTAATGAACTAACAACATTGGGTCACATGCCAAAGTTAATTAGACCACATGTACTAAGGCGTATACAGACAGTCCTCATGCATGGTCCCTGTTACTTCCGGCAATTAACCAATGGCAATACACCAAGCCTCTCCTTAAATACCACTAAACACGCCCGCTATCCATTCACAGCGGAGCAGCACGGGGTGGTAGAAGGAGGCCAATACAGGCGGATTTCGTGAGTATTCTCCCCACACAGAATCAGGCTTTTCCAGGTAGACGGATGTGGTAAGAAGTGAATATAAACAACAGCACTGAGTCCATCTCTCTATCTTTGTAGATTGTGGATCCACCTACCCACCTTGTTGCCCAGGATTTGCTCATGATGCAGTAGACATCAAAGACTAAGAGTATGTCTGAAAAACAATAAGTACAAGAAAACCTAAGTGTGTCCTATATGTTGTGTGTCTTGTATGTCTTTTCCTTTACAGATTGTTCTCTGTTTGGGGCTCCAGGTGACTGCACCTGTCTGAGCCGATACCCTATGGTAACCAAACTTAATGGTTTTTTCCTTTTTTGCAGGACATGTAAATACATGATCCCGAGAACCGCTGTAGGCACATTGTAGCCAACTTCAAAGAGAGTGATTTCACTTTTTACTAAATATAACCTCTTTTTATTTAGAAATACGTGAGTAGGGTTGGGAGTTGTGCCCCGTCCTGAAGAAGGTACACACGTACCGAAACATGTCGACGCACACCAGAGGTTTTGTCCATAATTAAGACAAGTCAACCTCGTCTTTTTCTGCACACCTTTTTAATAGCACCAGCTAGGGGTACGAAATAAAGTTTTTTCTTTTTCCCACTAGCCAGGTACTTTTTAAACTTTCTCACCACGTTTCCCACTCACATTTAATCCGCCTATCACTCACAGTCAACACACACCACACATAGTCAACACCTGTCAACGCTCCCACGTAGTCGTAGGTCGCAGCGTGCCGCATCCCTATAGCGGGGTGCGAAGACCCCGATGATGAAGCATGACACCAAGGGGCCTGTTGGTGTGTGAGGGGTATTTTACACAACACTGAGTGCTTCCCCTCCTTTTCTCCCCACACTAGCAGTAGGATTCTTCTTGTTTATGTATCAGTGCCCGTGGAGTAGGAATCCTACTTGGTACTCTACCTCCCTTCTTTGTTAAAAATAGTATCAAGCAGGGGCATGCCTGATCCCCTCTGGACACAGGGAGAGGGAAACATGTGCATGGTCCGATAGGGAGCGCACAGCTATTGAGTTGAGGCGTCTTGTACCCTAGGGAGGAGCGCATTAGAGACCAGGAGCATGTCTAGTCTCGCATAAGTTTTGTGTGCCGTCGAATAGTGGGTGTAGTCACGTGTGTCTGCATAGGGTAGGCGCCAGACATCATGGAGGCCGTTCTCTGCCCACCAGCACTGCCCTTCAAAGGGGGGGCTCCTATCTGTGAGTAGCATTGGCCTGACCGGTCCTTCTTGTTATCCAACACTGGGTTGAATCCCCACCTACCACTAATGCGGAGTCAGGGAAGGCCAGCCCCTTACTTTAAATTCCTGCAGATGAAGGCCTCCTGCTGTGAATTGGGAGCATATATGTTGAGTAGGGTGAAGACAGTGGAGCCCCATTGGATCCTAAGGGCTAAAACACTCCCCTTGGAATCATAGAAGGTAGACAGGACCTTACCCTCAAAGTTAGCCTCAAGCAAAATTGTTCTTTTTCACAACCCCAGAGGACCAAAATTGGAGCAGAAAGCGTCGGGAACGCATGCAGGGAGTATCTTTAGCAAGTAAATGGGTCTCCTGAAGCATACATATATCGCCCTCGGACTGCTCAAGAAGTGAAAGGATCGCAGTGCTGTTCGTGGGGTGATTCAGGACAAGGACATTGAGGCTAACAATTTTCAGTTCTCTAGGCATAGGCAGCGGCAGGGAGCATGCTTACTGGATCTTAGGACATTGGGAGCGCTGTGCATGAGGCGGGCTGGAGCATGCGAGGGCACGCATGGGGGCAGTAGTCGCAGTAAGTGATACGGAAAATCCCCCCAAAAAAGAAAGGAAACCCCAACAAGAACACAACGTAAATTTTACAACCCCAGAGGGCACAGTCCCAGAAGAGAACAATATACATGAGTTGGTCTATTGAAAGTCCAAGCAATATGTTTCAAAGACTTGGGACAATAGGAAAAAACAATAGACCAAAATCTATCTGGTGAAAAATATCAGGCGGAAACGGGACCTTGGTGACCAGGCGGCCTACAAGCCGCAAAGGGAAGTCTAGGGAGTCTGGAAAGGCGGTCCACACCTGAACCCCTCCGGCTCCGCAACGTTACTGCTATCCCTCAGTGTATGTAGAGATGTTTCACATGTGGTCCTGCGTCTGAGAGAGGTTTGAGAGCACTGCATCACGTTCTTTCGCCATCTCTTCCGAGCCTGGTTTTGTGGAGGCTGATGGTTTGCCAACAGTCTGCCATCGGGGAAGTCCTTTCCTGTCGTGTTTTGAGGGAGTGTCCTTCGGCGCCACGTTTGTGTCAGCATCAATTCCTAGGAGGTCCATAGTGTCGGCTAGGGAATGCATCTGCCTCAGATTCCCTTGGTGTTTAAAGATGATACGGAAGAGGTGGCCCCAAGAATATGGTATCCCTTTGTCCCGAAGATAGGACGTGATGGCTCGGAATTCCCTCTGTTTAGCTATAGTCGACGCTGCCAGGTCTTGGAAGAGGGCAGGTACGTTCCCTCAGAACCAAATCAGTTGGGCCGCTCTAGCCATACTTAAGATCTGCTCCTTAAGCTGAAAATCATGCACACAAACCAGCACATCGGGCGGGGGGGGGGTTTTCCGCCTCTGGGGAGGCCCACTCAGTGAACGCGGTCCATCTGAATCTTTTGTGGGCCATCTGCACCCAAGATTTGCTGGAAGAGGGACAAAACATAGTCTCGCAGGCCATCGCCCTCTGCCTCCCAGGGCCCCGCGCAGATGCGGATGTTATTTCTCCGTGATCGGTTTTCAAATCTTCCGCATGGGCCTGGACGTCTAGATTTTGGTCCCGTAAATGGAGGACCTCCTGCTCTATTTGGTGCAGATCATCTTCCCTCGCCAGTTCATGCTCCTCTGGTACTGCTACATTTTTGCCCACCTCATCGACATCTTGGCGCACCTACTTGAGATCTGACGTGAGCTGTTCCTTCAACTCCAGGATGCCTTCCTTAATGACAGAGAACAGTTCCAGCATGAAGGCCTTGTGGCCAGGCTATCTGCCTCATCGGTTGAATCTGTGTGCCCCTGATCCTTAGATGCTCCTTGTGATGCCTCTGTGCCCCTAGGTTGCTTGAGTAATAGTTCCTTGAGGGACTTCTCCGTTCTTCGCTATGGTCAGGGTGGGCCTCTCAGTGACGGCTCACCTTAGTATTATGCAGTGAGGGCCATCAACCATGCCCTGGTCCTCACAGTCTGCAGCGGGTCAAGGAAGAAAATGGCGGCTCAGGGGGTCTCACCCGCCCAGGACAGAGCGCGGGGTGAGGAACATACCTGTGAGCCCTCTCTGCCCGTTGCGGTAGTCTGCTGGGCGTCTAGTCCTCCAGGAATTAGCTGCTGCTGCTTAGGTGGGGCCTGCTAGCTCCCATGGCGGCCGTCCGAGAGGCCGTGTCCTGGGCTGGGCCTGTGGCTTCAAGTTTCGGGAGTCTCCTGGCTTCCGGGACCTCCAACCAGCAATGCGGGTGGCAGCCGATATGAGGCAGGAGCTCCAGTGCACTCAGGGGCTGTGTTGCAGCACCAGGGGAGCGGGTCCTTCAGCACCGATCTCGCAGCCCGTCTCGGCCACAGAAGCCCCAGCGCGATCCTCTGCAGATTCCGGCAGGGAGCCTGAGGCGATCTGGATTTTGTCTCGCCTGGGCACCATAGGGATCAGGAGTCATGCCCTTCACTTTCCCGTGAGGTACAGTCCAGGGAATGGGGCAAATACAAAGCTGATAGTTCGGCGGGCCAGAAGAGCAGAGTTCTGCGTCCTACCGTGCCGTCATCTTCGCCACGCCCCCACCTATGCAGTCATTTAAAAAGGGCAAAAGCGTACGTGACCATGTGGTCCGATCACTCCTTGATACTCCACCACAACTTTCCATTCGAACTTTATGACACCTAACTGAGATTGTGGGTCATTACAAATGTGGCAGGTGCAAAGCATGCAGTCTAACAATCAAAACAAGGCAACTAAGTTACAAACAACTCACACAAACTGCAACACTACTGACATTGTTTACGCCATCATTTGACCATGCAATCAGATGTATATAGGACAGGCACATGAGAAAATAAAAGTCTGCATCTTACAACATTGTAGCAGGGTCAGATGTAGCACCTTTGGGGCACCGTTAGTGGAGCATTTTCAGACACGAGTCATTCAGCAGAGATTATTAAGTGGGACGTCCTGGAAAAAATCTCATTGGGCATCAGGGGCGGGACATTGACTCAGTCCTCAATTTTAGGGAGTGCAAATGGATGCATTCTTTAGATATAGTCCGGGATGGCCAAAACAAACTGGATGCTACCAGTAAACAATTGTCATGTCTTACCAATGAATGAACCATTTGTGATACATACATGATAACCAAGGGGCAGACAACAAGGTACAGTTACATTTCTCCAAATATGGTCGCTATGTGCTTTCACAATGTCTAGGCCACATCCATGTGAACACCAGGCGCCTTGGCAACGGCAAGTCGACGTGGTACACAGGAGGTTGGTCCCAGCAGCTCCGACAAAGGATACTGTCCTCAAAATTGCAGAGAAGACAGGTCAGGCCTCTAGAGAGCTGTGGAGCCACCACCTGTGTTGCTGGGCCTTGGGAAGTCCGTAGGATGACAGGAGCAGCAGACTGGTCAGCTTTGTTGTGGTACCTGCAGATGCAGAGGAGTGACTCCTTCACTCCAAAGGAGATTTCTTCAAATGTCCTTGAAGCCCACAGGTCTTCTGGAGAACCTGGGTGAAGCACAGACACAGACGAGGAAGAAGACTTGAAGAACAGTGAGACCCGTAGCAGCAGGAGTCTTCCTTAATGCAGTCTTTGTTCCAGTCGAAGCCCAACGAAGTTCAAGTGTCGAGACAGACAAAGAGTGTCAGGGTCTCAGAAGTGAGTCTTGTTCCACGACAAATCTGAGGACCCACCCACAGGAGAGCCCTTAAATACCCATGTAAAAGGCTAGGAATGAGTCTGGGGTTACTCCCAGAGGAGGGGCTGGACAGAGGGGAGAATACTCCCCTGTCCTTTGTCCAGTTTCACACCAGAGCGGGATGCAAGTGTTCCTGAACTGGCTGAAACCAAAGTATGCAAGGAGGACACCAAATGTGCCCTTCAATGCAGACTGGTGGTGCTGAAAAGTGCCCCATCTCAGCCCAATACACTAAGTCCTGTCTAGGAGGTGTTCACACCTCCCTGTGATAGGAAACTTATTGTTCTACTTTTCCCTGCTTGAGCTCAGCTCAGCAGCAGGAAGGCAGAATCAGGGACTGTGGTCGGCACCAGCACTAGCTTGCTGGCAGACCCTAGAAGGCTGGCATTGGGAGTACATGGGGCTCCTCCAAGGAGCTCCACAGTACATGGAATCATACCTCCAACAACACCAGAATGAGTGTTAGGGTATGATTCCAACATGTTTGATATCAAGCATGTTTAAAAAAGCTACGGAGGAGTGAGAAGTCTTTACAGTGGGTATACCCTCAGCTTCCTAGAGTCTAATTAGTCAATAAACAAGGAGAGGTTAAACCAGGTTAGCATGGTGTTCATGTTTAAGTGTATCTAAAATAAGTGAGAAAAAGGCCCCCAGGTAAATTGATGCTCACCTCACAGTTTCTCAGATCTGTGAGTTCTCTGCTTGATAGTATGTACCTGTTAACCATTAGGTATGTGTATATAAATATATATAAATATAGGTTCCTCACCCACAGGTACCACTCGTGGTATGCTTCATCATCTGACCCTCAGCCAAACACTGGACGCGAATGATTGGACTCAACGCATTTGTAAGTGGAGTTCTTTGGATATTACAAGTGAGTGAAGGCAGAGGACATAGGTGAATTAAAATAGCCTCCGAATCCTAGATTTCCAATTGTAATACTATTCAATTTAGGGCTAGGTTAAAGGAACAGTGTGGCTTTCTTAGGATATAATGTTCCCATGCATCTATTAGGTTGACATGTTTCGGCCGTTGACGCTTTGTGTTGCCCCCAAATGGTCATTTGGCTTTCCTCAGGACCTTGATTTACCCAGCGTAATATCGGTATGAAAAGTATCTCCGAACGAGAGCCTCCTTGGAAACTCCAGTAAGCAAAACTTCTCACATTGCACGTTCTCGGTGGAGGTGAATAGATCTAATCAAGGCTCTTCCCTTTCGTCACCTTCAGATGGAGACGCCATTAGTGATCTGCTAGGCATCGACGGCTAAGTTTGTCCACCCTGGCATTCAGAGAACCTGCCATGTGTTAAACCACTAAGGATCTGACTTGCTGTTCCAACTATGTCCAGAGACACAGGGCCTCTTGACAAAGAGTGCATAACCCCACCCTGCCCTGCTTGTTGCAGTACCACTTGGCAGTAGTTTTGCCCATGAACACTTGGCCCAGCTTTCCCTCAATTGAAGGAAAAAAGAGCTTAAATTCCAAGCGAATCGCACGGAGATCCAGCAGGTTGATGTGGAGTCTAGACTCAGCCAGAGAGCAGAGTCCTCTGTACTCCACCTCTCCAATATGGCCGGCCCGTCTGCCTATGACCCAACCGCGGTGGTTCAGCCACCACTGCAGGTCCTGCTCAGTTCCCTCTGAGATCTGGACCATGTCGGAAAGATTCCCCATATGCTGCGCCCACTAGAACTTTAGGTCCCAATGTAGAGCAAGTATATACGCCATTTGGCAAGTGTCACACGATGGATGCAGGAAGCTATGAGGCCTGGAAGCCTTCGAGTCCTTCTCACCAAAATCCAGGATAGGGGCTGAAACATCAGTATCATAGCCTGAGTTTCCTGGACTCGCCACTCGGAAGGATAGGCCAGAAACTGCACTGTGTCCAGAACAGCTCTGATGAGAGGGAGTGTCTGAGCGTAGCCTGTGTTTGTGTAAAGCTATGGAGGATCATCGCCCATTTCATTGATATGGGGTTCCGTCGTATACCGCATGCTTCTTCCTGCCTGATTATATCTTCTTCCGCCGCTCCCCATTTCTTGACCGCCTCCCACCATACGGCTATCGGGGGGCCCCCGGTGATCACCAGTGCATAGCTATGCTGCGTTTAGCAAGGAGTATGGCTAGATCTGCAAATTTGGTCTCTACCTTTTTTTGTTTATGTCATCTGAAGATGCAGAGAGAGAATACTTCCCATGTATGAAGTTCTGTCAGGCCCGTGACCTCTTGTATTGTATTGGGCAGTGTGGCCTAGAAATCTCGTAGTGTGGGGCATGTCCTGAACATGTGGAGAAAGGGGGCGTCAAGAGAGTGGCAGCAGGGGCAGTCGAATTGTGATGCTGGAAAAAAGCGCTTAAACCGAGCCGGCGTCAGGTAATCGCGGTGAAGGACGTTAAACTAAACGTTTTTGAATCTTTGGTTGCAGGACACTTTTTGTGGTGTTCTAGGGCTGTAAGCCACTCTTTGTCGTGGAGGGCTCGGTCAAACTCCTCCTCCCAGCGGAGGCGCAGTCGTGTCAGTGGTGTGCGTGTGAGTTCCATAATGAATTTATAGATCCACGTGATATGATGCCTCCCCGTCCCCATGTGTAGGAGTGGATGTAATACTGGGTGCGTCTTGAGTTCTCCCTCTGTGAGGTCCCATGTCCTTCTGCAGTCTGCCACCACCTGTCGGTGTAGCAGGAATTGTCCTACCTGGAGCCCGCTCTCTTCGGTCAATGCTGCAGACGATGTTAGCTGACCATCAGTAAACAGGGCTTTGATCTCTGTGAGCGCATGCTCTGTCCAGATTTGTAGTTCTCCTGAAGTATAGTGCCCTTGTCGCTTGGGGAGGCCTACCAGTGGCAGCAGTGGGGAATACATGGGTGTGGTCCTGGACAGGTGGTGAATGCCTACAATGCAGGATCTGGCTATTTAAACCAATAGTGAATACGCAGGATTCGGTTTGGTCCCTGGGTGAAACATCCGGCTTAACTCCGGGATTGCCACTTGTCCCACTTGGGTGTCCGTTTCCCAGAGGTTACCTTGCTCTGTCCAGCGCGACAACCACTGCAGCTGAGCTGCGCGAAAATATGCTTCGAAGGATGGGACGCCTAGCCCTCTCTTATCTCGTGACAGTTGTAGAGTTGATAGGGCTACTTTACGCCGAACCTTTCCCCATATTAAAGAAATTAGTAATGAGTTTAGCTCCTGTAAAAAGGAGCGTGGTGGAATGACCGGGACGTTGGCGAAATAGTGGAGGAGCCGGGGTACCATGATCATTTTTGATAATGCTACCATTCCTATTGGGGCTAGGGGCAGAGTTCGCCAGAAGTTGATTTGGCCTTTTAGTTCTCGGAGGACTCGGTAGTGGTTGCCCTCTAAGAGGTCCTGTGGCGTGTGGTAGAGTCTGAACCCCAAGTATCGTGGGGCATCCACCGGCCATGCTAGTATGACGTCTCCGAACCCAATTTCCCTGTGAGGTGCATTTGGGTGTAAGGGATAGATGGAGGATTTATCCCTGTTTACCTTCAACCTTGCGGCATTCTCAAAGTCTGCTAGCGTGGACCAGAGAGTAATGAGGTCTGCAGTGATATCCTTGACATAGATGAGGAGATCATCCGCATACAGGGATACGCTATGTATACGGCCTCCCAGCGGTATACACCATTGCTCGCCCTTCTCTTGCAATCATATCGCCAGAGGTTCCATGACTATGGCAAATATGACGGGGGACAGGGGGCATCCCTGGCGTGTTCCGCGTGTGATTGAAATGGAGGGTAAAATCTGCCGGCCTATTCTGACCCGGGTGGTGAGTCCGGTATATAAGAGCCGAGTGTACTCTATGAATTGTGGACCAAGGCCGATCTGCTGTAGCACCTCAAATAAATACTGCCATGCCAGGGTATTGAAGGCTCTCTCGAGATCCAGTACAAGGCACGCTGCATTTGGGAACCTACCCCGCACACTGTTCTGGATCTGGAACAGCCGGCGTATATTTTGGGAAGTAGTCCTCCCAGGGACGAATCCGCACTGGTCAGAGTGTATTAGTCTAGGGAGTATCTCTGTAATCCTGTCTGCTAGGATCCTCCAGAGTATTTTGCAATCTGCGGTCAGGAAAGTGATGGGGCGGTATGAGGTCCGGAGTAGAGGGTCTCGGTCTGGCTTGGGGAACGTCACCAATATAGATTCCTGCATAGACTGGGGGAGTTACCCTACCTCCACTGCCTCGTGATAAACGGTGTCTAGCTGTGGGACCAAACATCTGGTGAATGTGGTATATAGCTCTATGGGGAAGCCGTCGTGCCCTGGGGCCTTATTTTTGTCCAGGTGATGGATGGCGTGTTTGATCTCTGTCACCGTAAATGGGTCATTCAGGGACTCTTGTTCTTCATCTGTTATCTGGGTTATGGTGTCTGTGGCCAGTATAATACGAATATGTTCCTCCCTGTTCTGGATCAGTTCCCTGTGGAGTGTGGTGTAGTAGTCGTGAAAAGCTGATATTATGTCTGCCTGCGCATACACCACCTCCCCCGCAGTATTCCTAATGCCGGTGATCAGTTGCGTTTGCGTGTCCTGTCTAATGAGCCAGGCTAGTAGGGTGCCAGCGTGGTTTCCTTCGTTGTGGGCTCTGGTGGCATATGTGCGAAAGTTATATCGCCATAGGTCTACGCACGCCTCCTCGTATTTGCTTTTGGCTTCGGCTAAGTGCGCGGGGGATCTCCTGTTGATCTGCTGCTTTAGACAAACATGCCACTTGTTGTTCTGTGGTTTGCAATGCCCTCTCTAATGTTTGCCGTACCCATGTGATTTGCCTTTTGCATGCTCCCCATAAGATCACCTTGAAGGCGTCCCACTCAATTGCTCTAGCTTGTGTGGTGCCTGTGTTTTCTGAAAAATAGTGTTGAATGGTTTCTGACTGCTCATGTTGGAACACTGGGTCTGTGAGGCATCCTTGGGAAGTCGCCACGTGGAACTTGGGGGTGTGGGTGGACACCACCGGAGAGTCACGATCTGTGAATCGTGGTCAGATATAACCCTACCCAAGTAGTCAGAATTTCGGATAAGTGGGAGGATGGTCTGTGTGGACATGAAGCGGTCCAAGCGGACTCGTAAGTTGCCAATATGCAGAGTAGGTCGTGGCACTGAATGTGCCCCGCCACTTCTTCTGAAGTTTGCCCAGTTCCCCTCGTGTGAGATTAGTCTCTTGCATCCTATATGTTGTAGAATAAGTGGATACGTACATCATCCCATTAATGGAGTCTTTCGGTTTTTTCATCAACAGTTTATCTGTCGGTCGATAACGCCTGATATTCATGTTCCTCCAGTAGTTCTGTGGGGTAACCTTGTTTCAAGTACTGTTCTTTCTATTTTGACAGTGTCTGTTTGCAAATCTCCAAGTTTGACAAGATCCGCCTTGTTCACAAAAATTGTGAGTAGGGCAGATGACTAATAAGACTCAGTGGATGGAAACTTTGAAAAAGTAGAGCATTATTTCTATCCGTTGCTTTTTTAAAAATAGTTGTTTGATTTCATTTTTAGTCAATTCCATCCACACGTCTAAATATGCCAACTCCGATTCACTGATTGAAAAAGTGAATTGAATCTGAGGATTATTAGAATTTAATCTCCTGATGTTCTCCAGGACGTTTGCTTCTGTGTTTCTTCACACTAAAAATATGTCGTCAATATAACGACACAAGAACAGTGTGTTCTAATTCAACTGAGGATCAAACAGAACATGATTGTGCTCAAATTTGGCCATGAAAGTATTGGCATATGCCGGAGCTCGGGCAAAGCATATTGAAGTTCCACTAAGTTGCAGGTAAAACTCGGATCATATACAATTGTTGATCTAAAGTTTTAACAATCCAGAAATAGGTGTGCACAATCTACTTAATTTTTTTGTTATGAGAGAAGCTTGGACATCCCCAGAGAGCCAGATGTACTCAGCCAAGCATGGCGTCGAACAGCCAGCGTTATTGACATCGTTCTACCCAGTGAGTCGGTCATGTCAAGCCAACAACGAAAGGAGAACTTTGCCTCATCTCTCCCGCCTTATACCATTTGGTTGGAGGGTGCCCTGGCCCTCCTTCGGGGCCCATGTCAGCACTTGTGCAACCATTTCCCAGAGGGAGTGGGAATAACAGCTCAATAGGCATGCAGTGTACACCAACAGCAATGCAAAGCAGGTGGAACAAAATTTCTTACCCCAACTGTCCAAACTCTTAGATTCACTGTCCAGAGGTGCAGAAGGGAACACGCCTTGTGTGGTAGAGGCTTAGAACACCAAACTCTTTGGAGTAGGGTGGTTGGTGAGGAAATTTGGCTGTCCGTGTAGGGCAATGGTGGAGGACGATTGAGCTGTTCACAGGAGCCCCTTGTGCTGGCATGGACCAGGTTTCCAGAAGGACAATGGCAGGAGACTTTCCGAGGAGGAGACACCCAGCTGCAAGACCTCTGTCAAGATGTTGGTCTTGACTTCCATTGAAAGGAGCTACATTTCTAAGATCTCAGCTGCCATTCTCATTACCATAGCACAGGAAGTTCCCTCCTTTGTAGCCAAAGTAGGGGAAGAAAGTGAACCAGAATCAGTATGTAGGAGAGTAGGGTCTGCTATCCTATGGTCACCCCAAATATTTGCTTTTTGCTTCACTGGTTTTCAACTTAATATGGCTGTGGGCCGGCTAATCAGACCCACAGCCTGCTGTTCTCTCTAAATTCACATACATGTACTATAGGTACATAACCCAATTGGAACTGGACTCCTGGTCAGCCCCTCTACCATACACTATAGGTGCTCAAGGCATAGGTGCCAACAAGGCCTACCAGGGGCTGCAGCATATCTTTAGCCACCCCTGGCTGGTACTTAAATCGACACAACTGGCTGATCACTCAGCTAGGGCAAGGTGGTGTAATCACCCCTTGCTTAGATATAGTATACCTATATCTAAACCTATATCTGGACACATATATGCCAATAAGTCACTCCTATGGCAGGCCTTAACAATCTTGGAGGCAGAGTGCTTGGTTTTATGTGAGATGGTGTTCGAGCATGAGCTGAGCCTGTCTGCAGCTGTCGGGACCAATTCCCTAAGCTGTTCCGGGAAAATGCCAAACCATATTCTCTTAAGTGCATTATAATCCATCACGGTTATGTGCTAACTTAGGTTTGGATTTATCAAAACATGTCGTGTAAGGTGTCATACGATTTGGAATACAATCCCCTCGACAGTCCTGTCGACGGGGATAGCATTCCACCCCTCTAGAGGGAGAAGACATGTTACTTTACTAAAACGCGGTTGATTTTTAAAAGAGCCTTAGCATCACAAAATGGACGCTGCTGCCACAGACACGAGTCTGACCTCCTGCTGCTGACCAAAACTTGGCAGAGGAGGCCTGGACAAAGGGTTTCCTGTCGCGGGGAGGTGTCACACCACCCCAGACAGGAGATAGTGGATTGTAGCAGGGAGGTTTGAAAGAAACCAGACAGTGCCTGGGGAGCACAAGGCTTCCCCTTGCATAATCCAATCAAACCGGTTCTGGGGCACACCAGCCCCAGTCACAGCGCGACCCTGGACAAAGGGAAAGGGGTGTAACCACCCACTTCCTGGATCCCACCCATAGGAGGGACCTAGCAGGTAATCCAGCCCCCTAGATTGGTATAAGAATGGGAGCAGTGCCAACGCATTCAGATTATCCTGACTGAAACTTATGAAACGAAACTCTAGACCCTTCGACATCCTACTCGACGTAGAAGACTGAAGAATCTCCCTTGTGGTCAAGGAGTGACCACCCTGTGCAAACAGGCACCATCCAGCACCTCAACGTTTGCTTTGTTGCAGTTCCCGCCGGAACTCGAGCTACAGAGTTCGACAAGACCCAGCGTTCCTGTGGCAGAATGTCTGCCACAGTGAAGCAGATAAATCCATATTTATTGTTTGTTTTGTGAAAAAATTAAGCTGAAATGTGTATATTTCTGCATTTAATAATCAGTTCATGTGCACTCGTGCCTGAAAGCCTCACAGGTTTCAATTATATATCACAGACACCGGCCTTTGTACAGGATACCAGACACATTTTCAACCTTGTGGAAAATATTAACTTTTGCCCAGAAACTCAATATTTAGTAACAATAGACATAGAGGATCTTTATAGCAATATTCCCATTGATGGAGCCCTTAAAGCAGTCCATTGGTTTATCCATAAGTACAACATCAAATGTCCATCTGTCTTTATCCTAGAATGTCTCAAGATAGTATTATGTGACAATATTTTTGAATTTGACAGCAAGTTGTTCAAGTAGAAGCAAGGAGTCAGCATGGGTGCTTCATGCGCACCGACAGTCGCTAACCTTTATATGTCTCAATTTGAGGATAAATATATTTTTAAAGAAATTGCACCTTTCTATGAATCAGTAACCAAATGGTCGCGATTCACAGATGATGTTTTTTTTCGTTTGGAATGATTCGTATGACAACTTGCAGCAATTTCTAGACTGGATAAATCTTTGTGATAAAAATATACGCTTTACTAATCATACCGGTACAGAAAAAGTAGAGTACTTAGATATTCAGATCAAATATGAGAGGGGGATCCTGGTGGTGGATAGTTTTCATCCACGGATACAAAAATAGCATCCCTTTTGGAGAATTCTTGCGCCTTAGGCGCAACTGTACTAACAATCAAGACTTTGACATTAGAGCTGAAACCATGAAAGGCAAGTTCCTGGCTAGGCGCTACCCCAAAAGGATCATAAGAGACTCCTATAAAAGAGCCAGTTTCTATGACCGCCAGCATTTACTGAATGTCACAAAAGATAGTAAGGACCCAGGATTGGTGTTCATAACTAGACATTCCATGTTGAATGATAGAATTAGACAGGCCATATGTGCTAGATGTCACATATTAAATGTCAATCCACCTAAAACAGAACAGATCCCGAAGCCTATGTTCGCCTACAGACAAAATAATTCTATAAAAGACTTTGTTGTTCACTCACTTATGAAGAAAACAATCTCCTCCCAACAGATGAATATTGGGGGAAGTAAACCAGTACAGGCAATTACAAATGTGCAAGTTGCAAATCTTGTGCTACTGCTATACAAGCATCTACGTTGCACTTCAATAATGATGTGATCTCCCCAAGTAATCTGAATAATTGTCATACAACTAATGTCATTTATTTGATAATATGTCCCTGTAAATTGGGGTATGTAGGCCAAACAGGGAGAGCTTTAAATGTCCACTTGACAGAACATAGGTCAACAATCAGAACTAAAAAGATGATGGCCCCTATGGTTAATCATGATGTTGAGAATAACCACGCTCCAGATGATATGCAGTGGTATATCCTAGAAAGGATTAGACAAAGGACTGGAGCGGATACAGATAAAATCAGAAAGTTAAGGGAAGTCGATTGGATTTTCATATTGGAGAAATCAACCAGAGGGTTGAATTTAGAAATACCTTGGGATCAGGCTATACAATAGAAGACATTTCCTTGGTATAAATTATGCCATCTGTTATCTTTTGAACATAGAACATTACCCGTATAGTAACAGGATTTTTCCATCACACAATATGACACCAAAATGGACTATGTGCTATTTTCTATACAGGTACTTATGTTTACATCCATAAGGGTTAGAGATGTCCACCTACAGCACGGTGTAGGTCTATTTAAATTTTTATACACTGATAATCCTCATACAACAATGCAAGATTACTTGAGTAGGTGGTATTAACATCAAGAAAGTTCACCAGCTAGTTTAAAAAGATATAAACATATCCTCTTTAGATAATATGTTTGTGTGAATCTATAGCCTTTAAAATTGTTGTTTGGGCTCCTATTATTGAATATCAGCCAACATAATATGTGCCAAATAATAATTTCTATCCATAAGGTGACGGACCCTTTGTTGTGGCCCTTGCTCGCTTCTTACCATTATAATTATGGGTTTTGTACGTCATGACAATTGTCATGATAGGAATGTGTTCATATTAGTTTTAAGGTTTGCACTGGTTAATAGGTTTTCATTTCTTTGGTTAGTATAGGCAAAAATAATACGGGACACATAATCTCCCGACTAGGTCCTTTGACTATTGGCAGACTATATACATATATTAGCAAATACAATCAATGCCGGCTAAAGTTGGGTCAGCTTTCATGTTAAGATAATAACTAACATAATAGAGGTTATATTATACCCATAAGATGGCGGATACTATACCCGACCCTTTTTTCGCTTACCTTTCCCGTATCTACTACGCTGTGTGTCATAGCATTCGTCATGCCGTGGGCGACACTATCACACTCTCGCGTTACGAGATTTAAGCCGCACAACCAGTAGGCTATCCCTCTTCACGCCATAGCACATGTAAGATAAGAAGGAGACGCTACTATTATTCCCTTGCGGGTAAGTGAATAGCATAACAGTCAAAGGGAGAGTAATTATATTCCACCGACAGTAAGCTGTTATTGCGTTCTAGACTCTGCACTTTATTAGTAAATTGTGACCGGGATTGAAGATTTTAAATATTGTCCCGTCAGTGTGATGGCGGTAACTAATATCTCTTCCGCGATAGTATCGTTAATGGCGTCAGGTTATAATTGGGTATTAACACTAGAAACCTACAAGCGTGGCAAACAAGAATGTTTGCGATAGACCCGCTTACCCCCTCAGATAAAATAAAACATTGTATGTACTATACTGTTGGATTGCAAGGGCATGAGAGCAATGATCGCTTTATTTTATTTATGATACAGTGGCTTACACTACCAACCCACTGGATATAGACACAGCTTCTAGTTCATAGATGTAAGATCAACAAAAAGATTGACTGTAGAGCGGATGCAGGTAACAGTCATAGATTTTTATGCATAAATATTCAACGTACCATGGCATGCAGATACCATCTTAGTTTCCGCTCTTTTTTTTTTAGTTACATTGCGCACATCGTGCTCCATATAATTAGAATCGATCTATTTTGATGAACATGTCCCGACTGATTCTAGTGCCAAATACAGGTAATGTTCATATAATGGTATACTTGATCAATTAGGCAATTCAAATTTCCTTCATGTGAAAAAATGTAGTTACCCTTTTGTTTTTCCTCGACTTATGTAGTGGTTGACATACAGAGATTATACTGGCCACAACTATAGCTTGGATTATCATTTGTACTACGAAGTACTCCTTGGAGGAGTGCCTGCACAGTTCAGGTGGGCATTCGCTACTTGAATCGTTTATATGATTGTCTCTTTAGGTTATGCTACAATTAGAAATAGCTTTGTAGTACTCTTAAGAAACTGTAGCAAGAGACACTGGGTACCCAAGAGTTTGTCTCCTCTGCCCCCCCATTCTCAAAGGACAGTGAAGGCCATTTGTATCCCTTAGAAGACCTAGTAACCTTTGTTTGTAGCCAGTCATTACTATACTATTACTATAAGAACTTTAGTCAATCACACTTAAAGAACTTTATTCCTGACCTTGATTATTATGCATGGATCAAAATTGGATTAATATAGAGCTGTCTGTTAGTCATTGACTTATACATTATATCTTGGTCTAGAATTCTTTTGTGACATATATTAAATGTTGATATTCACCTTAGGGTTTTAGTTGCCTCTAAAATGGTGTCATGATGTACTATCTTGACTTTTTTCAGTCAGCAATATAGGAGTCCATTCCGTCTCCTACATGAGAGGATGAAGCATTTACAAAAAAAGTTTACAAAATTAGATACAGGTAAACAAATTAATTAGACTTGTACATAGGTAGTAAAAGTTTTTAAACTATAGACATCACATATTAGGAAAGGGGATATAGAATTCATTTATATTTTTTATAGATTTATTGTATATATATTTAGATGAGATCCACTGTATTATAAATGTATCTATAGGTTGGTGTTCAGGCCTTTCTTGCCAGATCCTGTACCCAGAATTATCAATTGTTGATCAAGATGTTGACTTTTCTTGACATTATAATATTATCAGTGCGCTTTAACTATAGAATTATTTATCTTTTGCTTATTCCTTAGTACTCACTAGTAAAGAGAACAATCCTGAAGAAGGCATTTGCCGAAACGCGTTGGTGGTATTATGCATATCACTACCAGTGCCTATCTGTCCCTTTTGATGTTTATGTTCACAATATATTGTAATTTTGAATATGTTAATTCGATATATGGCATGAACTTTTTGTAAGAAATTGATTATAGTGTAAAGATTTTGTGCACATTAGAAAAGTGAATATTATATATTTTTTATATATGTTTTTTATACTGAAAAAACAAATATCAATAAAAATTAAATATATTTTCGTAATTGGACAATCACAGTGTTTATTAAGTTAGCAAACGTAATTGGTTAGCGTACATATTGTTTGTACCAACAGCACTGAGCCCGGTGCTATCCCATCTTTCTAAAATAGGTTTCAATGATATATACATACTCAATGGTAAAATATGCACTTGTAAGAAAATATGTAAGTTTTTGTATCAAGATTGTGCAAATCTACTGCTATTTAAGGTTCATTACTAAAATCTATATCTTTTTTTAATCCCCTTGCCTGTCAATCCACACAGCTATTGGCTTGACAGTCATGACTGACAGCATTTAGAATCACTTAAAAACAACTCAATTTCCATTTTTAGACATATTTAAAAATAAATACAGACAGGAAAATATATGCTTTTTTGTCAGCATTTATCTGTAACAATCTGTAAAATTGGAAAACAGGGAGCCTTACTTATAAAAAGAACTCTGCCTTCAGGGTTGCTCCACTATATCATTATGGAACTCCTCAGTGACTTGCAATAGCCTTATAATGTACAGCAGGGGGCACTGTAACCCTTATATATCATTTATGCAACACTTTGATATTACTAGTGTAGTTTACAGCAGAAGCTGTTGTATGTTACTGCTCCTCAACTCAAAACCTTGACAGCTTCTAATCAGTGCATCAGCTGGAGAGTTGGCTTCCTTCGGCACTTGCTGTAGCGAGCTGCGTCGTGCAAGTAGATAGTCGAACTGCAGCGAACCACACCATGCTTTCCCATAGCAATTGAAGGTATATTTATACTTTGAAGGTGCTTAGGAATGCCAGTATTGACATAAAAGTCAGGCATATGAACATCATGAATGAACCCTTAAGGAATCGATGTTCATGCATATTAAATGAGTTCCTGGAGAAATCAATATTCAGGCTTAGGGAAGTCCCTTCAGCTTAAGAGTCTGGTTTTCCAAGAAATCTTTGTGACGTAGATGAACGGATGGAAGTAGCCATGCATCTATTTGGGTAGCATGGGCTATGCTTAAATAAGGACTGGATGTATATGCCTATATAAGGGCAATGTGAATTATACCTATATAAGGGCATGAATATGGAAATTAATTTGGAATCTAAAATCGAACACAACAATAGTTTCCTTGCTCTTTTCCATGTTTCTCCTTGCCAAAATCCATCTTCTCATACCTTGCTATCTCACTAAAACACAAACCCTACTTTTGTAACTAATAAGGCTTTGTCCACACCTGCAGTGGAAACCAAATAAATCTAGCAACCACATTCTAAACTGAAAGTTATATGCAAAAACGATATTACTCTTGAAGCGTGAGCTTGTGCTGAAAACTTTGCTTGAGGCCTCATAATCATGTCAGAATAATAGTGCACAAGGTTACAAGTGTGCGCACATTTCTAAACACATAGCAAATGCAGTTTCTTAAAGAATTAATACTATGCAAATTGTAACTGTAAAGGACATCAATTTAAGATACAGCAATATGATTAGAACTCCTTACTACATGCCTAACCATTTGTATACACCTACACATCATCTCGTATGAGACACGTTGAAAGCTTTATTACCTTTAAAATATTACTATGTAAATATTGCAGGAACTTTAGTCATGCTTCTAGACATATAATGTAGAAAGCTCATTAGTTTTCACATGGAGTACATTAAATATACAGTAGCCCTCTTCTCTTTTATTAGTCACACAGAATATATTTGAGTGCTGCCTAAACATGATTATAATGCACTACTACAGTATCTGAATGAACGCTGCTCCAATTTCAAGAGATTTTCTCCACCAGTGGTCATTTCTTAACAGCCACTCACCTGAGTGCCCCATCCAGCCATATTACACCCATAGTCTACATCCTACTTAATGGCCCTTTTACCCAAGTTACAAGCTACCACTCTGGTAGTTTGCACCAATCTAACTACCAAGGTGATTGAATTTGTGAACAATGTCCTGGTATACACTTTCAGCTCTGGAAAGCTATTACTCAGGTAGAAAAATTGCCCAAAAACGTTTGCCCAGTACTCTGGGTAAAGTCTTAATCATGAAAAAAACAGATTTTGAGCATTAGCAACAGCCATGTTTCAGATTTAAAGGTTATCAGCTGTGTACTGTATTCGGGGGGCTCTTTCTTATTCTCAAATGTGTTAAAATCTATTCCACTTCTTCACAAATGCATCTCTATGTGTAAAAATGCATAAATGAATGATGTGCTCATTAGGAACTCTCAATACTTAGATTAATTTACTCAAGGTGCTAGTACTCCCTAGAGTTTATCCTTAATTCCAATGTTCATTGTCATTGTCTTCACTCTGCTGCTTGCTTACTTCTTAAGTGATGTCCACAAACCTTTTCACCTTAAGCATGTTAAGTAAAAAGCTCATCTAGTGCTATATAGTGCATTTTAATAAGTTGCAGGATATCCTCTAGCAACATGGAGCTAGCTCACAGGGGGTACCCTTCTCTATTCTGATTGTGTGCCATCAATGCCAACAAGTGGTGGACCTGCACAGTCTAAAGTTTTCTACTAACTGTCCCCAATGGTATATTAATCTGCAGTAAACATTTGCAATCCCACACCTTTTGGAGCTTATGGATCTGTCATGTTGCGCCCTTTTTGACTTCTCCCTGCACCATCTGGAGTTTAATTTCGCAGAACTACCCCTGAAATCATCTGACTTGTTGCCTTAGTTGATCTTCTTCCAGAGTGCCTCTGAAATCTACACACTGTTAAATCTAATCTCAAAGTACAGACTTCAATACCACCTGTCCTTCTGTCATTTGTACATAACCTTATTAAAATGCAAAGATGAAATCAGGATCGTGGGTGTATGTTGTCTTTAATTATGAGGCTCTGTTGGTATTTGTGTTCATTATGTTTTCAATCTGTTCTGTAATTATAATTTTTTTCATTTCACTTCGGTTATAAATTTGTGCAAGGTCTTTCGGTCGCAAGCACTCACTTCCTCCAGTCTGATTCTGCTTTTATAATGATATCAGATATAAAAAAATGATTTGATTTATATATGTTTAAAGGTTTTGAATGTTTGAGTGTTTCTTGAGTGTCCTTGGAAAAATCAGGTCTTGCAATCCCTTTATTGGCTGACAGTCAACATTTTTGAAGGCTATTCATTTTAAGAAGCCAAGGCTCACTTAGACTGGTTATGGGCGGGTGGTATCTTAGATCAATTCATTCATGTTCAAGATTCCTGGATTAAGGGCCAATTCAATATTAATTAGCTTGGCTTTAAATGTAATCAGCGTTGGGCCGTATGGCTTACCATGTTAAGTTGTGATTCCTCGGATACTCTGATTTATTTTGTCTTTCAAAATTTTGTACTATATCATTGTAATGTTTTCTGTGCTCTACTGCTGCTAACCAAGAAAGAAACTTAGAACTTGGGGATAAAGCTCCTCCAGTTCTACAGATCTTTCAAAGGCACCAGCCAGTAATAAAATTAAGGTTTTGAGTTGAGGAGCAGTAACATACAACAGCTTCTGCTGTAAACTACACTAGTAATATCAAAGTGTTGCATAAATGATATATAAGGGTTACAGTGCCCCCTGCTGTACATTATAAGGCTATTGAAAGTCACTGAGGAGTTCCATAATGATATAGTGGAACAACCCTGAAGGCACAGTTCTTTTTATAAGTATGGCTCCCTGTTTTCCATTTTTACAGATTTTTACAGATAAATGCTGACAAAAAAACATATATTTTCCTGTCTGTATTTATTTTTTAAACCTACAGTAGCTATTCCACAACAAACCTCTCACCAGGGGAATACACAAAAAATTACACCACAGATTTTACACTTAGTCATAGGTAAATTACCTACAAAACGTGAACAAATTCCATTCTGGATTGCTCAAAAAAATTACTCAAATCGAGGCTGTATTTCCTAATACTAGCTATCATGACAAACACAGAATTTTAACAATCTGTTTACCAATGGGGATCACACCACATCTGGAGGACTGCACCACTTGGGGTACAGTCTTCGCTGCAATCTACACTAAAACACATGGTGTTCTGTAGATGGCGGTAATACCAGATTTCCTGAAACAGATTCAAAACGAATACGGGGCAGTGCCTGTTTAAATTTGGGTATGAAACTACTGAAAGATTTCAAACAGGTCTCAGCAATAACATTAGCTAATATTAAAGGTGAAGCAGCATCAGTGGCGATCCGCCAGAAATTGAGGGAATTTGATGTAACAGAACAACCTCAAGAACTAGCCAGAATAATTGAAAAATCCTATGAAGAATTAGGCAGAGACAGTTTGGGTGGGAAAAAAGTTAAACCACAACTGTCTGAAAGTCCTGAAAAGGTCTTTTCTAAAAACACTCCTACCTCTTCTAAAAAGAAGTGGGAAAATAGCAAACAAACATCTAAAGAGAAGCACTCTCAATCCTCAGGTAGGTCTCCTCAAAAGGAGCCCTTTGAAAAAGAGGTACAACCTCAGGAATAGAGATAATTTGATAAAACCTGATAGATATCAAGACACTGATACACTTTCCTCTCGTTCCTTTCAGACTTCATCACAAATCCAAAGGAAGAGGATGGTCAGAAAACAAGGAAGAACGCATGAAGTCCAAAGACGATCAACATTTCAGAAAAACAAGAAACCTCAATTTACCAAAAAGGAGGTAGCAGGTCTAAAAATCAGATATGTTGAGGATCTTGAGGACACAACTCAAGAACGGAGAATGGGCTGAGACAATGTTGGACAGCGCAGCAGAAGTCACAATAGCTCGCCAGAACCTGAAGGGTCTTCTGAAGACAGTGGACTTAAATTAATTCATTCAAGTTGAAACTGCAGACACACAGGGTTAGTTCTCCACATAGGTTTTATGAAATAACTCTCCGGATGGAGGAAGACATACCAAGAAAAGTGAAAGTACTCTTTTGGGAGAGACTTTCTAAGGGTTACAATATACTTCTAGCTGAAAAACCCTGGCCACCACAATTTGTCAGGGAGTGCCCACATGGCAAAGAAATCATTATGCCAGCCTTCTCTAACCATATTCCAATTCATTTAAAGTATGCTTATGCCAGGAATTGGTAAGTAGCCCAAGCCCCAGCATTGTACAAAAATTATGTAAGATGGGATGAGGACTCGCCTCATCATAAAATCCAACTAAAGAATCAACCAACTGCACAAAGGCAGTATCCAGTTAAACAAAAAGCTAAAAAAAAACATGTCAGGGAGATCTTAGATCAACTTGAATACCAAGGGGTGATTGAAACATGCACCTCGTCAATGAACAATCCTTTGTTTCCTGTCTCCAAACCAGACAATACATATCGTCTAGCATTGGACTAAAGACATCTAAACTCTTGTTGCAAAACATTTGCAGTGCAAAATGCACACAGTTCAGCATTAATGAATGTTGGACTTGGCCCTTTTGGCCGGTTCACCCCTAAACTTTTTGCTTTTAATTGTGACCCGATACTAGTTGTTTTTGGCTTCTGCGCACTTTAACACTGTGTCCCAGTGTAAAGTGCGTGCGCACTCTGTGCATGTTGTGAGATTGGCCTGCCTTCCCATAGGAATGCATGGGGAATGTATGTGTCCATGGCAGTTCCTGATGTGTGGGGAGTGCAGGTTCAAGTTTGGTATGTGCGAACTCGTGGGATTAAATGCTGCACGATGATGTGAACAGATTTAATGTGTCTGGTGTGGAAGTGCCACTTCTAGAAGTTTTTACAACAAGGGGTGGTGAGGGACAGAGTCTCTGAATTAAGCAGAAAGCTCTCACCCAGTCAAGAGATCAGGGCTAGATCCAACACCGTTTTTTAGCTCACTGCACCATCCCAGTTTCAGAACCCGGCTGTATGCAAATTAGTCTGTTCCTGTCCCGGTGCATGATGGGAACAGGGCAAACCAAACTACAAAAGCCAATTCTTACACTGGGAAGGAAACAAGCTCCCGGGGACCGGTTTCTGGCATTACAGCCGTCTTCGGCCCGGTTTGCTTGAATCCTGATGGTGCAATGAGCAAGGGTCTCAGACACTCTGTTCATCACCACCCCCTTTTTGTAAATCACTTCTAGAAGTTGGCATGTCTGTGTAGTAAATGTGAATTGACTGTCTGGCTTGTGATCGGCTGAAGCTGGCTGGTGTGCCTGGCTCCAGGAGTCATGATGGGTCTGCCCCAGTTGTGAATGGAGAGATCTGCATGTTGATGGGAGGGAGGAGTGCACCTGGGACCTGAATAGGGCTAGGCCTTTCCTCCACAATGCTGGCTTCGCCCCCTGTGGTGTATCTGATGTCCTTAGCCTGCCCTGTGAATGGGGAGAGGGGCTGAGCACAACAAAGTACTCCAAAACCAGTTGCATCTGGGCTACCAGACAAAGGAAAGATGTGTATAAAAAGGGGCTGTGACCCCATGTAAAATGTTCTATGTCTGATCCTGACTTGAGGGGGGGTCTGCTGCTGCTGGGCACCAGGAGGAACTGCCACTGGGTGCTGCCTCCCCGTTGGAGGGACCTGTGAGCTGGCCCATGGGACCAGCCTTAGCCCCTCCTGCCTACTGAAAGACTTCTGGACTTTTGCCTGCCAGCACCTGGGAAGCGCTGGCCTCCCCTTGGTAAATAGCGCTTTTGCGCCGCCAGAGCAGTGACCCCTACCTTGAGGGATTCCCCGGCGTGAGGATCCCCCAGCCTGTGTAATTTTTGGCACGGGTGCCCACCCCTCTTAATTGCCATAGTTTGAATCCCTAGCGGGTGCCCACCCCGCCAGGGACCTTGCCTCTAGTTAGATCCCCCTAGCGGGTGCCAACCCCGCCAAGGACTTTTGCTTCTAACCAGGAGCCTACCCCGGATTACCACCTGAGCCGCTCCCACGGGCCGCTGCACTGCATGCGACAACCCGGAAGCAGTTACGCGAAACAAGAAGCGAATGGGAGCGCACCCCGCGCTCCTGTGTGGCCACGGTGGGAAGTGCAGTCGGAGGACTGGAGCCCACCCCGCCTCCACCCGAACCAACCGGAGGAAGCCGGCGTCTCTCCCCCGGGGCTCCCAAAAGCGAGGGAGAGCCCCGGTGTGTGCCGCTGCAGCAAGAGGGAAGCTGGCTGGTACGTCGGAGCCTCTCCGTGTTGCGAGTAGAAGTCAGTGAGTGAGGGCTTCCTGGTGGGAACAGCCTGGCTTGTTGAGCGACACCGGAAGGCAGCGGGCCGCTCCAACGGTAATTGGGGCATTGTTGAAGTCAGAGCCCGAGAGGCTCCAACGTTGTTTGGCCGTATTCTTTAACTACCGAGCCCCGTGGCTCCAACGTGATTTGGGGGCACATTGGTTCCAGAGCCAACGTGGCTCCCACGAGTACTGGGGGGCATTTTGTGAAATAGAGCCTGCAAGGCTCCCATGTTGTTTTGGGGGCACTGTTGTTTCTTTGAGCCCCAGAGGAGTGCCAGGAGGCACGCTGGTGCCAGGCTCAGTTTCCCCAGCTACCCAGCACTTAGTGGGCAGCTGCAACGGTTAGGTGGTGCCCCTGCGCATTGCTGCATTTGCAGCTTGTAGCCCTGACTCTGCTGGACAAAGGGCGTTTGTGCCCCTGAGAGGCCAAGATGGTCTGGGGGTCAGTATCTAATGTAATTCTACGCAAGGTGATGGCATTTGTGTTCATGTTGGTGATTACCTCATAACTAATGTGATTTATGCGTAATGTGCAATGCCTTTACGCTTGTTTTATACCTCTAAATGCTTTTATGCTTATGAGGTTGTTTTGCCTAGTATAGTTTATGCTAGTGAGTTCTTGGTTCCCTGCGTGATCTATGCCTATGGTGATTAGAATTGCGTAGTGTCTACCTACCTTTTACCAATTGTTACTGGTTGTGTTCTACAATTGTTATTTTGTGCTACAATTAGTCTAAGTGCTATTTCTACTAAGTGCTATTTCTACTAAGTGCTATTTCTGACGGTGGCCCATATGGCCCTGTCCTGTGTATATAATCCCCTGTAAATACTGCCCAGTGCCAGTTGGCACAGTGTAATTGTGTGATTATGATCTAATGTGTTTATGGTAATACAAAGGCTATTTTTATATATAACCTTGTGTGGAGTTCCTTTTTGTGGTGTGCCTAGTGTGTTGCTGCTGTGTGGATGTTGCACAAACGCTTTACACATTGCCTCCGGGATAAGCCTTACTGCTCGTGTCATGCTACCAAGGGGGTGAGCAGGGGTTATCTTGGTGTGTAACTCCCTTGCCCTGACTAGAGTGGTGGTTTCTGCCTGGCTTTGGCGCAAGCCTTAGCCAACCAGAAATCCAATTTCTAACAATGAATAACATTGTGGGTAAAAAATATAAAAACATATTAGATATTTCTAACGGTTTCTTTTGTCAAAGTATTGCACCTGAAAGCAGGTATTTGACCGCTTTCTCAATAATGGAGACACAGCGTCACTTCTGTTGTCTCCCTCAAGGATTCAAGAATAGTCCTGGGTTATTCTCAGCGAGAGTAACAGTGTTACTACAAACTTATGATGATGAAGCATTATCATATGTAGATGACATCTATCTGACAGATGATGACTTGGATAGGCACTTGAATCGGGTGAACACCATTATACTTGGATTCGTCTTTGAGGATTATAAATTCAATTTAAAAAATCTAGAATTGCGAGGGGGCATGGCCTGCGGCGTTAAATGGCGGTCGCAGTCTAAGAGTGCTCCTGGACCCCCTCCGCCATCCGCATGAAATCTGCCGTTACCTGCCTTCCTGCATGTCATCAGCTTACCCAGTGAGGATCCCTGTGGGGTATGCTTTCCGCTGGTGCCCCTGACGAGCCGGTTTAGTGCTCCCAGTCGTTGGTTCGCTCCTGTGGTCCCGGAGGCCAGCCGGCAACATGGCGGCCCCCAGTGAGTGCGCTCCGGTGCCTTCCCGGTGATCTCGGGACCCCTCTCCGACTCAGGGTCCCGGTGAGCGGCGTGCCTGCATCCCTGTCTTCCTGCGCAGCGGAGGGGGCGAGGAGGCACACCCTGGCTGGTGCCCTCCGATTCCGGAGCCGGGGTCTTTGTGTGGCGGCAAAGAAGGACTTTCGGTGCCCGGGGCTGTGGACAGAGTGCTGAGGCAGTGGCAGCCCGTCCGCGGTCGAGCTAGAGGAGCTGTTGGTGTGCAAGGCGCCGCCCGGACGCAGGGAGTTTCTGGTGAGCCTCCCTTGCGCTGTCTGCCTGTCCGGCCCTGGCACGCTGGTTTGGGCCCTACCGCTGCTTCCGTCTCGGAGACACTGAAGGCCTGCGGACAAAATAGCCGCCCCCCAGTGATGATCGTTGGCGCATCTCTTCAGAATTCCGGGCAGATCCGCATTGGAGGAGTGGGAGGAGCAGTACCGCCGAGCGGCGCAGCGGAGGTGAGGAGCTCCCGGGCGGGGTGCTGACCACTTGAGTCCCAGCTGGCCCCTGAGGAGCCTCGAGTTGGTGGCTTAACGCTTTGCTGCCCTACCTGCAAACACACCACCAGGCCCCCTGCGGCGTATGCCCGTCCACTCTGGAGGGCAGTGTTGGCATGCCCTCTTGAGGGACGCGACGGCGGACATTAGCTGTGCAGTGAGAGGCCCTATCATTCTGCCTCCGGCCCCCCTCCCCAGCATGGGAGTCAGTGTCCCTGCGACTTGCTTAGCAGCTGGGACTCCCCCCGTTGAGACAGTGACCATCAACACCCTCTGGGCGGACCAGGGCTGGGAAGACCCAGGGAAGGGGTTGGGGCCGCCGCTGCTACCGTGCCCTAGAAGACCCTTGGAGGTTGGCCGGACTCCGGGTCGCGGGGAGGATCCTTCGTCTGGCCCGAGTGACCTAGGACTGCTGGACCGGTGCCGCCCTCCCCAACGCGGGCCTGCGGTCTCTCGACACCCATGGGTAAGCCTCATGCCCACCCGGCCCCTGGCCCCGTGATCCAAACAACGCTGGACCAATTCGCCAAAACAGACTGAGGCCCGGGTGATGGTGTGGTGCCCGGCTCTGCCCCAGCGGGAGGGGACCTGTCAACCATCCTCCAGGCGATCTCAGCGTCTCAGACGTCCGTGGAGAGCAAGATAGGGGAGGTGTGACTTGACGTGGCCCTCATCCGGCAGGATCTCCGCAAGGCCACGGAGCGTATCACGGAGACCGAATCCCGGATTTCCACCGTGGAGGACGATGTCAACACCCTTAAATCCCAAGTGGCCTGCCTTCAATCGCAATCTGTGGAACTGCACCACCGGGCGAAGACGCCGAAAACAGAGCACGCCGACACAACCTGCGTCTCTTGGGTTTTTCGGAGGGAGTGGAGCAGGAAGACGCTGCCACCTTCTTAGAGAACTGGATCCGCTCATGGATACCCGCCACAAAGCTCTCCTCCTGGTTTGCGGTGGAGCGAGCCTACCGTTCCCTTGCTCCTAGGCCACCGCCCGGAGCCCCAGCCCGCCCCTTCATCCTCCGGATCCTTAATTTCCGTGAAAGGGAAGCCATACGGGGGGCAACCAGGGAGCTGGAGCCACTGCAACATCAAGGATCCAGGATAATGGTGTTCCCGGATTACTCCAGGGAGGTCCAGTCCGAACGCTGCTCGTACGATGAGGTTAAGCAAAAGCTCTGAGCGCTGGGCCTCCGCTACGGGCTCCTCTTCCCGGCCCGGCTTAAAGTGATCTTCCAGAACAAATCGCTCTTTTTCGACTCCCCCCAGGCGGCGTGGTACTGGCTCGCAGAAGAGCGGCCCCTCCGGCTGCCGGCGACCCTCTCTCCGACCCACAGAGCCCAGGCAAGAATGGACCCTGCTGCCCGGTGACCCGGGTGACGCAGGACTGGATCCCGGAGGAGGCCCGGCCGCCAGGGTGGAGGCTCCCACTCACCAGATTGCCGGACAAGCCACTCTTCGAGCAGGGGTCAGGAGGGAGACCACGCTCCTCCATCACCGGCCTCCTCCGCGATTGATCTGGTGATCACCCCTGGAGCTACTGGATCCTTGCGGAGGGCTGCATCGGAATCTGACCTTTCTGGGAGCCTGGTGGTTCGGGGCACGGACGGAGACTCTGGAACGTGATCAATAACCCCACCTATGCCTGATGCTCTGGTTTGGACTTAGTGTCCGGGATTGTGCCCCCTACTTCGGCGATCAGGCTACACGGAACCCCGGCCTGGTCAGCGGACATGCATCTGAACTTGATCACACATTACTCCATAAATGCATGTCCCTCTGTGGGTTTTTTGGGGTTTTTTCCCCCTTAAAAATGCAGGTATCATTCCATCCGTACACATGGAGGGGGTCCAACTTCGCCATGTCCCAATTGTGGGCTTGCTAGCCGTTTTAGTTTAGCTTGCCTCACTGCGATGCCTTTGTATCTTGTTTAAGGGCGACAGATGCTTCCTGTTTTGAAGTATAGGGTGGGGGGTGTTGGGTGGAGAGGGAGGGTTGAGAGACCGTTGTCTCTCCTGAGTTTGTTGTTTTTGGCCACCCACGGGCCGCCACCTGTTGCTCTCATTGGCACTCATGCACCCCACCGTCCCCCCTCAAGGTCACACACACACAAGGTTCGATTCATCCCACTCGGATGCCATGTCTCGGGCCTGAGCCTTCCCCCTGTCCCCAGGGGGCTCCTTTTCCCCACTGGTCTCATGCCACGTGTCACTTTCATAAATGCCACACATGACTAAAGGGCCCCTCCTCATCCTCTCCTGGAACGTGAACGGCCTCTTAGACCGCATTAAGCGTACAGCCATGCTCCACGCAGCCCGCCGACATAGGCCCAACGCTCTATTCCTACAGGAGACACACCTTCTGGGCTCCCAATGCCATTTCCTGGCCCGCTATGGGTTTGACGGGGTTTGGCACTCCGGCTTTGCCAGGGGCTCTAGGGGAGTGGCCATCCTTCAGAGATGGGGACTTCCATTCACTCGAGTACACACCGTCTCTGACCCCAAGGGACATTTGTAGCTGTGTCCGGGCTGATAGAGGGCACCCACGTGAATCTCCTCTGCACCTACGTCCCCACAACACTCCTGACCTCCACCCTCCTGCGCCTTACTCGGGAACTCGCCGCCCTCCCTCAAGGTCTCAACCTTGTTGGAGGCGATTTCAACGCCGTTATGCAGCCCTCCCGGGACGTGACGGGACCCCCCTCGGCATGCCGAACGACTTCCGCAAAGAGCCTCACGGGCTGGGCCTTGGCTCTGGGCCTTTGTGATGTATGGCGGGCGTGGAACCCTCGGAAAGGACAATACACACATACGTCTGCGGCCCACCACACCCACTCCCGCATAGACCTCATCCTGATGCCCGCCACGGACTGTCAGTTGGTGACCGGGATCGAGATCCTCCCGAGGGGAATCTCGGATCATTCCCCCCTCCTGCTCCGTATCGGGTCTCCACCCGTGGGCTCCAGGTCGGTCTGGCGTCTGAACGCCTGGTTCCTCCAGGACCCTGCACTAGTGGAATCCCTTGGTCAGGAGCTTCGTCACTACTTCTCCGCCAACAAGGGGTCGGTCCCCTCACAGGGCACGCTTTGGGAGGCCGGCAAGGCGGAGATCCGTGGGGTGGCCAGGGGTTTAGTCCATGGCAAACGCGCGACTCAAGATACACCGCTGGCACAATTGGAGTCCCGGGCTGTCCTCCTGGAGCAGGCTCAATTGACTGGGAGCGATGCGGATTCGTCCAGGCAGCTGGCATTGGTCAGTGACGAGATCCGGCAGCTTTCCTTAGAGTCCGCCAAGATGCTATGGCGCTCTTCGGTCGCCCGCATTTACGGTTGGGGCAACAAGAATGGTAAATTACTCCATAATCTGGTCTCCTACCTCCGGGCCCACCGCATCGTTTCGGAGATCCACACGGCCATGGGACTCCCCAGGTGACATCGGGGGCCATTGCTCGTACCTTCGCCCAGTACTATGCGGCCCTATATGCATCACGTCCCCCCGAGGCCACTTTGGCCGATTTACTGGAGAGGTCGGGCAGTGGCCTTCCTTGCCTCCCGCAGGAGGTGGCGAGCGCCCTGGATGGTCCCCTCACCCCTGAGGAGATTCACGGAGCCATTACCCTTCTTCGCTCGGGCAAGACGCCCGGACCCGACGGATTCCCCCAAAACTATTCTGCGTTCCGTGACGACCTAGTCCCGCACCTGACAGAGCTCTTCCGCCAGGTGGTTGAAGACGGGTCCTTCCCTTCTGAATCCAATGTAGCAACCATTGTAGACCTCCCTGAGACGCGGACGCCTTCCCCAGACTGCTCTGACTACTGCCCAATCTCCTTGCTAAACACCAAAATTAAAATCTTCGCTACAGCCATAGCCCAACGGCTCAGACCCCTCCTACCCGATCTGGTTCACCCCGATCAATGTGGGTTTATGCCGGCCAGGGGCACCCGCTATTGCATCCGCCGACTCCATCTGGCATTGGCCCATCGCCACCGTCTCTCCCCGTACTTGGCGCTTCTCCTCCTGGACTTCGAGAAGGCCTTTGATATGGTGGACTGGGGATACTTGGGGGACGTTTTGGACCGCATGGGTTTTGGTCCCCCCTTCCGCCGCCTGGTTGGAATCCTCTATCACCGGCCTAGGGCCCATGTTCTTGTTAATGGTGATCTCTCTGAGCCCTTTCCGATCTGGAGGGGCACCAGACAGGGGTGCCCCCTCTCCCCACTCCTATTCGCCTTGGCGATGGAGCCATTGGTGGCGCTCGTACGGCAGGATCACCTTATTTGGGGGTGGGGGTGGGATCGGAGCCAGGAGGACAAAATTGCGTTGTACGCGGACGGCGTCCTGCTCTACTTGGCCGACCCGGTACACTCGGGCCCTAGGTCGCTCGCCTCCCTTTCCGAGTTTGAGTGGGTCTCGGGCCTTTGCCTTAATCGGGCGAAGTCCACCCTGGTCGCCCTTCACCCTTCCCGGGACTGCTTTGATTGGCAGGACACGATCCCCTTTCGGAGGCAGTCCTTTAAATACCTTGGTGTGTGGGTGGCCCTTATGCCGGAACATGAATGGGCCCTTAACATCTCCCCCCTGATAAGCCAAATGATATCCGACCTTCGAACCTGGCAATCTCTCCACCTCAACCCACTGGGCAGAAGTGCCCTTTTCAAAATGATGATACTCCCCCGCTTTCTCCATATCCTGCAGAACACCTCGGTCCCCCTGCCTACTAGCTGGTTCCCGGAACTGGACAGCGCACTCATTCGCTTTCTGTGAACGGGAGGAAGATCGCGGATCTCCCTGTCCCATTGCCGGATACCCCCCTTCGATGGCAGTATGGGAGTCACTAACCTTCACTTCTATTATCTAGCAACCAAACTCATAGTTATCCGCAACTGGTTCGCGGGTGGCTGGTTCAATCCAGCTTACCAGGTGGAACTTGCAGCCCTAGACTTCACATACATTCTGGGCCTCCTTTACGGCTCACCAGTGCCACAGACTCTGTCCCCAATCACCCGGTCAATGTTTGTGGCATGGCGCACAGCCCTTCCCCTGGTGGGGTGGAACAGGAACCTAACCAGACAGATGCCTCTCTGGCATGGTTACTGGTTGACCGAGGTCCCCTCCTTGGAGGGCTTCCGCCGTTGGGATCTGGTGGGGATAACGCAACTCGGAGATGTGTGGGTGGGGGATCACATGCGCTCCTTCTTGGACCTCCAACATAATCATACTCTCCTACACTCCCAATTCTATAAATATCTACAACTCCGGCATGCCCTCACATACACCTCCCCATCCCCACCTCCCTCCCGGAGTTTAACCCTCTAGAGGCCCAGGTAATGATGGGCAGCCTGGGGAGGGGAGGGGTATCCCATATATACCGGGCTCTGGTAAACAACTACCCCGCATCCCTGGATCGGCTTAGGGAGAAATGGGTGGGGTGGGTGGGTCCTCTGGACAATGCGGACTGGCGCGATGTCCTTCTGGCACCTAAAACCATTACTACGTCTTCCAAACTGCGCCTGGTCCAGCTCTATTACTTACATACGGCCTACCTCACACCGGTGCGCCTATTCCGTGCGGTCCTACGAGCCTCTCCGAGCTGTGCGCGCTGCTCTGGCGCCCTGGCAGACTTCTACCACATGGTGTGGCTCTGCCCGGCCCTGGGCTGGTTCTGGGAGGGGGTGGAGCGTGCATTGACGCAGGCCCTGGGTTGGGTGGTTCCCCATAACCCAAGACACTTTCTGTTGGGGGTGTTTGATGGATTACATGGCTCCCGGGCCGACAAACGCTTCCTGGGCACGGCTCTAGCGGTTGCTAAGAGAGACATTGTGGCTCATTGGTCACAGGCCGAGGCACCAAGGCTGCGGAGGTGGAGGAGAGGAGTGGATTGGTGTGGGGTGCAAGAAGAGTCTCACTTCGAGGCTCGGACTGTCCTGAACTGTTCAATAAAGTGTGGGGCAAATGGTTCGGCCTGTTGCCACCTTGAGCGGTATTACTCCGCGCTGTGGTTGTTCTCCATGATCTGTTTTATACCTTACTGTGATTATTGAATGTGATGACGCCAATGACGGGGGGAGTGTGGGAGACTTCTGTTCTCTAAACGATATATGTCTTTTTGCCAATGTTTTTCTTTTGTATCAAACTTTAATAGTTTTGATTATCAAAAAAAATATCTAGAATTGCCCATTTAAACGTCCTCTTTCTAGGATATGAACTTTCAAGTGAAGACAAAAGCCTAGCAGCAATCTTTCTAGAAAAGTGTGCGCTGCTCCAACCTCCAAAAATGCTGAAAAACTTAGTCATTTCTAGGTTCCTGAATTTCGGAAGAACTTTCATTCTAAATTACGCAGAAAGGGTTAAACCTCTCTACGAATTAATCAAACCTGATATTAAAACAGTAAATTGGACACAAAAACACACAGAAAGTTTGCGTTCACTACAAAAAGGCATGTTAGCAACTACACATTTGCAAACACGTGTAAACGTACGCAACTTAGTGATCCGAATCATTCTGGGTTAATGCGGATTTACCTACTTAACTTTTAATGAGGGTGAAAAAGTTCCAATAGCTTACAAATCACATTTGTACACAGAAGTAGAAATGAAATTCACTTCAACAGAAAAAATTCTGACAGTTGTTCAAACCGCTGTAGCAAAAGAAAGAGCCCTAGCACAGGGGAAATGCATTATGGTCATAACATCTGTACCTGCCTTAGAGGCAGTGACAAAAGCGAGCATTCCAAATGCTAAAGCTTTACATCTGAGATGGATACAATGGGTTAATTCTCTTACTGCAACAGATGTTGAATACGTTTTTGATCCATATTTGAAAACACAAGCATTTCTTCAATTCGAACAAGAATGTCCTCTGCTTACTGAAATTCTCCCTCTTGACCAGTATGAATGTATAATTTATACTGATGGATCAGCTCAACCCGCTACGGAGGGTAAACAGGCCTATAGTGCAGTATGCACGATCATTAAACGTCGTATGTGCGATGGCAAATTTAGACCAATGGTCACTAAAAAGCAATCTCTGGGAGATTGTACAGCTCAGCGATCTGAACTACAAGCATTCAAGATGGCACTTGAAAACACGGATCCCGAATTCCCCACACTCATAGTGTGCGATTCGTTCTATTGTGTACAGTCTTATAATGATTATTTACAGAATTGGCTTCAAAACGGTTTCAAAGATGCAAAAGTTGGCACAATTAAGCATAAAACACTTTGGAAACAAGTACTTCAACTACTAGAAGGACTACAAAACACTCACATAATACACACGCTGAGTCATCAACGTGATGGTGTTCACGTTGAAGGGAATTCATTGGCTGATGATGCTGCGAAGGCAGCTGTGCAAACGGCTTCCAAAGCTGTAATCACTCGTTCAAAAACGAGAACAGATAGTGAAATAATGCTGACTGTCAAAGCTACAAGCAAAGGCAGCGGTAGTACGTTACCTAAAGGGTTTCCAATCAAATACTCATATATAACTGATGCGAACAATGTTCCATTTGCTCGAATACCTGGAGTGGGGGATAGGGTGTTTCCGCCACAGTATCGTTATTAACACAGAGGAAACAGACCAGAAACTACGTCTTGGACTGTGAAATATGCCAAAAGGTGAAATTCTCTACTGTGAAACGTCCTGCGCAGACGCCCCTGTTAACTTCAGATAAACCATTAGCTTACGTTTACCTGGATCACTTACAAAGGGATGGTAACTATAAATATATCATGGTCGCAGGGGATTTGTGTTCAAGATTTATTTGGATGTGGCCTCAGAGCACGGCTGACGCTCGATTTGTTATAAAAGATTTGCGATTCTTTATCAGCACATACGCAATCAACACGCTATATTCTGACCAGGGTCTTGCGTTTAGCTCTCGAGCTTACAAAGAAGCCATGGCCAGTTTGGGACTTGCATTGCGGTATTCTAGTCCATTCCATCCTGAGGGAAATTCGGTTGTGGAGAGAAAAAAACGAGACATAAAGCAATCTATAACAGCGAGGGTATTAGGTTCGGGTGACGGGTTGTTCAAACATCTAATACGTGTCCAAAGTAGTTTAAATAACTTGCCAAGAAGTTCTCTAGGGGGTATCACTCCAAATGAGGTACTTTTTGGGACAAGAATTTTGGTCCCCGACCTTGATTGTCAGACATCAGTTGTGGAACAAAAAACATTTGATATCAAAGATTGTTTGGCTGTTTTACAGGACTTAAATGAATTAAGAACGAACCAAAGCAATGTGTTCCTGTAGCCAACCACCACTGGAGAAAAACCAACCGTCCCAGCAAGCCCTGTCCGGATCCCAAAGCTTGGTGATCTAGTCAGAGAAAAGATCGCGGACAAGAAGGAATTTGGGCCTTCTTACAGACATCCAGTACCTGTTCTAGCAATCCACGGATCAAGAACAGTTTTACTGCCGCCCCTTGCTGGTCAAAAGAGAACAGGTTCGTGTCCATCGACCTGATCAAACCCCTCTATGTGGCAGATCAGTCAGTCAAAGCTTTATTTCAATGAAAATATATCATAAAAGCATTTTACAAATTGGGTAATAAAAATAATAATACAGATTATGAAATTAAGCAAAAATAGCAAATTAAAAATGTTCTAACTATTTAATGATTGATAAACAGCATCCCCCACCCTAGACAAAAATCTATTTTACATGAACATACCGACAATAAATAACATCTTATTAAAAAAATACACAAATCAAGGTTAAAAGCACATTAAACTGTCACAGCTTTGAAGAGGAATAAGAACACAATTTCAAAAATCATCAACCAGGACGCAATGCTTTTGATCTAATTACCCATGCCCAGCTAAGATATTTGGCCTCACCACAAGCCAGAGTTGTATTAATGTCCACTTGCATTATTCTAAGTGCTTTGCGGTGGTTCCTGGTTCCTAGTTGCCAACAAATAGATTTTAGCCATCTTATTCTCGGTTTGGTGTATGCAGGGCATGCTAAAATAAGGTGCAGGATGCTTTCAACCACTCCTTCACAGTGTGGGCAAGTTGGATGAGTTTGATGGGGAGGCTTCCATTTATTTGTGTGTTCACAAACAGGAAGCGTACCCAATCTAAACTGTATATAGAGGGCCCTATCCCTGGGCTTCTGTATGAAATCTAGATAGGGCTCTAAGCAGGTAACCTGTTTATGCAAACAAAACTCGTCAGTCAGTCTACCTAGGCTGGGATTACCATTTCCTGGCTGTCAATCCAAGCCCAGTAGGCACCCTTAATGTCTGACTTATTCAACGGGGTCCCTAACTCCCAAGCTTCTCTAAATCCAAATAGCAGAAGGAACTTTTTTATATTCAACAGTCAGCTGATCTTCTGAGATCCCTCAAGGTTCATCACTTCTCTCAGGCCGTCGGTGTATTTAGATAGCTCGGGTGTACGCCAAAGACGGACCCAAAAGAGAAGAGGGCGTAGTGTGGCAAGATCCTTCAATGAGCGACGTCCCAGGTTGCTCAATAAAGGCTTGGAAGGTGTTCCCTTTGAGAGTGGAACAAATTCTCTGAAAAATGTATTCTCTGACTTTACAATGTCATCAGCTTTCTCAAAGCCCCAAAGTTCAGCACTGTATAGTGCTGTGCCTACGGCCTTGGCAGCATAAATCACAAGGGCAGGGGCAATTGGCCTAGACATTGAAGAGCGATGCTCTTTTCCAATCACACCCACAACCCGCTTATAGTTCAGGGCCATTTTGTCAATATGCTGTTTCCAGCTCAATTTGTCTGATATTCTAATTCCCAGGTAATCAAACGTTTTAACACACTTTAAAGATACCCCATCCAGTGTAAGAGTAGACTTTGCGGACCTACTGGGATTAAAATAGAGGAGTTTGGTCTTAAACGTGTTGATGACCAAACCCCTCAATTGACAAAAGAGATGGAACCTATTCAACAACTTTTGCAATCCCGCAGGGGTTTTAGATATTAGTAAAATGTCATCCGCAAATGTAAGGCTGGGTCCTTATCGCCCGCCAGCACTGGGGCATCAGCGTTAATTTCTAATAAAAAAGATACCACCCTGTTCACAAAAAGAGAGAAGAGGGTGGGAGCCCTAACGCAGCCATGGCGGATGCCCCTGTTAACAGGGATTTTATCTGTTTTTTGTTCCTGTGTGCCCCACCTTACTCGGGCATAATTGTCCTCATGCATGTGGACCAGGAGATCTAAAATAGACGGGGGAATCCCCATCTCAAGCAAGACCGACCATAGGCGATCACGAGGGACCAGGTCAAAGGCAGTCTTTAACTCGATAAAAACGAGATAAAGACTGCCTTTGCCAATAGTCACCACCTTCCAATGCAAAAGGGCCAGCCTAAAGGCCTGGTCAATCATGCTTGCACAAGCCCCGAACCCTGCCGGATAATGTGGCAAGATAATATTCTCCCCAGCCCAAGAGAGGATTCTCTCCAGTAGGACCCTGCCAACCACCTTCTGACCAGCATCTATGAGGCTGATGGGACGATAGTTGGCAGTGTCCCCCCTGGAGCCCCTCTTATAGATTGGAATTACTTCCGCACCCTTCCATGAAACAGGGACGGGGGCCCCTTCAAGAAGGGCATTGGTCAAAAGGGCAAGGTACGTAGCCCATTTTTTGGGATACGCACAAAATAGTTCGCCCGGTAGACCATCTTGACCAGGGGCCTTCGCCGGGACAATCTTATTTATAGCAGCCTCTACCTCATATTCCCCAATGGGGTCATGGGTTCGAAGGATAAAGAAATCGGGAGGCAGCAAGGGAGTAAGCATGGGCGGAAAATCCGTTTCGCTCGCGGATTTTGCGGATTTTCGGGAAATTCGCAATCCGCGAGATTCGCGAATCTCCCGCAAAATCCGCAAATCCGCGAGCAGCGGATTTTGCTCGCACTGCTCGCACTGTTCGCGTGAGTTCGCGGCTTCTCAGTACAACTTCGCGCCCCGCGAATAAGTGCTAAATTGCAGAAATACGATCTTAGCAAAACTGAAACTACTTACCAGGTTCAAAAGTTCAGGCTCATCATTAGTAGCCATTTCCTGTAGTGCTTCCTGAGGGGCCCCTCCAGAGTTCAGTTGCCAGTTGCAACTATTATGTGACCCTGCTCTGAACCTCAGAACAGTTACACATATGCCACAAAGGTCCTGAATTACAGCTAAGGGAGACAAGCAGGAGCCAGGCTGGAAGTTAAAATCCATTAATCAGCCCCTAATTCATTATTGTCAGTTGGGGCAGGGCAGGTGTTGTAACTAATTTTGCAACAATGAAAGCACTTAGCAAGTGCAAAAGATCACTAATCAGGGCGCACTAAGGAAGCAGGTGCCAGCTAAAAAAATATTCTGTGACACATTAATCAGCCCCAAATTAATTCAGGTCACTTGAGGCAGGGAAGGTGTGCTTTGCTTTGCCGAAAATAATGTACACTGGACAACCAGAGGGTGTGGTGATGAAACAGAGGGTGGCATGGGTGGGCCAGAGGGTGGCATGAGTAGTCAGAGAGTGGCAGTGGTGACAGAGAGTGGCAGTGATGAAGAAGAGTGTCCCAAACAGGCTGGACACGTAGAAACAACAAGTTCGCAAAACTTGCGACCCGACAGGTAAGTTCGCAAATAGCGAAATTGTAAAAACCCTCGCGAACTGGCAGAAACACGGGCGAACACAAAAAAAAAAAATCTGCAAATTCGCGGGAATTCGCGGATTTTGCGGATTGCGAGTTCGCAAATCCGCAAAATTCGCGAACGCGAGATTCGCAAAATTCGCCCATGCTTACAAGGGAGCCCTCTTGAATCGGGATCCTCTTCTCCTGCATACAGTTTTTCAAAATGGTCATGCCACTCCAGATTAGTAATATGGTTTGGAATCTGGTCGGGATCCCGTCCATTGGATCTCCTAACCAGATTCCAGAACAGGTCACCATTTTTAGACAGGCTAGCGGCCTTCAAATCTATCCAATGGGATTCCTACCAAGCCCTCTTAGCCTCAACTATGGCCCGTCTATAATCCTTTCTGGCCGATCGAACCTCAATAGTATTGTGACTTTTGATAGCAGATATCAAGGAGGTATTTTTCTGTCTGCACTCCCTGTTATACCATAGTTCCGGTAATTTGCGAGCTGTAGGTCGCTTGTTAGGGGTGAAAGATTTTAGGAAGAGGGAGCCTATCTGGTCGACAGTGTCAACATAAATGTTCCCAACAGTAGGGAGCCCATCCTTTTCCATGTATGCTCTGGACAGTTTGATGGTCTGAACGCTCAGAATTTCCATAAGGGCTTGCATTTTTTGTTCATTAACAACAATTTTTGGCCATTTGACAAACCTCTTACAATTAGATGGTAACACCTCTTTTGTGGACATTTTAGTGCCAATATTGGAGCAGCATATCTTACTAGGCCATACATCCATCATGGAGAGGCATAAAGGATTATGGTCACTGTCGATGGAAGGGGCAATGACCATATCTTTTATTTTACTCCAGAGTCTCCAATCGACTAAAATGTAGTCGATTCTAGTAGGGCATAAAACCCTATTGAAGTTGTTCGCTCCCAAAGCACTCAAAGGCGTTCACCCATTAACAGCCCTTAATCCAAACTCTAGTGTTAGGGCATTCAGTTGAATGGCCAACGGGGACCATCTCTTGACTGGCGGTATGGTCAGAGATGGTATACCCCATCTGGCATCCTCATCCTCCACTCCTATAAGGTCGTCTGAGGCAAGCGGTTCGAATGTGCAATTCAGGTCGCCGGCCACCATAACATAAGAGTTAGTAAGAAAGGAGTTCATTACATAAGGCGGAGAAAATTGGAGATTTGTCTCCTCCTCTTGTGCCTCTGGCATAGATATTAAATAATTCAATGATGTTGCCACTCGTTGGCCCCCCCAGAGTTAGTCTCATTAGATCAAGAATGGAGCAAGAATTATGGGTGACCCTACAATTGAGAGCAATGTTAATCCAGACTATGAGCCCCCCTGACGACGGCCACGCCCTACGGAGGTTGCGGGTATAAAGAAACACGAGTAGCCAGGTTTATATAGTGGCACTAAACTCCATGTCTCTTGGAAAATACATAGGTTGTAATCTTCTATGAAGCTATTCCAATCTGGTAATGATAATTTACTTTGTAGGCCGGCTATGTGGCAGATACTAAGCATCAGGCCAAGTGGACTCCGACCAAGTAGCAGATGCACTAATCTAGCTATAATCCAAGAGGTTCAAACTAAGAGGCTCATCACCTTTGAAGAATCTACAGTGAGAAAAGAAGGACTATGCAACAAAGCTATGGAACTTGTACCTCTTGAGACCCAAAAAACAGTTTGTCAAGAAACACCTGTCTACAACGAAGTAACAAGTGATCAAGTGGTTCCAGCGATTTCAACAAATCCTGTTGCAATCCCTACAATTGACATAACTGCCTCTGGCTATTTCATGAACTTTGATACATTTTTTAAGGATCCCAGTGAACCTGAAACAACACCAGCAAAAATAACTTTCAAAGATCAAGTAACTGAATTTTTTCATCACCTGGAAAAACGTATCTCGTTTGACCATGGATTGAATTTTGGATTGTGTTGGGAATAATTTTTCTTCTACTTTGGTTAGCTCTGGTGATAACTCTGGGTATGCTGATAAATGGAAGATATGTCAACATGGACACAGCAATTAAGAACATCAACTTACTTCTCAAACCACACAAATTATCTCATCGTGAACAAAGAGACTTGTCAGCAGTGAACATCATAGCCGTTCCTATACCTGATGGTATAGCTTGGGCCAGAACAGAATATAACATTTTTGGCCCATAGGAGCTTTTGAAAATTCTACATCAGTTCAAGATTTCATTAAGTGACTTTGTTTCATCTAGTACCTTTTCTGATGATTGGGACTTCAAGACTGTTAGTAATATGATGACAGACTTAGAAATGTCTGCAGTGTTCATAAATCATGAATATTTAGAAGGTTTGTCAGACTATGAACAAATGTATTGCTATAATCACTATGGTCATCATTTCTTGCACAAATCAAAAATGCCTAGAAATGTATATATGTATAACCAATGGGAACATTGTCCTTCACCACCAAAGGGTAGCTCAAAAAATTTTGCTAATACTTTTCCGTACTTTTCTGGTTTTAATGTAACCAATCCAGATTCATTTTATTTTAGAAATGTAAACAAAACGGGACTGAAAACTATGTTAACAAACACAAAACAGATTTATTCTGAAGCCTTTTATGCCCAACTGTCTGGACTATGTTTTGACTTTTGGAAAGACAACATTGAGACAAAAACTGTCTGGGGTACAAAAGATTGGCAAGTACAGGGGATAGAAGCTTTATTTAGAGCCTGTATAATACCTGAGCAAATTATGTTTTTGAATGACACTGTCCAACAAACGTCTTGCCTTGAGTTAGCCAAGATCAAAGACATGAACAATCCGTCCATACCTACACCTACACCTGATAGTGAAGACACTTCAGAGGGGAGGGTCAACGTACATACTATTTTGCTTTACAACAGAACAGATGCGCATTGCGCGGGCTTCCGCGCATACGCATTTGGCTGGAAGAAGTCGGCGAAACAGCAGAAGAGGGAGCCACGTGACGCCGCATATCAGGTAAGTCCTTTTTAATTTACTTTTACTCTATTTACCATTAAATTAGGCATGTAGAAGAGAGCGGGAGGGAGGCGGGCGGCGCGTAGTGGGGCTACATGAAGTGTGTGGGTGGGCGTAGCTTCCTCCCCACTTCATGGAGCTTTGCGTAGCCCCACTACACACACTACGCCCACCCTTAGTCATGTTACAACATGGTCAGTCGCAACTTCATTCTATCATGCTACTAGGCTGGACGTTGCAAAAACTTTGTTCAGGCTATGTGCCTTGGCGTTTAATCAATACCATGTCACTGTATTCAGAATTCAATCTCACTGATAAACAGATCAAATTGGCACAAAGGGGTGCAGACTATACGGTGCTGAGAAGAAATCTCTGAAGGAACGACTGGACAAGAACGCCCATGACAGCAAGGAGCTCTTCAACATCGTCAAGGAATTCTCCAACCCCAGCACCAGCAACAACGACATCACCCCCTCACAGGACCTCTGCGACTCCCTCGCCTCGTACTTCCATCGCAAGATCTCCGACATCCACAACAGTTTCAGCGCTCAACCCCCGCACCCACCGGTCGAACCTACGCACCCAGCCGCCATCCTCCAGACATGGACCGAGGTGTCCCCCGAAGACACGACAAGCATGATGAACACCATCCACTCCGGATCGCCGACCGACCCATGCCCCCACCACATCTTCAACAAAGCGGCCCCCACAATCGCACCCCATCTCCGAGACATCATCAACACCTCCTTCAACACAGCCACCTTCCCTGAGAGCTGGAAGCACGCCGAGCTCAGCGCACTACTGAAGAAACCAACAGCGGACCCGACCGACCTCAAGAACTTCCGCCCCATCTCGCTCCTTCCCTTTCCGGCCAAAGTCATCGAAAAGGTCGTCAACAAGCAACTGGCCGCCTTCTTCGAGACAAACGGATCCCTCGACCCATCGCAGTCCGGATTCAGAGCCAATCACAGCACCGAGACCGCCCTCATCGCAGCCACTGACGACATCCGAGCTCTGCTCGACAACGGTGAAACAGCGGCACTCATCCTCCTAGACCTCTCCGCTGCATTCGATACTGTTTGCCACCACATCCTAGTCCAACGACTCAACGACACCGGCATCCAGGGGAAGGCCCTGGACTGGATCACCTCATTCCTCTCCGGAAGAACACAGAGAGTACGCCTCCCGCCGTTCCGCTCGGAGGCCACCAAAGTCATCTGCGGCGTCCCGCAAGGATCTTCGCTCAGCCCCACTCTCTTCAACATCTACATGAAACCACTAGCTGCCATCGCTCGCAACCACAACCTGAACATCATTTCCTACGCCGATGACACCCAGCTGATCCTCTCCCTCACCAAAGACCCCGACACCGCCAAAGCGAACCTTCACGAAGGGATGAAAGACGTCGCCGAATGGATGAACAGCAGCCGCCTAAAGTTGAACACGGACAAGACAGAAGTCCTCATCCTGGGAACATCCCCCTCCGCATGGGACGACTCCTGGTGGCCCCCAGCCCTAGGCACGGCACCCAAGCCAACAGACCACGCACGCAACTTGGGCATCATCCTGGACTCCTCCCTATCGATGACCAGGCAAGTCAACGCCGTCTCCTCATCTTGCTTCCACACACTCCGCATGCTCCACAAGATCTTCCAATGGATTCCCACCGAGACAAGGAAGACGTTCACCCAGGCCCTCATCACCAGCAGACTGGACTATGGAAACACCCTCTACGCCGGAACAACAGCCAAGCTTCAGAAGAGACTCCAGCGCATCCAGAACGCCTCCGCCCGACTCATCCTGGACATCCCCCGACACAGCCACATCTCGAGCCACCTGAGAGACCTACACTGGCTCTCTGTCAACAAGAGGATCAGGTTCAGACTCCTCACCCACGCACACAAATCCCTCCACGACCTGGGCCCTAGGTACCTCAACGACCGCCTGACCTTCTACACGCCCACCCGCCAGCTGCGATCGGCGAACCTCGCCCTCGCTGTCGTGCCTCGCATCCAGAGAGCCACCGCCGGAGGAAGATCCTTCTCCTACCTAGCGGCTAAGACATGGAACTCCCTGCCCGTCCCCCTACGACTGACCCAGGACCACCTCGCCTTCAGGAAACAGCTCAAGACCTGGCTGTTCGAGCAGTAGCAGACCCCCCCCTCCCCACACGCCTTGAGACCCTTCCGGGTGAGTAGTGTGCGATATAAATGCCATGATTGATTGATTGATTGACTGAGCATTGAAAAACTGTAAAGATTACCATTTACGGTAGCAGAGAAACCAGCTACTGAATGGATTAGACATGGAACAATTGCCTGTTACAATTTTCCATTTTCAGTATTGCCTAAAACACATACCAGCTGGCACATATGAAAGGTTGGGTAAAAAATACATCAAGACATCCTGGGATTTACCATACACACACAGATGTTGGAGTGGGGGACGTGAAGTGTTTCTTATCGGTAAAAACTGTGAAAACGCACTAAGCGGTTCTCTCCTTTGTCAGGCTATTAATTTATACGGGCCTGCGATGGTTGCTTTAACAACTTATCCTGCCACCTGCAAGGTTCCCCAGCTTCAGTGATTGATCCAATATTTGGAAAACTTTCAAATGGGAGTTACCAAATGTTGAACGATCACGGCTGCTGTGGCATGTTGCCAGGCATATCAACAAATAGAGGAACCCTATAGGGCTTTTTCAACGGGGTCCAGTGTACAAGCCCAGACGAACTATTACACAATGAGAGGTACAAAGTTCCCCAGCAAGATGGAAAGGGTAAGGAATAGGGGAACCTAGCGTGAACAAAATAGAGGGAGAAGAGAAAGGGGAAAGGGGAATACCCTTTTCGGAACTAAACCCCTCACACAACCAGCAATCTAGGTGTCATGCTTCATCATATGGGTTTCGCTCCTCGTCAGACTGGCGCTGCAATGTCTGACTGGCACCCGCGAAGGGTCTCGTAATCAGAGATTATTTCTACCTGCCATTTGTTCCATGTGGGTATGAGGGTTTTAATAAAATATGTGGTGGTGTAGTCGTGAGTAGTGTGTGGAGCTTAAAAAAGGTTAGGTAAACCACTGATTACTTTAATATTGTGGTTAACTACCTTGTTCAAAAATTAAGTGGGGGAGAGATACGCACTGGTACTATGGTCCAGTAGTGTATCCACTACCCTAAGGTCGACATGTTTCATGCAGATGTTGCAATTCGTCAGGACCTAGATGGTGTAAAAACTGTACTACACACAGAGGATAGAGCTATACAACTTTATTTTGAAAGTCAGTACATGCGCAGGCCAATCGGTCCTGCCCTCTATGGTTCGACCCTAATGTAGTCCCTAGGGTGCCTCAACGGTCTGCTCCCATGGAAATGGCACCTTGAAGTAGGTACCTGTCCGATGAGCGGACTCAGCCTGCTACACCTACCCCAACAAAGTCGGGTCAGGACAAGGAGCGACCGGAGGCATACCATATCTAGTAACTGTGTCAGAACTGCCCCAAGAGTATACACAGTACAGAGAGGTATTTAGCGAAAGTCAGGCTGAAACCCCCCCTCCTCATAGGAAGTATGATTGTCAAATTGATTTAGTAGCAGGAGCCACGATTTCATCATGTACAGTGTACGCATTGTCTGAGTCAGAGACTAAATATCTGAGAGAATTTCTGGATCATTATCTGGCTAGATTATTCAACTTTCTCGTTCCCCAGCTGCTTCTCACTTTTTCTTATCTCCAAAGCAAACAGCGCTTTAAGAACGTGCATAGACTTTCATATGCTAAACAAGAACACCATCAGAAAAAGCTATCCTCTTCCTTTAGTATGGGTTTTGCTTGATCAAGTTAAGGAAGCAGTTGTATACACAAAGCTAGATTCACGTGGTTCATACCATTTGGTGAGGATTACAGAGGGAGATGAGCCGAAACCCACTTTTAAGACACAGTATGGGCTATATGAATATACTGTAATGCCGTTCCGGTTATGCAATGCCCCTGCTGCTTACCAGTATTTCCTGAACAATGTGCTGAAGGAATACGTGGACACGTTTGTGGTGGTATACATCAACAATATCCTGATCTATTATTTGTCAGAGGATGTACATGTGTGTCATGTTTTGTTGGTGTTGGCAAGTTGAGCAAATGTGATTTCCACGTGAAGGAAGTGGAATTCTTGGGAGTAATGCTGAGTCCTTCTGGGTTGAGTATGACTGAACGGAAAGTCGAAGCTGTACAGAAATGGCCAGTACCTACCAACGTGCAAGAAGTGCAATGCTTTTTGGGATGTGCGAATTATTATCGTCCATTTATTTTGCATTCCTCCCTCATATCGGCTCCCATATCGAGACTATTGAGAAGGAGAGAGTCTTTTGTGTGGACTAGTGATGCCATGGATGCATTTGTATTTCTCAAGAAAGTTTTTACCTCTGCTCCTGTTCTCAGACATCCTCAGTCAGACGTGCCTTTTGTCGTAGAGGCAGACACCTCGGAGTTGGCAGTAGGAGCTGTATTGCCACAAAGAGATAAACAAAGAGGATAGTTACACCCTGTGGCATATAGGTCTAAGAAATTGAATGCCACCAAAGTAAATTATACCATATCAGGAAAAGAGCTGTTGGCCATCAAAAGAGCCTTTCAAGAGTGGAGACACTATTTGTGGGGGGGCGCTACATCAGGTTACGGTTTAAAATGATCACAGAAACCTCCAATATCTGAAAACAGCTCGGCAGTTGTCACAGAAACAAATGAGGTGGATGATATTCTTTGCAGAATATGATTTCATCATCCCTTTCAGACCAGGGATTGAGAACAGGAAGGCTGACACCTTACCAACAACCTAAAATAGGTACATGACATTCCCATCATTGATCCTTCAAAGGTCCTTTGTGTTGTAAAGATCGAGAATTTCTTAGAGGAAGTAAAGAAGTACCATTCTGAAGATAATTGGGATCAATGGGTTGCTGCACATGAGAAGCGAATTATCAAACAATGGTTTGCCTTTAATGGCTAACAAACTTTACCTGCCTTCCAACGTTCTACAAAAAGAGCATTTGAATGGTGTCACACTTCTGTATTAGCTGGGTATCCCGGAGGGATAAAAACTACACGTTTGCTGCAAAGCCACTTTTGGTGGGATATGCAAGGTACAGATTCAAAAGAATGGGTCGCCAAGTGTGCTGTCTGTGCAAGGGCTAAAGAAGATCATTCCAAAGCACGAGAAAAACGTAGGCCTCTGCCAACCTTGAAACAACCTTGGTGGAACATAAGTATGGATTTAATTTTGGGATTACCAAAGGACAAAGGGGCTATAAATAGTTCCAGCTTATCTAGCGCATGCCCAGTACATGTAACATCTGTTTCTGCTTAGAGGGGATTGAAATGTGCATTCGGGGGGCTTCATGAACCGTTAACTCCACCCATGTATCAATCATGCTTGAGAAATGTCCTTATATGGCTGTAAATCATACTTTTGAGCTGTAACCGCCTACTTATGAGCCCCTTCTTTGTGTGTAAAAGGGGACCACATGTTCGTGTTCTTTGTGCTACCTTGTACAATACTGTAGAGTGTTGTGCGGGCTGTAGTACCACCTTTAAAGGTTTATTAAACTATGCTTTTGTATTTCCAGTTTCCGTGCCAATTTCTTATGTAGTCCGAGGACTTTGCGTACAGAAGGGTGAACCCTTTCGCACTCGCAGGCCTTGCTGAGGCCTGTATTCATCAATTGGCGCCCGTCACGTGGGGCTCATCGGTGACTCGGATGCTCGAAGGACTGGTCGTGACAAAGGATTGGAACCTTGCCGGGGACGTGATCACTGCCAACGGCGCCTTTTAGTCCTGGCATCCCGAGGTATTCTTCCTTCCCTTCCGATCTGACCATCTGGGTGGCGCCGGTCATCGACTGAGACCTCTTCTGTCGGTTTGCCGCATAGTGGCCGTTTGGGCAAATTCGGAACTTGGCAGTTGGAATCTGGACGCTCTTGATTGGTAAGAATCGTTGTGCGATCCTTGCTCCGAGCCTTTGATAGTACTGAATTGTTTGATTGTTTGGTAGTGACTAGTCATATTATTGATCCTGTGAGAGTATATATGAGTTGCAACCCATATAGGCGGGAAATGTGGGGATATTTCTCCTGACCTGTGAATTTGAGCGGCGCAACGTTTTAAGTGCCATTTAATTATAATATTGCATATTCTGCATTATTTCTAGATATGCCTGTTTTTAGCGCACTCTGTAAGTGGTGCTGCTGTTTTGGAAATGACCGGTTTGTACTTGAAGAATCACAGCCGGCTCCCCCAGAGGGGACGCCGAATAGAGACATGTACGTCAAATTTGGTCTTTCCCCCATAATGTACAGCACGTTGTGGAGGAAATATACAAAGAAGGATCCTGAGTTGCGATGGCCTATGTAGGGATCGTTTGATTTGAGGAAGATTGAGTATGTGGAGCAATGTATGTGTAAGCGGCGAGTGAGGCAAGATATGTTTGAATGTATACGAATGTGGATGAAAGAGGTGCGAGAGCGTGAGAAACGTGAGCAAGCACTGATTGAGAAAGAGCAGCGAAAGAGTGAGCGTGAAAAGGCGCATGAGATGAAAAAGCGAGAAGCAAAGGAATTCGAAGAGAAACAGGAGAAAGAACGTCAGTTGCAAATATCTGGCCAGTACCCTGTTCGTCAGCCTCTCTATCCGGTCCTTAATAAATCGGCTGATGATTTTTCGTTACTAGATCGTTCACCACCGCCGTACGCTGGTCCGTCTGCCCCGAGTGGAGGAGATCAAGATTCTAGGCTGCCCGGACAGAAGGTGGATACGCGGTCTATGCTATCGGCCGATCGCATGGCTGATCTTCGCAAGATTACTTATCGGGTCACCAAAGATACTATGCCCCTTGCCGATCTGTTGACAGAGCTTGAGACATGGGAAGATAGGGAAAAACTGTATTTTGTTGGTTTTCTTTCTGATGAAGTGGTGACAGCCTTTCGGAGATATTCTGATGTTCTCGAACCAGCGGATGTGATAGCCGATGCAAATGAACTGTGTAAAGGTCTTTTTCTTTCTCCCCAGGTGCCCGATGTAATCCGACGGCTATTTGCGTTAAGGGATGAAATGTTTCGGCTCCGGAATGAAGTGCGGAAACGGAAAGCTGGCGAGGAGCCATCGAATCCGGCTGGGGGCGGGAAGCAGTCATCCATCTTTTATTCAGATAAGATCGATGCAGTGCATGCTAAACCAATGCGGGAGGTGGCGCCTTTGTACGTTCCCCCTAAGGGAGCGGGTACTAGTACAGATAGAGGGCCAGCAGATGCTCAAGGGTATTTCATCTATAATTGAGTTTACGCTCCTTGGAAAAGGGCAGATGTTATGGCATTGAAAGCAGCATTACCTGATCCTCGAAAGAATCCTGCAGCCTTTTATGAGGAAGTTGAGGGGGCTTTGAATTCTTGTACTATGACTTTGGCCGATATTGATTTGTTCTTCGGGCTTATATTACCACCAGATATGTGGAGATCAATACGAAAGGTTGATGATCTTCAGGTATTTAAAGCTCGATGGGCGGATCTTGAGGATGAGGACAGGGAGAGAAAACCAGCACAGAAGCCGCCCCAGTCAATTTTAAATCTTCCTGCTGCTATTGTAGCTAAATTAAAAACGCTTATCCCCCCTAAAAATATTGATTGGACTATGTTAGCGTCCTGTAAACAGAAAGTAGATGAATCAGTTTCGGATTTCTTCACGCGGTTTGAGGAAACGTTCCATGATTTTAGCGGTCAGTCGCTTACGGACGATATGGGTCGACATCTCTTTGTTGATAAATATGTCTCAAATTTATTACCAAGTATAGCAGCTCGATTAAAAGCGAGTGAAAGTTCTTGGACAACTTCGACACCAGCATCCCTCCTGACTATGGCTCAGTATTACGAGCGTCAGGAATTAGAAGCAAAGGGGAGTGAGGAAAAGAAATCTAAAGATGTAAAAACGAAGGTTATGTTAGCACAAGTATATGGGCCGCCTCGTAGAGGTAACGATCGGGCGGCAGAAATCTTTCTAACTTTCCTTCGGGCCGTACTGATTTGGCCCGGGATCAATGTGCGTATTGTAGACAGAATGGTCATTGGGTGAAAGAATATCCGGTGTTGTGTGCACAGCGTCAGGAGTGTGGGCTGGGGTCTATGAGGGGTAGAGGAAATTTTTCAGGCCCCAGAAATAACACGAATGACCGAGCTAGATTTGATTCTAATGTACGACCCTGAGATGGGTCTAATGTTTTTGATCGACGGAATCAGTACCAAATGTCTGACTATGCACCTCCCGAGCAGCATGATTCACAGTATGCATAGGATTGCGTTGGATGGGGTAAGGAACCAGTTGAAGTGCCAGTAGATCAGAGGGGTCCTTATGTTACAGCACATATTTTGGGCTCTACTGATAGGTTCCTGGTTGATAGAGGAGCTACTCGTAGCGCTTTGTCCAAAAAATTGGTTCCGAGGGCTCCCCTGTCTGGCTCAACAATTACGTCAATAGGGTTCGATGGAACGCCTTCTGTTAGCCCACTGTCACAACCTCTTGCACTTTCTGTAGATCAGTTTGCTGCACCATGCCCATTCCTACTCTCCCCAAACACTCCCGATAATATCGTCGGCCTGGATATGCTCAAATATTTTCGGGCCACAATACGGTGCTCCCCTGAGGGACTACGTGTTATTTTGAATGACAATTATCCGCCAATGGAGAGGGTGTACATGATTACCGTAGAGGCTGCATTGGCCTCTTTGCCTGAATCTTTGTGGGCCACGTCCGATACCGACGTGAAACAGATGATTATCCCTCCGGTGCACATCAGTGTAAAGGAGGGAGATGTGCTGCCACGCCTGCCTCAGTATCGAATTTCACAGGAGGGGGAGGAGGCGCTCATACAGATAGTGCAGGACTTGATTAAAGTAGGGGTGGTTGAAGAAGTTCCATATAATGTGTGTAACAGTCCTATACTACCGATTTTGAAAAAAGACACTGACACCAGGATTTATCGATTTATTATCGATTTGAGGGAGGTCAACAAGATTGTGATTCCTCAATACCCAGTGGTTTCTGATATTACGACACTTCTTACTTTGGTCCCACCAACTGCAACAACGTTCTCTGTTATAGACTTGAAGAACGCTTTCTTTTCGACCCCTATTCATCCTGACAGATGATATCTTTTCGGCTTTACGTTAAATAATAGATCGCACAGATTCTGTAGAGTTCCCCAAGGCTATACTGAGAGTCCCAGCATTTATAGTCAGGCATTGAAACGACAATTGGATTAGTTTGTTTTACCCGACGGTGTGGCGCTTATACAATATGTCGATGACATCTTGTTAGCTGCCGACACCCCTGAGCAATGTGAAAAATGTACTTTGTCCTTACTTACTTTTTTGGCATCCCACAATCACAAAGGATCGAAAAAGAAACTGCAATATTGTAGACCAAAGGTAACCTACTTAGGTCACATTTTGTCTAAGGAGGGGCGTGCACTCACACCAGATCTTATTCAAGCTATTTTAGACACACCAGTACCCTCCACGCAGAAAGAAGTTCGAGCCTTTTTGGGTCTCACCTCCTTGTCCTGACAGTGGATACTGGGGTTGTCATACATAGTTAAACCATTGTTAGGCTTGTTGACAAACGATACCCAGTTCCCCTTCCATGGACGGATGAATGTGAGAATGCTTTTCACCAATTACGTCAGGCCCTTTGTTCAGCACCAGTGTTAGGTACCCCTGAATATACAAAGCCCTTTACATTGTATGTACATGAGAGAGATGGATGCGCGTTATCAGTGTTAGTGCAGATGCACGGCGATAAGCAGCGCCCTTGTGCATACTTTTCGGCAGTACTTGATCCTGTTGCCTGAACGTTGCCTGGGTGTTTTCACTCAGTTGCAGCGACAGCTGTGTCAATACGCCAGAGTGAAGGGATAGTCTTATCTCATAAGCTGTTGGTGTTGGTTCCCCATGCTGTTGATGCCCTTTTGAATCAGACGAAGACGCAGCATTTAACTAGTGCTCGTCTGACAGGATACGAGCTGACATTGTTGGCTCCTCACATAACGTTGAAGAGATGTGCAACACTGAATCCAGCCACATTGTTGCCCTTTCCAGTGACTCAGCCTGAGGCGCAAGAGACGCATGACTGTGTCTTTGTGACCGAGGAACAGACAAAGGGTCGTATTGATTTACAAGATACGCCCTTTACAGATGTGGATGGAGAACTGTGGGTGGATGGGTCTTGTTTAAAGTTACCAGATGGAACCACTTCCGCAGCGTATGCAATTACCACATTACGCACGATAGTGGAGACAGTGCGCATACCACAGAAATCAGCTCAGGCAGCAGAACTGATAGCGTTGATACGAGCTTGTGAGCTTAGTGCAGGATTATGCGTGAATGTCTACACAGATAGCCACTATGCTTTCGGAGTAGCGCACGATTTCGGCCTGCTCTGGAAGGAGAGGGGCTTTTTGACATCACATGGAACTCAAATCATGTATGGAGAATTAGTACAACAGCTTTTGATCGCACTGACGCTCCCTAAGAGAATAGCTATAGTGAAATGTAGTGCACACAAGAAAGTGACAGACAAAGTGGGACAAGGAAACGCTTTTGTAGATCAAGTGGCACGTGAAACTGCAATGCAGCCTGGCTCTACTTCAATGTACGTCGTGAAGTCACAAGCTGAGCGGTGGCACGAGGCTAGGGAAAAAGTATTAGAAATGCAAAAGACTGCTACTGAGAAAGAACGAGAGCAATGGTCCAAAGATGGAGAGTTGAACGATGAGGGTTGCTGGAGGAATAAGCAGATGGATAGGTGGAAGTTACCTACAGCCTTCGTGCAACCTATGGTTCAGATGGCACATGGGCTAGCACATGTTGGAGTTTCAGCAATTGTGAAATTGCTTACGCAAGTTTAGGAGCATCCAGAAATTGCTAGCACAGCTAAAAGAGTGGTACAGACCTGCATGATTTGCCTTAAATATAATCCAGGAAAAGGGACACGAACCCCAGCAGGAGGATTTGCAACACCCACTGCACCTTTTGAAGTATTGCAAATGGATTATATTCAGCTGGAACGCTGCAATAATCTGAAGTACGTCCTGGTTGTGGTTTGTGCATTCAGTAAATGGATTGAAGCATACCCTACTAAGGACAATACTGCCATGACTACTGCTAAGGTGCTTTTGAAGGAATTTTTCCCTTGTTTCGGTGTTTGTAGACTGTTGTGGAGTGATAACGGGCCCCACTTTGTGGCGGACGTTATTAAGTATGTCCTGAAGGGATTAGGCATCGTGCAAAAGTTCCACGCAGTATTCCACCCACAATCAGCAGGATTGGTGGAAAAATACAACGGCACCTTAAAGCTGAAAATTGCGAAAATACAGGCTTCTACTTCTCTGACTTAACCAGATGCTCTGCCTTTGGCGTTGTTGTCTATCAGATCAGTACCACACTCTCGGACATGCTTAATGCCTTACGAGATCGTTTTCGGGCGCCCCATGAATATATGGGGGGTGCCCAAACCGAGTTCAGTGTATGATGTCCCTTGTGTTTTAATGAATGACTATTTGGCACAATTAACTGATAGTTTGGTTTCCATTCATCAACAGGTTCGAGAAGCACTCCCTGATCGGTCCACAGGAGAAGGTCATAATCTCCGGCCTGGTGACTTCCCTCCTTGTGAAATCGTTTGAGAGGTCGAACAGTCTGGAGCCGAGATGGTGTGGCCCTGAACAAGTCCTCCTAGCCACGAGAACAGCAGTACGGGTGACGAATCGCAGGAACTGGATTCATTCGATCCATTGCCGGAAAGTGCAACCTGATCTGGTGGAACCTGCTGTACTGACTGACCATCGAGATATCCTGACTACGGAGAGAGGCCGTGCTGTGGTACCTGACGATTCTGAGGAGTTCTTCCCGGACCAGACAACGCCTGCATCGAGAAGATATAACCTGCGACCAAGGAAGAAATCTGCAAATTGTATGAGAAGTTGTCAGAACGGTCCCTAGGTTTGTGAAACGGAGAGCCAATGAGGCAAGGGGGGGGGGGATCAGCCATGCATTAGAGTAGTGACACCCGTCTTGGCCCGATGGTGAAGAAAACAACGGCTACCTCAGGGGTAAGAGTTCTGACAACACTTTAGTTTCAGGAAGATACTGTGTACATTGTTCGAGATGGACAGAAAGAAGATTTTTGGTTCTATAGGATTCATTTTTGTTATAGCAGTCATTGCTACAGTCATGTGGTTTGTTGAGGAGAAAGCTCCTGCCCGTGAACTGTATGTTGTTTCTACTCCAGTCCCTGATGAGCACTTTTTCTATACACTCCCATATCAAGAGCTGAAACATCGACAGTCATATTTGAATAACACTTTCATTCAGATGTTGCATCACACTCACGTTGCTACAAATGCCACAGACTGCTGGATATGTGGGATGATGCCAGCTCATCAAAAGAAAGGGGGAACACCATTCATACCACTTCCCTTTTCTCACAATGGCTCTTGTAGAGCATGGTACACTTTGCTTTTGCCACAAGAAAGCTCACAGTTGGACGACTGATTTTTAAACTGAATAAGGAATGTCATCAAGATAAGGACGGCTATCCACAAGCCAATGGAACTATACGGGAGTGGGAAGAGTATCGACCGGACAATGAATCAACACCTTATATTTTTTGAACACCAGAGATACTGTTGGACAAGAGAAGTTTGTGATTTCTGTGGCCCAAGCACAAGCTGATTTATGTGTACAAAGTGTAGGCCATATTCCTGTAGGTGTTAGTGATTGTATTGTTGTATTGAACATTGATGGCCTGAACAACAGTACTTTCCTTGCTTCACATAACACCTATTTTGTATGTGGGAATAAGGACTATTATCGATTACCAGCCGGATGGTCTGGAGTATGTTATGTATCGTTTTTATTGCCACCTGTGTTTTTGGCACCTGCATCATATAGACTTGAAATTGTTGAATTATGTAACTGTGAACAGATTTAAGCGGACCTTATCCATAGATGATGTTGATCAGACAGACACTAGTCTGAAGCAGTACATAGATTTCAATTTAGGACTGTTTTTCTTTGTGGGAGCTGCTCTGAATAGCAGGAAAATACGGCGCTTGACAAGAGTAGTGGAAGCTGTTACTAATCAAACTGCAGCAGCTCTTGGGAACCTTACTGAAGAGCTACAAATTACTAGGATTGTTGCGTTGCAGAACCGAATGGTTCTCGACGTTATGTTAGCAGATAGGGGTGGAGCTTGCAGAATTATCGGAAGTAGCTGCTGTGTTTTCATACCTGACCATACTCCTTCTGTGTATAAAGCCATTAACAAATTGCCCAAAATTGCAGCTGATATACATCAAGAAAATGGATCTTGGACATTCTCTGGGTGGTTCTGGACCCTGATTTCCACATGGGGTTGGAAGGTTCTTACTGGGCTATGCATAATTATTGCCATATTGTTAACCTGTTGTGTATGCTTTCAATGTAGCCCTATGATATGTTCGTTATGTGTCTCACTTTGTATACCCAATAAATAAGCTGTTGCGGATGTTGCCCATAAGAAAACTATAACTAGAGAGATAGCGGAGATGATGAGCATCGATATAAACGATGAGTATCTAGATTATCCAAGGAAACCGAATGTCTTCAGCAAATGCTGAAAGGGACGTCTGTTGTAAATAAAACGGCGATAATGTTAAGCATTCGCTGAAGACATGCTATTGTGTCTTGTTGTAGTTTTCCCGCTCACACTTGAAAGTACGGCCGGACTCCATCTTGTTGTCCGGCGTCCATCTTGTAGGCTACATTCCGCCATGTGCTCGCCACGAGGCAAGTCCTACCTCACTGACTGTCACCCCTGGAGTTTGCCCAGCAACAGGCTATAAATAGTTCCAGCTTATCTAGCGCATGCCCAGTACATGTAACATCTGTTTCTGCTTAGAGGGGATTGGAATGTGCATTCGTGGGGGTTCATGAACCGTTAACTCCACCCATGTATCGATCATGCTTGAGAAATGTCCTTATATGGTTGTAAATCATACTTTTGAGCTGTAACCGCCTACTTATGAGCCCCTTCTTTGTGTATAAAAGGGGACCGCATGTTCGTGTTCTTTGTGCTACCTTGTACAATACTGTAGAGTGTTGTGCGGGCTGTAGTACCACCTTTAAAGGTTTATTAAACTATGCTTTTGTATTTCCAGTTTCCGTGCCAATTTCTTATGTAGTCCGAGGACTTTGCGTACAGAAGGGCGAACCCTTTCGCACTCGCAGGACTTGCTGAGGCCTGTATTCATCAGGGACCTCCAATTTATTGCTTGTTTCAGGCAAATGTGGTGTAAGGAATTGCACATATCGATCATGCTTGAGAAATGTCCTTATATGGTTGTAAATCATACTTTTGAGCTGTAACCGCCTACTTATGAGCCCCTTCTTTGTGTATAAAAGGGGACCGCATGTTCGTGTTCTTTGTGCTACCTTGTACAATACTGTAGAGTGTTGTGCGGGCTGTAGTACCACCTTTAAAGGTTTATTAAACTATGCTTTTGTATTTCCAGTTTCCGTGCCAATTTCTTATGTAGTCCGAGGACTTTGCGTACAGAAGGGCGAACCCTTTCGCACTCGCAGGACTTGCTGAGGCCTGTATTCATCAGGGACCTCCAATTTATTGCTTGTTTCAGGCAAATGTGGTGTAAGGAATTGCACATATCGATCATGCTTGAGAAATGTCCTTATATGGTTGTAAATCATACTTTTGAGCTGTAACCGCCTACTTATGAGCCCCTTCTTTGTGTATAAAAGGGGACCGCATGTTCGTGTTCTTTGTGCTACCTTGTACAATACTGTAGAGTGTTGTGCGGGCTGTAGTACCACCTTTAAAGGTTTATTAAACTATGCTTTTGTATTTCCAGTTTCCGTGCCAATTTCTTATGTAGTCCGAGGACTTTGCGTACAGAAGGGCGAACCCTTTTGCACTCGCAGGACTTGCTGAGGCCTGTATTCATCAGGGACCTCCAATTTATTGCTTGTTTCAGGCAAATGTGGTGTAAGGAATTGCACATCTCCTCTGCATTATCCACCAGTTTTCACCCTCAGACCCATGGGCAGACAAAAAGGCTGAACCAAACCCTCAAAAAGTACCTACGTTGTTATTGCAAAGAAGCAGAGGATTCATGGGCATCTCTGTTATGGCTTGCTGAACTGTCCTATAATAACACATGGCACAGTGCTACCGGAATATCGCAGTTTTCAGCAAATCATGGATTTCATGCTAAGGTGCTTGCGATCACCAAACCTGAAGAAATCGACAATCAGCCAGAGGTAAAGACATAAATCAAAAAGATTCAGTCGCTGCATAAAATGATTCAAGTTAATTTGCAAAATGCCAAACAGCACTACAAGAAATGGGTGGACAGACATTGTGTGGATGGGCCTCAGTATAAACCAGGTGAATAGGGTATGACTATCAACCAAAAATATACATTTTAGGGTCCGCAGTATATTCCACCCTAGATACGTCGGTCCCTTTACCCTACTAAGGCAGGTCAACCCTGTTGCCTACAAGTTGCCTACAAGTTGCCTCTGCCTATACACCTCCAGATACACCCAGTGTTTCACTGCAGTCTGTTGAAGCTTGCTAACAGTGATTGGTGTCTGGCTACACCTCCTTACTGAGGTATGGAAATCTGGAATATGAGGTGAGGCGCATTCTAGATTCAAAGTATGGGAGAGGGGTGTTGTGTTATTTGGTGTCGTGGAAAGGGTATGTGGCTGAATACGACTCGTGGGAACCTGTGTCTAATGTTCATGCTCCAGCAGCAGACCTTGCGTCTCACATGTTATACCCCAACAAGCCAGTATCTAAGAGGCACTTGGGAGGACGGTGAACTGTCAGGAATAACGGAGGACAGCACCTTCCGTGTTCCTGAATTCGAGATAAAAGACTACAATTCCCATGAGTGCTAGGCATAGAGGCTCATGGGATAAAAGGACTCAACGCACGCCGGGCTGCATGCGTAATTCCAGTTAGGTTCCGGATTGACAAGCGATCCGTGGTTTCCTGGGTCGCTGTCTGAGGCAGCTCCATCGAGGTGAGGCATTGGTTGTCTCACAGACTCTAGAGGCTATTTTTCTGGGTTCGCTCTCCCCTTCTTCTGGACAGAAGGAGGAGTTTCCTGTCATGAGGTCGGCAGGCGAAGGACCCCGACAATACTTTCAAACTGGCTTCATTGGGAAGGAGAAGCTGACGTTCGTGTTGCTTCAGAGCAAAGAGCGCATAACGAAGCGATTGAATTCTTGAGGATTACAAACAGCTTCCAGGTAGGAAGTATTGTGACAGTCATTTCAGTATTTTTTTCCACTATTTCTTTTTGGCTATATGCTTGTACAACGTTTGGATTAGCATTCAATTGCAAGCGCGAAGAATCATTTCTCTGACAATGGAAAGTACATTGTGTTAAAGACTTTTTACAGGATGTTTCCTTTTTTGGGTGATCTGTGTTCACAGAGTAATGTTATGTGACTGAAACATTTCATTCCAAGACCCCCGTTCTATTGGTATTTTTCCCTTTTATTTTTCATGAGGTATGAGGAGCGCCTAGTTAATAATGGGTAAATGATCTTGTGTGGGACTTACTTTGCTTTCACAGAAAGAGAGAGAAACAAAGGAGTTGATTTGTTTTGCTTTGTCATTGCAGGCTTTGACAGGGAATATGTCTTTGATTGTTTTCACATATGTTATAAAATGTATGGAAGATTGGCCGTTTGGTTATAAGGTATGCCTTTGTGTTTAGCGAGAAGTAATTGAGAATAGACATCTGTGAGCAACATTTAATGGGTAATCTATTGTCTCCTACAGGTACTTACTCCCTGCTGTTCCCTCTCCCAATACCCTTTCCTTCACCTGCTCACCTTTCTGCTCTGTGTGTTATTAATATCAGTGCTGGGGATAACAGGAGGTGGACCCCTTGTGCATCATTCCGATCCTGAGGAGCCTCAATCTGACAAATTTACCCATTTGTTAATTTGACCTATAATCCAGAGAGGTACCAGTCTGTTAGCCTGATTAAAGCCCCGGAACTTGTTAGGCCTTAGAGTAGGTCTTAAACATGTTGATTTGAAATAGGGCCATAGGACCATAATGGTCCACATTGCCCAGAAGATTTTGTTGTTACTTTCCCCACCATCTCCACTATTAAAGAGATACCTAGGAGAAGGGGAGGGATTTTTAACCTCTAGTTAAGCCCCCTGGTCACCTTTCTAAAAAGTGCTCCCTGAAAATGGTTTAGCTCACCCTGACCGTTAAGAGTAGGGCTGCGCTTAGTTTGCGAAGTAGAGCTACGTGTAGCTACGCAAAGTGCACTTCGCACTACGCGAGCTACGCGTAGCACTACACGAACTGCGTAGTACCCTGTTTGCACTGTGCAAGATGCCGTTTTCAATGATTGCACAGTGCGGACAAGCATCCGGCACTGTGCAATCCTTGAAAACTGCATGTTGCACAGTGTGAGCTGTAGTTTTCTGCCACTCGAGTACATTTTTACTCAAGCGGCAGCTTTCTCAACATGGACTGGTAGTTTCTCATCGCGAGCAGTCACGAGCATACGCAACCACTCGCAATGAGAAACCTAACCTCCCCGCGTTGAGAATCTCGCCGGGAGGTTTATTTTCCACGCTCGCGATCGGCAACTTAATGTTGCTGATCGCGAATGAGGTAAAAGTCTCGCTGGGATGTCATTTTGCTTGCTCGCGGTCGCCAACTTGACGTTGAGGGCCGCGAGCAAGCAAAAAATGACCGCTGCACTACGCTATACCATGCATGTTTGCACTGTGCTACATGCAGTTTGCGTAGTGCAAAGTAGCCCAAACTTTACAAACTACGTGAGTGTAGCGTAGTGCTTTGCCCAGGGTTAGTTAGGAGTCTGGGTGAAACCGATGATGAAGCATGATACTATCTGAGTGTGTGAGGGTTATATATATATAAAAAAACATTTTTTCTTTCCCTGCACTAGTCATGCAGTGCTAGCATACCCACTTGGGGTGACCCACCTCTTTACCCGTGCCCCCCTGTATTGGAAAGGACCACCCCTATGATACTTTGTGGGATACTTGTTGGTTAAAAAGGGAAATAACTACCCCAGATCAAATTACTTATCTCCATTAAGGGAAAAATAGATGTCGTCAGTGTCTGTACCCAGTTTAATATTGAAGTGAGAAAATTGGTGTGTATTGTTATCTAGACTAGAGATAAAATCGTGTTGCCATGGAGAGATTAGGTTGTTTATAATGGATAAATTGCTAGCACTCTGGAGTATAAGTTTGCCTCTGAGTCCAGTACAGAAACTGGGTGGTATTAGGTTGGAAGAACTGAAAGCACGTCTTTTAGTTTACAAAACACAAATACTTAAGTCATATGGCAGGATGAAGTCATCTGAACACTCCAGAAGATTTTGTTGATGATCTTGATTGATATGAGTGCCAAGAATGGATGGTAGTACCCTGTCTAAGGTTTCTCCGTTCCCGTACTTGGGGATCACATTTGACCGCTCCAATTCATGAAGTCAAAATGTTTGTTTGGAGGCATAAACTACGTCAGTCATTGGGTGCCTTCTTTTCCTTAACCTTCACAATAGGTAGCAAGTCGGCCGATTTGATGAAAATTTATAACAGTCAATATGTCCTGGGTGATTTGTATGGAGCAAGAGTTTGGGGATACTCAAATGTGTGAAGCTTGAGAGAATCTATATTTGTTTCGTTTTTGGTGTCTTCCTCCCTCCTGTTTCATTTTTATATGCCATGAGGAGCTTGGTCATCCGTACATCGAAGATTCCAGTAAACCAGCTCCATTATCACTTTGGCTCTCAGTTTAGTCCAACCCACTTTTCACCCTCAACCAATTATTCATCAAGGATTGTCTAGACTACAAGGAAGGTCTAAAAATTCCCTGGTTGTCCTAATTCAAGGATGCTTTAGTGGCCCAGGGGAAAGTTGGTCTGTTCACAGGCCCAGATAATATTTATAAACAGGATATGTATAATTTTAAGTCACAGTTCTTGAACAGTTTCAGAATGGGAAAATGTGGAACTGCTTAAATCCTCCATTAGATCTTATATCATGCTGCACACATGCCTGGGAACTGAACATTATTTATTGAAAGTGGCAGGGTATTAGGATAGGACACTTCTCACACTGTTAGTATTCGTTCCCAAATCTGTTTCCTACTGGGTCAATATGATCCCTCCAGTAGAAGTGTTTGTCCTTGTTATGGGGTCTCTTAGCAAGCACTTTTGCATTTCATATTTTTTTAAGTAATTCTGCTAAATTAACCAAAAACATTTTTTAATTCCTACATTGAAAAGATTCGATTTTGTTCAGTGTCGTCTAGCTCTGTGCTTTTTACAGTCATCAAAGGAGGATGCAATGCCGTAAGATGATGCCATTTTAAAATCATTAGTCTTATTTTGTTTTGGTCATTTTAATTTCTCAATTTTTTTACATGTCCGTGTATGTATATTTTACTTTTATAATTACATTTTTAATCGATTAAAGTACTATTGATTGACCGAGCTGCAAAGACATGGTAAAGATTTGTACAACGCGCCCACTGAATGCCACCAATACCTGGTGCTTTATCAATGGGGATTTCGTTTAGGACTGTCACTAATTTCTGCCATGACACCAAGCCTATAAAGTGCCTCTTCCTGGCTAGTGCAATGCGTTTGAAGCTTTACCTTGGCAAAGTCAGCAGCAGCAGAGGAGGATTTCTGGAATACAATCTGGAAAATAGTTGCCCATAATCAAGTGCAAAGAACACACATAACTTCATGTTGACTGTGGTTGACATCCCAAATTTAATGACAGATAAATGAATACTGTACAAAGGAGATAGGTCCTCTCTACCTTTTAAAGTCATAACCATGCTTTTGACAGTGTACTGCTTTTAAACAAGCTTGTACTGGATCAAAGACAGTCACGTGTAAGGGATGCAGTTTAGTGAAATGGGACATATTTTACACATGACTGAATCTTCTGCACCACTGCAAGCCTTTCAGAGGCATTACTTACCAGGATTCCTCCTATTTCTATGAGGGATGATTCCACCACTTGTATAATCTTATAAAATGCACTTTCATACCCGGTCTGTTTGTTCCCTGTTCCTGCGTATTTTCCTACTTGACTGAAGGACAGAAGTCCCTCTTCCTCACCCTGCCTCCCTCCTCCGTTGCCACCTAACACATATATATTTTTGTTTGGAAGACTATTTTAAGAAACTTCACCAAAAACTCACTCAAGAACCATTATTACCTTGCCCAATTACCCTGAAAAACTGGAATACTCGTTAGTTTGCAAACATTGGCAAATCTCCTAAATCTCTCAGCATAATTCTGAGATCTTAAAAAAACACTAAGAAACAGGCTCGCCAGTGTCTTACTGCAACCAACGGCTTTTCACTGCCACGCAAAACTATATCTGTATATTTGCCCGGGTAACACTGACACAGTTTCGGCAAGCAGGAAATAAACTGGCATGAAACATTCTTGCTACAAGACTCTTCTAGGATGTAGAATCCAGGACAGCCCCTTACTTTCAATGGAGGGCAGAAACACATTTAAATCTCTAACAAACAAAATATAAGAACAAGTCTTGTGTGTGCAACGAGCATACAGTGAAAAGTATCTAGTGCCACCCAGTCTCTCCTACTGCTTATGAAGAGAGTAGTGTTTCTGCTTTGCTGCAGGCAGGTTATTCTCCCCACTGCACCTACAGGCTGAGAATTTTAATTACATGCATTTCAAGCAATTCTCACAGTTAGCATTAAAGAGGAGTATGGAATTCTTCCCAATGGTAGAGCAAAAGCTCCCCCACCGAACAAAATGACCTTGAAGTACGTGGTTAGTGCAACGACTTTGTGGCTGGCTGAATATAGCTGTGGTCAACTGCATGGCAATAAGCCCAATCATAAAACATACATTGTTTGCGATATTCCAAGGTAATTTGCAGACTCTCTATAATGAGGAGGTGCACACTAAATTGAAAACGTTCAACAGTTAAACTAAGGGGGCCTGAAATGCTGCCCGTTACAGTAGTCCCTATCAGTTACATCTTTCTGGTCTTTTTTTCTCCCCTCCAGATGTCGGTACGCACTATACAACTACCAATAAAAGTAGCCATTGTAAATCAGAACTATCATGCACAGAGCCTGAAAACTATTGTATTGTGAGTCTTTGAATACCTAGCTCACTAGGCACACTACGAAGAATAGGAGAATCAGAGTCTTCTAATATGATGAAACCACTGAAAGACGTTATCCAACTAAAACAATGGAAACAACTCAAGGAGCTGGTTGAGATGAAGAAACCTTTTCTGAAAGTGTGCAACCAACAGCAGATCTGTAAGATTTTTTAAACAATCCCAAGAAAAAAATATCAATTGTACCAAGATAAGCAGCTTTACCTGTAGTGCACTGTTCAGGAAGCAGCTGTTCTGTCCAGGTTCATTGCTGAGGCCTTTGCTGGGTGCAATAGAAGTGGAATTGCGTGGTGTGAACATCCCATGCACGCCTCCTCTCCCCACAGCAAAGTAAGTTCTCTTCCAGGACATCTCTGCATCCAGTCGCAAACAAATGAGGAGTTCCTCTTTTAATCCAGATAAAAACTGCTTCTACTTTGAAAAAAATCCTTTCTCCAGAAGAAACCCACTCTCTACCAAATAAAAGAAATGTTAGGAAGAATGTCTCTGGAGTTGTAGAAATCACTGCTCAAATATTTATTTAAACAGGCGTCAAAGAAGCTTAGGTGATGATGTGGTAGGGGCTGTTTTGCTAAATAAAAACAATGAACGAAACGACGCTGGCAAATCCATGGTATTTGAAAAAAAAGCTGAACCCTCGTCTGCTATTATCTAAGAGGAGGCTACAGGACTTCATTGCTACCAGCTTCAAGAAGGATAGACGTAATTTCATCCACAAAACTCCCGCGAGCTGCCAATTAGATGTCCCTCCTTATTCATATGATATACCTGTTGCAGGTAAAAAAAATGCAACTGTTGCAAGAGCATGCAAGCAAAATGACAAAAAAGAAACTACTCGCACAGCAAATCCACGTTCTTCTAAATGTTTAGAAAACAGGTTACGCAACGGGGGTCCGCATTAAAATAAAAATCCAGTATGTTATTTAAGGTTAAAAAAATTATATCTCGTAAAAATTCTTCAGGTTCAAAAACTGAATGTTCCAGTTTCAACTATGAAGAGCTGCTTCTGTTCTCTTCTTGACGCGAGTGCCAGGCTGTGCTAGTTGGCTTTATGAAAGAGAAAAAACAACAAATGGTTGTGTCACTTAATTACTATGCTGGCTGCTTCCTGGTGTTCTGCCAAGATGATCGCAACTCACCTCCCACTGTAAACTCCCAATCTTTCATAAGGAATTCGGAACATGAGAAAATAGACTGCCCTCGGAGAGAGAAAAACCATCAACTCGCTGCAGGCTGCTTTGCCTTCTTTTCACCCATCTCTCACATAGAACTATTTACCACCTCAGCTGAGGTCGTCTTGGCTGAGAAGGTTTTAAAAAAATAGCGATTTAGGTTTCTGTATAAAAAAAATACTGGTTATATCCATCGCATTGCTATATTCCTCAATGGCATGAGGGTTAGACGCAGAAAAGTTCAGATATAGCTGTCAGTTTCACGACGTTGGGAAGCAATACGTCTTTCTCCGGTGTTGCTGGCTGCCGAGAGAATGTTTTTCCTCTTTCTGATCCACCGAAACATGCTGATTACCAGTCACACTGAAGGACGACTCAGAATGTTGGGTTTCCAAAGCGTCAACAGAAACCTGCAAACACAAAACCTTACAATGGTTACAAAGGAAGCCGGCAAGATCGGCAGGTGAAAACATTTACAAAAGTTAACTTTTAGCATGTTGAAGCAACAGTATAAATAGTTCAACATTAAATAGCGAAAGAAAAACACAGGGGCATGTTAACTTTCGTTTTAACTAATATGCATGTTGCACTCCTTTTTAATTTTTTTTTATTTTATTGATTTTCGTCAGCAAAACAGCCATGTCTCTTCATTTACATAATACATTCCAACTTAATTTCATAATTTCAAATAGAGCAGAAATTCAAAATACATTAATTCATAACCAATTAGCCAAAGGGGACCAAAGCTTTTACCCAAATAACTTTTTCCTAATTCATTTTGATTTATAAACAGCAGTCTCTAAATAAAAAATAGATAGTGATCTAGATTGCCAGTTATTAAAAACTGGTGGTTCAACATCAATCCATTGGGTTGTTACACACAAACGAAAAATTGACATACAAATAAATAGAAATTTCTCCTCTGCTGCGGTCCTATTTCTAACTGGATTTGACTCGAGGCCCATAATGATCAGTTCCGCTGATAGCTGAACCTGAATCCCCAAACTGACATTCAGAAAATATTCCACATCAGTGATAAGTTGGCTCAGTTTGGGACACAAGAAAAACATATGAGCAGCATCTGCGGTGAGGCGACCGCATCAATTACATTTATCCCCTTTTACAGATTTCCATTTGGCTAATTTCGCCGGTGTGTAGTATAGATCAAATAAAGACATAAAATGTTGGCTTTTTAAGGAACCATTAAATTATACCTTCCGTGATAAATCAATTATTCTAATCAGATCTATTCTCTCAATTACGAGTTTTCTCTGCCACTTCTCCTACCAAACGTCCAAATCATCCTCTAACTTAGTAACCAAAAATTGATAAATTGGACCAAATTTAACTCTCTTTCTAATTGCTTCAATAATACCAACTTTATCAGTCAGTATTTGATTTTGTACCCTTCTAGAATCCAGAAAACCTTGTAGTTGGAGATATTTGAAAAATTCTGTCCTGGGTAAAATATATTTCTGCTGAAGAAAAAGAAAGGAAGCTATCTGGTCACCCTGAAATAAATCGCCTAATATATGTATCCCAGCTAGATACCACCTGGTCATCACCTGATCCCTAAAAATCTCCGGTAATAACGAACATCTATTAAAAGGCGTATAATAATTCAGATTTATGCTCAGACCTAATATAGCTTTTGCTTTTCTCCATATTTCAAAAACAGCCCACAAAATTTTAAATTTCGTCTTTTTGTAGTAACTGGGCTCAATATCCCGGACAAGACATTGCTTAGCCTCTTTACCCAATACCATTTCATAAATTGATGGGCTAACCGCTTCGTCTATTATAGCGTTATGAAAAATCAAGACACCCATATGTTTTAATAGTGCCGCCCAATAATATAAGCGGAAACTAGGAATCCCCCAACCCCCCCTCTCCTTGGGTAATATGCACCATTTTATCGCTCTCTTAGATCTACGATAGCTCCAGAGAAACCTGGAGCACATTCTATCTACCCTAGTGAAAAAAGATGTAGAGAAGAGGAGAGGGTTTGCGCGAAATAAATATAAAAATTTCGGAAAAATTAACATTTTTTAAACATTACTCCGCCCATACAACAATAAGTGTAAATAATTCAGGCTTTCCAGGGTTTTATTAGCCGAACTTAATATAGGTTCTGAATTTAGCCGCACTATTTCCTCTATTTTTGCCGAATTTTTTATACCCAAATATAAAGCTTCCGCGGTGAAACTTATATCCTTTGGGCGTCCAGCATCTGAGTGAATTAGCTGGGTTTTAGCGATGTTTAATTTGTACCCCGAGTACCCCCCAAATTCTTTGGCAGCTTCTACTATATTTGGTAAAGAGGTTTCAATGTTAGAGGTTGCAATAGCAATATCGTCCGCGTAAGCAAACACTTTATACTCTACTCGATGTATCTGAACTGGGATAATTCCTACCTCTCTTTCTAATTTACATAAAAAAGGTTCGATGTATAACGCAAATAACAGGGGGGAACAAGAACATCCTTGCCGCGTCCCCAGTGTTATTATGTTTTTCGATAGGTTCCCAGCAATACGGATTGCCGCCTTCGGATTAATGTATAGTGCTTGAATCGCTTTAATAAATTCCCCTGAAAAACCCTTCCAAACTAAAGTTTCCCATAAAAAGTTCCAGGAAACCCTGTCAAACTCTTTTTCTGCGTCTAATAGGGCAATGGCATCAGGAGAATTAGTAGCTTGCGCCCAATCAAGAAGAGTGATCATTCTTTTGACATGGTCTGTAGTATCACGTGTAGAAATAAAACCATGTTGTCTTTTTAAGACTAAGTTACACTTAATATTATTCAGTCTATTGGCTAGTACTTTAGAGAATACCTTATTGTCTGCATTCAAAAGTGAGATTGGTCTGTAAGACCCCATCTCTGTTTCCATCTTCCCTTTTTTTTTTTAAAGATGACAATAATGGCTTCGGATCATGAGGATGGTGGACTGCCCAAAAAAGCTTGCTGACACACTTCCAAAAATTATTTTTTCAACATGCTCCTGAAAGTACGGTACAATTCGAGTGGAATGTTATCCGGGCCCATAGCTTTGCCAGGCAACAAACCTAATAGAGCTTTCTCAATTTCATCCCAAGTTATAGGTGCGGATAACATTTCTCTTTCAGTTTCAGTGAGTCTAACAGTTTCTATATTGCTCAAATATTCAGCAGCGGCACTCCCCCCATTCATTCCTCCAGTTGGAGCCGTATATAGATCTTGATAAAAATTGTGGAAGGCACCCAAAACCCCGTCTTTGGTTTCCTGTAAGGTCCCGTTTACATCAACGATCTTCTCAATATCATTGAGGACTATTTTCTGCCTAAGTCTTTTTGCTAGAATTCTCCCCGTACTTTCACTAAATTCATAGGCTAGTTCCTTAAGTTGATTATATTTGAGCACAATTTGATCTGCAATATTAGAATATACTATTGCTCTTTTAATAGTTCAATCTCTCTGTGCTGTATTAATATCCTGTTCTAGTCTAATCGTATTGGCAAGGTTGTGTTCTGCTGCCATAACTAAATCCGAATTGCTTTTATGTTTGTCCAGCCTTCTCTTACATCGCATATTAGAATAACTAATGGTTTCTCCTCTAACTATCGCCTTAAAAGCGTCCCAGACTATCTCATTCGGTGCTGTTTTTTTGTTAAATTCGAAAAATTCCTGTATTATTTTAACCATGTGTTTAAAATAGTCATCATCCAATAGAAGATTCCTTTCAAAAGACTATGATCACGTCGTCACAGTTGAGTTTAAACCAAGAGTTATTTCCAATATTAAAGGGTTATGATCAAATACAATCTTAGGGAGAATTTGTAAATTAAGTTTGCCTACCAATTGTTGTGAAACAAAAAAATAATCTAAGCGAACAAATTTTCTATGTGGGGCCGAAAAAAAAGTATACCCGGGGTCGCCTGCATAGAGCAAATTCCACACATCCTTAAGCCCATGTTCTATTATTAGATCCCGCAATGCCCTAAAAGTCTGGTGTTTCCTTCCAGAATACCCCTTATTCACCCTAATATCAAAACTCGCCTCCAAATGAATATTCAAATCCCCGCACATAATCGCTGGTTGGGGCCATTGAGCCAATTCAGAATCTAAAAAATTCAAGAGCTCAGCATCATCCAAATTCGGCCCATAAAGTGTACAGAACGTAAATCTTTTCTGATTAAACTCACATTCTGCTATGGCCCACAGCCCTTATTTATCGGCCGAGCTCTTTATACATGTCACTAACCCCGTCTAATCAATATAGCCACCCCTCTCTTAATCCCTGTTTGTTTTGGACATATCACTAAATCTAATCCTAAATTTTGCAACAATCCTCGTTTTGCCCATGCAATGTGTGTTTCTTGCAAACATAATATGTCAATTCGGGATAACTGAACAAACTTAGCCAATACATCTCTCTTCTTTCTATCATTGAGCCCACAAATATTGAATGTACATATCCTTAATTTCCTATCCATTTTTATCTAAAAAAAACCAAAAGCAAACGTCTTTTGCATACAGGGTCTGAGCATACATCACAACTTCGTTTATTAGTTTTTCTTCCCACCATACAATCCATGGATGACCAAAACAATTTAAAAAAAAGAGCTTGGCTGTTGCTGAATTTTCACCCCCCCACCAACACCCCCCTCCACCTTCACCATTCCCTCCCAGCTCACCCCTTCCCCCAACCCCCACCCCCAACCAACCCTCCCAACTCACCATATGAGGCACAAGGACTGAAAATATGGAGTGCCGCCCCGGCCCTTTTCCTAGGTCAGGAAGGAGAACAATATTATTCTTTTAACCAAACTGATCATTACCTTAAAGCATATTGCTTACCCCACCCCAAACAAAAGGGGAAAAAAAGAAGAGGGGGATCTTTATAGCATTACCGGCTGCAGACTGACCAATCTTCCAACATTATATGGACAACAAATCCTCTTTTGCTTCTATTTCGGAAAAAAAGAACTTCGTTTGACCATTTACAATGATTTTTAGCTTGGCCGGATTTTGAAAATAAACCGTAGCCCCCTTTTCTTGAAACCCTGGGATGAGCTGACGCAAATGCCAACGTTTTGAAACTGTAGCCTGGCAAAAATCAGTGCGAACAAAAAATTACACCCTTTTGCCTCCCTTTTTCTATCTGGTCTAGCTAACCCAAAAAACAGCTTCTTGCACCAAAAAATTACCAAATCGCACCAAAATAGCTCTAGGGTGTTCTTCCTCCCCTTGCCTTTCTTTTTTAATAGTAAATGGAAACCTGTGTGCCCTTTGTATCTCAGTTGTCAAATCCCACAAAGTCAGTTCGGGAAATGCTTCTGCAAAAAGTTCGCAAACAAATTTTCGAACGTCTGTCTCTTCTTTTGATTCAGGGACTCCTAAAATCCGTAAATTATTCCTTCGAGCCTGATTTTCCAACTCGGAAAGCTTGAGCTGCCACCTCATCCTCTAGCGTTGAAATTCCTAACTCCGCTTCAGTCACTCTAAGCGCTGTATCAGAACATATCTTAATCACCCGCCGTACGGCATTCTGTACTTTCCAACACGTTGCCTGAGTACGAGTATTCTCCGCCTTAATCTCGGATCTGTGCTCCATCATAGTGTGGTAAATCATTGACAGCGTAATTTCTTGATCAGGACACTGTCCCCCTGTATTTGACCCCCCATCAAGCTCGAGATTTTCATCGGTAGAGGGTCCCGGCATAGTAGTCTCAGGAGATGCCTCACCTGCATCAAGAGGGTTGTTCTTAGAATTACCTGGTAACAGTTTCCTAGTTTTTAGCCTCTTAACTGTAGTTGCTACTGATCTTGGTGAGACAATATTCAATCCGCCCTCATCCTCCACACTGCTGCTGCCATCTTCTGGGTAATCAGCCCAATCTTTGCTTATATTCTCACTTTCATCTGAAGAATGGTCAGACAGTGAGTAAAAGTTATCTAGGATATCTTGAGATCCGGTCAAATCCTGTATGGGAGCAGCCTCAGTTAAAGCCAGAGAATCTATTACTGAAACAAGATTATCCAGGCTACCAGTAATGCTACCAGTAATGCCGTCCATAGAGACATTCTCAATATGGTCAGAGACTCCATCTCCCACAATGCCCTCTGTTAATACCTCTCCAGAAATTCCTTTCTCTTTTTGCAAGCTATCCGGGGGTACCTTTATCACCTCAGAAACCGTTGATACAGAGGCACTAGAAGGGGGAGACAGAACCAATTTCTTTGTATCCAACCTGCGCTACATTTTTGCTACTTAATGGCTGTGGCTGTGGCTGAGGCTGTAATTGCATATTCTTCGAAACATGCTTTTGAAATAGCTCCGGGAGAGTTTGATTTTCCTGTTTGGAAACTCTTACAGCTGCACTCGCCTTCACTAAATGCTCAAACCCCTTCTTCCTGCTCGTACCTGCGGTAGAGTGATCCCTTGCTTGCACTCCTTTCCAAGGTTCTCCCGGTTTGCCATCTTCGCCATTTTCACCGTTTTCCATTCCTTCACGCTGAGCAAGGTTCGCCTTCTTTCTCCCGCTTTGCGTATTCAATTTCAGTTTCGGGGGCATATTGCTCCGAACAGCTCCTCCAGGACCTCCGCGCCCGAGCCTCTTGCCAATAGGCTTGCACCGAGAGAATCGGGAGCCGCCACACCAGGGCTCCCAGCAGTCGGAAAAGCACCAGCCGGGATACCATCAAACGGATTGCCCCGCAACACGCAGCATGAAAGAGCAGCAGCCCCGTGTCACACCGCAGCGATTCCTCGAGTTGGTGATATGTCCATGTGTCAGAAAGCCAGATACTATCCCAAAAGTGCGTGGCTTAACAGCTGGGTAAGCTGCTTTACATTTCTTTCTCCTTCCGTACCCGGAGCAGGGACCGAGCTGCTCCCACAGCCTTCCCTCCGGCCGCCATCTTGCCTCTCATGCCCGCATTTTGCGCTCCTAAAGAGGTCTACACGGTCATGAACACTAAAACAAGCATTGGCAAAGTCAATAGGTCTCGTCTATATAAGAGCTATTGGCAGTATGTTTTTGCCATATTTTACACCAGTGTGGCTGCTGTTCTGCATGTCTAAAAGTTAATGATGTGGATTGTCCTTGAGTGCAGTGGGGAGAATAGAGTGGTAAAGAGTTGAGTAGAGGGAAGAAGAGTTCAGTGGCAGAGTGTGTCGTAAAGTGCAATTTCAGAGTGCAGTGTCGTAGAGTGCAGTGTAGTAGAGTGGAGTGGCGTAGAGTGGAGTAACGTAGAGTGGAGTGGCGTAGAGTGGAGTGGAGTGGAGTGGCGTAGAGTGGGATGATGCAGAGTGGAGTGGAATAGGGTAGAATGGGCTGGACTGGATTGAGATGGTGGGGTTTTTAGATTGAGTGAAGTTAGGTGGCCTGGAGTGGGTGGGCTGGATAGGGTGGATTGGATTAGAGTAGGTGGATTGAAATGGGGTGAGATGGATTGCATTATAGTGGACTGGAGTGGGGTGGATTACATTGGTTTGTTGTGGGTGGGGTGAATTGGATTGGATAAGAGTAGGGTGGTTGCAGTGAGGGGAATTTGAGTGAAGTTGTGTGGATTGTTCTGGAATGAAGGGATGGATTAGATTGGAGTGGGGTGGATTTGACTGCAGTACAGTGGGGTGGATTGAATTGGAATGTGGGTTAGACTGCAATGGGTTGGATAGGCGTGAAGTGGACTGAAGTGGAGTGGGGTGGATTGGACTGCAGTGGAGTGGGGTGGATTTGAGTGGGGTGCACTGGATGGGGTGGATCAAAATGGGGAGGGGGGACTGGAGTGGAGTGGAGTGGTGTAGATTGAATTGCAGTGGGTTGGACTGGATTGGAGTGAGGTGGATTGGATTGAGTGAGGTGGATTAGATCGGATGAGGTGGATTGGATTGAGGTGGATTGGATTGGGGTAGGGTAAACTGGGTTAGGGTAGATTGGATTTGGCTAGACTGGGGTGGACTGGATTGGAGCAGGTTGATTAGAGTGGAGTGGATGGATTGGAGTGGGGTGAATTGATTGGAGTGGGGCAAATTGTTTTGGATTGAGTGGGTCAGATTGTTTTGGATTGGAGTGGGGCAGACTGGATTCAAGCAGATTCTTTTGCAGTGGGGTGTATTGAATTAGAGTGGTGCAAATTGGGGAGGAAGCGGGCTGGATTGAATTGGGTGAGGTGGATTGGCTTGGGGTGGGGTGGATTGGAGGAGGGCAGATTATTTTGGATTGGAATGGGGCTAATTATTTCGGATTGTAGTGTGGCAGATTGGAATGAGGTAGATTCCTTTGGATTGGAGTAGTACAGACTGGAGTGGGGTAGATTTTTTCAGATTGGAGTGGGGCAGATTGTTTTGGATTGAGTCGGGACAATTGGAGTGGGATAAATTAGAGTGGCTCCGATCGTTTTGGATTAGAGTGCGGCAGATTGGAGTGAGCAGATTGTTTTGGATTAATGTAGGGCAGATTGTTTTGGATTGGAGTGGGGAATATTGGATGCTGTTTTGGATTGGAATAGGGCAAATTCAAGTGGAGCAAATTGTTTTGGATTGGAGTGGGGCAGATTGTTTTGGATTGGAGTGGGGCGGATTGCTTTGGATTTGAATAGGACAGGTAGAAGTGGGGCAGTTTATTTTGGATTGGAGGGGGGCAGATTGGAGTGGGACAGATTAGAATGCATGGATTGGAGCAGGGCAGATTAGAGTGGGGCAGGTTAGAGCAGCGGGCAGTCTGTTTTGGATGGGAATTGGGCAGATTGGTGTGGGCGGATTAGAGGGGCAAAGATTGGAGTGGAATTGACTGGAGTGAGACGCATTATTTTGGATTGGAGTGGGTAGATTGGTTTGGGTCGGAGTGGGGCAGATTGGAGTTGGGCGGATTAGGGCTGGGCAGATTGTTTTGGATTGAAGTGGTATACATCATCAATGTTGGGATCCATACCTGGTCAATTCTTAATTTATCCATATTTGTCCTTGATTCTCATCCAAAGGTACATGCTCACTAGGTTTATGCCTTGCCCTGGTGCCACATAGATATAAGAAAACATTGTTTGGGGTGACATTTTACCCCAAACCCAGTTGCACAGCTCAATAGTCCATATTCAACTCTTCTCCATATCTTGTACTCCATTTTACTCCATGTATTCTTTGTTTTAATCCTCGTTTCCATGTATGTCCCATTTAAGCTACACGTAGAGTGTCATGCAATTTTCAAAGGTTTCTCATGTTCAAGGTGGCCCATCCGGACCTCTATCAAGAACACGTACATATGCAAAATTCATCCAAAGCAGTGTTTATTTAAACCCAATGCATTTCGGGCTTCGTAGGCCATTCTTCAGGGGTAACTACAAATGAAAAAAGACATACACCATTTCTCCATTAACCTTCGTTATACATTTATAATCATCCAGATTAACCATGTAATACTAACTTAACACAAATACCCGATCATCATTATGTTTAATATCATATTTACCCAAATCGGCACCCGTATAAACTTCTTTTAGGGAAGCTCCACATGTCTTTCCCAAAGCATCTGGCATAATCTGGTTACGTCCCCCTTCCCCTCCTTGGTACTCTATATCTCCCCCCTGGTAACTCGCCATCCAACTTCACACTACCATCACAACATTTCCCAAAACAAGTCATTCATCCTCACAAACTGTCCACATTACTTTCACTCACAACCACCTTTCGCCCTCTTTCATCCCATTCATACTCCCGTTCCATTCATTTTTCTCTACAGCTTCTCGTCGCCCAGGATTTTTTATTTATTTTATTTATAAAGTTTGAAATAGCGCGAACTTTATCCAGAAGGATATCAGAGCGCTTTACAATTTGAGGCATTACGAATCATAGTGATATGAGGTAGGTACATTCAATAGCCATAGAGTATTTACAGTGACATGAGATAACTTTAGGATACATTTGATATCAAGACGTGCTGGGGCTTCCAGTACTTGATAGTTCTGAAAATGTCTTTTTCTCGTGAGTTCTAACAAGTCAGGATTAGTATAGTGCTTACAGAGGTTATTATGCCCATGTAAAAAATGACAAAAAAATTTGCTGCGTGAAATAGTTATGTTAAGGCAGGTGCTGAGTAGGTACATCATCTCATCATTTTTAAGAGAAAAAGACTGCACTGTCATAATATGCGGTAGATCCAGGGTCACTAGGGGAACCAGACAAATTGGTTTTTAGAGTTGGACCTTGCCAGCTGTGACCTTTCAAAATGAAACTAGGAGTTTGATGTGCAACTCCGATGTCATTTCTTGGAGCGGATTGAGGTGCTAAGCAATCCCTTTCTGCTTAATATCGGTTCCAATCTTTTTCTCAAAGAAATAGTAAATATCTTGGATAGACACCGAGCAGTAAGATGCACAGTGGGAACTAGTTGCTCTGCTATGACGTGAAAATCTCTTGGAGAGATGGGGTGAGTATGATTCACTAAGAAATATTGTGACCCTGCCTCCTGATCCTCCACTCACAGATGCTGGGCGAGCTAGCCTTATCTGGTCGCACAGAGATTCAAGGTCTTGTTCCTTTTAATTTGATGTTCATCAGTGATATTTCGGGTGAGGGTTTAGAGTAGAGTTGTGCAAGTTGGGTGTTGTATGGTTCAGTTTTCATCCAGGCTGAATGTTGAGTTGGTTTGGGCTTGTTAAGGAAGGGGAGGATTATTGTAGACTGGTGTGCTGTGTACATAAAGCAGGTTCAGAATCCTTGCGCTGCATGTGTTTCACTCAAGAGGTGTTCTTCCAGTGACAGGAGCACCTCCTTCTTATTTCCCTCCTTCTGTGATGAGGTGAGGGAAAGGAGGGAAATAAGAAGGAGGTGCAATCCTGGGCGACAGGAAGCTGTAGAGAAAAATGACTCTAACCAAACAACCCAACGGGAGTATGATTGAGGTTAAAGGAAGGGGAAAGGTGGTTGTGAGTGAAAGTAATGTGGACAGTTTGTGAGGATGAATGGCTTGTTTTGCGAAATGTTGTGTTGGTAGTGTGAAGTTTGATAGCGAGTTACCAGAGGGGCGATATAGAGTATCAAGGAGGTGAAGGGGGACCTAACCAGATTCTGCCAGATGTTTTGGGAAAGACATGTGGGGCTTCCCTAAAAGAAGTTTATGCGGGTTCTGATTTGGATAAATACGATATTAAACATAATGATGATAGGGTATTTGTGTTAATTTAGTATCACATGCTTAATCTAGATGATTACAGATGTTTAACGAAGGTTAATGGAGAAATGGTGTATGCTTTTTGTAATTTGTGGTTACCCTTGAAGAAGGGCGCACAAAGCCCGAAATGCATTGGGTTTAAATAAAAACTGCATTGGATTAATTATGCGTCTATACGTGTTCTTGCTAGAGGTCTGGATGGGCACACCTTGAACATGAGGAACCTTTGAAAATTGTATGACACCCCTACGTGTGGCTTAAATGGGACATACGTGGAAAAGAGGATTAAAACAAAGAGTACATGGAGTAAAATTGAGTACAAGATAGGGAGAAGAGTTGAATGTGGACTATTGAGCTGTGCGACTGGGTTTGGGGTGAAATGTCACCACAAACAATGTTTTCTTGGATTGAAGTGGGGCATATTAGAGTGGAGTAGACTAGAGTGGGGAAACATTAAAGTGGCGCAAATTGGAGTAAAGCAGACTGGAGTAGGGCAGATCATTTTGAATTGGAGTGGGGCAGATTATTTGGGATTGGACTGAGGAAGAATGGAGTGGAACAGATTGGAGTTGGGCCACTTGTTTTGGATTAGAGTGGGACAGATTGCAGTGGGAAGATTATTTTGAATTGGAGCGGAGTGGATTAGAGTGGGGCGGGTTGTTTTGGTGCAGATCATAGTGGGGCAAATAGGAGTGGGACAGACTGGAGTGAGGCAGCTTGGAGTGGGATGGATTGTTTTGGATTAGAGTGGGGCAGACAGAAGTGAAGCAGACTGGAGGATTGAAGTGGGGCAGATTGGATTGGCGCAGGCTGGAGTGGGATGGATTGGAGTGGGGCAAATTGTTCTGGATTGGAGTAGAGTAGAATATTTTGAATTCAGTGGGGCAGATTGTTTTGGATTGGAGAGGGGCAGATTGCTTTGGATTAGAGTGGGCAAATTGTTTTGGATTGGACAGAGGTAGATTGAAGGGGACAGATTGTTTTGGCTTGGAGTGGGGCAGATTGCTTTGGATTTGACTGGGGAAGATTAGAGTGGGATGGAGTTTAGTGGGACCGACTATTTTGGATTGGAGTGGGCAAATTGTTTTGGATAGAAGTGGGGCAAATTAGAGTTAGGTGGATCAGAGAGGGGCAGATTGGAATAGGGCAGACTGGAGTGGGGCAGACTATTTTTGATTAGAGTGGGGCAGACTAGAGTGGGATGGATTGGACTGGGGCAGATTGTTTTAGATTGGGGAAGATTGGAGTGCAAAAGATAGATTTTAGTATCAGTGGCGGCCTGAACTAACCAGTGCCACCAAGTTCATAGAAGGGCCACTTCAGCGGTACTGGTCCAAGCCCGAAGATTGTGAGGAGCCCCGAGAGGAAATTCTGGAGGACGGCCGCCACTTCATTGACCCCTGCATGTCGACGTGGACCGAAGGTTTTTTTCTGCGAGGCTTCCCCTTTCCGACGGCTGCGTAGGACTTCTGTCCTGACTGTCGCCCTGTCTTGGACCCTCTTGTGATGATTTGTAAGGCGAGACGTTAGATGGTCTTCTGGTGGCGTGACAGACATTTTGGTTAAGTATAAGTGGGTCGCTCCCACAACTTTGTTTTGTTTCTTGGTTTTGATTCGGCCATTGCAATAGTCGAAGCCGAGGGGTTTGTATATTTCTGAGTGTATCATTTTTGATAACCCCTTGAAGTTTGAAGCAAGACTAGTGAGCTAAAAGATGCCTGGTTTTAGCAAATTTAGGAAATGGTTTTGTTGTAGTCGTAATAGGGATTTCCGGTTCGAGGACTCGTGTCCGATACCTCTGGTTGGCACTCCAACTTATGAGCTCTATTCGAAGCATGGTGTAGGTCTCATTACCTTTGATGAAGTATGGGTCCGTTATACAAGGAAATATGGTGTTTTAGGATGGCCCCAACATGGTAGTTTTGAATCAGATGTTTTAGATAACCTAGAAGTTGCGCTATTTAAGAAGAAAGCCCGGCTGGCGATGTTTGACTCTTTCCGCCTTTGGCGTAAGGAAGCCAAACAGCGAGAAATTAAGCAAGCTAAGAGAGATAGGAAGGAAAGGAATATATCGGTAATGCAAGCTGCTAGGCAGTCCAAGGAAGATGAAGAAGATCGTGCGATTGAAGTGTCAGATAGACAACATTGCATGGCCATTGACAAATGTTACCCAGCTTTGCCACCCCGCCTTTCAAATGTGACCGAAGACCCTGAAAAGGATCCTTTGATGTCACATTTACTGAGATTACCACCCCCTTATGTGCAGGGTGCTACTGCACCTCCGTTACCTCCAGTTGTTGCACCCCTTGTTGTCGTTCAACCCCCTGTTGTTGTTGAGCCACCGTTGCTTCACAGGTGGTTTTTCCTCCCCTGGCGCAGCCCCCTCCAGGGTCACCAGCCTTGCCACCAGTCTTGCCTCAAACTCCTTTGCCTTACTCTCCTTTATCTTCGACTTCTCTTATTTATGTCCCTACGTCTCTGTCGCCTCAAAACACTTTGTCTCCTGTCCTCATGTCAACTTCTTCTCCTTCTGCTCGGCAACGAATGACTGAGACTGTCACTAGTCTTTTGTCTCCTTTCTTTGGGTCACTGAATATGACCCCTGTTTCTGAAAGTAAGCAGAGACGTAGTCAGCTCCCTGGTCCCGAAGAGGTGGGCAGTGTTAGATCTCCTTGCTCGTAGATGGGTTTCGAATACCTCCAAGTACAGTCCACAAGTGATTATGGATATCTTCCTACAGTGGGAGGCACCAAAACAAAGGTATGTTTTTGATGTCATTTGTACCTTCCTTCGTCAGGAGTGGGAAGATAATGAGTTGGGTTCAATTCCACTGGAATTGCTTAATGTTCAGTCTGAATTTGCTAAAGGGACGATAGTGGGTTCCGATGTTGAGGAAGCGGTAGAGACACTACTCACTTTTAGGTCTAGACTTCCACCTCAGTCATTGTTCGAACCTGACCCTTCTGTTAAGAGAAAAGTGAAGCAGTATCCTATGAGAGAGGTTCCCCCTGTATGGAGAGAGGCAGTTGTGGCTGATGCCGCTCATGGTATTGCGGCTGCACCGGCTCATTTTCAGCGAGTATGGGTGCATGTCCCTTGGAAGAGAGCGGAGGTCCTGCCTCTTAAGCAGACCTTGCCTGACCCCCGTAAAAATCCTGCTGGTTATTACAAGGAGTTGTCTCAGACAGTTGATGCGTGTGTTATGAATTTAGCTGACATAGATATGTTGATGGGTAATGTAGTTCCTCAACCCTTGTGGGCGAAGATCCGTCATGAGGATCACGCACCATAGTTAGGAGATACGAGGGTTAATATTACTGCTGCAGATGGTCGGCAGGTAGGAGGTACCAAACCTGAACCCTTAGTTGCAGAACTACCTGGTAGGATTATTAATTTAATTAAAACTATGATGCCTCCTCTGCGGGTGAATTGGGACAAGTTAGCAGCGTGCAAACAAAAGAAAGACGAGAGTGTGTCTGATTTCTTCACTAGGTTTGAGAAAACATTCATTGATCATAGTGGTCAGGATATGAGTACAGAAGGTGGTCAGAAGTTGTTTGTAGATAAGTTTGTTTTTAATTTACTTCCTGAACTTTCTAATAAGTTAAAAGACTCTGAGAGTTCATGGGCTGTTTCTTCTTCGGCCCAGATATTGGCTACTGCACAATACTATGAGAATAGAGATAAAGATGAGAAGGATAAAGTAGAGAAGAAGACTAGAGAATTAAAAACGAAGGTTCTTCTGCAGCAGGCTTATCCGCCTCGACCTAATCAGCGTCAGTTTCAGCAACCTTCCCAGTTTCAGCAACCCCCACAGTTTCAGAAACTGTTGCAGAAGTCTGAGTCTTTTGCTTCACGACTCCCACTAGGCTCTAATCAGTGTGCTTATTGTAAAGAAGAAGGTCACTTCAAGAATAGTTTCCCGATCTTGCTACAGCGTGCGAATGGTATGTCTGGTCTGAGAGGTCGTGCGGGTTTCCAACAAGTACCTAGGGGTAGGGGACGTGGTACGTTTCCCCAGAATGAACATTCCTTTTCCCCTCAGAATTCTATGAATTATTTTGACCAACAGAATGTTCAGACCGTCCTGTCCGCTCAGTACTACACTGATGATTATTATGTTGGAAGTGAGAGTGCTGGTTTTAATGATAGTTAGGACAGCCATGGACAAAGGGAGGGAGTAGTGTCAATTCCAGTAGACCAGAGTGGACCTTATGTTGAAGTGATTACATAAGGTGTGGCAGAACCTTTTCTTTTGGATACTGGTGCAGCAAAGAGTTCTATCATGCACTCTAAACTCCCTGGTGCACCTTTGTCTGGCTTGAGCAATGTTTCATTAGGATTTTCTGGCGCCCCAGTTTGTAACCCGATTTCTTGTCCTTTGCCCCTTTCTATTGGTCCCTGTGAATTGGAGGATCCCCTTATTCTAACGACTGGCTGTGGCGAAAATCTGTTGGGTTTGGACTTGTAGAAAAGATTGCATGCAACATTACATTGTTCTCCTTCGGGAGTACATCTTACGGTGGGTAAGAAAGTGGCTTTCCCGATGTATCTGTCTAAGGATCGCCTTCCACTGGAACTGCGTTCGCTCCCTGATACACTTTGAGCTACAGGTCCCAATGATGTTGGTCTCTTGCAGATTCCTCCCTACGTTGTTACCCTTAAGTCGAATGCTAAATTACCTCGCATTCCTCAGTACAAAATTTCAAGTGATGGCGAAAGAGCTCTTTTAGCGATTATCTATGATTTGGTTGAGAAAGGTGTGGTTGAAGAAACGAGAGGTAATGTGTGTAACAGTCCTGTTCTGCCTGTCCTTAAGCGTACTGACTCTTCTCAGCCACCTGTGTATCGGTTTGTGATCGACCTTCAACAGCTAAATAAGATTGTCGTGCCACAGTTTCCTGTTGTCCCGGACATTACTGCTTTATTGACTATGATCCCAGCCTCAGCTGCTTGGTTTTCTGTTATCGATCTGAAGAACGCTTTCTTCAGTATTCTGATTGCTGAGGAAAGTAGGGATATTTTTGGCTTCTCTTTAGGAGGCCGCCGTTTCCGGTTTAAGCGCGCTCCTCACGGTTACTGTGAGAGTCCCTCCATTTATAGTCAGGCTTTGAAAACTCAGCTTGAAACTCTTGCATTGCCTTCTGGTGCTACTCTTAGCCAGTATGTTGATGATCTGGTGGTTGCTGCTGATGATGAAGAGATTTGTAAAGAAGTTACTCTTTCTTTGTTGCGACACCTGTCTGACCTTCATCATAAAGTGTCACCTTCGAAGTTGCAGTATTGTCGCCAAGAAGTGACCTACTTATGTCATCTCTTGTCGAAGGAGGGAAGACGATTGACCCCCAGAGCGTATTCAAGCGATTGCCCAAATGACTGTGCCATGCACATAGAGAGAGGTGTGTGCCTTCTTAGGTATCACCTCGTATTGTAGACAGTGGATTCTGAATTTTTCTTTGCTAGCGAAACCTTTGTTGACACTTACTCTTAAGGACACACCACACCCTCTTCCTTGGTCTGACGAATGTCAGAAGAGTTTTTCTGAATTGCGTGATGCATTGTGTTCTGCTCCGTTGTTGGGTACCCCCGACTACAGTAAACCTTTTACACTTTATGTACACGAGAGAGAAGGTTGTGCGGTCAGTATTGACGCAACAATATGGAGACAAGCAGCGCCCATGTGCGTATTTTTCAGCTACTTTAGATCCGGTAGCTAGGGCTTTGCCGAGTTGTTTAAGAGCTACAGCGGCAGCGGCTGTTTCTATCCGACAGTCTGCTGGTTTGGTATTCGATAATACATTGATTGTGATGGTCCCACATGCAGTGGATACCCTATTGAATAGAACGGAGACTCAACATCTTACCAGTGCGTGTTTTTCAGGTTATGAGTTGACGCTTTTGGCTAGCCATGTGCACATCAAGCGGTGCAACACATTGAATCCAGCTACATTGTTGCCGATTTTTGTAGAGATAGATGCTCTGGAACAGCATGACTGTTTTCTCCGGACAGAGGAGGAAACGAAGGGTAGAGTTGATCTGAAAGACACTCCTCTTTCGAATCCTGATGGTACCCTATGGGTAGATGGTTCGTGCTTTAAGCTTCCGAATGGAGAGACGACTGCAGCATATGCTGTCACAACTTTGCACACAATTGTTGAAACAGCACGTATTGCACAGAATTCAGCGTAAGCAGCGGAGTTGATAGCATTGACTAGAGTGTGTGTGTTGTCAAAAGGAAAGATAGTGAATGTTTATACGGATAGCCAATACGCATTTGGCGTGGCTCACAGTTTTGGTCGCTTGTGGAAAGAGAGAGGATTTCTTACTTCCCATGGTACGAAAATTCAGCTGGGCAATTAGTGAGTGAACTTCTTGAATAACTTACTTTGCCGACCCGAATTGCGATAGTGAAGTGTAGTGCGCATAAGAAGGTTACGGATAATGTGGGTCGAGGGAATGCGAGAGAAACGGCGAAAGATGTGACGAGTCGGATGTATGTTGCAGGTCCCGCCAGATGGGTTGTGAAAGGAGGAATGTGTGAAGATACAACAGAAAGTGTGAAGATGATTCAGGCAGAAGCTACTGAGAAAGAATTGAGTATGTGGAGAGAGAGTACGGGAATGTTGGATTCAACAGGCTGTTGGGTTGAGTTGTCAGAGCACCAGCGATGGTTGTTGCCGGATGCATATGTGCTTCTGGTGGTTACTATGGCTCATGGGTTGGCTCACATTAGTTCAAAAGGGATATGTAAGTTGTTGGCTCCGGTATGGCAGAATGGTGGAATTCCTAAGTGTGCTAAAAATTAGGTTAAACACTGCATGATTTGCTTGATGCATAATCCTGGAAAGGGAACCCCAACTCCAGCGGGTCATTTTGCTCCTCCAACGTATCCATTCGAGGTGCTGCAGATAGATTACATTCATATGGAAAGATGCAATAACTTGAAGTATGTCCTTGTGGTTGTTTGTGCCTTTTCCAGATGGATAGAGGCCTACCCCCTAAAGGATAATACTGCCTTGTCTACAGCCAAGGTTTTGCTCAAAGAACTCTTTCCCAGATATGGCTTGCCGAGGATGGTATGGAGTGATAATGGAAGTGAATTTGTGGGTCAGATTATGAAGAAAGTATGTGCGTGTCTGGGTATTAAACAGAAATTTCATGCTGAAAATCACCCCCAGTCAGCAGGCCTGGTCGAGTGCTTTAATGGCACTCTGAAGCTGAAGTTGGCCAAGGTGCAAGCCAGCTCTGGTCTTACATGGCCCGATGCCTTACCATTGGCACTTTTGTCCGCGGGAACAACAGTACATTCTCGCATGGGACTTAGCCCATACGAGATTGTTTTTGGACGTCCGGCGAATGTCTGAGGTGTGCCGAGGGCTAAGAAGTACAGTGATGTCGAGTACCCTATGTTGGTTGACTACTTACATGATTTGACTGCTAAATTGCGTGTTCTTCACCAACAGGTCATGACACTTTGCCTTCAGTTTCTGTAGACGCAGGCCACACGATTAAACCTGGCGACTGGATTCTAACCAGGAATTTCCAGAGGTCAAAGAACTTGGAACCAAGATGGACCGGTCCATACCAAGTCCTGTTATCAACTCGGACTGCTATTAAGGTGTTCGGCAAGAAAAACTGGGTACATGGTACCCATTGCAGGAAGATACCTTTGCCCTTACCGTACGATAAGTGGGTCCGGGAAGGTGTTGCCGACTCAGAGAGTGAAAGGGTTCCAAGATTTGTACCTTTTAGCGATGCACATCTGGAATGGACTCAGTCGGATGATGAAGTCTTGCAAGAAGCTGTGCCGCCCTGTTTGAGACTTGATACTACGCACCCAGAGACACTCTTTCAGGATCAACCTGTGCCTGGTGAAGAACGCTACAACTTAAGGTCTAAAAAGGACAAATAAAATCTGATTTTTTTTGTGAATTACACTCTTTCAGACAAGAGACTATTTTTCTTTTGCGAATCACCATCCGGGTTCAGCTGCAGGGTCGCGGTATAAGACTTAAGGGGTGGCCCGCGTATTGACGAAAGGTCTGCGGTTCTAGGGACATCTAGGACGCCTGGACGCACACTTAAGTGAAGAAGGAAAATTGCTGCGAGCAGCACATTAGAGGATGGAGTCTGTTGTAACTGAAAGAGATGTTGAGAGAATAGATCTTAAGACAAGATTTTGTACATTGATACATCGCAAATGTTTTATAATATTGTGCATTTTGATGTTTTTAAGTATCACGTTAGCTTGTGTGGGTTGGACTGTATATGCTACCCAACAGACATCTGCACCCACCTCCCAACCTATGCTTTCTTCCACTACTGTTTCTTTGCACCAGCTTTATACGTTGCCTGAACATGAACAGACAAGGAGGTCAGAATTTGTCAACAACTCGTTCATACAGTTGTTGCATCAGCATCAGTTAGTAGTAAATACCACTAATTGTTGGGTTTGTGGTCTTATGCCTCATACGACAGATAAAGGTATGCCATATTTGATTTTGCCTTTTTCTTTTAACCCCTTCGATGCTTGTGACGGAACCATTCCGTCATCAGTCACGGTTGGGCTGTGCTGATGATGGAATGGTTCCGTCACGACCACACCCATTTCAATGAGGGGCAGCACAGGAGGGGAATTCCATTAGCAGCGAAGGTGTTAATGGGTCTGTGTGGGCTTTTCAGACCATGTTTATCTATGCAAATGAGGTACGCCCCTTACGTTCCCTTAAAGATAACTCGAGCAATAGTGCCTTGATAAGGGGAATAGTCGCTATGATTCGAGATATTGATGCATATAATGCTATCCCGAAGGATGAGGTGCAGGCTTACATTGGTTGGAACGTGACTGGATATAGTACCAGCTTGACAGAGAAGGAGAGACAAAAAAGGTCTCCCCCTATTTGGATTGTACCCCACCGAGGCCATTTTTGTTTGCAAGGTAATGGTCGGAATCCGAAAGCTCAGCAAGGTAAGGGTGTGTGTGCTCAAACCTATGTCTATTCATCTCGGACTTCTCCACCGTTTGTGCCAGCTAAAGGCACATATTTTGTTTGTCATGACAGAGCCTACACATGGTTGCCACCTGATTTTTCAGGAACATGTTATGTGGCGTTTCTGCTTCCCCCTACATACACTACTGCTTCAGACTATCATAGAACGAGATATGGTAGAGGTGTCTTCAATCAGGAAGATACTGCAGCACACGAAGTAGGAGATTTCTTCAAGGGCTTCCTGCCCTTTTGGGGTCCTATGATCAATAGTAGGCATATTCGACAGCTTGTCCGCGTTGTTGAAGCTACTATTAATGAGACAGCAGGTGCTCTTAGTAATGTTACAGCTGAGCTTCAAGCGGACCGCCTTATGACTTTGCAGAACCGTATGGTATTAGACATCATACTTGCAGATCGAGGAGGAGTATGTAAATTGATTGGATCCAGTTGCTGTGTTTACATACCAGATATTGCCCCTACAGTGTACCAAGCCATCTCTAGGTTGTATAAAATCTCTGAGTCTATCCATGTAGACGAAGGAGACTGGTCATTGACGGGATGGTTTTGGGGACTGCTGTCCAAATGGGGATGGAAGACTGACATTCCTTGGTATGGTTTTAACCATCCTTTTCTCTTGTCTTTGCATCCAGTGTGGTCCCACCATTTGTAGTCTTTGTGCTACTATGTGTGTTCGGAGACCTGTCCCGAGAGAAGTCGAGAATAATAAGATGATGCTACAGCAACACCTTGATGACCTAATGAATATCAATATAGACTTAGATTCAGATTAACACGAGTCTTAGGTTATTGCCTACGTAATGGCAAAAGGAGGGTCTGAGGTTTTTTAATTCTCGAGTCTGACTCCATTTTGTTCTGTGCCACCATTTTGGTTTGCCCTCACGTAAGCCTGTGAAGGTAGCCTGGCGAACAAAGTGGCCTGGCCTTCTTAGTTCATGTATACATTAACTAGGTTTCTTTGCCTCTGAAATGAACTGTAAGAAACTGAGCTCTTCACCTGAAACTGACCTCGCAAAGCCAATTTCCCTGATCGATCTAAGTCTGAGATTGCCAATCAATGTTCAGGACATTGTTAACTTTTAGTTTCATTGCACATGCCTTATCTTGTTCAGCATCTGTTACTGTTTCTTTTTTTATGTTTTCATTACATGGGTTATGCTTTCAATTATAGGTTTGTCCGTTTTGTGGAGATTGAATTTGGGACATTCCTAATAATTAACTTTTGGGTTGGGACACTGTAAATTGAGTTTTTGTTATGTGATACTTTGTTTGAAAATGTACCTTATTGGCTAGAATTTTGTGCAGTGGGTGTACATTTATAATGTGAATATTGGGTATAAAAGGAGGCGTCTCGCCTTAGTAAAATGAGCAGTCTCCTGAGAATTTACACTGTGATGTATTTCTAGGATCATTGTTACTAGCTGCAGCTAATAAACTTGGTCTCTGATGCCATCCAATAGTATTCTGTGTCTCTGTATACCAAGACAGGTGAACTCGAAGATCTTAGGCGTGCCCCTGACGCCGCTGGGTTAAACCCCGGTTTTTCAAACCTTGAGTTTCACCCCCTCACAAACCCCCTGGTAGGACCTCTAGTCCCAGGGTGCACCTGTTGGTAACTGGTTGCCACTGGCACCACAGGAGAGGCGTGGCGATCGCGCTCTTAGTCCAGCCTTTCCCCCTACAGTAGGGGTCACTCGGCATGGGGGTCAACAACCTTGCTTATCTCCCCCTCGCAAACACACTGGTGGGACAGTTAGTCCCAGGGTACGCCTGCTGCTCACTAATTTCCGCTGGTGTCATGGGGGGGGATGCTTAACGATTGCACTCTTAGCACAGCCTCTCCCCCCGCGGTGCCTGTGTGCCTGGACCAAGGGTGGGCCAGTTTGCGCCTGCTTTAGCCCGGAAGAGGCTGGGCTGGGGCACCCCTCTAAGGACTACTCTCACTCACTAAGGTAGTGTGTGCGCTAAGGCGTTGAGTGTTGAACTGTTGGAAGCATAATCCAGCACTTAAGTGAGAATTGGACTCCCTTCTTATATTCCCTTTTACTCTATATTCTGTACTCAAAATACAAAGCATGGGAAAAAGCAAATCAGTGGATGGGGAGGGGTAGGGGTGGCCTACAAAGGCAATGAAAAAAATAAAGGAAAACCCAGAGGCACGCAGGGGGTGGACTGCGTACTGAACCGTATCGACGACTTGTTTGAACGTGAAGAAGTTTTAGATCCACAAATACCTGACCCTGACACTAATCCAAAGATCCTTATGCCCTGTGGAAGCCCCTCAGCAAATAGATGTATTCCAATTATGTTCAGGATAGAAAGTACATATAGCCAAACCCCCGAGCAGCCAGCCCCAGCTATTAAAGAATTGCTAATTGCATCTAGTAACTCGCCCCCAGACCAATGCCCCCCAGAGACGCCATGCAGCAACAGATTCTCACCCTTAATAACTCCGATGGAAGGCACTACCGATGCAGAGAAGCAAGAGGGTAGGTGGGGAGCCACTCCATAGTTTTTGAGACAACCTCCCTAAAAAAGGAGGCCCTCAAAATTATTTCTGAATTACACTTAGAAATTGAAGCTCTTAAGTCTACAATAGGAGTGCTCACTGGGCAGCTGAGATTGGGGGTGGGGGACTAGGGATTCAGTAGCACCACTAGGGCCTAGGATCTTTTCAGGATATCAAAAGCCCTTCCTCCAGAAAGGTTCTCATACTACTTCACGTGGAGCTGAGCGGATACTTGCAGTCAAAAATAGCAGAGTTATAGTGGGGCCAGCGGCCAATCCAGCCTCAAAACTGTACGTCAGGAGTTCCCCTGATCTCCCTGCTCTCCCTGGAGAAGCCTTGGGTAGGAAGCCACCAGTAAGAAACCCCGGAAGTCAGTCTCTAATGCCCAGGCCAAAATTACTCTCCCGTCACCGGACACCATATTCATGATTAATGTACTTAAATATAGCAACCTGGTGAGACACAAGGATGAGGAATCCCTTAAAAATAAAACAATTAATTGGATTCTACATGTAAGAGGATGTAGGTCTGATAAGAGATGACATATTGAGAGCTAGAACACTTGTCTTACTAAATAGCCCCAGGGACTCAATTCAATTAACCCTGGGGGACGTTGGATAGCGCAAAATGTAATAGCTTTAGATGCTAGATCCTGTCCCCGGAAGCATCAAGCATCTCATTCAAATACCTATTGAACTATAACCCATACCTGACCACTCCCAATCCTCTTTCCACCTGGCCAGACCATCTGACCTCCCTAGTGGAAATCAATAGATTACAGTCCAGGACTGTGCCTGTAGACATAGAGGTCCGTCCTCTTAATCCCTCTTTAAATTTAGGACCTTTATTATTAAGTGGACTACTTGCACTGGAAAACACTTGGGGTGGCAAAAACCAAGATGACTCAACCAAAGGGCTGCAATCGAGTGTAGAGGTCCACCCTAGAACACTAGCCACTACTCTCCGCAACCCAACACCTTTCCAGGGAGACATGCTGGCAGACTCCGCCTTTCCACCATTAGTAAGCCTCCCCATGCTTAAGTTGGTTTTGTGGAAAGTGGCAGGTGTCAGAAGAAAAATGTGCCTCCCCCACTAGGAAGATTTTATTAAATCATTCGACATGTACATCTTCCAAGAAACCTGAAGTCTAAAACCAACATACATGCCGGGTTATGTAACATTCCACTGCCTGGCAATTGCCTCCAAACAGGGGTGTCCATCAGGCTAACTATTGGTATGGGTTAATACCGTGCTTTTTTGTGGATTCTCAGAGCTATCCACAAACAGCCCAGACATTTTAGCAATCCAACTGAAGGGCGACACAGGCTTCACTCTAGAAGTCTATATTGTCTATGTAAGAGGCACTAGCGGGGGGGGGGAGACCACCAACCTTACACTCTCTTGAAGGGCTCCTTGACAATAGTGGGACTTTACATCCTCTGATCATAGGGGGCAATTTTAATGTGACTTTCGAGCCCCTAGACAAGGAGGATATCTGTGAAGTCAAAGAGGAAGATGAACTCTGGGCCGTTCCTCCTCTTGATTTACCCCCTATTTAGAAGTGGTCTCAATCGGCTATATAATTAAATGTCCTGGTATTAGAGAAAAGATTGAGAGCCACCAATGGGAGGTCGAAATCGGACAAAGGAGGAGAAAACACCTCTACTGTCCCCACTGATGTGAGCCGTATTGACTTATCTAATGGACCTATGGTTGTGGTCATTTTTAATAGACATGTCTGTGGGTAAAAGCACTGATAGTGACCACACCCCTCTAAGCCTGAGCCGGGTACCCCTCTGGGGAAACCAACCTAGTGCTCCCAAGGACAGGCTTATAACCAAAAAGCAATTGGGGTAAAGAGAAAGCTAGATGCAAGTAAGATAATCATATATAGCATATCAGGCCATACATTTCTATATCTGATTAGTCAAATAACACAGTGAAATACATTTAAATAGGCATATACATGACAGAAACCATTTTGTGTGTTTTATAAATGGCAAAATATTGTTATTTAAGATATTTCATTGATAGGAATACTCTTTGTTTTTTATGATTATTTTTTGGCATATCAAATATAAAGTTTTGTATACATATTTCTATCTTATTATTCTAATTCCTGTAGAAATCATATACATAATCTTATGCCTATATAAGGACAAATACATACAAACATATATATGAAAAAAATGATGCAAAAACAACACTGTACATACAATTAAAATGCATGAAAAAGTGATAAGTTTATGCAACAATTCAAATGCTGGCGGTAGATGAAAACTATGCGCGTTTCAGCATGTGTGCCTTCGTCAGGAAACCCGGCTCAACTCTTTCTATAACAAAATTGACAATAAACAACATATCAACAAATGTGCATATGGCTCGACCTGAAATATAAGCTTTTTGATAAATAGGAGCAGATCATGCTTCCCAAGATAAACCATAAGTGCCAGTGGTGCCAGGGAGATGCATGCAGCAATTTTCTACACATGTCTACATGTGCAGAGAAGTACATATTTATTGTGAATAGAGGTGATAAAGACAGTCATTGTTCATGAAAAGATGATGTCAGTATGTGCTACCTTCACCAAAGCAGTTAAAAAACAGAAGAAGAAGAAAGAACGTTCTAAAACATGGGTGAAAACCAAAGGAATATTAAAAAGCATGTAAGAAAACGAAAGATAGGCCAAATATAACTAATATATGGAAGGGCATGTGTTAATAATCTGCTTCGTCTGTGGCCTTTGCCTAATTTGGTTAAAATATGGACTTCATGTTAATCCTAATGTCATGCATAATATTGTCATCAGTGGGTGAGACAAACAGAAAGAATGTACCTTTTATTAATGCAATGAATGATTGACTTTACATTTGGGAACAGCAGTTCTTACTTCCTAACGGCCAAACAGTGCCCGTAGATAAAGTGGAGAAAATAAATGATGTTATAATTCAGGTTTTGCGATAGTCTACCTAAAGATCGTAATTATTAGTTATAGTAAGCCATACGGCTTCACGGTATATGTACCTGTTTAATGGGTTGGTTGCAATGGTGCCTATATTCATGCAAGTACTTCTTGCAGTGCTTGATTTCAAACTGCGGGGACAAATGATTTAATATTTTATCTAGACAATCTTTTAGACATGGTGGTGAATTCAGATTCATGTCCTGCTTATTAGTGCAATGTACTTACATATAGGCAGAACAACACTTTTCTCTATGTATATGTCGTAGTATATATTGGCAAACTTGTGTCCAACTCGACGATTTGAAGATTTAAGGAACTGCAAGATCAATATGTATAAAAGGGTTTTTTTTAGAAAAAATGGGGGGGTGGGGGGCAAAAAACAAGGCCCCTATTTATTCAATAGATTAGAATATACTTACTTAAAGTGCATTTAAAGAGACAATGCCGCTTGTTTGCATTCGACAAAATTCAGGTTCAAGATGTCACGAACAAATAGAGAAATTCAACACAATGATGTCCTGAAATATTACAATAATTTAAAGCTCGATTAACTATCTGATATATTTGTTAAAAAGAATCTTTAGTTAATGTTGTTATTTGCGATACAACATTAAAGGCAATCACGCTGACAATAATTTCGGTCATATTTCCTGGTGTGTGCTATTCGATATCACCCGCCGCCTGCCTAATTACATCAGCAGGCATAGCAAGTGTCCATCAATACCGATCACGCCTGGAATTATAAACCTTAAAAAGATACCAAAGTAGAATTCCCGATGTCCGGGAATAGCATGGATCAAAGATCATTTAATTGTTTAAGTCAGCAATCACACTGTTGGGTTCCATGCGTTGAATACGTGTATTACTAATAGAGAATTCTAGGCGATCTGTTTACTTGGAGTATGCTATCTAGAATGGGTTAAGCACATAAATGCACACCAAACAGGTATAATGCTGGCACTGCACTCGTTCGCATAAAAGACTGCGTTTACTATATAATAGCAGAGATCACTAGCAGAGTCTCACAATAAAGGTGAAGTCTACTTACTGGTCTCGGTGGCAAAGCGACTCCCACAGACAAACATTCGAAAAACGACGACCAAAAAGCTGCATCCCACGAACGACAAATGTCGCTTCAAGTGGCTCACAATTTGTAGGGCTGAAAGTAAACTTGAGACCATTAAGCAGAACCCAATAGCTCACTTGGCAGAGAGCTGAAGTCCAGCTAGAGGACCTGGGGAGATAGGGGTTTGATTAGAGATTTGCACACCCAGTATTTTGAACAATTGGCCCTACACTTTGTTGTTCACTCGCACCGCCCAGAGCACAGACTGGGGAAAGCAAAGCATCAATCCTGGTACTCACAAGAGTGAAGACTCTTAAGGTGCCAGCTCGCTACGGCAGTTTAGGCACAGAACACAGATGCTATGCGAGTTTTAAGAAGGTCCTACAAAACAGCTTTCAATAGAGCTAAGAGGGAGTGGGACGAGGACAAATTGAGACAAATCGGGGAAGCATGCTCCCTTAACGACTCAAAAATAATTTGGACTCTAGTTGCAAGGGAGACCCGGAGAGCCAATCACCACTAGCTAATAACATCTCAGTCAGTGCCTGGCAGGAACATTTTAATGCCCTATACCCCAGCCCTAACCATTCTGCTGAGTAGGCATCCCCCTGATCTCTCCCTAGTCACAACTGTTGACCTCTTTACCAAGAGCAAAATCTTGAACAAAATAAGAGTCAAATATTCCCGAAAAACCTCCAGACCCCACTGGAATTCCAGGTGATCTATTCCAACATGACAAAGACAACTGTTCCAACTATATATTGGCACTTTCTAATGCCATTTGCAGGGGGGCGCTCCAATCCCCAATTCATGGAAGGGAGTGGAAGTAATTCCCATATTTAACAAAGGTGAGAGGAACCTCCCGAGCAACTATAGTCCCTTAAGCAAGATTGATTATATACAGAGGTATTTTGTCACACTCTTCTGGCAAGTATCCAGGAATGGATATCTGATAACATATTGTCCCCCTACTAAGTGGAGGTTTGGCAGAAGAAGACAGGGACAATAGACCAGGTCTTCTGGTTCCTCCATCTATACTGGAAGGAAGTGACCATCGGTAAGGGAAGTCTATGTTGCATTTATTGATCTGAAGTCAGCATTCCATCTTGTCCCTCGAAATATCCTTTGGCAAGTACTAAAAGACATGAGGATGCCAATAGAAATTCTGTCACTTATCATTCGTCTACACGAGGACAATTATGACAAAGTGCAATGGGGCGATGAAGGCCAACTCACTGACGCCATTAAGATCATTAGGGGAATTTGCCAAGGGTGCATTTTGGTTCCAACTTTATTTTCACTGTACATTAACCAAGTAACCGAATACCTATCAAAGATTCCAGCAGATATACCAATGTTATGGCTGGAAAACATTTTAATGCTTCCATTTGTGGACAATACCCTTTTAGTATCAAAAACACCTGAGGGCCTCAGACTCTCTTGAATCAATTCAAAGCTTTCTGTGACGTGAGAGGCCTAGAGATTAACATGACAAAAATGAAGCATATGATGCTAAATCTCCACAAATCATACAAAGGGCGACCAACACTAGGTAAAGTCATCATCTGGAGCGGGGGGTATCAGCCGCGGTCGGTAGTAGGAGTTTCTGCAGGGCGGTGACGTGGGGAGAGGGAGGGGCAGGGTGGGGAGTAGTAAGGTATGGATTACGAAGTTTAACAGGTGAGTAAACATATAAATAAATAAAATGAATTTCGTTGCGCGCACTGCATCACATTTGGTGATGCAGTGCACGCAACCAAATTCGTTTAATTTATTTATATGTTTACCTACCTGTTAAACTCCGTAATCCATACATTACTACCCCCCACCCTGCCCCTCCCTCTCCCCACGTCACCGCCCTGCAGAAACTCCTACTACCGACTGTGGCTGGTGGGTATCAAACTATCCGAAGACATGTCCTTGAAGCGCATCTAACTAAGGCAAGTCTGAAGTACAAAAAAATAGTCGGGCCTTAAAGAAAGAACACAGTTGCTCATACACTAAACCGGGCAGCCGCCCTCGAGATGTATAATTCCAAGGTTGTGAGCAGAGTCCTATATGGGTCCGCATTGTGGGGCTTCGTAAGACTGGATGATCTACCCAGGTCAGAGAACAGTTTCTTAAGGAGCTTAGTGTCAATCCCTCCAAGCACACCGCTTCATCCATTTAAACTGGACATGGGCTGTAAATCCATTGCTGATTTAGCAAAAGTATGCCCATTGCTCTTTTGGCAGAGAATAAGATTGACTCCTGAATTGTGCTCCTAAACCATTGCACTCGAGGAAGTTAGCTCCCTGGATGTATTTAACAAGATAAGCTGGATACAAAACATCAAAAGCTTACTTGAAAATATTGGGGTCAAGGGCCAGCGGGACATTGTAAACCCTCAAGTCCCGCCCAGTAAAAAACAAGTAAAAGCCCTGTACTGGGAATGGGTAGCTCAGATTTAAAGCAGAAACATTAGTATGGGTAGGCTAACAACAGAATTTGTCGATTTTAAAATGAATAGATCCCTGGAAGGCCACCTTGATCTAATCCAGTCACCAACTGACCGAAAACTATATATCCAGTTGTGATTTGGCACACTCCTCTTGAACTCCTTCACAGGCTCTTGGTCTAGCAGCCAAACTCACTCGAAGTGTTGCCCTAGTTGCCTTGCTACCAATGAATTAATTGCACATGTCCTCTTTGCCTGTCAAGCATATGCCCACCCAAGAGGCAGGTGACTTATGCCCATATGTAAGCAGCTAGGAACTAGTAAGCATGGTGCGGCCCTGCGTATTCTTAAATCTGACTCAAGACCATTGTTTGCCTCCTCGATTGCAAAATGTTTGGGCCACATGTGGGGTATAAGGAGGAACACACAACGAATTCATATTGTACCTCAGTAATCTGTTCTAAAAGTATGCTTCTTATTAAGCAAAGTAAAAAAAATGTATTTGGCCGATAAAAGCCATAAAAGCAGACAGTTAAAACCATTTTAAAAATAGTGAATACCTAAGAAGAAGGAAATTGCCCATGTCCATTGATAAGGCCCCTTCATACGAATATGGAGTATACTAGAATTAATCACTTAACAAGTACAATTTAAACTCATTAGAGGGAATCAGATGGCAGGTATCAGAATGGACATAAAATACAGCAGCAAGAATCCAGCAATAATGAATGCTTAATAAAAGACCACTTAATTACACATTAAAAAGTGCTCAGTAATGCATATAATGCTGTGGCCATGTTTAAATAAATGTCACATGACTACTGCTGGGACATCATCTTCTTAAATCTTAAGGCCCCTAGCATGAAACTCGAAACCCAAAAACACATTGTACAGGAGGAAAGCATTTGTAAAAATATTAATGCAGTACTTACTTGAACAAAATTGGCATTTCTGAGTAACAGCAGTATGATTTTTTTGCGCAGGGGGCATACAATTTGCAAAAAAATATGAAATGCAAGGTATCCTGTCGAGAAACTGTCACAAGGACAACGTTTTAGAGCACCAGGCTGTTAGTAACCCTTGGAGGAGGTTAATAACCAGGGTACCTGGTTCAGCCGAAATCTGGTTAAAACAAAGCGATGAAGCACATTGGAGACCAGTGTCAAATAGGGCTGTGTCTGTGGGCACAAACTCAAGGTGACCTACCTTCTTCCTGAAGACTTGGTTAATTCAATGCCCTCCCTAATGGCCTGCTGCTTAGCCAGAACCATCCAATTTATATCCCTGATCGCTGCTGGACCTAAGTTCCTAGGTTTGGTATACATGTCAGGGCAGCCCAGCCAGTTAATTTGCTCCATGATATATTTTAGCCACAGACTACATAGGGCCCCCTCATGGGCAATACAGTCCAGTATAGCCAGCTGGGTCAAAGTAGTGGTTGTGCTGGACCACATTCTCAGCCAACGTATCAGAGGTGCAGCAGCGATAAGGTCAGAGATTCTCATTAAGCCTATCCTGCTTCCAAATTAGCCACTTTGAAGAGCATTGTGGTCAATTTGTCCGACCATCAATTAACAATGGAGGAAGAGCGTGTACTTAACAAAGGGCTGGGATTTGTTCCCACCCCGATCCATGATGCTTTCAAATGCCGCACTGAGTTTCATGAGACCATGCGAAAAATTAAACTGAAGAAATTCTTCGCGAAACAACCATCTGAGGAGAATAAAGGCTTCAATACCAATTTAAAAAAACCCTCGACTTTTTGTCCCCCTACGGGGGCAATAGGCCCTGAAGTGGCAGTATTTGAGGCCAAAGTTTTAGAGGAAATCGGGAAAATAGAAAATAACAACAAATCAAGCGGATTCAAAAATATGATGAGAAGTGATTGGGAGGCAATGAGGTCCCTCCAGAGGAATGATAACATAACTATAAAAAGCGCCGACAAAGGCGGAGCCATCGTCATATTAAACACCTGCGATTACGAGGCTGAAGTACGACGTCTACTTAATGTGAGAGTTAACTATCAACCTCTCACTAAAGACCCCACTCCAGATTTGATGAAAATGATAACTGACCTTGTGGGGACTGCAAAGGAGAAGAAGTGGATAAGTGCGAAGGAAGCTGAGTTCCTCATTAACACCAATCCCAGGACCCCCGCCTTCTACATCCTACCGAAGATACACAAGCCGGCCCGGCCCCCGCCGGGCCGGCCGATTGTATCTGGAATCCAATCCATCCTAGAGCCTTTATCTCAGTTCGCTGACTACTTTCTCCGCGAATCAGTGGTAACCCAGAAATCCTATGTCAAGGACACCATGGACATCTTAAAGGTCCTAGACCAAATGACATTTGATCCTGCTAGAGAATACATTGTGACTATCGACATAGAGTCCTTGTACTCTTGTATTCCTCAGGATGCTGCACTAGTGGCCGCATCTAGAGCATTGGCCACACAGGAATGGTTTTACGATGCCCCCCAAAGCTTTGTGTTGCAGTGTGTGGAAATCGCTCTCACAAGGAACTTTTTTTGCTATAAAGACGACCTTTTCCTACAAGTGACGGGAACGTCTATGGGGGCTACAATGGCACCTAGCCTTGCCTGTATCTACGTGGGCCAATTTGAGGAGCACATCATCGAATCTGACATCAATCCCTTCAGAGGCCATATACGCCGCTGGAGGCGATATATTGATGATGTGCTCCTCCTTTGGACAGGGGAAGAGGCAGTCCTGGTCCAATTTTTAAATTGGCTGAACATTCAAGATATGAGCCTTCGCTTTACCTGGAATTATCATCACACAAATGCGGTCTATCTTGATCTGGACATTGAGGCATTTGGAGGGGGCTTTCGAACAAGTGTGCATCAAAAGCCGACCGATAGAAACTCACTACTATCATACCGGTCATATCATCCGAGAGCATTAAGGGATAACCTCCCTGTGGGACAATTTCTCAGGTACAGGCGAAACTGCTCATCCACTGAACTATATAAGGAACAAGTAGGAGTTCTGAGTTCGAAATTGGAAGCCCGTGACTACCCACGGAGAGTAGTCAAGCAAGCCCAAAAGAGAGCCTTGAATACACCCAGAGCAGCCTTGTTAGAGACACGAGTCAAAGAAAAGTCAGACTGTCTACCTGTGGTCATGACCTATGATCCCATGGCCACAAAGATCCGCCAGTCTATTAGGAAACACTGGTCTCTACTTTCAACAGCGGATTTTAAGATGCCACCACCACGTTTTGCCTTCCGAAGAGCAAGTAACCTGAAAGACAAACTGGTTCACACCAGAAGTGTTGGACGACCAGAAGCTGAGAACACTACCATCCCTAAAGGACACTTCCCTTGTGGGAGTTGTTCAGTATGCCCCTTGACAAAGAAAACCACCACCGTGACTCTTCAATCTGGAAAAACTTGGTCACTGAATCACTTTAGTAACTGCAACACAACCAACGTGGTATATAGACTAAGATGTGAGTGTGGATTGGAATACATCGGACTTACCACACGTAAGATCAAACTCCGCATCCAAGAGCATGTCAGTACAATAAGGATTGGAAAACTGACTACCAAGTTAGTGCAACATTGCCACCGCAATAAACACACTTTTACATGGGTAGTGTTGGAGAGAGTGATGGGCGATGCGCAATCTGTGGAAAGACGCTTAATTACCAAGGAGGCACGCTGGATATATCAAGAGCAAAGTGAACAGAAAGGGCTGAACGAACTACTGGAATGGAACAAGTTGCGTTAAACCACCTGAGTAGCTGTCTTCGAGCGCAGTAGTCTGCTGTCCCACTAACTCTTGGTACCTCTCCATCTTAAATCAAAAGTAAATTACCTTTATGAATTAACATCTATTGAAGGTACATATAAAATTGTAACATCCACATTTAAGATTGAGATATGTAATACACTTTCTCTGATGAGGCTGAATATATGATATATCCACATTAGTAAAAGTGTGATATTCACAACATCTTATCTGATTAGGCTGAACATGTGATATGTCCATATTAGCCAATAACAGTTTGCCAGTCTTGTTAAATTATGGTGGGCAACTAGTATTAACTCCATCTCGATAAATACAGTGTTGACAGTTTTACTTCACCCATAGACTTTACTAACATGGCAACCGCTCTGAATAAACTATGTTAGTTGGCTCTGCAATAACAACTCCAGAATATATTGTAATTCTGCAGAATTCGCCATCAGCTAACATCGAAATTATATATTAATGAAATAAAGTGCACGTTTAGGCGATTTATTCCCTTCGTACACCGAAAGTGTAGTTATGCGCATTTTCGCCACGGGTACATTTTTCATTAAAATAATTAAAATATTGGCGCATATTAAAAAGGATATACATGCTTGGCCCCCAGATCATATCTAACATCAGGCATAGGGGTCCGTTCATATATGGCCGCGTTCTTCTCCTGAAGACCGGCACTCTAGTAGTAGAGAAACTAGGGACCAATCAGAGAACCTGAATACCGGCAGCCGGGTCCCGCGTCACCTGACACCGCGGACCAATCGCAGTGCACGAAATTCGGCACTGAAGCCGGTAAATAAGCAGAGGTGCACTCGGTCGGCGTTCGAGGGTTGAGAGGACGCCGACCGCTACTCTGTCACCGGTAACCTTTAGCTTATCTAGGTCTAGGCTGTATATACTTCGCAAGGTAGGAGAAGGCTCCAATACCAAAATAATTGAATGTACTGTGGTTTTTGCATTTCAGTATTTTTCTCTAACGGGGAGATAGGACCATGCTCACCTAAGGGGGCTGGATTCCGAATTTACATGACTTCATGACTGGTATGAGAGGCAAAACTGCGTGCAGGGTAATAATGGCATTTATTTACTTACCAATACAGCATGGTGGTTTGATATATATATAGCTTGGTATGCAGAACACAGGGAGGGATACCAGGTGACCACATTTCTGTTTGTTTCTGTTACAGCACCCAAGAATCAGTGTCTCTTGCAGTGGCATTTAAAGTGAATTGCCCTGAAGAAATTGCCTGATAGAAACAAAGGCAATGAAACATGTCGGCTGTAAGTAGAGAGTGAATCGATAGGTAGTATTCACTCTCTCCTTTTTTAGTATATGTGTGTTTACTGTCTGCAACAAAGAAAGGAACGAAAGTAAAGTTTATTGTCCTAGTTGCGCAGTGACTTATATGTTAAATGTTACATGTTGTTAGTTGTGTCACATATAAGTTGTGTCCACTGCACCATCCACTGTATTTTTATTTTTGGGGTTCGAGACACGCTTTTGTTTTAGCTTGATGGCACCAATGATGAGAACAGGGCCATCCTGGTGAGTACCAACCAGGGGTCCCATTGGTGGTGCGCCCGTGAGGTGCCATCTCGCTTTTCACACATTTTTTGTTTGTGCTGTCCTGTTTGTATAGATCAGAGAGGTTGTTGTTTTAAGAGGCAGTAGATTGAAACATTTGGATTATCTTGAGATTAAAGAGATCCCTTGGGTAACGAATGTCGACCATTGATGTTTACAGTCCAATAAGTGAATATTGCCACAAGAACTAGGACTGGTGTTGTTGATTAGCTTACAGAGTGGAGGGCGTCCTAGTTCTGTTTGTCTTTCCCTCTAGACTCCTATTTTTGTAGTGTTCTGTCTACTGTGGCCTAGGGTGCATGGGAGCAAGCAGTAGCACCATCTGTTTCCAATTATCGCAATTGGGAAACAATGGCGTACAGCACCGGTTGCGCTGGTTTTCCCTTGTAGCGCCCGTGGGAGCACACCACTCGCACCCTACCCGGCACAGCCACAGTAGATGCTCTCAGGGAACTCACTACTGTACCCGCGCTGGCTGGCAGCTTTGCTGCGGCTTCGGGAAGCTGGTAATACAGTGACAAAGGCGTACACGCAAGGACGAAGCAGTAGGAGCACACTTAAAATGACACAGAAGCCCATGGCCCTGTACCCCAGCATGAAACCAGTGTTAAACATTTTAATTAAGTTGTGTTGGTGTGCATTCCACAAATCAAAACAGTGCACACTCGCATCTTTAAACTTGAGTTTGAGAAAAACTGATAGATTTGCCTTTGAATGTTTTGGGGGAAAACGTAACTGCTGGAAATAAACGCATCACAACGTCGAGCAGAGAACCACTGTGAATTGTCAGCATGAGGTCTAACCAATAACTTAATGCAGATTGCTGAATATTTAGGAGAGCTGGGCAGACGGCTAATGGGGGCAACATGCTCATTAAGAAAGTAATGTTGGTTACACAGGTGGATTCCTCACGCGGATAAAGCAGAACGCAAACACTGCAAAACCCAGATATTTTGGCGCTCACTCCACTAACCAGACCCCGTTTTCTCTCTTCACTCCCTCTTCCAAAGCAGTAGGCATGTTGCAAGCTTCCCTCAAGCATGCCAGCTCGAAAAATGAGGGGAAGTCTACTATTAAAGAAGGTGATATCATTAAGTGAATGAAAGATAAACCAAGTTAGGAGGGTGGTGCAGGTTTAAAAATATCATGTAACCGTAGAAGTTTACGAAGATGTTGCTTTTTAGGAGGTAGAATTTTATCGCATCGGAGAAGGCTCACATTCTGCAATTATGGGCTTATTTTGTGACCCTAAGGACTTTCATTCCTCATTGGGTTCACCTCAGATCCCTCTTGCAAGTTGCTCATTAAAATGCAGATCTCCCCCCTCCCCAAATAGGCAGAACAAGTCCAAGATCGCCTGCGCACGCAACAAACTGTACACATTTGAAAAATAGATGCAGGGGAATCTGTGGGCATCTACGAACAACCAAAAAACCAAATGAGGTCACCTAAGTAGCAGCCGTAAGCTACCACACAACAAAAAAAAGGTTTCAGTCCACTCGGACGCCACAGTCCGCAACCTCAGACAGTGGATCTACGACTGCGCCAACACCCTCGCCCTGCTCAAAAAACCCACCAACAGCCACACCAGCAAGAGAGCCACATGGTTCACCAACGAGCTCCAGGCCTCCTAACGCGCATGCCAAAAACTGGAGAAGACATGGCTACACGAACGCACACCGAACAACCACGCAGCCCACAAGGATGCCACCCGCAGACACCACCACCTCATCAGACTAGCCAAGAAATCCCTGTTCAAAGACCGCTTGGACAACAACGCGCACAACAGCAAAGAGCTCTTCAGCATCGTAAAGGAACTCTCCAACCCCAGCGCCAACGCCAACGACATCACGCCCTCACGAGAACTGTGCGACTCACTAGCCATCTTCTTCCACCGCAAGAAAGCTGACATTCATGACAGCTTCAACACCACGACTGCCCTGACAACGCCAGACTCCACCTCCCCTGTGACCACCACCAGCGCCAACCGCCTGACCTCCTGGTCCAACGTCAACGACGACGAGACACGCAAGTTCATGAACTCCATCCACTCAGGATCTCCGTCTGACCCGTGCCCACACCACGTATTCAACAAAGCAGACGCAGCCATCGCACCCCAACTACGGAAGGTCATCAACATATCCTTTGAAACAGTGACATTCCCGGAAAGCTGGAAGCATGCCGAAATCAACGCCCTCCTCAAGAAATCCAAAGCAAACCCCAAGGAACTCAAGAACTTCCGGCCCATCTCCCTGCTCCCGTTCCCGGCAAAGGTCATTGAGAAAATCATCAACATGCAACTGACCCGCCACCTGGAAGACAACAACATCTTGGACCCGTCCCAGTCCGGATTCAGACAAAACCACAGCAGCGACACAGCCCTCATCACTGCCACAGACAACATCAGAAGCCAACTAGACAATGTCGAAACATCAGCCCTCATCCTCCTGGACCTGTCAGCCACCTTCGACACGGTCTGCCATCGCACCCTACAGTCATGCCTCCTAGAAGACGGCATCCAAGAGAAGGCCCTTGACTGGACCACATGCTTCCTCTCCGGCAGAACCCAGCGTGTCTGCTTCCCATCCTTCTGATCTGAAGCCACCGACATCATCTGCGGCGTCCCCCAGGGCTCAGCCCGATGCTGTTCAATGTCTACATGGCCCCCCTCGCACTAATGGCACGCCATCACGACCTCAACATCATCTCCTAAGCTGACGATACCCAGCTCATCCTCTCCCTCACCAAGGACCCACACACCGCCGACTGGATGTGGAGCAGCCGTCTGAAGCTAAACTCGGACAAGACGGAGGTCCTCATCCTCGGGTCCACCCCCTCAGCCTGGGACGACTCCTGGTAGCCGACCACACTGGGCACAGCACCAACACCCACCGACCATGCACGCAATCTAGGATTCATCCTTGACTCCTCCCTCTCGATGTCTAAGCAGGTCAACACTATGTCCTCCTCCTGCTACAACACCCTCCGTATGCTCCGCAGGATCTACAAGTGGATCCCGACTGAAACAAGAAGAATGGTGACACAGGCCCTCGTCAGCAGCAGACTGGACTATGGCAATGCACTCTAAGCCGGAATCCCAGCTAAACACCTACAGCGACTACAACGCATCCAAAACACTTCCACCCGCCTGATCGTCAACGTCCCATGCTGCAGCCACATCACCCCCCACCTGTGAGACCTACACTGGCTCCCCGTCGACAAGAGGATCACCTTCAAGCTCCTCACCCATGCACACAAAGCACTTCACAACGCCGGACCAGCCAACCTGAACAGCAGACTCAGCTTCCACACCCCCACCCGCCAGCTCCGCTCCCCCAGCCTCGCCCTCAACGCTATCCCCTGCATCCAACGAATGAACTCCGGCGGCAGATCCTTCTCCTACCTCGCTGCCAAGACCTGGAACACCCTCCCTACCCACATACGGCAGACCCAAGACCTACTCACTTTCAGAAGACTCCTCAAGACCTGCCTCTGGCTCTTCGAGCTGTAGCAGCACCTGCCCCCCTCCTCAGCGCCTTGGGAACCTCACGGGTAAGTAGAGCACTCTACAAGTACTTTGATTGATTGATTGATTGATTGATTGATTGAAGCGCTACAAAATTTTGCGAAAACAGGAGAGAGAGAAATAGAATGTTATTCACACCCTGGTACTTCCGTATGGTGGCTTACCCTCTCAAGAAGACAAGTGAAAGTGGCTTACTGTTGTACACTGACAGTCTGGAATGATTAGATCATACGATAGTGAGCCTTCAAAGACAGATAAAGGGCCTTGAGAAATACTGATTTCTAAACGAACTCAAGGGGAAAGAAAATTAAGATTATGGAAAATGGGAAGGATTGAACAATAAGCTTGAGCTCTTGGTGGATTAATAATGTAAAACTAGCATTGGCAATGCCAATAAGTCTGCCTTTAAAGGAATGTTGCATGGTAATTATCGCAATTGGAAACAAATGGCAGTCAGCGCTGGTCGCGCTGGTTTTCCCTTGTAAAACCAAAGGGGATGATGGACGGAGTGTTGAACCGTCCTGAGCTCCTCGAAGGCGGTCGCTCCCCACGCTGCTCCCAGCCCAGTACCTGACATGGCCTGGTATCGTAGCGCTGCTCGCACTGTTATTGCTGAACTCGATTTCACTAAAGCTTCTCTGTGACCTGGAAGCATTGTCGCATTACTCGCACTGCTATTGCTTAATTGGATTTGATAGTAGCACTGTGCCGCTAGACTGCGCATTGTTTGTTTATTGTTGTCCATTGCTGCCTTTGCCTGCTTGCCGATTTGTGCCTGATTGTGCCGATTTCACTGGCCAATTCACTGCCATTGGCTTTGCCTGTGCCCCAATCTCGTCCTGCTTGAATTTTGGCTTGCTGCCATTTTGTTGTTGTTGTTGTGCCTCCCAGCCCGGCTCTCCGCCCCGCTCCCACCTCCCAGCTGCTCCTCCCTCGCCCCTCCCCCCTCCACCATCCACATATGACAGATGCTTTCACGCGCAGCGGTCGCGCCCAAGTCGCGCCGAAGGTGCGCCAAAGGTAAGCCTGTCTATGCCCGTCCACGCCTGTACCGCGCCCAGCGCCATACCCGCTGGTCCCCACAAAACCCATTCAACCCGCATTACATACGACGCTGCAACCCTCTCAGCCCTTAACCCCGGCCGACTCCCAACCTGCTACCAAGCCGCGCCAGGACACACCCATGGTCCCTTCACCTGCCAATCCTGCAAGTTCTGCACACCAAATCCACAAACTCCAAACATAACTCCGACACTAACCACCTAAAGTGCATCCTGCTCAACACCCGCTCTGTCTACAGACACTCCATTGAACTCTGGAACCTACTCGACACCACATCGCCGGACGTCGCCTTACTTACAGAAACATGGATGAACGCCTCATCAGCACCTGACATCGCCATAGCCATCCCGGACGCCTACAAGATCATCCGTAAAGATCGCACCAACCAAACAGGAGGAGGCATCGCCATCGTCCATAAGAACACCATCCGCATCACGACCAGTTCCGACGATAACCTCGCTTCCGCCGAACACCTTCACTTCCGGATTCACACCGACCCCAAAACCACACTCAGAGGCACCCTCATCTACAGACCACCAGGACCCCGCACACAATTCAGCGAAGACATCACTGACTTCATCAGCCCACATGCCCTCCCCTCCGAGAACTACATTCTACTGGGAGACCTCAACTTCCACCTGGAAAAGAAAAACGACAGCAGCACCACCACCCTCCTAGACAACCTGGCCAATCTCGGACTCAAACAGCTTGTTGACACCCCCACCCACCTTGCCGGACACACGCTCGACCCAATCTTCACCTCCAGCAAGCACATCTCCTTCGATCACACCACAGCTCTCCATTGGACGGACCACAGCTGCGTTCACTTCAACTACAATAAGACCACGACCCACAACCCCCCACAACTTATTCCTCGAAGAAACTGGAACAAAATCACCACCGACCAGCTCTTCACATCGCTTCACCAAAACCCCCCTCCCAAATCATCGGACCCAAACCAAGCAGCCACCAACCTCACACAATGGATCACCCACAGCGCAGACAAACTAGCACCCTTGAAAAACCATTTAATCAAGCAAGGTAGCAAAAAAGCCCCCTGGTTCAACGATGACCTTAAGAAATCCAAGAAGCTCTGCCGTACTCTCGAGAAAACCTGGAGAAAAAACCCAACCACTGACAACTTAGCCACCTTCAAGAACGCCACCCGCAAACACCACCAACTGATCTGATCCACCAAGAAATCAACATTCAAAGATCGACTTGACAACAATGCCCAAAACAGCAAGGAACTATTCGACATCATCAAAGAATTTACTAACCCCACCGCCAGCACCAACGACATCACTCCCTCCCAAGACCTCTGCGACTCTCTATCCTCTTTCTTCCACAACAAAATCGCCGACATACATAACAGCTTTGAAAACCAGTCCGAAGACCAACCCACTCCACCCTCCCCCGGACCTAAACCGCTCTCCAACAACCTTTGGGACTGGAACCCAATCACCACCGAAGACACCATCCGCCTGATGAACTCCATCCACTCAGGATCGCCAACCGACCCATGTCCCCACTACATTTTCAACAAAGCAGACTCCATCATCGCTCCCCACCTCCGAGATGTCATCAACTGTTCCTTCAACTCTGCTACCTTCCCAGAAAACTGGAAACATGCCGAACTCAGCGCCCTTCTGAAGAAACCCACAGCAGACCCCACCGAACTTAAAAACTACCGCCCCATCTCGCTCCTCCCATTCCCCACCAAAGTCATTGAGAAAGCCATCAACAGTCAGCTTGCAGCCTTCCTTGAATCCAACAAATCCCTCGACCCTTCACAGTCCGGCTTCCGAGCCAAACACAGCACCGAAACCGCCCTCATCGCAGCAACAGACGACATCCGAACATTACTGGACAACGGAGAAACAGTTGCCCTCATCCTACTCGACCTCTCCGCAGCCTTCGACATAGTCTGTCATAGCACCCTCATACAACACCTCAGCAACGTTGGAATACAAGGAAAAGCATTGGACTGTATTATCTCGTTCCTCGCCAGAAGAACCCAAAGAGTCCGCCTCCCCCCTTTTAAATCAGAGGCCACCGAAGTCATCTGCGGCGTACCACAAGGATCATCACACAGTCCCACCCTCTTCCACATTTACATGAGCCCCCTCGCATCCATCGCGCGCCAACACAACCTCAACATCATCTCCTACGCAGACGACACCCAGCTGATCCTCTCCCTCACCAAAGACCCAAACACCGCCAAAACCAATTTACACGAAGGAATGAAAAAAGTAGCCGAGTGGATGAAGAACAGCCGCCTAAAACTAAGCTCGGACAAAACGGAAGTCCTCATCTTAGGGTCATCCCCTTCTGCCTGGGATGACTCATGGTGGCCACCAGCCCTGGGAACCGTACCCAGACCCACGGACAACGCACGTAACCTGGGCTTCATCCTGGACTCCTCCCTCTCGATGACCAGACAAGTCAACGCCGTCTCATCATCATGCTTCAACATCCTACGCATGCTCAAAAAAATATTCCGTTGGATCCACACCGAAACAAGAAAAACAGTCACCCACGCACTGGTCACAAGCCGACTGGATTACGGAAACACCCTCTACGCCGGAACCACAACCAAACTACAGAAAAAACTCCAACGCATCCAAAACGCCTCCGCCAGACGCATTTTGGACATCCCTCGACAAGCTCACATCTCCGACCACCTGAAAGACATCCATTGGCTCCCTGTCAACAAGAGAATAATGTTACGTCTCCTTACCCACGCACACAAAGCCCTCTACGACCTGAATGCCTCAACACGCGACTTTCCTTCTACACCCCCTCCCGCCAACTCCCTCCCTCAAGCGCCTTGAGACCCTCTGGGTGAGTAGTGCGCTATACAAATTGCAGAACTTGAACTTGAACTTGAACATTTCAAGCACTCACCCCCAGTCAACTGATCTGGGTTTAATCCATCATCATTATTTAGCTCATTCCGCCACCCCAGTTTAGACATGACCATATGCAAATCAGTCTGACCCTGTACCTCATGGGAACAGTCCAGCCCGAACTGCCAAGCCATGTCTTACCTGGACCAGAAACAAGCACCCTGGGACCGGTTTCTGGCTAATCAGCCATCGTCAGCCAGGCTAGCTTGAATCCAGTGGCAAAGTGAGCAAGGGACCCATGTCTGGCATACCCTGCCAATTTAGGGCGAACAAAGCAAAACCAAAGGGGATGATGGACGGAGTGTTGAACATTGCAAGCACTCACCCCCAGTCAACTGATCTGGGTTCAATCCATCATCATTCTTTAGCTCACTCTGCCTCCCCAGTTCAGACATTGCCTATGCAAATCAGTCTGACCCTGTGCCTCATGGAAACAGTCTAGCCTGAACTGCCAAGTCATGTCTTCCCTGAACCAAAAACAAGCATCCTGGGACTGGTTTCTGGCTAATCAGCCATCATCAGCCAGGCTAGCTTGAATCCAGTGTCAAATGGAGCAAGGGATCCACGTCTGGGCATACCCTGCCAACTTAGGGCGAACAAAGCAAAACCAAAGGGCACACCACTCGTGGTGTCCTACCCAGTGCAGCAGTGGTAGACGCTCCTCGGAGAACTCACTCCTGGACCCGCGCTGAGAGGCAGCTGTGCACCAGCTTCGAGAACACGCTAAAGCAGATGGCTCGAAGCGCTATATCAGCACACCTGCAGGCCCGCCGTCCCTGGCGCTGCATATCACAGCAGCAGACAACTGGCAGGGCCGCTTTCACAGCGCCTAGTGATTGATTAACACTGTATGCTGTGAATGGCTTTATGGACTGAACACCTTCGGCAGAAACTAAGCTAAACGTGCTTGCCACAGACCCCAATCTATGTTCAGGATAAATGTTCTTTACACTCACTGGCAAGTTATCACTGGCAGGGTGGCCCTGAGCGCTAAGCACTCGCTGCTGGCAAACGCGGTGTTCTGAGGGTTATTGTGCTGAATGCTGACAGCAGACTCAGCCGTTCATCTTTCTGAGATAGGTACATTAAGTGCCATAAATTAAGCAGCAGTAATAACGTATTCTATTTACAGCACTTAAAATAAAGACATTGGTTATAAGTGAGGTTGGTCAGTGGTTAAACGCACCTGCTCGAGAGACGGATGTTTAATCTATGGGGCATGTGTGTATTCCAGAAATGCATGTGAGTGGAATTGTGAACATTCTGAAGAAGGATTTGAGTAACCTGCAGTTCAACTCACAACTGGGTTTTATAAGTGTAAGTACAAAAAAACTAGAAGACATGTTTTATGTTAAAATCTTTTTTTAAATCAGGATTTGCAGTTGTATATAATGTCATCTTAGTTTGTATAAAGGTAACAAAAATGCTTAACACTTTTTATTATAACTTTGCAACATAAAGCAAAGCAGCCACAATGCTCTACAACATAGCCGAAAGTTCTGGCTAAACACATAAGGTCCTGAAGGCGAGACCTATTGGCTATGCCACTGTTTGTTAGAGTAGTCATCTGACTTTAGAACTCCTGTAACAAATTACTATAGTCTGCCTTCATTGCATGAGTCTTATTTTGCGCATAGCCTACCCTTCCTTCATGTTCATAGTGATCTATTGCTCTGATTTTAGGAGAATTCCTCTGAAAATAAAGCAGCTCTTTTACAGTTCTGCTGCACATCCTTTCATTTTTGCACTGACATGGTTAGTACTTCTCGTTTGGAATAAGACTTGTTCTGAAGCCAGCTCTGCATAAACCCATACATCACAGCAGAGGTAGAAGAACGTGTATTACAAAAAGAAGACATCCAGTGTAAACAGCGTAGCAGAACATTGATACTAGGCCAGCTGGAAATGCAGCACACACGGTTACACTGACATTGCAAGGCGACAGGAACCCTTATTAGATCAGGGCTTCCAGCACATCAAATATTAAGATTAAAGTCTGCAAGCCTTCCTTTTGTTTCCAGGTTATACTCTGTTAATGTTGCATGATAAATATAATTAATAGACTCTATTTTAAAGTCAAAATGCTCAGTTTCCTTCAGAAATCAGTCTAACATTTGCTCGCACTTTCAACAATGGTCTAAGCCATTGGTTCTTAACCTGTGATTCAGGGAACGCTGGAGGTACATGATCCGTACTCAGGGGACCAGTAATGACTCAGCACAATAATAAGATGAATATAAATAAAAAAAAGTAAAAATTAACATTTTAAAATTTTCTGTAAATGTGAAGGTATTTGAAATTGGAGGTTGAAAATTAAGTTGTCATCCTCAGATTGATTTGTAGGAGCAGCGCAAGCACAGCAAAGAGAATACTGTGTGGGTAATGGGTGGCCTAAACTGACTTTAGATAATTTCCCACCTTCCCATAACAATTTAGATTTGTTTTCACATCTGTTTGCAAATTAAATATATTTCATCATCTGTATTTGTTTGATGAATGCTTGTGTCCTTATTTTTGTGAATTATCTTTTGGTTCAAACCTCTGAAATTGCTTAGACTAGGGTCCCCAGATTCTTATGTTATGTTATGGTGTCTTATAAAGCGCAACAGCTGCCCCAGCAAAGGGGCGTCCAGGGGCTGGTAGGAAAAACTGGCATAACAGCAGAGCTAACACAGACTAAATTGAAGGGAAAAAAAGTCTTGATGGTCTTCCTAAATTCCAAATAATTATTAAGGCAACATATCTGCACAGGGAGTGTGTTCCATAAAGTGGCAGATCTGTAGTGAAAGGAGCGGCCACCGGCTCAAACTTTTCTTATCCGGTGAACCACTACCAAATGCTGGCCCTGTGAGCGAAGGGGCTGTGATGGAACATACGGCAAAAGAAGGTTGGCCAGAATAGGAAGGGTGGCGGATTTCAAGACCTTAAAAGAAGTACATAAGGCCTTAAATTCAATACACCTGGCCACAGGTAACCAATGAAGACGACGGATGGAGCTGGACACAGAACAAAACTTGTGCAGACCTAGATGTATTCTTGCTGCTGCGTTCTGTGCCCTTTGCATTCTCAGGACCTCCGCTTTGTTGGACCCTAGATAGAGGGAGTAGGCATAGTCAAGTCTGGACATAACCATCGCCTGGATGATAACCTGGCATGTAGAGGCGTCAAAGAAGCCCAGCAATGGTCTGAGCCCCCGTAGAAGTCCAAAGCAGGTCCCTGCTGTTTTTTTGGTTTGGACTCGATAGTTTAAGGATGAGTCCAAGCAAACCCCTATGTTTTTTACCGCTTGTTTGAGGGGTGGGCTTGCCCAGGCTGACTGGCCACCAGAGATCACTCCACAGACCATGGTCCCTACCTACTAACAGTACCTCTGACTTGTTGGAATTTAGTTGGAGGCAGTTAGCAGTCATCCACTCGGCCACTGACGCAAGGTCGCCCTGAAAGTTAAGGGCGTCCTGCTCGATGTTATTGAAGAAAGCCACCATCAACGGTGTATCGTCAGCATATCAGACCATGGTCAAGCCGCTACTCATGGCTTCAGCTGCCAAAGGTTGAACATAGATGTTAAATAGTAGGGGACTGAGGGAGGAACCCTGTGGCACCCCGTTTTTGATGCAATATTCGTCAGAAGCAAACGGGGGAGCAGATACTGAGAATGACCTCTCATGAAAAAATGAGGCAAGCCACTCCAGTGCCAGGCCCATGATTCCTTCCTCCACAAGGCATCTCAACAGAACGTTGTAAGACACCATGTCAAACGCGGCGCTCAGATCCAACAGGATCAGCACCAACATTTGCCCCTCATTAATGGCTGACCAAAGGTGTTCTGTCACAGCCAGGAGCGCTGACTCCGTGCTGTGACCAGGACTAAAACCATTTTGGGAGGGATCCAGTATATTATTTAGGAAAAGAAAATCCGACAGGAGGGAGTTAACATATGCCTCGGTTCGGTAATCTTTGCTGCCCAGGGAAGCAGAGAGATAGGGCGATGACTCTGATTTTGTTGGGTCAAGCACAGGTTTTTTTTAGTAACGGAATTGCCTTAGTCTGTTTCTAAGCCCTGGGCACTGTGGCTGTACTAAGGGACCCATTGATCACCTGATTCAGAAAGGGTAAAATGGTCGGCAGTACTTTCTTAAATTGGTCAGGTTTAAGAGGATCGGCAGGGGAACCCAAATTGATCCTACTACAGAATGGTAGCAGCTGATCTGCCCAGATTGGTGGAAAGGTGTGAAGAGTATTTGGCCGTTGACAACAAGGTGCCACCGGCAAGTTACTCTGTGAGGTCGGGAAGGAGCTGTAGATATCATCCACCTTTTTAACAAAAAAGGTGGCCAGGTCCTCAAACTGCTTATTGGACTTGATGGTGGCCCCGGCACTAGTTTGCTGGAATTGCAAACTGGCAAGTATTGAGAACGTGCTTTTAGAGGGATTAGCACGCTCGCGGATTTGGTTGTAGAGAAAAACTGCTTGTGCCTGATATATGGCTTTATGATATCTTTTAATTGTTGCCCGATAGATGTCTTTGGCCGCTGGGCTGAAATCCCTTCTCCATATCCGCTCTAATTTCTTACAACCCTTGCGCATATCTGCAAGTTCAGTCTTAAACCAATGTCTTGTTTTGGTTTTACGATTCCACTAATGATTCAGAGCGAGTCGATTGAGTCCCAATCTTGCCTTCCTGCCGCACGCCTGATTGCTGCCCTGCTTCAGAACAGTACATGGGGGGGGGCATTTCCCTGAGTCCCCTGGGCGCCTCACAGTTGCGTCATCATTCAGCGCCAGGAGGCGCTTTAAATCCGTCGCAGGGCTCCCGCAGCGCAGGGTCCCAATCTTGCCTTCCTGCCGCACGCCTGATTACTGCCCTGCTCCAGAACAGTCCGTGGGGGACTGCAACATTAGAACGTTGCACCTGGGACTCCATTTCCCAGAGTCCCTGGGGTGCCTCACAGTTGCGTCATCTTTCAGCGCCAGGAGGTGCTTTAAATCCTCCGCAGCGCTGAACGCGTGCGGCGTGCCCGGGCCAAGGGCGGGCCCATCCACATCAGTCAGCGGCTGGACGAGGCTTGGCTGGGCCACAGCTCTTGGTTGCTTCCATTTGAGGATCACTAGAAGGTACTGTGCATTACGATCGAAGGGGTCTCCATAGACAGTCTCCGTTATCTGCAAGGGACTTTGGAATTCAGTGGGCTTGAGTGGCACCTACTTGTCAGCGGTACTATTTGTAAAAGATCCTGATTGTGTACATCATATCTAAAATGGGGAAACGAAAAACAGCAAGTGCTTTGCCGAGAAAAAAGCAGGGAAAAACAGGGAAAGGGCCCTGTTTATCGTTAATGAATTGTCTCACTGGTGCAATGGGTGCTATTAAGAAACAAATATCAAATGTGGAAGAGGCTATGACCTCAGATAAATCCAATAGTATAGTGGGCCCTATTGTACCTATTACTTTTGGCAATAATTCAAAAATATTTGATCCTCAATTAGAAAAATCGGGTAGTACGGTTGGATCTGATGTTAGAAATGGCTGTGTGGTCAACATCTCCGACCATATTGATTGTACTGACTCAGAGAGTGACCCTCAGCCACCCCCAAAGCGATCCCGAAATCCCGATAATTTCCAAAAGCAGGACAAGGAACATACTATAAAGGATGTGGCTGCAGTAACCTTACCACAAAGAAAATAAAAAAAAAGGGTAGGACATTGGCACAAAATAAACCAAGTGGGAAGGAGAAAGCTTTAGTTAGGCCAGACGCGAAGTTGCAGAATGAAGTTTTAAATGTAAAAAATAAATTGGAAGTGCTAGACACTTATCTTAGGGATTTCCTAGGGAAATTAAGCGCAAGATTGGGAGCCATAGAAGAAGTACTGATTAAATCTCATAGCCAAGGTGAACCTTTACTACAATCCCGGGTTATTAATCTTGTAACAGATGACATTACTCAAGATCCGGGTAAAAACTTACAAACTCATACCCAAAATCCACAATGTGAAATAGGACTGGAGACATGGCGACTAGTACTAGACTAACTGCCCTTAAGGGACATGATATTAATCAACATGAGGGGCATAGTGGGTCTAGAATGGTAGATGCTCCGAGAGGTCCGGAGTCTGAGAAAGTAGTGCCATACATAGATCTTTCCCGGCTGTAACTCCTTATGTTGTGGTCCTAACCAATGTTCCGAGGCTCCATAAAGGGTCTGATGAGTCATGGGACAGCCTAAGAAATAAGTTGCTATCCTGGTTGGGATCCATAACTGGCTTAACAGATAACCTGTTCAATGAATTTAAAATGGCAAGAAGGGTGGGCTGGATAGGAAGGGGACCTAAAGATCACATGGGAGATTGTGTAATCTTGAATTTTAAAACCCTTCATTCGATCAAGGCAATCTTAGACAGTGTTTATAATATTCCAATTAGTGGAGATCATATTGATATTGTCCCATTAGGCTATTTTTATAAACCTAGTCATTTTGGTTTTGAGACACAAAGAAAAGTTGTTTCGTGGATATTACCCAGTATAGGTTATGGTATACCCACTTCTAACCATTTTCATATGTTGCAGAATCTTGAAGAAGTTGTTTGACAAATTGGGTCTGAGCATGTCAGTCTAAGGGAAGTTCCTAAAACATTTGAGAATGCCTGTCTGAGAGAAGTTCACAAAAATTCAAATGCTTTTTGTATAGATCAAATACCAATGAATTTTATGGTTGATGTTGGTAAAGGAGCTAGTGGAGCTATGGAAATACATGATAATGAAGTGCCGGCGTATACGCTGGAAGATGACCAACTATTTAGGGTCATATTAGAGAACTCGGTTATAGCTGATGTCGCACATTTGCGAATCACTGACAAATTATCGATTTCACTAAAATCGGCCTACACTAATATCGAGTCTCAAACATCGATTACAATTACATCGACTCCCTATACTTATGTAAATAAATACTAAAATATCGATCACACAATATCGATATACAAAAATATTGACTACACAAATTTCGATAGCATATTTATCGAAATACAAAATATCGACATTTATAAATAAATATAGGACATATTATATCGATTACACTAATATCGACAGCACTTATTTCGACTAGCTCTAAATATCGACAACACTAAATAAATAAATATTTTCTAAACACTACACATAAACACTATTAAAAATACACCCATAAAAATATATTTAAACAGACAAAATACATGTATATAAATATATATCTCAATAACAATTATTATTAATTACAATATCAATAAATAAAATATAAACACACACATTTAATATATGGACTTTTTATACAAATATTAAACTAATTTTACTACCGATACAAATTATAAACATTATTTGTAAAATACTTACAAATACACTACTCCTCTGTATAAACCTTTAACAAACAAGTAACTTAATTCTTTAACTTAAAAAAATTCAAACTAACCAATACAAACACTTCTCAAGGTATGTGACCAATCAGAAATAAACACTAATTAAGCATACCCTATATAAAGAAGTTAAAATAATACCCTGAAAACCTGCTGGAAATATTCAGCTTCAAGACATACTGCCAAATTTTCGACTACCTTAAAGATTCTTCTGTGAAGGAAAATACAACAAACTACAAAAAGTAAATAATCTAATAGCCCTGAATGCAAAGTTTTATCTAATGTAACCTACTACTCATAGTCAAAATTTTATAACTAATTATTTCTTTCTATCTCTTCTTTTTTCCACAACAGACTCTACTATTAAAAACAGATAAACATTTTCTACAAAAGTACTACAACCTAATTATAAGGTAAGTATATAACTAATCGTTGTTTTAAACTGAAAAAAATTACAAAAATACTTAAAACGGTAAAAACATTTTATAATTCTGTCTTCTCTTTTTAATTGTTAGAAATTAGTAAACACAGGTTTAAAAGACTAAAAAAGTGAAATAGTTTTTTTTTAAATGTCACTTCTATTATAAATACATAACTAATTATTACACATACATATTTTGTCTTACAACAGATAACAGAAAAACTAAAAGCAGCAATTTATCATCCAATAACCTACATTCAACAACTAAGCATAAACACTTGGTAAGTACAAAATGCCAACACATATACTAATATTTAGCTCTCTAAAATGGACAATGTTAGTACTTGACTTTATTAACATTTTTAATTGTGTTTTCTAAAACTGTTATCTTTTTTAATCTAAATAAACTTAACTTTTTCATTATGAAAGGTTATACCCTACCAAATGTGTAACTAAAATACACAAATATACATTTCCTAAAATATAGTTTGCTTTCCTTCTACAGACCAATAAAAACTATAAAAGCATCAAACTGAAAATACATCTACTTTCTAAATCTACAATTTTACTGTTGGTAAGTAAGTAGCTACAAATGGTACATAATTAATTTAATACTCTTTTAAAGTAAAAATGTTTCCTAATATTTTGAATACAACTTTTCTAAATTTAAGAAAACAACAATGACAGAAGATGCAAGATTTATAACATCTCAGAAAGGAAAATTTTTATTATGCTATATGGGGTATACGTATACTCAGGAAAAACAAAAAGACCTTAAAGTTAACTGGAAATGTACTAAGTATTACTCTAACAAATGCTATGGGCGTGCAACAACCAGAGAAACAAGTGTCATTAATACTACTGAACATAACCATCCACCTAACATCTCCGAAATAGAGGTTAGATCTACTCTAGAAAATATAAAAGAAATAAGTAGCACATCTGGCCTACCAACAAGCGTAATTCTGAAAGAAATACTACCTAGAGTACCTAGAGAAGCAAGAGGTCAGTTACCATCAATAGCTTCTATAAAAAGAACCATAGCTAGGACCATAAAATCCAGTAGACCAACAATACCAATACCTAAAACTTTTAAGGAGATCATTATTCCACCTGAGCTTACCATCACACATAATGATGAACCTTTTATCTTCTACGATAATAAAAACATAGCTAAAAGGATAATAATGTTTGCTACAAATAACAACCTGAAAAAATTAAAAGAAAGTCAAACATGGATGATGGATGGCACTTTTACCATATGCCCTAAACCATTCTATCATTTATATACTATACATGGGCAATACCATAATACCTGTATCCCATTCATCTACTGTTTGTTACCAAACAAACAAACAGCAACTTACACAGAAATATTGAACAAAATAAAAGAACAAACATCAGACTTCTTTCCACTAAAAATAATAATAGACTTTGAACAAGCAATGATCAATTCCATTCTTAAAACATATCCACACACATCCATACAAGGATGTTACTTCCATTTTAACCAATGTCTATGGAGACATTTGCAAAAATCAACACTTAGTGTTGAGTATGCAACCAATATTACCTTTGCATACCAAATCAAACACCTAATAGCCCTAGCATACGTGCCAATAACTGATGTGGCTGAACACTATAATCTTTTAATAGAAAGTCCTTTCTACACACAAAACGAACAAAAACTAGCTCCACGTTTGGATTACTTTAAGGACACCTGGGTGGGGAGACTACACAGGTCAGGTCACAGATGCCAACCTAAATTCCTAATACCTTGGTAGAATGTATATCTACCAACCCTAAACCAAGAAGCCAAGACAAACAACGCAGTTGAGGGTTGGCATAATGCCTTTCTATCTTCAACTGGACGAATAACTCCCACACTACATAAACTCCTAACAGCAATCCAAAAAGAGCAAAGTTTTCAAGAATTAAGAATGGAGCAATCTGTCTTACAACTAAAACCCAAACTATCAAGACAAACTGCCCAAATGTACCAATATTTACAACAACAAGTACAACTTTACCCTACAACAAGAGGACTGGAATACTTAAAAATGATAGCCAAAACATTAAACTAAAAAGACTAACCATATAAAAGGATCAAAATCCTAATAAATCCTGAAATATTACACCACACATATCCATAAAAAATCACAAGTTATTTATTTTGTCTAATATATTTTTTAATTTATAATATATAGACAAAATAATAATCTAACTATAGTAAAAACATTTTATAAGAGCACATTTCCCAACCAACATTAATATTAATATTAAATCACTTACCTTTCACAGCAACGTAATAGGCAAATCCAATAATCCATAACAATCCATGTAGTGATAAATCCACACATTTTGAAATAAAAATCCCCAATAAAATGAAAAAATACAACTGTGCAAAATCCATCCAGCATCCAAATAAATAGATAGGTCAAAATCCATCAAAAACCCGAAAATAGTTTAAAAATGTAATAAACGCTCCTGGAAACCCAAAAAATAAAGGAAGTATTCTATACATCTCAGTTCAAACAACTGAAACACACTTCCTTTGATAAAAAAAAGTCACAGCTCGGAAACGAAAAAGGCTGTATCCAAACACCTAGTAGAAAAAAAGAAACATTCCCACCCACATAAAACTTAGAACGAGACATTAAAAATAAACATTAAGGGGCCGATCAGGATCGCGGACGGACTTGCGTCCGTCCGCGACCCCAGAGCAGGAGGGAACCTCCGCATGGCATGCGGAGTTCCCTCCTGTGCAATTAGGATGTGACCGCCACCCTGGCGGTCACATCCTCTATTTTTAACATTGCGGCGGGTGCAGCTTCAAGCTGCACCCGCGGCCAAGTTAAAAATGCACGCATTGCTTTTGCATGCAGAAAGAGGCAGGCACCGTGCGGTGCCTGCCGCTATCTGCATGCAAATGCAGGGGGGTACCATAGGTACCCCCCATGTGCACCCCCCACCCCCCCTTCACCTAGGGGGCCCGCAACGGGCCCCCGCAGTGAAGTTCCGTATGCTTTTCCACGGCGGGAAACGCGCCGCGGAAAAGCATAATTCACTGCCCATCCTAATATGGTGGACGGTGTCTGAGAGACACCGTCACCATATTAGAGCTTTTCCGCCGCGGTTGTAAGCCAACCGCGGCGGAAAAGCTGCGGACGGAAACCAGGACCCACCAGCCATCCTAATGTGGCGGTGGGTCCTTGGTCAGTCCGCTGCGGTTTTTCCGCATCCTCGGGGCCGGCGGTGGCTTCCGCCGGCCCCGAGGATGCGGAAAAGCCGCAATCCTGATCGGCCCCTTTATACTTATTTTTGACATAAACTGCCACAAACGCACTAACTCCAACTTCAGAAAACCACAAAAAGCCTTGATAACGGAAATACATACCTACTGAACTCCATAATATTTAAATTCTCATATACTAATCCACAAACACTAAATTACAAAGTACTACCTTCAAAAGTTAGTGAAAATAGTTAAAATATACCTAAATGCACTCTTACCTGCTCAGACGTGAAGTAGCTTCCAACCGCGAGCTTCAATCTTTAGAAAAATGACCCAAAAAGACTATGAGCGGTTACAAAATAAAAGACCCAAATAATAGTATTATCAAGGAAATAGTGAAATAAATGTCAAATAAATTAATTTTACTTGGAAAAAAAATGACCAACATGTTAACAATTTTTTTTTTTTTAACTTACTCTTGTATTATAATCATATTTTTAATATTTATTACATTAAATATTAATGCGGTTTGATATTTAATGAAATATGTATTAAAAAATGTTCTGAAAGTGTCAAAAAACTGTATAATTTTTCTGTATGTATTTTTCACAATGTCACTAACATTTTAAAATTATTAGTATTATTATTAAATGAATAATACATTTAAAATATATAAATAATATTATAATTTAAAAATGTTATTCAAATTATGTTGATTGTATGATGTACAATATTATTAATATCAATATTTCAATTTAAATATGTGAATTCATTTATAACATCATTTGTACAGCACATTCTTATATAAAATGTTTTATAAATGTTAATTATTAATGTATAAAGATTTTACTTTGTATCAAAATGTATGTACTCTATGTATTGTATTCCTCAATGTATAATCATGTACTACATTTTTTGTATCTACCTAAAATGTACTTTACTAAACAACTATCCAAAAATGTATAATTTCTAATTACATTCTACTTATACTTTTTTGTTAATATATTATACATTGATTTGTAATACATTTATAATTTACTTTATGCACTATATGAACAAATAAATAAACTTTTTTTGAAAAAACACTGTGTTATTTTTATCTACTACCTATTAGAAAATCATGATTAATAATATTACAAATGTGTTTTTATAAAATGTATATAAATATATATATAAACATTAGAAATAAATGTATTACAATGTTATAACCCTTTTAATATTCACACATATAACTAAATTTAAATTTCATACATACTACACACTTAACCTATGCAATTTACTATTCCAACTCCAATCAACATTTAATTAGGGTAGGTGATGGACACTGAAGCTATTAAATTTACTATTCCAACTCCAATCAACATTTAATTAGGGTAGTTGCTGGACACTGAACCTAAATAATTTACTATTCCAACTCCAATCTACTGTTAATTAGGGTAGGTGCTGGACACTGAACCTAAATAATTTACTATTCCAACTCCAATCTACTATTAATTAGGGTAGGTGCTGGACACTGAACCTAAATAATTTACTATTCCAACTCCAATCTACATTTAATTAGGGTAGGTGCTGGACACTGAACCTAAATAATGTACTATTCCTATTCCAATCAACATTTAATTAGGGTAGGTGTTGGACATTGAACCTATTTAATTTAGTATTCCAACTCCAATCAACATTTAATTAGGTAGGTGCTGGACACTGAACCTATTTAATTTACTATTCAAACTCCAATCTACTATTAATTGGGGTAGGTGTTGGACACTAAACCTAAATAATTTACTATTCCAACTCCAATCTACATTTAATTAGGGTAGGTGCTGGACACTGAACCTAAATAATTTACTATTCCAAGTCCAATCTACTCTTAATTAGGGTAGGTGCTGGACACTGAACCTAAATAATTTACTATTCCAACTCCAATCTACTATTAATTAGGGTAGGTGCTGGACACTGAACCTAAATAATTTACTATTCCAACTCCAATCTACATTTAATTAGGGTAGGTGCTGGACACTGAACCTAAATAATGTACTATTCCTATTCCAATCAACATTTAATTAGGGTAGGTGTTGGACATTGAACCTATTTAATTTAGTATTCCAACTCCAATCAACATTTAATTAGGTAGGTGCTGGACACTGAACCTATTTAATTTACTATTCAAACTCCAATCTACTATTAATTGGGGTAGGTGTTGGACACTAAACCTAAATAATTTACTATTCCAACTCCAATCTACATTTAATTAGGGTAGGTGCTGGACACTGAACCTAAATAATTTACTATTCCAAGTCCAATCTACTCTTAATTAGGGTAGGTGCTGGACACTGAACTTATTAAATGTACTATTCCAACTCCAATCTACATTTAAATATGGTAGGTGATGGACATTGAACCAGGCCCGGACTGGCCGTTGAGGGCACCGGGCAATTCCCCGGTGGGCCGCATGGTTGGGGGCCGGTTTTGGGCCCCTGGGGCCGTTTTTGTTACAGGGCCGTTATGCTGCAAAAACGGCCCTGTAACAAAAACGGCCGAAAACCGGCCCTGTCACTGAGCGCGGTCGCACCTCTCCCCCCTCCCCTCTCCTCCCGGAGGGGGGGAGGGGCGCCGGCCGAGCACTTTGCCAGGGCCGGTTCTGGTTCCCAGTCCGGCCCTGCACTGAACCTATTAAATTTACTATTCCAACTCCAATCAACATTTAATTAGGGTAGGTGCTGGACACTGAACCTCTTTAATTTACTATTCCAACTCCAATCTATTATTAATTAGGGTAGGTGCTGGACACTGAACCTAAATATTTTACTATTCCAATTCCAATCTACATTTAATTAGGGTAGGTGTTGGACAGTGAACCTATTTAATTAACTATTCCAACTCCAATCAACATTTAATTACGGTAGGTGCTGGACACTGAACGTAAATAATTTACTATTCCAACTCCAATCTACATTTAATTAGGGTAGGTGCTGGACACTGCAGCTATTAAATTTACTATTCCAACTCCAATCAACATTTAATTAGGGTAGGTGCTGGACACTGAACCTATTTAAAATACTATTCAACCCCTATTTTATAGAACAATATTACACTCCCCATACTTACAACCTATAAACCCAACATCCCACTTGTAAAAATGATAATTATAAAGTCAAATCATCAATAAATTATATTGCAAATTAAGTAAATTTGGAATAATTACTATTTTTTTATTTAAATTTGCTTTTCTCATTTTCAATTTTTTTTCTCACACATATAATATCCTCTATATATTTGTTAAAAACACTCCACACCCTTATCCCCTATAAACTCTACATACCAGTACTAAACATTAAATGTAATGTTTACATTTAAATGTTACATCTAATTTCGAAATTGTAAATATTTGAAAATTTCTAAATTTAAAATCTAATTTATATGTATTTATTTTATAATTTTTTTTAAAATTGAGTATATATTTTTAAAACACTCCCCACCCTTATCACCTATAAACCCTACATCCCGCTACTAAACATTAACTTTTTTTAATTTAAATTTTAAATCTAAATTCGATTTTCTAAATATTTGAACATTTCTAAATTTAAAATCTAATTTATATTTCTTTATTTTATAAATGTTTTTTAAAATCTGTATATATTTTTAAAACACTCCCTACCCTTATCCCCTATAAACCCTAGATCCCACTACTAAACATTAAATTTAAATTTAAAATATAATTTCGAATTTCAAAATATTTTCACATTTCAAATTTTAAAATCTAATTTCTACTTCATTATTTTACAACAATTTTTAAAATTCAGTATATATTTTTAAAACACTCCCCACCCTTATCCCCTATAAACTCTACATCCCGCTACTAAACATTAAATTAAATTTGAAATTAAAATTTGAAATCTAATTTCGAAATTCAAATTATTTTCTAAATTTCAATTTTAAAATCTAACTTCTGTTTTTTCTTTTTTTTAATTATAAAAATTCAGCAAATATTTTTAAAACACTCCCCACCCTTATCCCCTATAAACTCTAGATTACTAAACATTAAATTAAAATTTGAATTTGAAATGTAATTTTGAATTTCAAAATATGTTCAAATTTCAAATTTTAAAATCTAATTTCTACTTCATTATTTTACAACAATTTTAAAATGTCAGTATATATTTTTAAAACACTCCCCACCCTTATCCCCTATAAACCCTACATCCCGCTCCTAAAAATGTATTATACTTTATAACACTATTTAATACTACTATAAACTATTATAGCTAAAATTTAACACAATTAGTATTTTACAAACATTTAAAAAACACTATTTAACATGTCGATATTTTGTCTTATCGATATTTTTAACATCGATATTTAAAATCTCGACATTACTGAACTCGATATTATTTATACACACAAAAAACAATATTTAGTGCAATGATATTACTAACATCGATATTACTTACCTTCGATTTTTCTAACTCGATATTAGTGCAAGTGGACATTAAAAAAAAAAATCTATATTTTGACTGTGTACCCACATTTGCCATCTAGGGATACCACTCTTGGGTCGAGTAATGCAGAAAGTACGGTATCTGCGAGAGCCCCCATAGGGAAGGGTAGATGTAACTTTATGTTCTGGAACACTGCTGGCCTGAAATCAAAAGTGAATAATGTAATATGGTACCAATTCATTCAGCAATTCGACGTTTTTAGCCTTCAAGAAACATGGGTGACAGAATCAATACACATTATTTATTTATTTATTTTAAAGGTTTTATATAGCGCTGGCTAGACACGGAGGTATCAGAGCGCTTTACATGATCATCAGATCACACTCTTCACACCAATGCGACAGCCTCTGATTACAGCAGAGCAAAGGGGGGGCTGAGTACGTACATTTCTAATTTAGCTACTTTTGGAAAAGTAGACCTGGTACGGGAGGACAGTTTTTATCAAATTATCAGCTTGAAGATTGATACTAACTGTTTAGTATTACTTGTGAATTATTACAATAACATTCCTCATGATTTACGAGATGGTATCCTAAAGGCTATATGTGGACATTTGTATAAGTTGCAGGATTTGGGGAATAAAGATGTGATTACGCTATGGGGTGGAGATTTCAACACAGCCCTATGCCAACATTCGGATAATGGGAACTGTGGTTTAACGTAGGATATGGAGATTTTTCTCCCACATTTCCCACATACATCATATGGTGAATGTTTAAATGAATTAATATTTGAGCTCGATCTGGGTTTTGCTAATACCCTTAGCAGTTCCCCGGTGCCTCTGGGCCCTACATTTAATGGGCATTGATCTGGCTCCATTATAGACTTTATTTTGATTTCTAATTGCTATGGGTCCATTGTCGAAGACTTTACAAAACATCAAATTGCATTGAGCGACCACTTCCCGCAGAGTGTAGGAATAACACTATTTGAACAAACTGTAGGTAAAGCTAATAGCCCAAATACTATTCTTGAAAACATCGCCTTAACTAGACAGAATGGTTATAGTCTGAGTTGGGAGAAGGTGATGCCCTCAGACTTTATGGTTGGGGTGGCAACTAACTGTAAGGATACAATCATGTTATGTCTGGAGGAAAATGCCTCACCTAAGGATGTTATTGATAATTTCATCATAATTGCAGATGATATAAAAAAGGCTCTTACTATCAGTAAAAAGCAGAAGCATAACTGTAAAGGGAGAAAGGGTTGGTTTGACTCAAACTGTACTAGGACCCACAGAAATGTAAAAAATGCTCTGCACAGTGAACTGGAAGATAGAGATAAAATTAGAAGGGCACGGAAAGAATATAAACTGGCCTTAATAGATAGAAAGGACAAATTGAAAGCAGAGGCTTGGACAGAACTCCATGAAGTATCAATTGCTAAAGATCCCTGTGCATTCTGGAGGGCTGTTAACACACCAATCCTTAATGATAAGGTGGCATCAACAATTGAGGTCAATATCCCCGAGAATAGGTGGATTGAGCTTTTTGTCACTTTTATATGATGTAACAACTTAACAACTACCTGGGACTGATATATTAAATCTGGATGCCAGGGGGGATCAAGGTTTGAGGCTTAGGGACATAGGGAATTTCACATTATTCAAGCTTAGTAAGGTTAATCAAGCGATCGCGTCAAGTTTGGGAGGGACGGCGGCAGGACCGGATGGCGTTCCAGTTGATGTTTTTAAAACCAACATCGCTTTATAGGGCCCCTTACTCACTCAAGTATTTAATGCCTCAATTTCAACTGGTTTCATTACAAGATGGTAGGAGTCTATTCTCGCACCAATATACAAAAAAGGGGACTGAAATAATCCGGCCTGTTGTCGACCTATATCATTACTAGATTCGACTGTAAAAATTATAGGCCGAGTTGTATTGAATAGGTTACGAGACTGGGTGGAAGAACAGTCAGTGATCAGTAACCTACAGTTCGGCTCTCGCAAAAAACTAGGTACCATAGAGCAGGGTCTAAATTTAAATATTTTATTGAATAAATATACCAAGGCTAAAAGGGGCCCTTATATTTGGTCTTTGTCGATTTATCTTCGGCCTTTGATTGTGTAAATCACAGTAAATTATGGCTTACGTTAGAAGAAATGGCATTGATTCTTTTTTAGTTTCTTTTATTAGAGAGTTTTATTTAGGGGCAAGGGCACGTGTTCGGTTTGGGATGGGAGGTAAATGCACGAGCCACTTTGAAGTAAAACGAGGTGTCAGGCAAGGGTGCGTTCTCGCACTCTTTTTTTACCCTGTACATAAACAGTGTCGAAAAAGTATTAGTTCAAGACTGTAAAGATCTACCTCAGGCTGAAAAGAGGTCCATTCCCGCATTATTATACGTGGACGACGCAGTCTTAATGGCGCATACCCCGTTGGGATTGCAAAAGGTAGTTTCCAGCTTTGCAAACCACTTGTTAGATAGAGGTCTTATTATAAATGCTTCAAAAACATATGTAATGAACTGTGGGCCAGGATGTTTAAAGAAGAAATCTATTTTTATCGATCATAAGCGGATAGATACTACAAAGATTTTTTCTAATCTGGGGATACTGTTTGATCGCAGAGGGTCTTGGGTGCAGGCTGTAAGAGCAACAAAGTTACTCTACATTAAGACCTTGTCCGCTCTTTCCAATTTCAGTAGGAGACTTGGTAGATGTCCCACTGTGGAACTAATGGAAATCTATAAGGCGAAATACGTTAGCGTAGCTACATACTGAGCAGGCATATGGGGATATGCGGATGTGGGCTCAATCCAGGTAGCTGAAAATATGTTTTTAAAATTTCTATTGATGGTCCCCAATAGCACCTCCTCTTTTGTATGCCATACGGAACTCGGACTGACTTATATGGAAGATATTATAAAGATTCAACCAGTCCTTTTATGACACAGGATATGGACCACTGAGGAGACACATTTTAATAGGGGAGTTTTACTAGATAGTATGGGCCTGGATGGGGAACAAGGATTGGATGGCTGTCCTATGTAAAAATGTTTTGAAATAATTTAGGTGTACATGAATTTTACGACAAACCAACTACTATGGCTGAAATGAGCAGAAAAAATCTTACGTCTATTTGTCTGAACTTTCTGGCTGGACAAAGACAATGTTCCGAACTAAATAAAATCTGGGTTCAGGCACACAAGCTTAATTTAACTACCTTCTGTCTTCAGCCATATTTACACCTGCCAATGAAAGATTATGACCGATTCTTGCTAACGAGGTTTCGCCTGGGTTCCCTTTCACAGATTAATTAGTTTCCCTGGATAGTCCCGTCCCTAAAAGAATCAAGAATGAGGCTCTGCCACCCGGCTGTTTTGGCACTTCAGCAATTAGAGACAATTGTGGTTGTATTTTCAATTTCGGTCTTTTTGAAAAGTGTTTTTAGATTGAGAAAATCAATTATAATGTGATTTAGTTCTATGATGTCGCTCATTTTTAATGTATTTTAATGGTATATTTGTAATGTATGATTGAATTGTATGTGCTTTTATGGTCATATATTTCTATAACCGAATAACGTATTTTGACTTGAGTCCACTAATGATTAAAATGGGGGTCACCAGAAGTCAAAAGGTTAAGAACTACTCTTCTATGTTTTTATCAGATGTCCCTGAAACCACTTGAAGACGATGAGGGCAATAGTACTTCTGTAGTACTAGATTTTTTGGGGTCACTCAGCCATTGGACCAGGCTTCATATCATAGTTAAGGGGTCACTTTTATGTGGGACAACCTAATCCTCACTGAACTGGTTTCATTGACGTAACACAGGCCCCCGCACTGTGGGAGGGTTTTCTAGCTGCAGAAGGCCCCTTCTGCACAGTACTCTGGCCTGAGAGCTACTCATTAAATCAGGAGCAGGAGCCTCTCAATGTACCTTTCAGGGGGCCCCTTAAGTTTCGGTACGCCACTAACTGGTTTAGTTTATTTACGGAAAACTATGCTAAAGATTGGGCCTCAACATTAGGAAGCAGAGCACGGTCTTAAAATAAAAGTACAATTTCATGTTACAAATTCCTTCCTCAAGCAGGTACATTTAAATCCCTAAAGGTGGGTTCTCACCAAAATTGTTTGGACTACGCTACAGGAGAAACATATATGAAGTCCCTACCAGGGTTGATGACTTTTCCCCCTACATGCCCACCAGGGAGAGGTGGGCTCACCAATGGGTTCTCCTTAACAGGGATAGGAAAAAGCAAAGTCCTTAGTTTCTCTCAGAGCAAACATGGAGATGGCTGTGGGTATACAGCAATACAAGCTGGTAGCGACTTCAGATGTGGAAACATGTTCACAAGCCTCCATGTGAAGGAAATCCTTGACTTATGTGATCTATATGCTGTTGGAAGGCCTTGTTCTACACCAGATGCTTTTCAAGTACTGGAACCAGGATGAGAGGTAAACCAAAAGGCTAAAGGACGAGAGATTGGTAGCACTAATCTCTTCCTTTAAAAAACTCCTTTATAAATGTAAGGAGCTCCTGGTACAAAGTTATGTACACATTTATATATAGATTATGGTTAGTATGCCTTGTTAATTACCAATGAAAAAGGGCAGCTCTGACTAATAGTACTGAGTTCATATCAGAATAAAAACCTATCCTGGATAGAGTATCACAGTGCTAGTATGAGGGTAACACAACATGAAGGCACCAATTAGGGCTGATCAGCCTTTTTCTCTTTCCATATGGGAAAGGACAGGACCTTATTACTATTCTTGGATCATTTCAGAATACCTAAATGCATGTGGCTAATCAGCTTAGGAGACCGCCCAGGCACTCCCTGGGTCTCAACAGTGTTCTGGCTAGATTGAAGAATTTGAGCGGTCTGTTGAACACCTGCTTCCGCCTCACGTTTTTGTGAAAATGCAAACACTGAACACAGTAATTGTTGTAAGGCTTCCAGCCAGTAGTGGCCTGCGGAGGGAGTTCCGCAGGGCGGTGGGGGGGCATTGTGTGTGGGGGGGTAGGGGGGGTTGTAAACTACAGAATATGGGCGAACAGATGTAAGTAAACAAATAAATAAATAAAATTAATTTCATTTCGCTCTGCATTGCCAAATGTGATGCAGTGCGCGCTCCAAAATTTGTTTTATTTATTTATTTGTTTACTTACCTCCGTTCGGCCCTATTCTGTAGTTTACTATCCCCCACCCTGCCCCTTCCCGCCCTACCCCACCACCCAGCGGAACTCCCTCCATGGGCCGCTATTGCTTCCAGCTATGTTTGGTGCTGCATGTATTATGATGTTCAGGAATGCTTGATGCTAGGCCACATCCCTAACAATACTTAATTTAAAAAGGTATATGCATGGGTGTTATATTTGTGGCCAGTTGCAGATATTCAGTGGCGTGACGGCGGTTAATATTAAGGGGGTTATTAGAATAGCGGGCGGATCGCCACCGCCCATATGGCAGTGGCGATCCACCCGCTAAATACCACCACCCGCATTGTAATTTCCCCCCGCCTCATTACCATGGCGGGGGGACCCCGGTGGATAAAAAGACCATCCGCCGGTTTGCCTCCCGGTTGAAGAGTTGACCGGATGGAAAAGCTGTTAACATGGTGCAGGTGTCTGGGAGACACCGCCATCTATATTAGAATATCAGCGGGAAAGGCAGGCAGTTTTCGCCATTGGGGGCCCGTAGCAGGCCCCCAGGGGTTCTGGGGGTGGGGGTGCACATGGGAGATACCTATATACCCCCCTGCAGTTCCATGCACAACATAGCAGGTGCCTGCCACGTTGTGTATGGTACTGCACAACATGCCTTCTTGGCATTGCGGCGGGCGTTGCTGAGAGCACCGCTCGCTGCAATGTCAAGAATGCAGGATGCGCCCGCCAGTGTGGTAGGTGCATCCTAATTTCACCAATGGCACCCCAGCACCAATGCCGGGCGGTCCCATTCTACAATTGGATGGCGGGCGGACTAATGATGCCCTTAATGTTTTTAAAACAAAAAAAAACCACTCCTTACCTTATGCTGTCGGCTGCCTCTGTGCTCCTGTGCTCCCGGCAGTACCTGGGACAGACGCCCAATCCAATATCCAATCCAGCTGCTACTCTCAAGATATGACAGCAGTGCAAGGATTGGCCTGAGCAGGGTGGTTTGATGCTACCTCAGGCCAGGGCGTCTGTGCCGTTTCTCCACCCGGCTGTAGAATACAGCAGCTGTTTAATACACCTGGGCTTAAGAAACCTAAATGTGCATGTCTGTTTGGCCGGCCTAAAATGGCCGCTCAATCTGACCTTCCTCTCTACCAAGGCCCGGCCACTCCCTACACAAGCATGGCTCAGCCAGTCACTTAAAAAATAAAATGATAGTAAAAATATTTATATTCATTTTATTTTTTTACTTCTGGCTTTGAGCACGGGGGCGTCAAAAGGAAATTAGAACTTATACCTATTTTAAATACTTAATCATCTATAATTTCGATGTAATGACATTTTAAGTGTTTTAATTGAGAAAGCAGTTTTTAGTCTGAGATGTGTAATATTGTAAGATTTTAAATAATCATCACAATAAACTATTTTACTTACTTACTTACTCCGCCATTACGAAGAAGCCACAGCCGGTTGTGGCTGCTGGAAAACTGGTTTGTGTGGCAGATACTGGAATCATGAGGAGGTTTATGCACATGCTGTTGAGTGAGATTAGCGAATCTGCCTTTGCACAGGGGTGGTATTAGAGCTGATCTCCATTTAAAAAATTCATTTTCACTCCTCCACGTGCCCCTCACGTGGCCTTATACGGTCTGTCACTGAGCATTATCCTCAAAGAACCGAATCACGCAGAGTCACTGTCATCACATTAGATACCAATACAACAGCTAATTAAATATCTTGCAGCTGCTTATTTACAATGAAATTCGGGCTGGCCAGCCACACAAAAAACGTTAATGCCAAATATGTAACATTAAATGGCTCACGGCACTGATGCTGTGAACAAGCACTTCCTTTATCAGCAACAAATGCTCACTTTACCTCCTCCACTTTTTATTTCAGGCCTTGAAGCCTTATCCCACGCTTTCCCGCCATGAAAGCGTCTTCTTCAATGGCAGCATCTTGCATCATACATACTCTGCATATCACGGAATTAAATCGAATGCAAATCCTTGCCAACCCTCACCAACAAATATGACGCACCTACTGAGCGTATGCAACCAATTTAAACATGTATTTTCATAGGAATTCAGGCACCAACGTCAGCAATCTGAAAATGGCAGTGTCTGCTACATTCGCAGGAAAAGTCCGTCGTGACATCCGATTGCCACATATAACCGAGCTTAAACCGGAATACAATAATGGGAGTAACTTCCTATTCTGCAAGCGGGGCCAGTAATGACAATATAGCCGCAGTCGGGGATACTGAAAAGGACAACTCCCCCCTCCCTCCCAATCCCATCCCCCACCTTGCACACACCGACAGTGTCACCTTCACACAGAGTCGACGTTTGCAGCGGGACTAAGGGGTGGTGAAGGCTGAGGTTCGATCCTTGATACTCACAGACTGCAGGGTGATGAAGCGGGTCCGTCTCATTCCAGCTGGAGCCCAGCAATTAGGAGCATCTCTCCCTCCTCTGCATGCCCGCCTCTCTCCTCTAGTTAAGGAGATGACATCATCCCCTCAGACATGCACCTGACTCTGAGGAAGCCGCTCCTCCTCCCGCAGCAGGCAGGTCACTGTTTGCCTTAAAGGCGAAGAAGGGCAGCGCGAGCCGCTTTCAAGATGGCTATCCAAGCCCTGCGCCTCGCTTCTATCCCCGCATGTCTCGCACATTCAAAGCTGCAGCAGATGACTCTTCCATCTCTATCTATGCTGAAATGCAGGTCAGAGCAGGATCCGCTGCTGCAGGCGGGAGGGACTGCACTAAAGCACATCACACAGGGAAAGTAACAGTCTGTTCTCCCTTCTGCAGCTCCCGTTTAGAAAAAAAAATGTTTTTGTTTTGTCACAGCACTAACTCTCACATTTTCAAACCGTCGTTCATAGTTGGACTGCGCTTTTTGTTAAAGGGAGATTCGCATCCCTTCTCTCCAGGAAGGTGGGAGGGAAAAGGGTGGAAAGCCATTTCATCAAAATACTGGCTTATACAGCCAGCCATTATCAAGACAACTGTATCAGCAACAAATTGAGCACTCCTCACAGCAGGAAAGCAGAAGAGGGGATGGGTAGTGTGTCATTTTAAATCGCCCCACGTTGTACACATTTGATTTTGTTATCTCCAGTGCTATGTAAAGCATTATGCGGGACACACACCTTAATACCACACGCCTCACAGTATACAGGCTTATAGTGCAAATGTCACTCTCCTACCCATGGCTCCTCATGGATCCGTTTTATATGTTATATATTTGTAATACCAATGTGTAATTATTGAGATCTATTAACGATTATTTAAGGTTCTCATGTTCTGAAAACTAGTTTCTACAGCAATGCATCGTAAGTTCACTCAAGTATCACCTTGTATACCAGTGGTCGAAGTGGGGGGAAAAAAGTAGGGGAACTGTGGGCGGAGATCAGCGGTGCAAGGGTAAGGTCAGTTGGCGGAGTCAGAGGTGTGGCCATAAATAGCAAATCATTCAATTTTTTTGTCTTTGTTTGGCATATGACTACCCAGCTACAGCTTATTACGTTATTTAATTCAGCCAATAGATACACATTTATTTAAGGGTTAAAATGAGTTATTGACATTAAAATACATTCACAAAGTGCGATTTGTTTCCAATTGCAGAATGTCCCAAATATGCTTAAAAGTGGAATCACAAGCTATTTGTCTCCGAGCCATGGAGTTTCTGTCATTAGCACTTTTTCCACAAGACTAGTTCAAACATGAATGACAAAATATCCTAGTTTGCAAATGTTTTCTATACAATTATGGCTTTGCAATATTTGCCACATAATGCATCACCAGCTGCATAATTTCACTATTTTAACTAATAAATTGTTTGTAGCTCAAACGGATCAAAAGTTACAAACAAACGTGACTTGTGTTTCTGTTTAGTGGACAGCCCTTGGCAAAGGTTGACTGATCACGCTTCTCACTGCTGCATTTGTATGATGCACTGCCACTAATAAAGCAAAATGTTTGCAGACTGTTAGCATGTGTAAAAATAATAAAGTAACAGAAAATATACAGCATTACGTTGCAGCTTTATTTTGCTGCATAATTTAGTCAACACTGCAGAATAAACTTGTCTTCCATTGCTACATAATTCCAGTTATTTCACATACATCCACAACTATCTTCAAAATAACCCTAAAACGCACGGTATCAAATTGCCATTCAGCCATGAAACACGTGGCTGACATAGCCAATCTTATACTTAACCAGGACCTGGACATCTTATGCTCACTAAAATTTAGTTCAATGAATCCTTAGGAACTATTCCAGCCATGACATAATTAGACTAGACCTTTCAGGATGCTCAGGGGACAGTGTAGCCAGTAGATATAGATCCTCACTCTCTGTGAAATGCTCCCACACTATGTCCCTGTCCTTTGGCAAATACCTCAAGATCAACATCACCACCAATAACAACTCTAAGTGCTCCCTTCACACATTTTATCACCTGCCCTGAGAAAACTAAACATTCATCAATCAGATCATGCAGATTAACTCCTCAAACAATGAAGAACAGAACCACATTTTCCTTGACAACTTCAATTTGTATGGGATGAATTCCAGGTACCCTCCCGTAAACAGTTTCAAATCGTTCCTCCAGGACCTCAACCATACTCAAGCCTGCAACAGCCCGACCCATAACAAAAGAGCAACCTTAGACTTAATCATTGCGAATAGGAACACCATACAAATTGAATCTATTCTCCCCTGCGATGACTGACCACCAATGTATCACCTTCTTCAGAAAAAAGCAATCACTTCTAAGGTCCAACCAAAGAAAGTCAAACACTGGGACCGAGATACCCGCAAAGTTATTTCTCTCACTATGTTGACTCTTAGTAATGACATTCTGCTCCTGCCATCTTCCATGAACGATGCCCAAGACCTCACTGATGACTGCTGCAACTCCATGTCCAAAATCATGGTTAGCCTTGCCTCCAAAGAACTAAAAAGAATCCTGTCTTAAAAATCCAACCCCTGCGTCAACTGTAACCTTAACAAGAATACGGATTCCTCAGACTCGCAGAAACAGCATGGAGATATACCACTCCTTGGCCCACCTCAAACTTCTGACAAAGACAAAGCTCCTTCAAAAGGCACATTAGGAACTCCAAAGCAGTTTTCTTCCAAAATCAACTAGACATTGCAACCAATCAACTTAAATCATCAAAAAACAATTGGCACATAAAAGCAAATCCTCTTCCACAAACAACAAAACTTTCCTAACCACGAAACCTTCACCTACTTTTTTTATAGAAAAAAACATGCTAACTACTAATGATATCCTAAATATTATATTAAACTACTTCCACATGACCACCCCCTACTCCCATGATCTTGAAGCTTGCCAGAGAAACGTCCCCCCATCACACCCAAAAATGATGCCACCTGGTCTAACCTCAAAATCCTTAATGAAAAGAGCATTGTAGTGTAGTTCCTATATTCCCAATAGGCTCTGCGCATTGGAATGATATATCCTATAGATGTGACGTAGGACTTAGGTCGACTAGGTCTCAATCGAATATATTAAACTTAATTGTGAGTGCCATCTAGCTCAGAGGTCACTAGAACCTTTCTCGAATGAACAAAAAGGGATTCGTTTTTGACAACCTCATAAACATGACAACTTTGTTTCCCCAAGATAAAACTGATCTTCAGAGTCATGGAAACAATAGATAGATATTTTACTCAGTCACTCGTGCATGCTTCGCTTCACCAGAGGTGCAAAGAAATAGAGATATGGGGGTTTTCAATAAAAGTATTTATTGAACAGTCTTCTTTCTCTTGCAGAAGAAATGAACTGCTACAATCGTAGTACTGGCTGTAAAGTATAATGCATACAGTAAGAAGAGTATTATTAAATAATACTGTAAAAGCATGGTATGGTTTCTAAGCCATAAAATACATACATAAATAATAAAAGGCTAAAAAGTGCTCAACTGGTGCTTCCAAAATATGCCTACCCCGATGTACCTAACCTAAGTCTAGTACGAAGGAAGAAGTAAGTGAGGTGTAGCATATACCTAGTATTCTTTTGCCAAGAAACTATCCAAGATTTCTCTTAGGGTCTAATCAGCTCCATACCTTGGTTTAGAATGACGGAGGTCTGTTATCGTAGTGCTACTCGCTTTGTTCTGCTGAATTGAATTGTCCTGGTGCCTGCTTTGGGTATCGTTGTGCCGCTCGCATTGCTTTACTGCCTATCATTATATCGTTGTGCCGCTCGCATTGCTTTGCTACCTTGACTCGTTCTGATGCCTGCATTGCTCGCATTGCCTCATTGTACTATCCTGCCATTAAGTATATTGCCCGCTTTGACTTGCGTAGCGCTCGCATTGCCTGATAGACTTAAAATTAAATACTGCCCAACTGCGCTAGTACCTCTGCCCACAGCGGTATTACTTGTGTTGACCCAACCAGTTCCGGTTTCGCTTCTGCAGCCATTTTGTTGTTGTTGTGCCCGTCCTCTCCACCCCGCTCCCGCCTCCCAGCTGCTCCTCCCTCGCCCCTCCCCCCTCCACTATCCACATATGACGAAGACATCTACGCGCTGCGTTCACGCGCAGCGGTCGCGCCCTATACGCGCCAAAGGTGCACCAAAGGTAAGCCCGTCTACGCCCGTCCGCGCCTGGACCGCGCCCAGCGCCAGACCCCGTGGTCCACGCAAAACCCACTTCACCCGCATAACATACGACGCCGCAACCCTCTCAGCACTCAACCCCGGCCGGCTCCTTAACTGCTTCCAAGCCGTCCCAGGCCACACTCATGGACCCTTCACCTGCCACTCCTGCAAGTTCGACTGCATCGGGATCCACACCAAATCCACTAACTCCAAACAGAGCTCCGACAACAACCACCTAAAGTGCATCCTGCTCAACACCCGCTCGGTCCACAGACACTCCATTGAACTTTGGAACCTACTCGACACCACATCACCGGACATCGCTTTCCTTACAGAAACCTGGATGAACGCCTCATCAGCGCCCGACATCGCCATAGCTATCCCTGACGGATACAACATCATTCGTAAGGACCGCACCAACCAAACAGGAGGAGGCATCGCCATCGTCCATAAGAACACCATCCGCATCACGACCAGTTCCGACGATAACCTCGCTACCGCCGAACACCTACACTTCCAGATCCACACCGACTCCAAGACCACACTCAGAGGTACCCTCATCTACAAACCTCCAGGACCCCGCACACAATTCAGCGAAGACATCACTGACTTCATCAGCCCACATGCCCTCCCCTCCGAGAACTAGAACTACATCCTACTGGGAGACCTCAACTTCAGCCTGGAAAAGAACAACGACAACAACACCACCACTCTTCTGGACAACCTGGCCAATCTCGGACTCAAACAACTTGTTGACACCCTCACCCACCTTGCCGGGCACACGCTCGACCCAATATTCACCTCCAGCAAACACATCTCCTTCGATCACACCACAGCTCTCCATTGGACGGACCACAGCTGAGTTCACTTCAACTACAAAAAGACCACGACCCACAACCCCCCACAACCTATTCCCCGAAGAAATTGGAACAAAATCACCACCGCCCAGCTCTCCTCTTCACTTCACCTAAACCCTCCTGCCAAATCATCGGACCCAAACCAAGCAGCCACCAACCTCACACAATGGATCACCCTCAGCGCTGACGAACTAGCACCCTTGAAAAACCATCATATCAAGCAAGGTACCAAAAAAGCCCCCTGGTTCAACGACGACCTTAAGAAATCCAAGAAGTTCTGCCGCACCCTCGAGAAAGCCTGGAGAAAAAACCCAACCACTGACAACCTGGCCACCTTCAAGAACGCCTCCCGCAAACACCACCAACTGGTCCGATCCACCAAGAAATCAGCATTCAAAGATCGACTTGACAACAACGCCCAAAACAGCAAGGAACTATTTAACATCGTAAAAGAATTTACCAACCCCACTGCCGGCACCAACGACATCACTCCCTCCCAAGACCTCTGCGACTCTTTATCCTCATTCTTCCACAACAAAATCGCCGACATACATAACAGCTTTGAAAACCAGTCCGATGACCAGTCCACTCCACCCACCTCCGAAGCAAAACAGCACTCTAACAACCTTTGCGCCTGGAACCCAATCACTACTGAAGACATCATCCGCCTGATGAACTCCATCCACTCAGGATCACCAACCAACCCATGCCCCCACCACATTTTCAACAAAGCAGACTCCATCATCGCACCCCATCTCCGCGATGTCATCAACTGTTCCTTCAACTCCGCTACCTTCCCGGAAATCTGGAAACATGCCGAACTCAGCGCCCTTCTGAAGAAACCCACAGCAGACCCCTCTGAACTTAAGAACTACCGCCCCATCTCGCTCCTCCCATTCCCTGCCAAAGTCATCGAGAAAGCCGTCAACAATCAGCTCGCCGCCTTCCTTGAATCCAACAAATCCCTCGACCCTTCACAGTCCGGCTTCCGAGCCAAACACAGCACTGAAACCGCCCTCATTGCAGCAACTGACGACATCCGAACGCTACTGGACAACGGAGAAACAGCTGCCCTCATCCTACTTGACCTCTCCGCCGCCTTCGACACAGTTTGTCATAGCACCCTCATACAACGCCTCAGCAACGTTGGAATAAAAGGAAAAGCTTTGGACTGGATCATCTCGTTCCTCGCCGGAAGAACCCAGAGAGTCCGCCTCCCCCATTCAAATCAGAGGCCACTGAAGTCATCTGCGGCGTACCAAAAGGATCATCACTCAGTCCCACCCTCTTCAACGTCTACATGAGTCCCCTCGCATCCATCGCGCGACAACACAACCTCAACATCATCTCCTATGCAGACGACACCCAGCTGATCCTCTCCCTCACCAAAGACCCAAACACCGCCAAAACCAATCTACACGAAGGAATGAAAGAAGTAGCCGAATGGATGAAGAACAGCCGTTTAAAACTAAACTCGAACAAAATGGAAGTCCTCATCTTAGGATCATCCCCCTCTGCCTGGGACGACTCATGGTGGCCACAGGCCCTGGGTACAGCACCCATACCTACGGATCACGCACATAACCTGGGCTTCATCCTAGACACCTCCCTCTCGATGGCCAGACAAGTCAACGCCGTCTCGTCATCATGCTTCAACATCCTACGCATGCTCAAAAAAATCTTCCATTGGATCCCCACCGAAACAAGAAAGACAGTCACCCACGCACTGGTCACAAGCCGACTGGATTACGGAAATACCCTTTACGCCGGAGCCACAGCCAAACTTCAGAAAAAACTCGCATCCAAAACGCCTCAGCCAGACTCATACTGGACATCCCCCGTCAAGCTCACATTTCCGGCCACCTGAAAGACCTCCACTGGCTCCCCATCAACAAGAGAATAACGTTCCGACTCCTCACCCACGCACACAAAGCCCTCTACGACCTAGGACCCGAATGCCTCAACACACGACTGTCGTTCTACACACCCACCCGCCCACTACGATCGTCCAATCAAGCCCTCGCCGCAATTCTGCGCATCCAGAGATCCACCATGGGGGGAAGATCCTGCTCCTACTTAGCGGCCAAAACCTGGAACTCTCTCCCCACCCACCTCCGCCTTACACAGAGCCACCTCTCCTTCAGAAAGCAGCTAAAAACCTGGCTATTCGATAAGTAAAGCACCCACCCTCCCTCAAGCGCCTTGAGACCCTCTGGGTGAGTAGTGCGCTATACAAATTTCTGAACTTTGAACTTGAACTTGAACTTATCTCTCTGTCTCAGGACTCGATTTCCCAACAACCAGCAAGGGTAGCTTGGAAACACTGGAGCTGGATTTCTCAGCAAGAGAAAAGACAGCCTCTCTCTCTCTGTGTCTTCTGGAGGGTTGGCTTCCTTTCGGCACTTTCTACAGCTGGATGCGTTGGGTAAGTAGATAGTAGAACTGCACCAAACCACTGTGTGTTTGCTAGGGCAAGTGTAGGCATATTTATACCTTGTAGGTGCCGAGTTTGACGTAAAGGTGGGCATAATAACGTCATCAAAGAGTCTCAGTTCTTTGAAAACTCCATGAGTTCTTGGACTAATCAATATTCAAGCAAGGGGAAGTCCCTAACTGCTTGAAGCCGAGTTTTTCAAGAAATAGTTGTAGATTTTCAGAACTAGTGGAAGTAGCCATGCCGTATTTGGACTGCATGAGCTATGTCTAAATATGGTTGTGATTTCTATGCCTATATAAGGATATGGTGATTTATACCTATATAAGGGCATGAATCGGGAAAGTTACACTAGGGTCCTAAAATGCTATACATCAGCATCTTAAATCTACTGACCTCCCTTTAATACTCCAACCACTTCAACGAGACCCTCCCATGCAAACTCCTTACTGAGTCTATTCACCTCCTACTCCGGCTATGGACCATGAGAATCGATGCCTCACTCCCTCAAATCTTCTTACCTTACTGCCTCAAAGTGACCAGGTTACCCTTATCATAAAAAACAACTCAGATAAATACGACCCCTACAATTACTGCCCTATCTCCAGCATCCCTACTCTGGCTAAACTCCTAGAAAAATGTGTGAACCCTTTAGATTCACAACCAGATCGAGCAATTCCAACTCCTCGACCACAGACAATCTGGTTCTGATTGGGTCATAGCACCAAAACAGCCATGGTCCACATTGTCGACGATGCCTTACGTTCAGTCGAAAATAATTAATCTTGCCTCCTAATCCTACTGGACCTCTCTGCAGCATTTGATACTCATCATCATCAAGGAATCTTTATTTCGGTTTTTTTGCCTTAAAAAGAGTACAGATTAAAACATATACAAAGCTAAAACACAATTCATTAAAATAGTCACCTTAGAAATGAAATTGATCATACTAAAATAAAACATAATGCCTTTCATCAAAAATCTTTATTTCGATCTATGCGATCATAAAAGATATACAAACAACAGCATCACAGTATTTAAGAGGTGGTTTAAAACCATAACATGTTAAAAAAAAAACCTTTTTAAAACACATTCAATCCCAATATTACAGATTAGTTCATAAATGTATTAAGAAAAAAATTTTTCACGACACAGTGCAGTCTCTTAAAAGTCTTGCGCGTACTCTCCACATAGCTGCTAAAAATTTAGCCATTACAAATACTGTCAGAGGTGAAAGATCAGTTTTGAGGACTCTATAGGCTGGGACATAATTTCGAAAGCCCATGTTCCTTAGATGTGGTTTTAGCCAAAGTTTCCTGATGTTGGAATAGGCTTTGCAGAATAGAACTACATGAACGTCGTTTTCCACTTTATAATTACAAGCTGGACATTTGGGTGAAGCATCCTTTTCGTCCCAATTTTTTGTGAGCGCCCTCAGGGGTAGAGAACCATATCTCCACTGCAAATAAATTTTCCTAACATGTACAGGGGACATTGCATCGAGGACATATTCAAAACTGTAGATGTCCTTTATTTTGATGAATGTATCAGTTAGCGAACCCTCTCGAGTTGAGGTGATAGTTCTCTGAAGCATAAAACCATAAAAAAGTTTGGAGAGTGCTTTCCTGGGAAGCCTTAGCGATGTTGCGTGTGGATCATTCCATAGCTCTGGGACTCCAAGAGTCAAACACATATCTCTAATGTACTTGAGCCATTGAATTTTGGATGCAGGAATTGATCTAAGAAGCTCTTGCAGCTCAGTTCTATAGTGGCTCAAATCTTGGCTGCTCCACAGACGTCTCCAGTAGGTCAATGGTTTGAGGCTCACTTCTTCGCTGATTGGGCGTATGGCCAGGTCCTTTCTCAGGGGGAGTAGAGGTGTACTTAGTGGAAGAGCCGTCAGCTGCCTAATAAAGTTATTCTCCGCAACTTGAATGGAGTGGAGGGGTGTGTGGCCCCAGAGTTCAGCCCCGTATATAATGCCACCCCGCGCTTGGGCCCTATAAATTTGTATTGCAGGGGCCAGTGGACGAAAGGGGGATTTGTTAGCGATTCTAGTGATAGCACCCGCCCTCTGGATTAGTTTAGTGGTTGCTTTTGTTTTATGCGGCAACCAAGTTAAATTGTGGTTAAGTGTTATGCCCAAATACTCAATCACATTAACTCGCTCCAGAGGTGTGTGCCCTAAACGTGGGTTTGGGCAGTTTTTATGTTTGCGGCTTAGAATCATGAATTTCGTTTTTGTTGGGTTTATTTCTAAGCCCCTTTTATTACAGAAATCCAAAAACCCATCCAAGATCCTTTGCAGACCCATTGGCGTTTTGGACAACAGCAGGGTGTCATCTGCAAACATAATCGCAGGCACCCTGCTGTTGTTCAATAGTGGCGCGTCGATGTTGGCGATTTTGCAGAGATGCTCTATCACCCCATTTGTAAACAGGCAGAACAGGGTCAGCAAGAGAAAAGACAGCCTCTCTCTCTCTGTGTCTTCTGGAGGGTTGGCTTCCTTTCGGCACTTTCTACAGCTGGATGCGTTGGGTAAGTAGATAGTAGAACTGCACCAAACCACTGTGTGTTTGCTAGGGCAAGTGTAGGCATATTTATACCTTGTAGGTGCCGAGTTTGACGTAAAGGTGGGCATAATAACGTCATCAAAGAGTCTCAGTTCTTTGAAAACTCCATGAGTTCTTGGACTAATCAATATTCAAGCAAGGGGAAGTCCCTAACTGCTTGAAGCCGAGTTTTTCAAGAAATAGTTGTAGATTTTCGGAACTAGTGGAAGTAGCCATGCCGTATTTGGACTGCATGAGCTATGTCTAAATATGGTTGTGATTTCTATGCCTATATAAGGATATGGTGATTTATACCTATATAAGGGCATGAATCGGGAAAGTTACACTAGGGTCCTAAAATGCTATACATCAGCATCTTAAATCTACTGACCTCCCTTTAATACTCCAACCACTTCAACGAGACCCTCCCATGCAAACTCCTTACTGAGTCTATTCACCTCCTACTCCGGCTATGGACCATGAGAATCGATGCCTCACTCCCTCAAATCTTCTTACCTTACTGCCTCAAAGTGACCAGGTTACCCTTATCATAAAAAACAACTCAGATAAATACGACCCCTACAATTACTGCCCTATCTCCAGCATCCCTACTCTGGCTAAACTCCTAGAAAAATGTGTGAACCCTTTAGATTCACAACCAGATCGAGCAATTCCAACTCCTCGACCACAGACAATCTGGTTCTGATTGGGTCATAGCACCAAAACAGCCATGGTCCACATTGTCGACGATGCCTTACGTTCAGTCGAAAATAATTAATCTTGCCTCCTAATCCTACTGGACCTCTCTGCAGCATTTGATACTCATCATCATCAAGGAATCTTTATTTCGGTTTTTTTGCCTTAAAAAGAGTACAGATTAAAACATATACAAAGCTAAAACACAATTCATTAAAATAGTCACCTTAGAAATGAAATTGATCATACTAAAATAAAACATAATTACAATAAAACGATCTTGCCGTATAGGAGAATCTAACATTCGATAGCAATCAAACGTCCACGTTTGGTCCACATAGCCAGCAAGAACTGAGAGACTGTGAATACTATATGCCTCGATGTATCTATTTTTAAAATTCTAAAAGCATATTTACACTGTACAAGACCCAAATTTTTACAGAGAGGTAGTAGCCAATACTTCCTCGGTTTAGTGTAGGCTGGACAAAAAAACAATACATGAAGTTCATCTTCTAAGTCACAGCTACACCCTGGGCAAATCTTAATGGAAGTAGTTGACCATTTACTCGTAAAAGCTCTTAAGGGTAGAGTACCGTATCTCCATTGGAGATAAAGTTTCCTTGATGCAATAGGATAAATGACATCCAAGAAATCCTCCAAGGAATAAAAATCTTTAAATGTTAAAAAATAATTAATTAGGGTGCCTACGTTAGGAGCGGACTGGACGGCAGTGCAGTAAGTTTCTCATCCATAAAAATCTTAGTAAGCGACTTTCACGAAACCTCCTGGCAGCTCCTTTTCGGGTCATACCACATATCAGGCAGTCCCAGTCTTAAGAATTCCTGCTTTAGGAACCTAAGCCAGGGTATTTTTGCAGCCCTATTACTGCTTAGTATTTCCTTCAGTTCTAGCCTGTAGTTCAGCAATTCTAGCGTTGTCCAGAGCCTACGTCAGAACCGCAGGGGTTTAAGTGCTAGTTCGGCTTCAAGAGGTCTCAGGCCCAAGTCCAACCTTAAAAGTAGTAGCGGGGTACTTTGTGGGAGTGCCAATAACTGTCTAATAAATTTATTTTCAGTTTTGGCAATTTGGGGCCTGCATGAATGCCCCCACAACTCCCCCCATACAAGATTGCAGCCCTCGCCTGAGTCTTGTAGATCTCCAGCGGTGGTTTAATAGGTTTGTAGGTAGACGTGTTGGAGAGCTTGAGTATTACCCCCGCAAGCTGAGCCAGTTTCATTTGAGATTTTACTTGTTGGGGGCCCCAAGACAGATTTTCATTTAAGGTTACCCCCAAATACTCAAAGGTCGCTACCCTTTCTAGTCTCTCTGTGCCCAGTATAGGATTCGGACGAGTAGATGCCGGAGGGTTGAAGATCATGAATTTCGTTTTATCAGCATTTATCTCCAGACCACGGCATCTACAGAAATCCTCAAAACTGTCCAACACACGCTGGATCCCCATTGGAGATTTGGAGAGCAACAGGGTGTCATCTGCGAACGTAATCGCCGGCACCCTGCTCCCTGCCAACTTTGGCGCATCACTATTAGGGACACTGTCCAGATGTGAGATTACGCCATTAACGTAAAGGCAGAACAGGGTAGGTGCCAATACTCACCCTTGCCTGACCCCCCTACCGACGGGGAATGTTGAAGACAACGTCCCATTCCTCCCACATCTGACCTGCGCAAAGTTCCCCTCGTGCAGCCTCACCAGGTTTTTCAGAAGTTGTTGTGGGACACCCAAGTTTTGAAGCACGGTCCAGAGTTTCCCGCGGGGCACTAAATCAAAAGCCGATCGGAGGTCCACAAACACCATGTAGAGGCTGCCACCCTCTATCTTCGCCGTTTTCCAAAATAGGAATATTAGGCGGAAGATTTGATCCATGGTGGAAGTGTTCCTTCTGAACCCCCGCTTGGTACAGACTGAGGACTGTGTGCTCCTCCATCCAATCCTGTAGGCGATCTAGGATGAGCCGCCCAAAAAATTTTTGAGGGACATCGATGAGGCTAATAGGCCTGTAGTTGGCCGGGAGCAGAGGAGAGCCCTTCTTGAATATAGGCACTATCTCCGCTCCCAGCCACGTACAGGGCACCTCCATGCCCCTCAAGACTGCATTGAAGACAATACAAACGTACTGGCCCCAAATCCCAGGTTGGTGTTTGAAAAGGTCACCTGGCAGTTTATCAAGACCCAGGACTTCCTCTAAGGTAAATTCTAGGTCGTCATGCTGATTGTTTATAGCTGAAGGTATCGACGTCATTTCCATACCTAGATCTCCTGAGTATAGGGCCTTGAAGTGATCTTCCCAAACATTTGCCTCAATATTTAGTTTCCTTGCCAGGGTTATACATCAGGCAAACCATGCAATTCTTGACCAGATTCTCTGCACACTTAAGAAACTGGAGCCAACAACTTACAAATCCCTTTCGCACTAATGTGAGCCATTCCATGTGCCATCGTAACCACTGGAAGCACATACGCATCAGGCAACAACCATCGCTGATGTTCTGACAACTCAATCCAACAACCAGTCGAATCCAACATTCCCGTACTCTCTCTCCACACACTCAACTCTTTCTCAGTAGTTTCAGCCTGAATCGATTTCACACTTTCTATTGTATCTTCACACATTCCTCTATCCGGAACCTATCTCGCTGGACCCGCAACATACAGTCGACTCGTCACATCTTTCGCCATTTCTTTTGCTACTTCATCCGCAAACGCATTACCACGACCAACGTCATCGGTAACCTTCTTATGTGCACTACATTTCACGATCGCAACTTGCGTCAGCAACGTAAGTGACTCAAGAAGTTCATTCTCAAACTGTCTATGCTGAATCTTCGTACCATGGGAACTAAGGAATCCACGTTCCTTCCCCAAATGCCCAAAACTATGGGCAACACCAAACGCATATTGACTATCGGTATACACAGTCACTCTCTTTCCTTTCGACAACACACACGCTCCCGTGGTGCAATCAACTCTGCTGCTTGAGCTGAATTCTGTGGAATACGTGAAGCTTCAACAATCGTATGCAAAGTCGTAACCGCATATGCTGCAGTCGTATCGCCATTCGGAAGCTTGAAGGATGAACCATCAACCCATAAGGTACCATCAGATTTCGAAAGAGGAATATCTTTCAGATCTATTCTACCCTTCGTTTCTTCTTCTGTCCTAAGAAATCAATCATGCTGTTCCTGAACATCTGTCTCTACAGAAATTGGCAACAACGTAGCTGGATTCAACGTGTTGCATCGCTTTATATGCACATGACTCGCCAAAAGCGTCAACTCATAACCTGACAATCGCGCACTAGTCAAATGCTGTGTCTTGGTCCTGTTTAATAAAGTATCCACTGCATGTGGAACAATCACAATCAACATATTATCCATCACCAAACCAGCAGACTGTCGAATAGAAACAGCCGCTGCAGCTCTCAAACAACTCGGCAACGCTCTGGCTACCGGATCCAAAGTTGACGAGAAATATGCACATGGACGCTGCTTGTCACCAAACTGTTGCATCAGAACTGACAAGCACAACCCTCTCTCTCGTGAACATAGAGTGTAAAAGGCTTACTGTAGTCGGGAGTACCCAACACCGGAGCCGAACACAATGCATCACGTAATTCAGAAAAACTCTTCTGACATTCGTCAGACCAAGGAAGAGGAAGAGGAGTATCCTTAAGAGTAAGTGTCAACAGAGGTTTCGCAAGTAACGAAAAGTTTGGAATCCATTGTATACAGTACGAGGTAATACCCAAGAAAGCACGCACTTCTCTCTGTGTGGTTGGCACAGTCATTTGCGCAATCGCTTGAATTTGTTCTGGAGTCAACCTTCTTTCCTCCTTCGATAAGAGATGACCTAAGTAGGTCACTTCTTGTCGACAATACTGCAACTTCGAAGGTGACACTTTATGATGAAGGTCAGACAAATGTCGCAACAAAGAAAGAGTAGCTTCTTTACAAGTTTCTTCATCATCAGCGGCAACTAACGGATCGTCCATATACTGAATAAGAGCAGCACCAGCAGGCAAGTCAATCATATCAAGCTGTGTTTTCAAAGCCTGACTATAGATGGATGGACTTTCACAATAGCCTTGAGGAGCGCGTTTAAACCGGAAGCTTCGGCCTCCTAAAGAGAAGCCAAAAATATCTCTACTCTCCTCTGCAATTGGGATACTGAAGAAAGCATTCTTCAGATCGATAACCGAAAACCAGGCAGCTGAAGCAGGGATCATAGTCAACAAAGCAGTAATGTCCGGAACAACAGGAAACTGCGGTACAACAATCTTATTCACCTCTTGAAGGTCGATCACAAACCTATACACAGGCGGCTGAGAAGAATCAGTACTTTTCAGGACAGGCAAAATAGGACTGTTGCACACATTACCTCTCGTTTCTTCAATCACACCTTTTTCAATCAGATCATAGATGATCGCTAAAAGCGCTCTTTCACCATCACTAGAAATCCTATATTGGGCAATACGTGGCAATCTAGCATTCCTTTTAAGTGTCACAACATAAGGTGGAATCTCCAAAAGACCCACGTCATTAGGACCAGTTGCCTAAAGAGTATCAGGGAGAGAACGCAATTCCAATGGAAGCCGATCTTTAGACAAATACATCGGAGAGATCACTCTCTTACCCAATGTAAGCTGTACTCCCGAAGGAGAACAATGCAATGTCACATACAATCTCTTCAACAAATCCAAACCCAACAAATTCTCACTACAACCTGCCGTCAGAATGAGGGGTGCTTCCAATTCACAAGGTCCAACAGAAAGAGACAAGGGACTAGAAACCGGATTACTAACTGGGGCGCCAGAGAAACCTACCGAAACATTCGTCAAGCCAGACAAAGGTGCGCCAGGGAGTTTAGAGTGCATGATAGAACTCTTCGCTGCACCAGTATCCAATAGAAAAGGCTCTGACACACTTGATGTAATCACTTCAACATAAGGTCCACTCTGATCCACTGGAACTGACACTACTCCCTCTCTTTGTCCATGGCTGTCCTAGCAATCATTACAGTCAGCATTCTCACTCTCAACATAGTAATCATCAGCATAGTATTGAGTCGACTGACCAGACGCAACATTCTGCTGATCAAAACAATTCATAGAATTCTGTGGGGGAAAGAAACGTCCATTCTGGGGGAACACACCACGTCCTCTACCTCTAGGTGCTTGCTGAACACCTCGACCTCTCACACCAGACACACCATTCGCACGCTGTAGCAGAATCGGACAACTATTCTTGAAGTGGCCTTCTTCCTTACAATACGCACACTGATTAGGGCCTACCGGAACACGCTGCTGAAAAGACTCTGGCTTTTGCGACCCTCTCTGAAACTGTTTAGGTTGTTGAAACTCACGCTGATTATAACGAGGCGGATACGCCTGTTGCAAAAGAACCTTCGTCTTTTATTCTTTAGTCTTTTTCTCTGCTTTCTCTTTCTCATCTTTATCTCTATTCTCGTAGTATTGTGCAGTAGCCAATATCTGGGCCGAAGAAGAAACAGCCCATGAGCTCTCAAAATCCTTCAACTTATTACACAACTCGGGAAGCAAATTATGAACAAACTTGTCCACAAACAACCTTTGGCCACCTTCCATACTCATATCTTGACCACTGTGAGCGATAAACGTCTCTCCAAACCTAGTGAAGAAATCAGACACACTTTCATCCTTCTTCTGTTTGCATGCAGCTAACTTATCCCAATTCACTCGTATAGCAGGCATCATCGTCTTCATAAGATTGATAATCCTGCCAGGTAATTCTGCAACTAAAGGCTCAGGCTTAGCTCCACCAACCTGTCTACCATCCGCAGCAACAATATTCGCCCATGTATCACCTAACTCCTGCGCATGATTCTCGTGACGAATCTTCGCCCACAAAGGTTGAGGAACTACGTTACACAACAACATATCTATGTCAGCTAAAATCATGATGCATGCGTCAACTGTCTGTGACAACTCCTTGTAATACCCTGCAGGATTCTTATGGGGGTCAGGTAGAGTCTGTGTAAGAGCCAAAACTTCAGCTCTCTTCCTTGGAACATGTACCCACACACGCTGAAAATGAGCTTCTACAGCTGGGGGATTATTGTTCAGACCAGCAGCTACCGCTACGCGCCATACTGGAGGAACTTCTCTCATTGGATACTGTCTCACTTGTCTCCTAACAGAAGGATCAGGCTCAAACAGTGGCTGAGAAGGAAACTAGCTCCTAAACGCAAGTAACGTTGCAACTGCTTTCTCAACACCGGGACCCACTATCGTCCCTTTCGCAAACTCGGACAGTACATTAAGTAACTCCAATGGAATCTGACCCAACTCACTATCTTCCCATTAAGCATGGGTGAATTTTGCGAATCTGGCGTTCGCGAATTTGCGTATTTGCGAACTCGCAATCCGCGAATTCTCGCGAATTTGCAGATTTTTTTTTGTGTTCGCAAGGGTTTCTGCCAGTTCGCGAGGGTTTTGTACCAATTCGCAATTGCAAACTTACTTGTCGGCTCGCAACGGTCGCGACTATGTTGTTTCTACGCCTGGTTCATCATCACAGGTTCACAGCACCCTCTGTTTCACCACTGCCACCCTGTTTCACCCATGCAACCCTCTGGCTCATCACTGTAGATTATGGGGGGGAAAAGCAAGCACACCTGCCCTGCTTCAACTGACATGAATTAATTTGGGGTTGATTTATTAATGTGTCACTGTTTTAAAATTCCAGTCTGGCACCTGTTTCCTTATCTGTAATTTGCTTTCTGTTACAGTGCAATTTTTTTTCCAGGACCTTTGTGGCCTACTTGTAGCTATTCTATGAGCCTGCTGTGAGGGTCAGAGCAGGGTCATAGAATTGTTGCAACTAGCAACTGAACTCTAGAGGGGCCCCAGTCAGGAAGCACTACAGGGAATGGTTACTAATGATGAGTTTGAACTTTTGCACCTGCTCAGTGCTTTCAGTTTTGCAAAACTCGTTTTTCTGCAGAACAGCAACTGTAATGCCCCAAACAAACATAGGCAGCTGAACTCTGGAGGGGCCCCTCAGGAAGTACTACAGGGAATGGTTACTAATGATGAGTGAACTTTTGCACCTGCTGAGTGCTTTCAGTTTTGCAAAACTCGTTTTTCTGCAGAACAGCAACTGTAATGCCCCAAACAAACTTACTTGTGAAAGTTGATTTCTAATCCAAAAGTGATCCAAAGAAAGTCAAAAGGCCTCAAATCCAAAGAAAGTGCAGGCAAATGTCAACCTGAGGAGTTATTCTGATAAAAATCATCATTTTCAGAAGGTCTATGCTGCTTGCAAGTGGATTTCTTGTGCAGAATTGCAAATTTTGTAATTTCGCGAGTGCAAGATTGTTGCTGCCCGCCGCACCTACATGTTCTCAATTGCGAACTCTCGCGATGAGTCGCCAAACTCCCGCGGGATCCCGCAGCAAGATCCAAAATGGCGCAGCACTCGCAAAATATCCAGAAAAACAACTCGGCAAACGCTGAATGACGGTAAGTGAACGCCGCACGCCGCAATATTGTATCACCAAGAAAAAAAATCCGCTGCGTGCGAATTTGCGGATTTTCTGTAAATTCCTGAGAGTTCGCGGATTGCGAATTTACCGAAAATCCGCAAAATCTGCGAGCGGAACGGATTTTCCGCCCATGCTTACTTCCCATTCCTCACGGAGGAAAGTACACATAACATTGAAGACGTACCTTTGCTTCGGTGTTTCCCATTGCTGGAAGACATCCATAACTGACTCCAGATTATATCTCAAAGTATTCGAAACCCATCTACGAGCCAAAAGATCTAACACTGCCCATTCTTTGGGACTAGGAAGCTGGCTACGTAATTGTTTACGCGCAGAAACAGGGGTCACACTCAATGACCCAAAGAAAGGAGTCAAAAGACCAGTAACAGTATCAGTCATTCTTCGTCGAACAGAAGGAGAATCTGTCATAAGGACAGGAGACAAAGTATTCTGAGATTAAACAAACGTAGGAGTAGTAGCAGGAGAAGTTGCAAGTACAGAAGAAGAAGACAAAGGAGTTTGAGGCAGAACTGACAGCAAAGTCGGAGGCCCTAGAGGAGACTGCGCCAGAGGAGGAGGAACCAGCTGAATAGGAGCTGGCAGCTGAGCAACAACGGGAGGCTGAACAACTAGAGGTTGCGGAGGTGCCGTAGCACTCTGCACATAAGGGGGTGGTAATCTCAACAAATGTGACATCAAAGGATCCTTTTCAGAGTCCTTTGTTGCACCTTGTAGAAGAGGTGGCAAAGCTGGATAACATTTAGTTATTAGGCAAGGAACTGGCTTAGCAAGGTCAGCTTCAGGCAACGGGGTCAGATCACTCGGGTCATCCAGAAGTCAGCACGAACTTGAACTAACGCATACGTGTACTAAAGACTCGTTTGGCCGTAGTCATTGGCCTAAGTGAGGGCAACCACAAAATGGCTGCCATACACAAAATGGAACCCAAGGTTTGGAACGAAATCCCTAAATACACAGTGAATCCATCGGTCAAACATAGCGAAATCACTCGTACTTGCCGTACTCGCTAGTTACGGTTCGCTACTATCAAATTCGTAACAAAACCATGACATTTATAAAACGGGTTCAGAATTCATGGAACCTCAGACCCTCCTTTTGCCTTTACATAGGCAATAACCTAAACTCAAGTCAATCTGAATCTAGGTCTATATCAATCTTCATCAGACCATCGAGATGCTGCTGGAGCATTATCCTATTACTCAGTACTTCTCTCGAGACAGGTTTCCTTACACACGTAGTAGCACAAAGGCCACATATAGCAGGAGCACACTGTACACAAAGACAAAACGAGAAAAGGATCGCTAAAGCCATCCCGATGATCATCAGAATCTTCCATCCCTAAGTGGATAACAATTCCCAAAACCATCCAGTCAACGACCAATCTCCTTCGTCCACATGTACAGACTCGGAGATCTTATGTAACTTAGAAATGGCCTGGTATACTGTAGGAGCATTGTCTGGTATGAAAACGCAGCAGCTCGATTGTATCAGTTTACATACTCCACCTCGATCTGCAAGTATGACATCTCAAACCATACGATTTTTTTATGTCATAAGACGATCCGATTGAAGCTCGGCAGTCCAATTACTAAGGGCACCGGCAGTTTCATTTATGGTGGACTCAACCACTCTCGTCAATTGCTGTATGTTTCTACTGTTTGCCATAGGTCCCCAAAACAGCAGGAAACCCTTGAGAAAGTCTCCCAATTCTTGTCCCGTGGTATCTTCCTTATAGAACACACCTCTAACAACTCTCGTTCTGTGGTAATCTGCAGCAGCAGTATACGTAGGGGGTAACCAATATGCAACATAACAGGTTCCCGAAAAATCAGGGAGCAACCATATATATGCTCTATCATAGCAGACAAAATACGTGCCCTTAGCTGCTAAAAACGGTGGGGAAGTCTGGGACGCAAAAACATACGTCCGAGAGCAAACACTCTTCCCCTATTAAGCTCTCGGATTCTTGCCATTACCTTGCAGACAAAAATAACCACGATGGGGTACGATCCAAATCGGAGGTGACTTTTTCCGTCGCTGCTTTTCACTCAGACTAACACTATATCCAGTCACGTTCCATCCGATATAAGCTAATGCCTCATCCTTAGGAATAGTCTCATATGTATCGATATCTCTGATCATATCTCTTATTCCCTTCACTAAGGCACTATTACTCGAGTTACCTTTCATGGAACGCAGGGGATAGACTTCATGGGCATAAATAAACATCTTCTGATACGCCCATACAGACCCATTATAACTGAATGGCAAAACCAGATAAGGAATACCTCTATCCGTAGTATGTGGCATAAGACCACACACCCAACAATTAGTGGTGTTCACTACCAACTGGTGTTGATGCAGAAGCTGTACAAAGGAAATATTAATAAACTGTGACATCCTAACCAGTTCATGTTCAGGTAAAGTATGAAAAGAATGCAAAGAAGTAGTAGTAGGAAAAGACATAGGTTGGGAGGTGGGTGCAGATGTCAATTGGGTAGCAAAAACAATCCATCCCACCAAAGACAACGTCATGCAAAGAAACACCAAAAGACACGTTATTAAGAAACATTTGCTGTGCATCAATTTACACAATTTCGTCTTAAAGTTCATTTCTGCAACAACTCTCTCGATCTCAAAAAACTCCATCCTCTAACCGTGATGTTCACGGCAGTTGGTTCCCTTTGCTCAGGTGTGCTTCTGTAAGTCCAGGGAACGCCCTAGAACAAACCAGAACCGTCGACCTTGCGTCTACATGGTTTGCCACTCTAAGTCTTGATACCGCGACCCTACAGCTGAACCCGGATGGCGGTTCGAAAAAGAAAAATAGACCAAAACAGCTTCTTGGATGAGAGAGTGCAGTTTTCAAAAACAAAAAGGAATTATTCATTTATTTGTCCATTGTTTCTTGGTCGCAAATTATAGCGGCCTTTACCAGGCACTGTCTGATCTCGAAACAACAACTCCAGCTCAGTGGTGTCCAATCTCAAAGGCGGAGGCACAGCTGCTTGCAAGATATCGTCGTCCTCTCGCTCAGACCTTGTTCCAACCAAACGTGCATCACTAAACGGCATGAATTTTGGCACTGTTTCTGTCTCTGAATCACCAACACCTTCACGGACCCACTGGTCATACAGCAGAGGTAACAGCACCCTCTTACAATATACGCGGTGGATCCAGTTCTTCTTGCCGTGGACTTTCACTAATGTTCATGTTGATAGGAGCACCTGATGTGGTCCTGTTCAACGGGGCTGATCATTCTTGGTCCGTTGAAAATTTCTCACTAGAACCCAGTCACCAGGATTAATGACGTGTCCTAGATCTTCAGATGCTTGTGGAAGGTTATCATGAACCTGTTGATGTAAGACACGCAATTTAGCCATCAGGTCATACAAGTAATCAATCAACACAGGATATTCAATATCACTAAATTTCGTTGGCCTCGGCACTCCCCACATGTTAGCCGGGCGGCCGCATACAATTTCATATGGACTAAGGCCTACTTGGGAATGCACTGTAGTTCTAGTTGACAAAAGTGCCAACGGCAAAGCATCGGGCCACTGGAGACCAGAACTCGCCTGAATCTTGGCTAACTTCAGCGTGCCATTATAGCATTCGACTAAACCAGCTGATTGGGGGTGATTTGCAGCATGGAATTTCTGCCTAATGCCCAAACCCTCGCACACTCTCTTCATAATCTGACCCACAAATTCACTTCCATTATCACTCCACACCATCCTTGGCAAACCAAACCTAGGGAAACATTCCTTGAGCAAGACTTTGGCTGTAGATAAGGCAGTATTATCTTTTAGGGGGTTAGCCTCTACCCATCTTGAAAAGGCACAGACAACCACAAGGACGTATTTTAAATTGTTACATCTCTTTATATGGATAAAATCCAATTGCAACACCTCAAACGGATACGTCGGAGGCGAAAGTGACCAGCTGGAGTTGGGGTTCTTGATTTAATCCAAAACACCCACGACCATGCAAGAGATGCAAGGGCAGTCCTGCGCAATCTGTTTGGGATTCATATTTATGCCACATTGGAAATATGTGTCTTCCACACCACACAGATAAATTTATTAGGCTTCATAATTTCTCCCATAGGGATCCAGATGGATGACATAAAGTTAAAAGTGATTCTAAACTAGTCAACTCCAATCTGTGTGAAAGACATGCTGAGCCTGTTAGGCTTTACGAACTTCTATCGCAGGTTTATTATCCATTTTTCAGACATAGTTGCTCAAATCACTAAGCTATTGAAGAAGGGAATCCCATTCAAATTATCCACAGACACTGGCCACACTTTTTCCTTACTAAAGGAAAGATTCACATCAGCAACAACTCTCAACTATCTGGACGTGACCCAAACATATTTTGTGGAGGAGGATGCTTCCCAGTACGCCGTCAGTGGAGTCCTTTCCCAGAGGGATAAGCACCCAGGAAATATGCATCCAATAGTGTATTTCTCCTGTAACTTCCTACCAGCAGAACAAAACCACACATTCGTCGGGCATGAACTCCTAGATATCAAAATGGCCTGCAGGCAATGGAGGTATTACTTATTAGAGGCTTGCCATACCATAATGATATACTCAGACAAAAATCTGAAGTTTTTTTAACTCTGCCTAGGCCTTGACACCCCATCAGTTGTGCTGGCTCCTGTTCTTTAGTGAATTTAATTTTGTGAAAAAATACCTACCTGAGATAAAACTGGCTACAGCCAATGCCTTATCTCATAGCCATACCTCCACGAATCTATTTTCTGAGAAAATAGTAGGAGCTAATACTATATCTGACTTTTGGGAAAGATTGCAACAACAGTTTGACAAAATGGATCCCAGGAATCGGTTAAAAATCCTGGCAATACATTTCCACATGAAAGATTCAACCATTCTGGGCTATTGTAAATCCCTATTCCATACTTGAAAAAAGAAGTTAAACATTGGAATTGTTCCATCTATATTGAGGTACATTGTGGGGAGCATTGCATGTGCTGGTTCTGGTGGGAGGAAATCTAAAGAAAAATCACAACCTTTGTGTGGCAATGCCCAGCCTTTCCACAAAACAAGAGTAGTACACAAAAACGTACTGGCTATTTATGTCCATTACCAATCCTACCAGCACCTTGGCATATGCTCAGTATGGATTTCCTCACCAACATGACTACTATGAAAGGGTATACCACTATCCTTGTAATTGTAGATGTGTTAACTAAACAAGTACACTCCATACTTCTACAGAACTTCCAATGGCTATGGAACTAGCCAATTTATTTCTTCATTGTCACTCATTTATATGGAATTCCTTCAATCATAATCTCAGTAAATGGCCCCCAATTTATTTTCAAAGTTTGGTGTGGCTTTTGCACATCTTTGGGAGTTGACCTCAGTTTATCCTCGGCTAACCATTCTCAAACTGTCTCGATCAGTAGCTGCTTCTCCCCCTTTAGCGCCTTGAGACCCTCACAGGTGAATAGTGTGCTTTATAAATGTTTTGATTGATTGATTAATTGATTGAAACTGATGGACAGACAGAGAAGGTAAATCAGTCCCTAGGACAACTCCTTCATTACACACAACATACCGTCACTAGAGATTGTGTCCAGGCCCTTAGCTTAACAGAACTTGCATACAACAATATCACACATTAAGTTATTGTGGTTTTCCCCTTTTATTTGTAATCTAGGATAACACCCACGATCTCTCCAAGTCTTCTCTCACGTTTCTGCTCACAAACCTGCAATCAATGAACATCATGGTCTTCTTAGACTCATTTAGTAAGCAGTAAAAGAACAACTCATGCACTAATAAAACAATCATGAACGTGCAGGTAGACCGCAAATAGTATCAAGGAACTGGACAATGCATTAAGAGATATTGTATGGTTGGCAACCAAGAAACTCCGCCTACTAGACCCACAGAATCTTCAACCTCGCTTTATAGGTCCATTTCCAATCCCCCAAGTCCTGAACTCTGTTTTTTTAAGCTGACTGTAGGAGAGTAGGGTCTGCTATCCTATGGTCGCTCGAAATATTTGCTTTTTGCTTCACTGGTTTATGTCTTAATGTGGCTGTGGGCCTGCTAATCAGACCCACAGCCTACTGTTCTCTCTCTAAATTAATGCCAATGCACTCTAGGTGCATTACGAATTGTAACTGGTTCACCTTATAGGCCCCTGTAACAGTGTACTCCAGGTACCCAGGACATAGGTGTATCCAAGGCCTACCAGGGGCTGCAGCATGTATTGTGCCACCCCTGGCCTGGCCTCCATATTTGACACAACTGGCTGATCACTCAGCTGGGGTAAGTTGGTGTAATCACCTCTTACTGAGATATAGTATCCCTATATCTAACCCTAACTGGACACATGTTAACCTATAAGCCACTCCTATGGAAGGCCTCAGCAATCCTAGAGGCAGAGTGCTTGGTTTCATGTGAGATGACGCTCTGGCACGAGCTGAGCCCGTCTGCAGCTGTCGGGAACAACTCCCTTAGCTGTTCCGGGATATTGCCATACCATATACTCTTAAGTGCATTATAATCCTCGCGGTTATATGCTAACTTTGGTTTGGCTTTATCAAAACATGTCGAGTAAGGTGTCATACGATTTTGAATCCTATCCCCTCGACAATTCTGTCACGGGGATAGCATTCCACCCTTCTAGAGGTACACGACATGTACATAACCTGAAACCCGGTTAAAGTTAAACTCGAGCATCAGCATCACAAAATGGATGCTGCCACCACAGACACAAGTCTGACCTCCTGCTGCTGGGAGTCCTTCCAGCGAGGGAGGATCGCTGGACAAAGGGTTTCCTGCCTTGGGAGGTGCGAGCACCACCCCAGACAGGATTTTGTGTATTGGGTAGGGCAGGGCTGAATCAGACATGCCCGGGGCACACAAGGTGTTCTCGTGCATAAGCCAGTCCAAACCGGTGCTGGGACTTTCCAGCCCCAGTCCTGGCGTGGAGCTGGACAAGGGAAAGGGGATGTAACCGCCCCCCTTCCTGGTCCCACCCAGAGGAAGGACCTAGCAGGTGATCCACCCCTCAGATTGGGAATAAGAGTGGGAACAGTGCCATGACACCTCAGAGCATCCTGAAATCAACTTGAACTAAGAAGACGACTGGACTTCGACATTCTGCTGCACAGAAGACTGAAGAGCATCTCCCTTGTGGCGTAGGAGTGGCTACCCTGTGAACACAGGCACCATCCAGCAACTCGATGTCTGCTTTGCCGCCGCCTCCTGCCGGAGCCTGAGCCTGAGCCCAAAGCCCGACAAGACCCAGACTCCCAGACATCTCATAGCCCGATTCATAGTCCCTGAAAAGAAAAGACCTGTGGAGGCACCGAGAGACGTGGGACTGGACATCTTGAAAGACCCCTGAGAAGCTGACTGCGCAGCACCCGAGGCACCATCGATGCTGTGCTCCGGGGTTTGAGTAGTCCCACCACCGAGCAGCACTTGCACCGAAGATCAGCCCCCCAGCATCGCCACGATCTGCGTGGGGCCTTTTTGCATTGTGCCACTTGAAGCGCCATCCCGGCCACTTGCCACATGGCTAGTGGCCATCTTGGCGACAAAAACTACAATTCATACTGCGGGTCTGGTTTCTCTAGACTTGCCCTCGCTCCTGTAAAAAGGAGCACCCGCTCTGACCTTGCTGGTCCGAGTGATAAGCTTTCTTCACTTCCTGCGTGGCTTGCATTAGCCAAGGCCTGTTTGCTCCAATCAAGTTACCAACACCGCCATGAGCTAGAGCCTTTATGGGACAGCTCGTGATCGACTCCTGGACGTCCTCGACCTCTTCGTGTCCACGTGGCTGGGGAGACAAGCTGCACCAGATTGCCTGTTTGCACCCGACATTGCCTGGTTCCATCCTGGTTCCACGGTAGTCACTGGCTAGTGACTTTGAACATTGTCCCCTCTGCTTTCAGGTCTTCACCACTTCAGATCCACCCTTGGATCCACCGGAACTCTTCTCGTCTCGACGCCTGCAGAATCTTCAGCACCATCGACCTGCATGACGAAACCCGACACTACTTTGCACTGTGCACCCGCTTCCTGTGGGTGAGGTAACTCAGCAACGCCGGTGTTACTACACTGGTATACACCTCTAGTGTCTAGGTCTTAAGTTTTATCCTTATAGGTCACTCGGAAGGTTCCTTAACCACTAACTTTGTAACTTTTACGCACCATTGACATTTCATTGGTGTATGCGTGCACTTTAAACGCTGCACACGAGTCCCGCAGGCCTTTACCGACTTCTTCACTTTTAGTCCCGAACAGCTCCAGCGATTCCCAAGGTCCTAGGCCTACTTCCTTTCATATACCTGGTTCTTATACCACTATTTAAGTATATGGTTTAGGTGGTCCCTAGGGCTCATCCATATTGTGCAACTTTTGTGTATTTAAACTGTGTTTTGTTTTAACGCATTTGCTTCTGTTATGGTTGAATGTATTTATGTATATCTACTACAGTGTTTAAACATAGACAATTAACATAGGTTTCATGTCATTTTCGCTTTTAAACAGCTTCCCCTGACGAAGGGCACTAAAAATATACCGAAATGCATTGGGATTATGATTTTAGCTGCAAACATGGATTAAAGTCCCATCGTGATGTGGTAAGAGGCCTAGATGGGCACAACCGCCTCATGTGAAGCAATATGGGCCTTTGAACAGTGTTATCGTGTCAAAGACAATAAAATTGAAAAAAACTGATAAAGTTGGAAAAACATTGAATAAACTTGTTGAAAATGAAAAAGGTGTACAATGATTAAGCATGGGCGGAAAATCCGTTACGCTCGCGGATTTTGCGGATTTTCGGTAAATTCGCAATCCGCGAGATTCGCGAATTTCCCACAAAATTCGCACGCAGCGGATTTTTTTTCTTTGCGGTGTAAGTTCGCAATTGCGAACATGTAGTTGCGGCGGGCAGCAACAATCTCGCACTTGCGAAATTTCAAAAATTGCAATTCCGCACAAGAAATCTACTAGCAAGCAGCATAGACCTTCTGAAAATGATTATTTTTTATCAGAATAACTCCTCAGGTTGACATTTGCCTGCACTTTTTTAGATTTGAGGCATTTTGATTTTCTTTGGATAACTTTTGGATTAGAAATCAACTTTCTCATATAAACTTGGTGGGGCATTAAAGTTGCTGTAATGCTGCTCTGCAGAAAAACGAGTTTTGCAAAAGTGAAAGCAGGTTCAAAAGTTCAAACTCATCATTAGTAACCGTTCCCTGTAGTGCTTCCTGACAAGGGCCCCTCCAAAGTTCAGTTGCTAGTTGCAACAATTGTTCAGTTGCTAGTTGCAACAATTGTATGACCCTGCTCTGACCCTCACAGCAGGCTCATAGAATAGCTACAAGTAGGCCACAAAGGTCCTGGAAAAAAAAATTGCACTGCAACAGAAAGCAAATTACAGATAAGGATGCAGGTGCCAGACTGGAATTTTAAAACAGTGACACATTATTAAATCAACCCCAAATTAATTCATGTCAGTTGAAGCAGGCAGGTGTGCTTGCTTTTTCCCCCCATAATCTACAGTGATGATGAACCAGAGGGTGGCATAAGGCATTGATGTACCAGAGGGTGGCATGGGTAAAACAGAGGGTGGCAGGGGTGAAACAGAGGGTGCTGGGAACCTATGATGATGAACCAGACGTAGAAACAACATAATCGTGACCGTTGCGAGCCGACATGTAAGTTCGCGATTGCGAACTGTTACAAAACCCTTGCGAACTGTCAGAAATCCTTGCGAACTGGCAGAAATCCTTGCGAACACAAAAAAAAAAAATTCGCGAGAATTCGCGGATTTTGCGGATTGCGAGTTCGCAAATTCGCAAAATTCGCGAACGCCAGATTCGCAAAATTCGCCCATGCTTAACAATGATTCTTAAAGCTGTGCGATTGGGTTTGTAGCACAGTGCAGCTGCAATTCGTCACTTATATCAATATGCGTGCAAAGAGGCGAGGCACGTTTAACCCATTCTGCACGCAAACGGAAATAAATGGAGAAGCAAGCATTAAAACGGACCGATAATGGTGTGCAACTGCGACCCCTGAAGGCATTTCCTGGTAAATGCCAGATACACCCAGTGTTTCACATCTCATTTCTGAAACTCTATCATTTCTGTGGTTCTGGCCTGACTCCCCCTCCTCCCGTCTTCATGCATGGCCATCCCTAGTTCAAGGTGCACAAAGGATGACTGTTTTATCTCTTGGACTGGAAAGGGTATACTCCTGAAAATCGTTCCTAGGAACCTCCTGCCTATTTCTGCTGCCCTCACCTGGTTCCATACCAGACATCCTGCCAAGCCCGGTCCCGTCAGTTGGCCTTTGGGGGAAAAACTATTATGTCTTGCTATGCCTGCGCTATGTGTGCTCCCTTGTTGTGTTCCTTTTCACCCCATATCCAGTTTACCCTCCTCCTCCCATTATCTTGACCCTCCCATACTCCGGTTCCTGATGTGCAGTGCTCTATGGACCCACAATGCCATTGCCCTTTAAATGTTGGCCTCTTTCCTACAGCCCCTGGGAACCCTGCATACTCACAGGGTCTTGGACAGTGGCTGGGTGTTTTATAAAAGTTGTACAACTGCATTTGCCAAATCCTTGGTTTCAGCCCTCCCAAGAAGAGAGTCTTTTTGTGGGAGATCCTGTTTGTTTTTTCAAGACTTGACACAACTTACCTGATCCTGCGTACCAGACTCTGTTGTGGCATCTACCTTCTGTCCTGAGATCCGAAGTTGAGGTTTTCTGCTCAAGGCGATCACCTGCAAGGAAAACAAAAGAGACAGTCATTGCTTGCACGGTAAGGTGAATTACAGTGCACTTGTGCTAGCCAAGATAAAGAGTGCAACAACTTAAAAAAGCCTTGTTGGGCAATGGTATGCTGAGTTATTTTTAGGTATCTCAATTAGAGAACTAGAAAAACTTCGAGACAAGGTAAAAAGCCCACAAAAGAGGTAACTGAATAAAATAGAAAACACGCTTGTATGCTTTTGTGTAACTAACCCCAAGGCAAACTCACTCCTTGTGTCTTTAGGGTATCCCAAAACCAGCACAGACTATCATTTGGTAGGGAGATACATTATTATTAGCCATTCTACTTACTGACACACTGCTGCAAGTCAATAGGAGCCCCAAAACTCCATGCCTCAAAGAGACAAGGTACACAAGCAAGAGGTGGGGATTAGGTGGAACCTGTTCTTACAGGGTAATAGTTGGGGAGTAAAACATTTTCTCTACTTCCTCTTAACAGAAGGGATCCCCAGCTTCACTAAAGATGCGACTTTGGAGATTGGGCACCAATGAAGCCAGACAACACCCACTCAATCCATCGAAGAAGTTGGACAACTCTCTTCTTTTTCTCTTTTCAACCCCCTTTCCCTTGGGGGCTGATTCCTGTGCACAGCCTTCAGGGAAATTTGTGGTCTCAACTTCACTCCTTTTTTGTATGTTACAATATTTTATCTTCCTCTTCCTGCTATCACTGCCACTATCATGTTTTTTTATAACAGTTACTGACAATATTGTTTGTACTAGGATAGGATTTTAATTTTAATAAATCTTGAAAATATATTCCTGGTGTTCATGATGAAAGAAGGTTTGGGTTCCACTAACTATTCTTGTGAGTCTCCCAGGTCTTATCATTACATTACCTAAAATGCACCTTACTCAAGTAATGTTGGATGGGCTCCAGGAGGGTGCAGTCCACCGGGTTTTTTTAATCTCATATTGGCACATGGGATAAGCCTTTTGTGCTAGTAGTCCTAGAAAACTGATTTCCAGACTGAATACTGGAGGGAAATCCAGAAAACATATAATTGGCACTCAATCACAGGGCCAATCTTTGGAGTAATCTTGGATGACCCATGCAGGACAAAAATGACTAATAGTGTAGACGTCCATCGTAATATTGGCCTACTCCCTCAGTTCAGCTAGGTGCTGCTCTCTGCTGTGGGTTTATCAGGCACTTGACTAATAAAAGGTTATTCCCCATATTGGTTTGAGTTTTCCATCTCTTTTTTAAAAATTTCTTTATTGAAGAATTGTTAAACCAAGAAACAGCAACATACTAATGCACATAAAAAAGCTGTCATCCGAAAAAAGTTCCTCCCCCCTCCACTATCCCAAGAAGCCTGCCCAACCACCCCCACCCAGGCTGGTCCTTACCTTGAGCTGAAAAAAAATGAAACAGAAAAAGACGAAAAGATCAGTTCATTCATTAGCATGAATAAACGAAAGAAACATTGTCCAAAAAGTAACGACAAACATGATCAAAGCAAGAGTTACCCTGAATAATGAAACAGAATAAAATACAACTTGGACTCAAATAATACTTAGTCCCCATTACCTCAATCTAGGCTATCTTCAGACCGTCCGGTTAAAGGGCCCAAATTTCCATCCCCCTGGCCCTTGTTCTCAGCCCCTTTCTAGCATATACTGCAGTTTCTAGCCTATATACTGCCAGAAATCTCCCTAACCATTGTTGGCCCGTAGGTGGAACAGGATCTAGCCAGTGAGAAGCTAGACAGAGTCTAAATACTACCATAGCAATAAAGAGAAGGTCTGGACTCAAGCCGGTAGATGAGGGCTGCTCACTCCAAGAACGATCATCTGTGGTGTTAAATCTATTCGCTGACCCAAGTGAGACTCCAAGATAGTGCCAACTTCCCTTTTAATTGTGCCCAATTCGAGGCAGCAAGCAAACATACGTACAATGTCTGCAGCTGGATAGCCACACCGAGGACATGTTGATCCTGTAACTCCTCCCCATTTAGAAATCTTCTCAGGTGTTGTATAAAGGGTAAACCAGGTCTTAAAACACTGCAGCTGGAGGTTGGCAGCAATACATGAAGTTTGAGCCATATGTAGTGAATCTTCCGCTTTCCCCTCTCCAACCAATAGCCGCTCTTGCCAACGGTCACAATGTTTAGATAGATCATCCGGCATTATCTCATTCAACTTTTTATAGATCCCTCCTAGTGTGCCTGTCCCTTTAAGTAGAGTCTCAACCAGCGTAACCCATGCGAAACCATTACTACCTCCCTTTTTCCTCACCAAAAAGTCTCCTAACTGGAGATATTTAAAAAATTGTCTGTTGTCGACACCAAAAGTTTCCTTAATCTTGTTGGATGAGATCACACCTATCTTGTCCACGAGATCCCCAACCATCTTAACTCCTTTATTATACCACCTTTTCATATGCCCATCATTGACAATACTAGGGAGTGAGTCATTGCCGTACAATGGGGTATAAGCATTTATAAGACCCAGGTCAAGCCTCTTACGAACTGAAGTCTAAGGGGCCCATTAGGATGTCGGGCGGTGGCACCACCGCGATGGTGGCGGGCGGAAAAACTGCTTTTTCCACCCGCCAGCAGCGGTACTCACGTCCGCCACATTAGGATAGCAAAACATAGGTAATTTCCCGTCCGCCGCGGAGCGCGCACACCGCCATCAAAGTGCGCTCGCAACCGCTGCGGTGTGAGCCAATCGAGACTCACCGCCGTGTGGAATGAAGTCCGCCCGCTACACAAATTAGGATGGCCCAAACAAGCAGACGCACTGCAGCAGAGACACCGCCCAACCTGAGCAGGCGTAAACTCGACAGAGGAGCAAGATAGCCGAGACCCGGTCATGAACGCCATGGACCCAGCCCTCCATTTGCATCTGGTGATGTACCTCCTACATCACTACTGTCAGATGGGCCACCGCGGACGCCGCCGCAGGTATGCAACTACACAAATACAACACACAACACACCGGCCGATACAGAGTCCAATACACCACACAGACACCCTGCTGGGGGTCACAACACATCCACAAGGACACCCACACATGACCCACCTGACAACAAGGCACCCCTCAGCATCCGGGACACACATCGACCGCCAACCAGCAGCAATGTCCCGGTCCCAGTCACGTCACCGCCGTGGTCAACGCATGCGCACAATGCAGAAGGCAGGGCCACTCCAAGGCATGGGCAGGGCACAAACACCACAGGGACACACCACCCCCAACCACACAGCAACACACACCATCAGGTCACAGGGCAGGTGCCCATCCTTTGCACACCCATGCACACCAACAAGCAACAAGCACTGCAGCAAGCAAGCACAATACATACCCTGCACCAAAAAACACACAACCAGGGAGACAGCCACTGAAGGAGTGGCAGACAAGGAACACACAACACCAGTGCCACACACACTGAAGGCTCACAATCCTTGCCAGCACATACACACACAAACAAACACAAACCCTGGGTGTAGCTACAAACACAACACGCACATAGGGATGCCTCAACAGATGCCTGCACAAAAACAACACACAAACACTACAGGAACACATACTGAACCCCAACAGAAACAGACACACCCTGTAAGCCAAAGTGAGGAAAGGCAATGGGAGCACAGACACAGCAGGAGTTCACAACATCAGCACTCAGGAACAAAACACACACACCATAACACATATCACACAAAAAGTGCATCAGGACAAACCCTCACTGTCACATCAAACCAACCACAAATGCACATGAAACACCAATCAACAAACACCACAGGACATCAGGGTATGCACATCAGGCAATGCCAAGGCCACATACACACAGCACTGCATGCACTACAAGCAGTGTGTGCATGACAAGCACAAAAGCCACACACAGGCATGATAGACACAACCTCATCACACACACCACAAACCAGCACAGCACAAATACAACAGCACACCCAGGAAATGAAGCAATACCACAGCCAACACACACACATTCAACACAACAACTACACATGCACCACTCTGGGATACAAGAGCCAAGCCATCTCCACCAGAGCACTGGGCAGCAAACACAGCTGAAGTGCACATGACCACTACAGAATGACCAATAGCACAAGGACAGCACACATACACCATTGCGGCAATGTCCAGAGGGGAACAACACTCCCAAGAACTGAGACAGCAAGTACATGAGAGGCTGCACAGGGGAGAGTACAGCACAGCAGAGCAACAGGGCCAGTGTCCATGGCACAGGTCAGACAGCAAGTACATGATAGGCTGCACAGGGGAGAGTACAGCACAGCAGAGCAACAGGGCCAGCAACACACCCAGGTTGTAAACATTGGTCAGGACTATCACACCTGTATGAGGCACAGGCATATGAGGGGGATGTCAACTCACTCCTGGCTGTCATGCGGACTTGGACCTGGCTGTGTGTCGGGGACATCAGGCCCACTTGACTGGGGTGACAGAGCCCCACGTGATGTGGGGCTAACAGTGGCTTGGCAAGCTGGAGGGCTGTGTGGACCAGGTGGCATAGTGGCACGTGGAGGTGGAGTCATGCAGACCTCTGACACAGTGTGGGTGGGAAAGGTTTGAGGGGTGCTCTTCCACTTTTTGGGAATATGAAATGGCTTCCCTGTCTTGGGGCTGATGGGAAGTGGTGATGACACAACAGGCACACACACCAACTGTCCCACATCAGGTGCAGACACTGGCACTACCTCTGGTGATGTGTTGGATCCTGCGGAACGCTTGGTCTGGCTACGCCTCTGGACCACCTTCCCCTCTTTACCAGGTGTACCCCCTGCAGTGCCCTCCTTTCCCTTTTTGCCAGGGGTGGTCTCTACAGTGCCCTTCTTTCCCTTTTTGGAAGGGGTGGTCTCTACAGTGCCCTCCTTTCCCTTTTTGCCAGGGGTGGTCTCTACAGTGCCCTCCTTTGCCTTTTTGCCAGGGGTGGTCTCAACAGTGCCCTCCTTTGCCTCCTTTTTGGCAGGGGTGGTCTCTACAGTGCCCTCCTTTCCCTTTTTACCAGGGGTGGTCTACACAGTATGCTCCTTTGCCTTTTTGCTTGGGGTGGTCTCTACAGTGCCCTCCTCCACCTGCTTCAATGGTCTTGGAATTGGGGTTGATGTGGTGGGTGGATGTGTCCCTTTGCTCTTCCTAGGTGTACCCCTGATATGCCACACCCCCTCAGTGGGCACATACACTGCATGGGTAGGTCAGTTTGTTTTTTCAGTGACAGGAGAGTCTTTCGCTGGTAATGCTCGATGGCATCTAAGCCTGATGTCTGGCTCATTGCTCTTCTGGCCTTGCTCTTCCCTGACTGGCTCTTGTCTGTGCATTCTGAGGTGGCCCTGCTCTTCAGTGGGGATGGTGTCTGTGGGTGGGAGTGCTTGGGTTGTGTCTGTTGTGTGCTCCTTGTGCTGTATCTCTTTGGTGACGCAGGCGAACCGTGGTCACTGTCATCTGATGTGGCCACTGACTGGGGGTGGACAAAGGCACCTGAGCTGGAATGGGAGCATGTGCCTGTTGAAGGGCAGACGTCACTGTGGATGACAATGCCTGGACTGTACGGTATAGCCCACCCACGTCAGAGTGTATGCCCTCCATGTATGCAACCACCTGGCCTAATTTCTTGTCATGGTCACTGAAGGCATTGAGCAGGGTGGTCTGGACCACACAAAGCTGGCGCAGGAGCTCTACACACTCTGCACTGAGGGCTGCAGGGGGGATAGGTGCAGGGGCAGCTGTGCCAGGTGTGAATGTGACTCATCCCCTCTTAGTGGTAGATGATGATGCAGACTCCCCATCCCCTGTGCCTGCCAATATGGATGCATCCCCACTGGCATCAGATGATGAGCTACTCTGTGTGTCAGCCACGCATTCCTCCTGCATACTTCGGTCCCCCTCAGATGCGCTGGTGGGCTCTGTGTCACTGGCCTCCGCTGCAGCTTTTGTGCTACTCTCGCCACCACTGGTTTCTGGCTCATGTTCCTCCGTGGTCTCTTGCAAATCTGCATGAGAGAGAGATACAGGGTTGTGTAAGTGTCATCATCTGGTCACACAAATTCAAATCAATGCAGTACAGTAGAGGCCCAATTCTACATGGTAACCACCACACCTTGCAATCACTGTGCAGCAACACACAACATAGACCACAACAGTGCCTGTAACGCAGAATATCTGCTATGAGTGAGGCAGGTTGATGCCAGACAGCACTACACTATGCCCGTAGATGGAGTGCACCACATACACAACTTGCCCTGCCCTCACCTAGGGACTTGATGTGGGTACAACACTTATTACCACTGACAGACCTTCAGGGAACAGGAGGGGACAACACACACACCTAATATGACATTACAGTCCACAATGCCAAGTAGGCCATAGCAAGCACCATGTGGTAATCTGGGGCACATTGTTTTCAGATGTGTGGGCCTCAACGATGATGGTGCATGCAAAGTAGGCATTAATGAAGTCACACTCAGAAAGTGGACACTGCTGTTCACCCCATAATAGATTCCACACACTATCCCAATGATGAATGACCATGTGGAGCCTAACACATCTGGCATGTGAAAGTACAGCAGGAAGGATCAGCTTAGTAAGGCCATGATGGCCTAATGCCTCATACAAGCACACATCACAGCAGCCACTCACATTACACAGCACAGCACAGCAACACACGCACATCACATGGGTCACCGCTGCCACAGGCCCTGCACACATGCATCCACTCCCAGCAAAAGGCACCCTCCCCAAATACTCACCACCCCTGCCTTGAGGGCGATGCTCCTTCAGACGTGCATCCAGGTCTGGATGAGTCACTGCCAGGATGCGGCCCATCAGTGGAGTCATCTCTGCCACTTGCTTTGCCAGCCGGCTGATGTCGTCCCACCTCTTGTGACAGTGGGTGCGCCATCTGTTCGATACCCCCAGGGCTTGCACCTTTGCTGCAATGGCCCTCCACACGGCCTTACGCTGGTGTACCTTGAGCTGGAGGTATGAGAGAAAAGAAAGGTAAATGAACAGTTACACAGTGTCAGGTACCAACATCTATCAGTACAGTAGCAAGAAACAGACTCAGGACCAATTGTAACCTCCCTCCCTCCAAAACTGGGGCACCCCTCACAAGGGCACTCTGCATGGCCTAAACAGATGTGATTGCATGCATACATTGGGGCTTTGAGGGTCCATGACAATCTCACAAATGCAGGATGCATCAACACAATATGCATCGACAGAAGTAAGTAAGTGTGCAATTATACAGGACACAGATGGGCCATATCTACGATTCACTGTGAAGGAACTGGTGCAAGGAGCATGTAAGTCTGGTGATGTTTTCTCATTTGGGTGGGCAGGCACTGGACCTACTCTCTGGGTCACACTGAGTCAGACAACAGGGGCACACTGAAATATTCACACAATCAATTACTGTCCTGGCACGTACATGGCTAACATCCGGTGGCTCTGTATGGCTGACAATGTAACACACCCCACTCACACATACAAGTACAGGCATGGAAAAGAGTGACTTTGGGACACACACACTCCCTCGCCCTGGAGACAGCTTGTCTGTCAGTGTTTGACACAACCCCACACCCCCAGGCATATACTGCAGCAGCACAACTACACGTCTGACACGCCCCTGCCCTACAGCTACCTTCATGGTGACTTACCACTATATTGGGACCACCAAACAGCCTTGGGTACTGTGCCAGCACCTCGTCAACAAGGACCTCCAGCTTCTTACTAGTGAATGGACTGGCACGGATCTTCTCTGTCCTTGCCATCCCTGTTGAGGCAGCAGCAGGAGAGGGTCCCAGGCAGCGGCTCTTGAGGCAGCAGCAGGAGAGGGTCCCAGGCAGCGGCTCTTGAGGCAGCCGCAGGAGAGGGTCCCAGGCAGCAGGCTCTTGAGGCAGCAGCAGGAGAGGGTCCCAGGCAGCAGGGTCTGTGAGCAGTGGAAATGTGAGGCTCACTCCCACAGATTTATAGCCCCCTCGACTCGTTTGTAAGCTGAAAACCTACAACAATTGTTTGTCCAGGTCTGCCTCTTTCAAAAGCATCCAATGACCACCACCTTCTGCGATTTTCAAATTTGCATCATGACACCGCGATCATCGCTGCCATTGGCTGTAGGCAATGCTCCATGGCAGTGATGCACCGTGGGGGCCAGGGTGCGCTACCGCGATAGTGCATCTTTCAAAAGCATCCAATGACCGCCTCCGCGGTGGTGGTGCACACCTTCCGCGATTTTCAAATATGCATCATGCCACCGTGATCATTGCTGCCATTGGCTGTAGGCAATGCTCCATGGCGGTGATGAACAGCGGGGGCCAGGCGGTAGCTACCGCCATTTGGGTGGCAGATCATGCCCACAGCCATCTACACAAGTCTCCATGCCAATGGCTACCCCACTTGTGAAGGGGGTGGTGCTGGTGTCACACCACCGGGGCCAGGTGGTAGCTACTGCCACTTGGGTGGTGGACCATGACCACAGCCATCTACTCATGTCTCCATGCCAATGGCTACTGCACTTGTGAAGGGGGTGGTGCTGGTGTCACACCTCCGGGGCCAGGCGGTAGCTACCGCCATTTGGGTGGCGGATCATGCCCACAGCCATCTACACATGTCTCCATGCCAATGCCTACCACATTTGAGAAGGGAGTGGTGCTGGTGTCACACCGCCAGGGCCAGGCGGTAGCTACCGCCATTTTAGTAACATTTACTGGCTATGTCCATCTTGAACACTGCATCAGTACACAGCAGCAACATGGTGAAGGGCAAATCATTGTACACACAATGCCATTCTTCGATATCGTCCACAGGTGGATGCACGTTCTGTGTGACGCACTTTGGTCTGTGATCCCTGCCATGTCACTTATGCATTTGATGGTTGATGATGCTTGACACTATTAAGCTGGTGTAAATGATGTTGAAGAAATCAATGTGGTGTGGGTCAGTGCTGAGCTTGTCAAGACTTGTCTCACTGTATGGTATTGTACCAGACTTGTGCTTTCACATCAGCTTGTGCGCACAACTGAAATTTTTCAGTCTACTTGATCATTGTGTTGTGGATGTGTGCAGAGTTTACATGATGCATTGAGATGTGACAGGTACAGCAGCTGGGTATGATACAGTCATAGTTATTTTAGACACATTGGCGGATGGTACAGCACCAGGCGTGCACATGTGAAATGTGTGGTTCAGTATGTGAGCATTCACATTGACATATTCTTTTTTTGTGGCACTTGTGTATTGTTAGTGGAGAGGTGTGCCCTCTGTGTGTCTCAAGTGGCCACCCATGTAACCTGGTATTCCATGCATCTCTCAGGGCAGTCTTTGTTTTGCCATGACATCGTTGATGGGGAGTGCCGTGGCCATCTCATGATGATTGTCACTGACATTTGTACATTTACATCTCAACTAGGAGGAGGCCAAATCTCCTATGTCACCTGGCAGTGCTGGAGGACATGGAGAATTTTGCAATCATTCAGAAATTCCGCCTCAACAGACCAACACTGAAGACCCTGTGTGATCTTTTGGAGCCGACCTGCAGCCTCGCCACCACTATCCAACAGCATTCCCACCCACATACAAGGTGATGGCAGCCCTGCACTTTTTTGCAACTGGTTCCTTCCAGGAGACCGTGGCCAGCGCTGGAAGGATGTCGCAGCCCATGTTCAGCCAGGTGCTGAGGGATGTTTTTGCAGCCATGATGCGATATAAGAATCGCTACACTAATTTCCCCAGGGGAGCAGAATTGGCCGGTGTGAAGGGTGACTTCTATCCCCTTGGGCACATCCCCCATGTTGTTGGTGCCATCGATTGCACCCATGTAGGTCTGGTGCATCTACAGGCAAACAAGCACATTTTTTAACATCGTAAACATTATCATTCTATCAATGTGCAGGTGGTGTGCCTTGCGGACATGACCATTTTCCATGTGTGTGCAAGATTTCCTGGCTCTGCACATGATTCGTACATCATGAGGAACAGCATGGTGCCACGGATGATGGAAAATCTGCATCAAGAGTGTGCTTGGATTTTGGGTGAGTATACCTACTGATATGGCGTGCTGTGTGTTACCTGCTGCACTTTGGCTGTGCAACATTGCAATGGGTGTTTGTCATTCACAGGTGACTCTGCATATCCCAGTCGGCCATGGCTGTTGAGCCCACTAAGGAATCCCAGGACCCCGGGTGACGTCCGGTACAATGAGGCCCATGGCAGGCCCCACGTGTAATCAAGCGGACTTTTGGCGTACTGAAGTCAAGATTCCGCTGCCTTGACAGGACAGGAGGTGCACAGGCATACTCACCTGGGAAGGTCTGCAAGATTGTTGTGGCATTCTGTATGCTGCACAATCTGGTCATCCACAAGGGGATCCCCCTGCTCATGGACGATGGTGAGGAACCAAGGCCACCGTCTGCTCAAGGAACTGAGTCCAGTGATGAGGACAGTGGAGAGGAGGAAAGAGTTAACCTGCGCCAACAGCTCATCAACCACTACTTCACTTGAAGGTGGGTGATGCGGTACGACTTGTACATTGTCTGGTGTGGTTGCTGTTGTTGTGAAGGGCTATGCGCGGATGTAACAGACAGGCACATGTGGAGTGATCTATATGCGAAAATGTGTCAGTGACATTTCACATGTGACCATATGCAGGACTCTGTTTGTTGACACTTGTTGCACATTGTGTTGTCTGCCTGTACAGTTATGTTGATGTTTGGTGCTGTGTTATGTTTGTGATAGCACACTGACGCCAGTGACTGTTGTTCTGTTGTGTCTCCGTAGGTGCTACAGAGTCATCCTGGTCTACATAATGTACATCTTTTGTATACATCATGCACATTTTGGACACAGTCAAAATGGCACTAAAGACAAGACTGCACAAATTGTAGTGTCTAAGGTGTTTTATTTACATTGTTGCCATGTTAGGGGTGCATGCATTTTAACAGGTAGGTGGTGATGGAGCATTGAGTTGACAGTCATGGTCGATGAGATGCAAGAGTAGAGACCACATGGATGTCCAAGTCCAACAGACATGTGCCATTCACAAGGCACTGCGGGGGAGGACAGTTCAAAGAGTCAATGCAGTGAGGAAGAGGGTTGCCATCAGGGCTGGCTCTGTGACTGGCGTGTGGCTGGTGCTTTGCCTCCAGAGACTCCTTGGCTCTTCTTTGGACACCCCCTTGATCTCTTGGAGGGGGGGCTGCTGCTAGGCCAGTGGCGTCTGAGGACTCACCCCTCTCTGTGGCCGCAGGGGAGTATGGTGCACTGTCATCCTGTGGCACAACAGAAGGGGGCGGAGGCGTTGTTTGGGACGCTGGCCTGTCCCTCAGTATCACCACTTGCTGGCCCATGAGGTCCACCATCTGTCCAAGGCGGTTGTGGATGGACCTCATCAGCAGGATGAGCTCCCGTAATAGTTCATCAGACCGGCCACTTTGTCCCTAGACATGTTGGTATGCCTCCACAACTCTGGTGAAGTGATCCAGGGATGGTCTCCACTCCTCCTGAAGTCTGGTGGTGACCCTGGCCCTCCCACCTGCCCTGCTGCCACGGACCTGTTGCCTCGCCACTCTGGGTCCACGCACACTCTCCCTGCCCTCCACAGTTGTTGGTGTGGCCTAGTCATCCCCTGGGACAGGGAGGGTGCTGCAGGTGGTTCTGGTGGTACTGGTGGTGGTGGTGGTGGTGGTGGCGGTGGTGGCAGCGGTGGAGGCAGAGGCCGTGACTGCAGGGGTCTGCTGTGCTGTTGTTGTTGCAGCAGACATGGTGGTGGGGAGGATGGGGTCTTGGGACCTCTGGGTCTGTGGCACACCAGATGGGCCGGCCTGGAGCTCATCGTCCAAACTGTCCTGGGAGTCAACATCCAAGAGTCCATGTACCGGGGGTGGAGACTGGCTCTGCTGTTAGTTGTTGTAGATGGGTAATGGTCAGTGTTGGGCACTGTGCAAGTATTGTATCATCTGCGGGTCAACAACTGTCTGTACACTACACAATTGTGAAGTCACCACTAGTATTATTCATTGCAAGGCCGTGTAATTTCATGGTACAGAGGAACATCATTTACTCATACATGTCAGGTGTCAATGCATTGCATGCAATTGTTGCTGTGTGTAGGGATGCAGGTCTCACACACACACATCAAGGAGAGTAAAGATGGCTACCTACCTTTTAGCTAAGGGAGAACACTTCAATGGATGACACCTGCTCATGGGTGGGAGGGAGTGCTCCATGCGGCTGGGGTGTGGGCCAGAGGGCATGCTGGAAGTGGTGATACAGGCCTCCCAACCCATAAACAGGCCTCCCAAGCAAGTTGTACAAACATCACAAGCAAGATGGCTACCTTCCTGTTAGGTGAGGGAGAACATTGCAATGGCTGACACGTGCTTCTGGGTGGGTGAGGCCTCCATGCTGCTGGAGTGTGGGACAGGGGGCATGCTGGGAGTAGTGATACAGACCTCCCACCCTCAAACAGTCCTCCAATACAAGTTGGCTACCTACCTGTTAGCTAAGGGGGAACAGTGCAATGGCTGACACATGCTCCTGGGTGGGTGAGGCCTCCATGCTGCTGGAGTGTGGGACAGGGGGCATGCTGGGAGTGGTGATACCGACCTCCCACCCCCACACAGTCCTCCAATACAAGTTGGCTACCTACCTGTTAGCTGAGGGGGAATAGTGCAATGGCTGACACATGCTCCTGGGTGGGTGAGGCCTCCATGCTGCTGGAGTGTGGGACAGGGGCATGCTGGGAGTAGTGATACAGACCTCCCACCCCCAAACAGTCCTCCAATACAAGATGGCTACCTACCTGTTAGCTGAGGGAGAACACTGCAATGGCTGACACATGCTCCTGGGTGGGAGGGAGTGCTCCATGCGACTGGGGGGTGGGCCAGGGGGCATGGTGGGAGTTGTGGAACAAACCTGCCTCCCAAACAGAACTCCCAGTGAAGATGGCTACCTACCTGTTAGGTGAGGGTGGACAGTGCTATGGCTGACACATGCTCCTGGGTGGGAGGGAGTGCTCCATGCAGCTGGGGTGTGTGCCAGGGGGCATGCTGGGAGTAGTGATACAGGCCTCCCACCCCCAAACAGGCCTCCAATACAAGTTGGCTATCTGCCTCTTAGCTGAGGGGGAACAGTGCAATGGCGGACACATGCTCCTGGGTGAGTGAGGCCTCCATGCTGCTGGAGTGTGGGACAGGGGGCATGCTGGGAATAGTGATACAGACCTCCCACCCCCAAACAGTCCTCCAATACAAGATGGCTACCGACCTGTTAGCTGAAGGAGAACATTGCAATGGCTGACACATGCTCCTGGGTGGGAGGGAGTGCTCCATGTGGCTGGGGTGTGGGCCAGGGGACATGGCGGTCGGGGTGGTTTTCCGCCCGCTATCCTAATGGGGGCCCAGGTTTTGAAAGCATACATCAGCGTTTTAAACTTGACCCTTTTGTAGTAGTTAAAATTCGTATATTGCTAAAGCCCCTAGCCTTGGACTCCAATAATAGCTCATAAATAGAGGCAGGGGCCACTATCTGCACCTGATCAGGTTCAGCCCTAATTAGACTGCCTATTTTATAAAACACCCTCCGAGGATGACAATTAGCCCAAAGAAATTTAGTAAACAATTGGTTCATGGTTTTAAACCATGAGTTATTAATAGTCAAAGGAATTGCCCTAAAAAAGATCCAATAACACCTGCCACTTCTTCAGCCGTGATGGGTATCTCTAGTGCCTCTCTTTCTTCTCCAGTTAGCTTTTTACTTGCGAGCCCTGCAAGATAGTGCCGTATTGCCTTTGCGCTTCCAGTGCTTTCTTCTGTGTGAAGCAGTTGATAAAATCCATGAAAGGCAGCCCCGATATATGAGGCCTCTGAGACTAACACAATTTGGGAATCATTGATTGCCAAGATTTTCTCCTCAGTCACCCGTTGCCTAGTGCGCCATCACCACCCCTTGTTGTTAAATATAGTGCGCAACGCAAGCAGATGTCCCACTCTCTCACTACATTCATGCATTTGGGATCGCCAGGATACATATTTCCCGGCCGCTTTGCTAGTAGAGATTTCTAAGATTTTAGACTTGGCTAAAGGTACCCGTGTTTGTGCTTCCCCCACATCCCCCTACTCTTAATAACATCAGCTAAGTGTGTCTCTGCCTTGACCAGCTTACTATAGAGTTCTCGCTTCTGAAGCCGCCAGCTATACCTAGAGGTTTCCCTCTTATCACAGCTTTTAACGTGTCCCATATTATATCCACCCGTGTACTATCCCTGTTCTCCAATATAAATCTGGGAATCCATGCTCGCATATGTGCTATATACTCTTCATCGTACAGGAGTGCTCTATCGAAGGTCAAGAGTGGTACCTCCCTCTTTGAAATGTGGAGTGGAATCTCTACAACTAGTTGATTGTGATCCAACATGACCTGTGGAAATTTAGAAAGCTGACATTTTGTTGAGAGACTCTGAGACACAAAGAAATAGTCAACCCTGGCGTTTGATTGATGCGGGGCACAAAAAAGGGGGAACATTGTTTACAACAAAACCTTTACCCCGCACTACCATTACAACGCAGGATTTACAACGAAAGTCGTTACAACGACTTTCGCTGGAGGGCACTGTTGGATAGGGAATAGTTTCATTTCTATCCAACACCTTCCCTACTATCCACGGGGACTGGAGTTGGAATAGAAAATTAAACTATTCCACTATCCAGCGCCCCCCAACGCAAGTCGTTGTAACGACTTGCATTGTAATACTTGCGTTGTAAAGGCATGCGTGGTAAAAGCATGCGTTGAAACGTCATACAACCAAAAAAAAGGTAAAGCCCGGGTCTTGTGGTTCTTGAGGGGCCCAAACATCAGTAAATCTGTGTGTCATACATAAATTCACCCAAAATTTAAAAACTTTAGGTTTACGGCCATTATACAACCTAGGTCAAAGTTTAATAACATTGTTGTTCAATTTTAAATTTAAATCCCCACAGATAATTAAGGGGAATTGCCACCCAACAAGTTCAATGTTTAACCAATTGAAAAGAGCAGGGTCATCCAGCACTAAGCCGTAAACTGAACAAAGCGTGAAAGAGTAATTATCCGCAATGCATAAAGTAATGACCCATGTGCCCAGATGATCAGCTTTAGAACGTAGACAACTAAAGGTTTTTCTGCGGGCCATAATAGCAATCCCTTTCATGTGTGTGCCTTGGGTCGTGGAGCAAATTAGCTGATACCCTGATCATTCTGCCACCCAACTTCAATATGTGTCTCTTGTAGACATATTATGTCGGCGTTCAAATGCTGGATGCCTACATTAACCCTGAGTTTTTTATGAGGACTATTTAACCCACAAATATTGACCGGGAGGCTCCCTTCGCCTCCCGTGTCCATCCACTGTGCTGTGGAGTCCCTCAGGGCTCGGCGCTGAGACCTACGCTCTTTAATATATATACATGAGTCCACTGGCACGGATGGCCAAAGCAAGGGGAATCTCCTTGGTGTCGTACACTGACGACACCCAATTGGTGATCACCTTGTCTATTAATTCTAGCCAGGACAGAGCGAAATTTAAAGAAAACATTCTGGACATTGCAGAATGGTTGACAGCTAACTTCTTGCATCTAAACTCTGCAAAATCGGAGATCCTTCGGATTGGCAAAGTCTCCCATCTCTGGAACAATGAATGGTGGCCTCCAGCCCTTGGAGTCCCTCCAGCCCCCAAACCTGCAGTGAAAAACCAGGGCATTATGCTTGACAAAGATCTTACCTTCAAGACGCACGCCAAATCAGTGGCAGGGAAATGTTTTGGGCTGCTACGCAGCCTTAACCCCGATACTCGGTCTATTTAACGCTCGAAATCATCAGCTGATCCTCCAAGCCTCCATATTGGCCCGATTGGATTACTGTAACATGCTTCTCCTTGGCTCTAATAAATCTGTGCTGAACCGACTGCAGCGGGTTCAGAACACGGCAGTGCTCACCATTTTTCCCTTTCTAAGTACAGCCAGGTCTCAAATCTCCTTTTCCGCCTGTACTGCCTGCCCTTTGTACATCAAGTACACTATAAGGCACTCTGCACAAGATTTTAACCAGCATCGGCCCAGATATTCTGAGTGACATGTGCACCCTCTACTCCCCACCACGTGCGCTGCCTTCAGCAAATCTTATCCTCGCACATATCCCACGCATCCGTAGGACCAGATCTGGTGGTCGTTCTTTCAAGCGACTGGCCCCTGCCTTACGGAACTCCCTTCCCCTACACATTTGCAGCATCTCTGATCACCAGGTCTTCAGATGGCTTGTGAAGACCTAGCTTTTTTCTCAACTCTAATCCCTTTTCTGTAACACACTTTGTCTTGCTTCAGCGCTGGGATGCCTCAGTGCCGAGGCACCCATGCGCTTTACAAGTATTCTAATCTAATCGAATCTAATATTGACGGATGCAATTCTAATCTTGCCCCCAGCCATTTGTCATAGTCAAACTCCCCTTTGTCTGTATCCAGAACTCATAAAAAGAAACTGAAAAAGATCTAGTTACAATCCATACTATTACACAAAACGTTACCAATTGGACCAGTCTGAGCACCAGAAGCACTCCCTCCTCACCCTCCTCACCCCCCACACCCTCCTCAAAAAAGCAAAAAAGGTCTGTAGATGCGTGGGATGCCTCCTGCATTTCACTGTGCCCCAAGTCGCTCCCCGCCTATTTTTCCACCAGAAAAAAAAAGAAAACCCAAGCAAGCAAAAAATAGAAGAAAAAAATAGAAATAGTCCTATTGAATCTATTAGTCCTATTAGTTGTTGTTGTTGTAATACTTTATTCGATAACACAGTATCATAAAAGTAAATACAATTTACAATTTCATCACGAAAGGTAAAATAGATAAAACAAGTTCCAAAATACAAAAGCGAAGGAGCAAGTTAAAAACGAATTAAAATACACATCGGTAGTAAAAAACAAGTCCAGTCTGATTTGTTCCAGGGCTAGAAAGTACTAATTAGTAAAGTGCTAGTTGATATAATAACACAGTTATACCGCTTGGTATCCTATCCCATTCTCAGTTGAGCAAGCTTTGTTCGTATTTGCCATGCTTTCCCCAGAAATTTTGCAACTCCGCAGATTACCATCATGGATGTGGTGTCTGTTGTTAGAATGCGGAGAGCCACTGAATATTGCCTTGTTCCCAGTTCTCTACAAACTGATCTTAGCCATCTTCTTCTGGGCCCCCTGTACGCCCTACAGGCAAACAAGAAGTAAGCTAGAGACTTAGTGGGATTAGCACACCCTGGGCAGGTAGCTTGATGGCGAGAGAAGTCTCTCCAGCTTCTAGTAAAGACATTCAGGGGTAGGGTTCCATAGCTCAATTTCAAAAACAAAGTTCTGTCTCTTGGGTTTCTAATGAAATCCAGAAAGGGTTCTAGCTTCTTCTCTGGCTTATGGAGCAAAAACTGGTCGGTTAAAAAGCCCCCCTTTAGGTTTTTCAAGTCTCTTGCTTGAATCCACTCCCAATAGAGTTTCTTGATGATTTCTTTCGGGGGTGGTGACTGAGAGATCCACTCTTCACGTAGCCCCAAATTGAACGCCAGATCCCTCAATTTTTTCAGGCAGCCAATCTTCATTGGAGAGTTCAAAGCAATAAGATCATCAAGGACAGCCGCATAGTTGCCAAGCTCCGGTGTCCTTCTAAGACTTCTATTACTCCTTTTGAAGCGTGCAGCCCCAGACCTCTTAAATTTAGAAAAGCATGCCTTAGGTTATTCCCTTAAACAGGTGATAGCTCCTGCAAGAACTCCTGGTCTTGAATCTCTGAAGTAAATACTCTTGTTGTTCCTTTATGGATGACCTTTAATCGGGCAGGGTTCATCAGGAACACCTCACAGCCTATCTTCTGGAAGGGAGTGATCAGCTGCCGGAGCCTCCATATTCTCTCCACTGTTGTTTGGCAAAAATCCAGTCGTACAAAGGAGTGCCCCTCAGCTGTGTGTCTTGCATCAGGTCTCGCCTTCTCAAATATTGCCTGCCGCAGGAGGAAATTCCCGAAGAATATCCGGATTGCTCTCGGTTTCTCATTTTGGCCTGCTCTCTATTTCCGCATCAGAGGGAATCTGTGGACCCTCTGCACTTCCGCTTCCTAAATTCCACTGAGAAAGTTACAGGAAGGCCCCCTTGAACCTCGCTCCTGCAACAATTCAGATGAGTGTTTTCCTGGTCCTGGCACCGCCAAGCAGAGGAAATGTGTTGGTTCTGCTAGATTCACATAGGCTGGCAGATCACCTTAATACCACTTCCAAGGGTATAGGACAGGGGTGGCTCTAGTTGGAAGAGTAGACTGACAGATGGCAGAGTCTATGTGTGGTTGCAATGTTGTTGGAAGTCTGGGGTGTTCCTGAGGCTTCAGATCAAGTAGCCAGCCAACTAGCCCTTGGAGTCATTCTGGGGTTCTCGGTTTAAGAGATGCAGGACCAGTCCTTCTCACCAAGGCAAGATGGCAGCAGGCAGAAGGTCAGCATAGAAGGGCAGCAGTCCTCCAGAGCAACAGTCCAGCATTGTGACAATCCTTTCACAAGCACAGCAGTCCATCTTCCTAGAAGAGTATCTACAGATACAGAAATGTACTGAAGAGTTTGTGTCAGAGGTCCAGTTGTGCCTTTGAAGTGGGGGGGAAGCTTCTAGAGATTTCCATTTGTAGTCTCCAGGCATCCTACCTCCCCTATCCTGGCCCCAGAATAACTACAGGGGGTATGCATCCCTTTGTGTGGAAGCAGGATACGGCATATTCAAGTGTAAATAGGGCTGGGCTCAGCTCCCCCCTATAACCCTGTCAAAGATGGCCCATCTAAGCACTATTTATTTATGGCTCTCTATTGTGTGTGAATGTCTGGGATGAATACACAGAACCCAACTGTCAGCTACACCGAGTCCTGTGACCCAGAGACAGGCTACAGGCACTAAATGTCTAAGTCTGGAAAATGATAACTTTCTAAAAGTGTCATTTTCAAAATTGTAACTTAAAGTCTGACTTCACCTTAAATTGGGATTTTTCATTACAATTCCAAAGACACCAAACGTGAACTGGTGACCTAATCCCATTCCGAAATTACAGCTTATTAAATGTGATAAGGTAACTCTGATCTTATCCTATGGGATAGGTAGGCCTTGTAGTAATGATAAACTAATTTAAGAGTTTTGTACTACATGACGGGTTCGTTTTCAATATCTTGGAGTACATTTTTTATGGGCGCTAAGCCTGACATGGAGCCTGAACCTTACTCCTGTTCTACGCAGAGCCAAAGAGGATTTGTTGTGGTGGAGCACTCTTCCTTTAACACCATGGGTCTAATTGTGCTCTACAAAATGATGATCCTTCCCAAATTCCTTTATGCTTTACAAAACTACACTCTACATATTCTGCAGGCCTGGTTTGATCCACCCAGGGTGGCTTTTACTCAATTTACAAAAGCAGTTTATGAAATGGGCCTTGCTATGGCAGATGTACGCCTTTATTACTGGGCAAATAGCTATTCTAAGTTTAGATAATGTCCTTCACATCTTATATGGTGCCCCATCACATCACCCATTCCAGAAGTTACGCATGTGGTGTTCCAGTGTAGAGGTCGGCACTGTGGTTGATGGTCTAGAATCCAAGGACCAAAGAAACCCCACTATGGAATGGCAAGTGGCTGGACCAGGTATCCATTCTAGGCAGTTTTCAGGGTTGGGACTCCATTGGGATATTCAAGCCTTGTGACGTGTGGAGTGACAGGCATATGAAGGCATTCCAGCAGATCCAGGCTGCCTTTCATATACCTCCTTCCCAATCCTACCATTATTTACAACTAAGGCACTCATTACATACATATCATTATGTTCTGCAGAATATCCCTGACTATAGCCCCCTGGAAAATTGGATTCTTATGAGTCAGATAGGTAAAGGAGGAGGGCTAGCTCAAATTTATAAATCTTTAGTAGTGCACTTGCCAATGGCATTGACCCTTCTGAAGAAAAATTATCATGGCTTGCTGAAAAGATGACCCTCAGGCATTAACTCTAAAATTGGAAGGTTGTAGAGCCTTTCACTGGCCTGCATTATGTGATGACAGCAATAGCATGTTTTGTGGCTTTTATGTTGTGCAAGGCAACTGTTTTGTTATTAACATGTAAACCTGAAATAAAATGTTTCTATTAAAAATGTAAAAAAAAGTTTTTCACTACCGGAACATGTAAAACATAATGGTACTATTCAACTTTTTAAATACACTGAACCCTATAATCTGGGTTGCCTATTCTAGGGATGGCGTATGTGTATTTAAAACAAAGGTTTGGCCCTGGTAATAAAGTTTATTTTGCCAGGTTAAAATGGCTGCTTAAAACTGCACACACAGGGAGCACGTGTGGCACCAAACAAGATGGCCTCCTAGCCCCGGAGCTCCTTATTGCGGCAGGAAATGCTGTGGTGATTTTCGCGTCTACGTCATCTTTTTTGCACTGAAACAGAGCGTTTCATGTGTTGGAAGTGTCCCTGTGTGGTCTTCTTCCACTATTATGGCTTTTTTCCACCTTTTTACATGAAAACATCGCAAAACTACTGCACCTCTTCTACGGACGCCATTTTGAATTCATCTGCGATGTCATTTCTTCATTTCTCCTCAGGTACAATACCTTTATCTTGACTTTCACCACAATATTTTACAGTGCCTGCTATTTCATGCTTGACCAGTCTTTTTCTGGTTCAAAAGAGGGTTTATCATTTTAACACAGCTTATTGTGCAGTTAATCTCTGGAGTTTTCTTCACATGCTGTGGGGTGTTTGCTGGTGATATCTCTTGCTCCAACGCAGTTTCTCCTCCCTTTGCTCTATGTGTAGGAGTAAGGAGCTGTTACTCACTAACAAGAGATTCACTGCTCATACTCCTGTGTTTGATTCTTCTTATATTGATTTAGCCCTTCAAGAAAGTAGCAAAATGGGGCAATCCGGATCTTCAAAGTCGACGGTCTCGCCAAAATCTTCAATCAAAATGCAGACTCTAGCCTCTGCCGACAAGTGTATTAAACTAGACCCTCCCTCTCCACCAAAGTCTGTTTCTTCGGTGTCTCGGGACATTGTTTTAGAGGAAATTTGTGCTTTGTGTCCATTTGTTGAGGACACTGAATCCCATCCCACCTGCTAGTTTTGGATACCAAATGGTCATCTATGGAATCTCATAGTGGAGCAGCAAGTTGATGACCTACAGAATGTATCCACCAAATTGGTTGCCCTGGAGAGGGAGGCCCTTTCATTGAAGAAATCAGCGGAAGATCTTGAGAATTGAAACAGGTACAATAATCTTCGCTTGTATGGTCTTCCTGAAGGTTTGGAGAGTAACAATCCCGTCCACTTCTTCAACACCTTTTTCTCACAAAGCTTGTAGACCTTCCTGCATCTACAGACTTTTTTTTTAAACTTTATTTATAGTTTTTGCATCAGAATACAAACATAGGTACATTTCTACATTATCAGGTACATGCAGTATCTCCATTCCAGTATGCACAAAGATCAGCCTCAGACATGACAAGTCTCATTAGTATAGCCTTTTCTTCTCCGCAGGTCTGCATCATTGCAAGGATTCACTACAAAACACACCAATGAGCCACATGTCAAATAAACATTTGAAACACAGTTTGATGGTAAATCAGAATAGCCGTCCATTACCACCTCCATTGTCATGATGCACCGATGTGGAGATCATATTACATCTGTCAATCACAGAGCCTCAATGTATTGCATCATCCCTGTGCTGTCTCTTAACATAAACATCATAATTATAGGGTACATTTGTATCTACAGAGCCTCTGCATCTTCACGCCCATCTGTCTCTACGCTGTCCTGTTCCTCTGTGCTGCCTACGAGGTATGCCTGAAGAGGGCCCCAGATATCTTTAGGCCTGCTCGCTGTTGGTAGTGTTTCAGCATAAACTGCGTGTTGCTCCTGACAATAGGTTAAATCTGTGAGCCACTCCTTAAATTTTGGTGCTCTACCCCTCCCCCAACGACAGGCAACCCCACGTTTTGCAAGCAGTAAAGCGATGTCAAATAGTTTCCTGAATTGTTTAGGTATCTGCATGGTATACCCCAATAGCATGATGAGTGGGTCCCTGTCAAATGTGTGGCCTATCATGGCCTGTAGTCCCTCGTGTACCTGCGTCCAGTATTCCCATACACCAGGGCACTCCCACGCTAAGTGCATAAACCCTGCTCCTTCTGCCTTACATCACACACATCTGTCATCTACCGCTAAGTGAAATCGGAGTTTCATTACTGGTGTATAGTAAAGTCTATGTAGAATCTTAAAGTGGATTACCTTAAGCCAGCAGCTGGCCGATATGTTCGCGGTCATGCCACAACAATAACTCCATTGCTCCTCCGATATATAGTGTCCCATGTCCTCACTTCATCGCCTGCGAGCAGTGCTATCGACCCCCTGGCTTTGAGCCCTAATGCCCCCATATATACCAGAGACTGTATGTGTCCCATCTGACAAGCTCAGCATTCCATGCAGTGGAATGACAATCTCAGGCTCCTCTGGGTAATCTGGCAAGACCTCCTTAAGTCCTTGTGTCAGCCGAACATAGTAAAAAATGTCTAGTGGTGTGGGATGCAATACCTGGAACATCTGTTCCTTACTTTGAAGCTGCCCGTTCAAGGACAGATCCCTCCACATGGCAATCCTGAGGCACCTGCACATAACCTGAAATCCAGTTTCCTGCAGCAGCGCCATCCTGGGATGATATTTCAGTGGCATACGTGGAGAGTATAAGAACTTTAGTTGTAATTTTTTCGCTATCCTCCTCCAGGCATCTATCGTGCATGACACTGTGGTGAGCGGTATCTCTACAGCCTCCACTGGGCCATGTATAAGACCAGCCAGGGGTAGTGGCTGACCTACCCAGTCTTCCACTGCCAGCTGTGGCATGCATCGCGTTGGCGCCATCCAATGATAGGCGTAATACGCCTGTGCGCTCATTTAGTATACCTCGAGATCAGGCACGTCAAATCCCCCTTTATCATAGGGTTGAGTTATGGCGGTCCACTTTAAACGTTGCTGTTTACCACCCCAGAACAGCCTGAGCAATTCTGAACACAGCGTCTTAAAAAAAAAAGGTTCCTGGGTAATAAGGGATGCTCTACCTGCCATGGAAAGTGGTAAGGATATCCAGCGGGTAACATTATCCGTTAACTTGGTAATTGCTGTGCCATAGTTTAGTCTGAGCATCTCCTCTCTATCCTTAGAGACCTGAATACCCAGATATCGGAGGTCCATGCTACACCCCTCCAGAGGATAGTCCAACTGCAACTCCGTCACTGCAGTAGTGAGTGGGAAGAATTGCAACTTGCCCCAATTTATCTGTATGCCCGATAACTGTCCAAACACTAAGAATTCGCGCAGCAATGGATTCAGGTTTGTTTGAGGGTCCACGACATATAACGTCAAGTCACCTGCGTAAATCGAAACCCCTATTTGATGTTGAAAACATTTGAAAGCACTGGCTTTGTGGATTTGTCGTATACGGCATGCTAGTGGTTCTATCGCGATAGCGAATAGCAGGGGGGACAGTGGGAACCCCTGACAGGTACCCCTCGTAATCGACAACTTAGTAGATAAGCGCCCATTGATAAGTACTTTGGCAGTAGGGCGGGTATATAGCAATTGAATCCATGCAATAAATATTTTAGGAAACCCCATTCTATGCAATATGGAGAATAAATAATGCCATTCGACCGAGTCGAATGCTTTAGTAGCATCTAAGAAGACTGCAGCCACCGGAAAGTCGGGGGCTATGGTTTGGATTAGTGAGAAAAGGGCACGCAAATTATGATTCGTGGATCTTCCAGGAACAAACCCAGCCTGATCAGGAAGCACTCTTTTTGTCATAAGAAGGGAAAGTCGCGTGGCCAACACTTTGGCTAATATTTTAGCGTCACAATTAATGAGGGATAACGGGCGATAGGAGTCGCAATCTGTGGGGTTCTTCCCCGGTTTTAACAGGGATGTGATGACTTCCTCTCGCATCGAGCCGGGTAAGACCCCATTCTCCAACGATTCCTCGAAAACCTCCTTGAGTACAGGGGTGTTGATGCATTGCTTATAGAATTCAGCAGGTAGTCCATCACTCCCTGATGCCTTACTATTTTTAGTGACATTATTGCCTCCCTAATCTCATCCAACTCTAGAGGAGCGCCAAGGAACGTTCTATGCAAGTCGCTTAGCCAGCACAATGCAAAGTCATCCAAAAAGGGTCCAACCCTCACGTCTTCTAGCCTCTGTGTCGTATATAGAGTTTCATAATGTGCCTTAAACACTTGTAAAATTCCTTCTGTGTCTTGGCATAGCCCACCTCCCTTCTTGTTAATTTCCAGTATGTTGGTGCCAAATCGGAGATTCCTAGTGAGTTCTGCTAGCACTCGACCCGGTCTTTCCCCTTCACAGTATCGTCTGGCCACCCAGTGTTTCCCTCTGAATTTCGCCTCCCTCGCCACCTCTACTTCATATTCTGATAATTTAGCCCTAAAATCTTTATGGAGCCTCCCATCATTCCCTCTTACTATCTGCAACTCCATCTTTTTCAACTCTTGTTCTAGTTTGCGTATGGTGCCTTTTATATCCCGCAGCACTCCGAAGCTTTTGGAAATGCAGTAACCCCTAACCGTGACCTTGAATGCTTCCCATACTACCTCTACACTGTCCACTGACCCTTTATTATGAGGGAAGAACGCAGCAATTTCTTCTCCTAGTTCTGTTTTGAAAACTTCATCTAGCTGTGCCGTAGGCTGTAGTCTCCACGGGGGCCGGGTCTGGTCATAGCCGAGCATTCGTAGCTGCACTAAAACAGGGCAATGATCTGAGCATGTTCTGACTAAATGGATAGCTTTCCCCATATCTGTGCTCAGCCCTCGGGACAGCAGACAATAGTCGAGTCGGGCCCAGGTGCCAGCATATGACGTGAAATGTGTTCCTTCTCTTCGCATAGGGTGTTAAAAACGTCAGCTATCAATTAATCCTCCCTCCTCTATTATGCGTTGTAATACATCCCTTGCCTTACGATTGTATTGCATACAGCCATCAGCTCTATCTAGGTTAGGTGTCATAGCCATATTGAAATCCCCTCCCCAGATAATGTGCATCGAGCCAATATTTACAACCTTCCCCCATAATATTGTGAAGAACTCTGGCGTGTCAACATTTGGTGTATAACAATTAACTAAGCATGGGCGCAAAATCCGTTCCGCTCGAAGGATTTTGCGGATTTTCGTCAAATTCGCAATATGCGAACTCCCGCGAATTTGCCGAAAATCCGCGAATCCGCGAGCAGAACGGATCCGGGGGGCAAAAGTTCAAGCTTCAAGCTTGTAACTATTTTAGAATGGCGCCAGCAAGCTGCCAGCGTCATTCTAAAATAGTTACTAAGTTAGCTTCAACAGGAAGCACTAATAGAAGCAGGTGCTCGAGTTTAACTGAATTCGAGCACCTGCTTTATTTTATCTATTAGTGCTTCCTGATGAAGCTAACTTAGTAACTATTTTAGAATGCCGCTGGCAGCTTGCCGGCGCCATTCTAAAATAAAACAGGAGAGGGGCAGAGGGCAGAAAGGCACAAAGACGAGTGTGGCAGAGGGCAGAAGGGCACAAAAACGAGTGGGGCAGAGGGCAGAATGGCACAAAAATGAGTGGGGCAGAGGGCAGAAGGGCACAAAAACGCGTGGGGCACAGGGCAGAATGGCACAAAAACGTGTGGGGCAGAGAGCAGAAGGGCACAACAACGAGCGGTCTCGCAAAAAAATCCCCGCGAACACGCAAAGCGCCCCGCGAACAAGCAAATCGCCCCGCGAACACGCCAAAAAAAAAATCTGCAAATTCACATAAATTTGCGAATTTTGCGGGTCGCGAATTCGCGAATCCGAAAATTCGCGAATTGCGAATTCGCAAAATTCGCCCATGATTACAATTGACAATGGTAACCGTGTCTGTGCCAAGTCTGCACCACACCAGAACATATCTACCTTCTATGTCCGTCATGTTTCCCAGCATAGTAAATTTAATCGACCTCTTGATCAGAACAATAGTGCCTCTGGGATACGATGAATAGGAGGAAAATACCCTAACCTGTGCCCACCTGCTTGCAAAAGTGTGACTCAGACATGGTGGTAGGTGCGTTTCCTGTAGTAACGCTATATGTACCCGTTGTCGTTCCAGATAAGCTAGTACATTTCTGCCTTTCCTAGCGTCATTGAGGCCTCGTATATTCCAGGATAATACCGTCAAATGAGGTGTCGTCCCATCTTCAGCCATTCCTGACTATCTCTTCCCACAGCATCCCTGCAAGAGTGTTATGCTCTATCATGCCGCCGTATCTTTGTGTCTGTCTGTGTACCTGATTCTGTACCGTGTCTCTCATCCCATTAAACCTGAACTTCCCCCTCCCACTGACACTCCCCAATCGTGTCAGACAGTCCCTTCCCTTCCCCCTCCCAACACATACCCAAACGATGAATTAACGGGGGTTTTCCCATCGGGGCGATCTCTTCCAGGTGGCACACCGTGATCCTTGCTTTTGTCCCGAGTTCCGCACATTTTGCGCAGTATCTCAGAACCAGCAAGGTTATCCAACTAAACATTGAGTAAGTAAGATCCCAAGAATAAAAATAGACAACTTTTGTACCATAACCACACCTCCCAACATAATGTCCCACCATCTTGTAGTCAGTCAGCAATTGTCTCAGAGTAGATTGCATAACTATACATTACAACCAGACAGCCGTGCATCGACCTCTCTGCGATCCTCTGAGCATCTGCCGCATTGTGTTCGTCATGCCTCTGCCTTATCCAGCTTATTCAACATCTGAAAGCAGTGTTTCTTCCTGTGCGTTCTGGTCCTCAGATTCAGCTTTCCAGCGCTTCAGTGTCTTCAAGAATTTTTCCACTGATCGTGCCGTCATGTGTATGGATTGCCGTACCTGATAATGGATTCTCAGTCGTGTTGGGTATAGCAACGTGTAGTCCACTTGCTCCTGTCTCAGCTTCTGTTTCACAGCGTTGTATTTTTTCAGTTCCTCCTGCACCCTCATTGTGAAGTCAGGGTATATGGTGAACAATACACCATCAAAATTAAGTCGTTTTTTCTCCCTTGCAACTTGCAGCACCACATCCCTGTCACGGTAGTTTAAGAGGCGTGCTATTATAGGCCGCGGAGGTGCTCCTGCCACGGTCTCGGTCCTAGCGATCTGTGGGCCCTTTCCACTATGAATTGTTTGGATAGCGCCTCTTCCCCAGCCACTGCCGTGAGCATGAAGAATTGTAGTAAAGGATAACCTAATGTGAACAGTGAGAGAGAAACCAAATTATATAAATATATATAAGTTAATAAAGCCATAGATTATTGAAAATAAAGCTGCCTAGTGGTGACAAGATCCCATGAATAGCGCTTGATATCAGAATAATATAATCATGACTATTACCAAAGGTTGTTGTTTATAGGAAGACCAGGCGTATTCTAGGGTCAGCAAAAAAGCTACGATTGTGGATATGTATGAAAAGAAAATGGGTGACAAATATTGGTAATTGGACAATTCGAGTTACATATTTGGATCAAGGTGTCTGAGGATCTAACTAATGTTTACCTTAAGTGTCACAAATGTGATAAGAATTGTAGCTGGATAGTAAAAACGAAAAAGAAACACTGTGGTTGTATTGCGCAGTGTTAACTTATGTTCGTCCTTATTTAAGATGCTAAAAGTAAAAAACAAGAATAGTTCCAATTAAACAGTGCACACATTCCTCGGACACGGATTTTCCTGACCGAATCTTCACTCATTTACATTTCCTTGCACTGTGACTAAGTGCAACGAATGTAGCGACACCTAACTAATTCAGATTAAAATTAATGGAAACTCGTGTGCACAGAGAATCAAGCATATTATCAAGGTCACAGTCAAATCATCTGTCGTAGCACCAACAATGAATTTAGACGAAATTGCACAAATCACATCTAATAAAGCAGAGACTTTAATATACACATCTGAGGTAGCAAGTGGCATGTATGAGTTAATACAAGAAGCAAGATTTTCAGTCCTCAAATCAATACGGTCACACAACTCGTAAAACAACTGGAATATATAGGCAGGAAAGAGATAAACCAAAGGCTGCACGCCACTACACTAATTCATTACCACAAGAATAAACACATACCCAAAGGCTTGAGGATATCGCTTAAACCGATGCTATGCAGGAACAATAAATCCTTCATTGAAAAGTGGTACCAGATCCTCAACAAGTGTTCGCTAGATCTATTTTTATTAATTGTTGAAGAGTTATCGAACATACTAAAAGGTTTGGAAGACGAATTAACAAACATCAAGACAGAGCTTGATAAACACCCGGATCTTCAAGATACATTGGATGACATTAATAAAAGGTTGGATAAAGATGCAAAAGAAATTCATGAAAGAAAGATCTTGCCAACGCAGAAAAGGAACTAGTTTTTTACTTGAGTCAAGAGCCAGTTGCTGGGACTATTACCCCAGATTCTGTGGTGAAAAATCCAGTTCCATTGGAGCCGCTAGTTCCTTTAACAACTTCAACTAGTGTACTTGGACCTATTCCTGATGCCATTGAGGCAGGGGGTTTGGCGAATGTAACCACAATTTCTTCACCAGCTCATATACTGGTACCCAAGGGGCAGCCCACAGGCAAAACATTGTGAAAAAGAAATCAACCAGGAAAATGAGTAATCGGGACAAAGGCCCAAAAAGTAATAATTCCTCCCAAGGGACTGCTGCAACTGACACTCTAGATGTGACAGTTCGTAACATGGTGGAAGAGATTTTCACTTCATGCTTGGAATCTGTTTTGACCAGCGTTGCTAAAGATATCATTGATACAATGAACACTTGTGTAGCTGGTATACTGGAAAAATGTGAACGTATTAACTCTTTTTGACCAGCTCCCAACTTAGTGCATGTTCTGTCTAAATTAACTGAGTCCCGAAACCTAATCTAGACATTGGTGTATGTATGGGCGAGGATGGTAGGGGTGCTTACTTAACTCATCCACAACAAGTGAAAAGTGATTTAGGGCTTCCTAGTGTTAGTTGTTGCTGGGGCCGCACTGGGAGACGGGGGAATTCCACCAGTATCGATAGGAACCCTGTGGTTGTAATGGATTATGCTACAACCTTGGTAAACAGGGAGCTCCCCACCCCACACAAGAGGAGCACTAAAACTAAACAACCTAATATTAACCTCGCTCCAGAAGCAACCCCTCTGGTTGCGATTCTTGTAAGGGTTCCACCATTGGGTACCAAAGAGAAAGAATCCACTGCAGATTTGATACTAAAAACTAAAAAAATGTGTGATCTTTATTGCTCTCAATACACTAAAATTTTGCCAAACATCATAATGGCTAGGCGGGTAGGGTGAATAGGCAATTCCCCAAAACAAGTAGAAGGAGATTGTGTAATTGTTAATTTTAATAAACGAGGTACTGCTGATAGATTGTTTTGGGATGCCTCAAAGTTGGAGAGGGGGAGGGGGGGTAATAGGGAACTGCCGCTGGGATTCATGTATCCCCCCCTTAGACGCACAACTGCAGCCGTTAAGACTCACTCAGAGACGTTTTCAAGGAGGCCACTTCAGGCCCCTCAGAGCCTTGTAAAATACAATTACACTGAACCCCAACTCGAATGTGTTAATGTCAGAGACATTACCCCACCAAGCATCTCATAGTCAGACAAGTCATAAAGGGGCGGGTTTAGTCTTATCTAATAGGTTCTCTCTTCTGTCCCAGTTAGATGAGAATGACTGACTAGAGTCTTCCCACGTTTGCCCTCGGGAACCTAGTCCCAAACCTCAAATTATAGATGTTGATGCTGGTCACAACTGTAGCATAATTAGCTGGAATATTGCAGGGCTTAGATCAAAAAGGGAGGATCTGAATTGGTTGATGTTTGTTAAAAATTATGACATTATAGCCCTCCAGGAGACATGGGATAAGGAGAGCAATTTTTGGTTAGATGGATTTAAATCATATTTCTCGCCTGCTCACCCAATGCCGGCAGGTAGAGCTAAGGGTGGTTTAATGCTCCTCTTCTCTCTAAGGTTAAAAGGGTCTGAGGGGGCGTGGCCGGCTGAGCAGCGAGATGGCCGCTCTGTGAGCGAGCTCCGCCAGCTGCACACCATTATCCTCAAATTATCCTACACCGCAGCTTGGGGGGGTCCTGCTCTGCGTGTGGACTGGCAGCGGACACCGAGACGAACACTCGTCTAAATCCTGACGCGGCCCGACGGCCGGAATACTGAGTTACGATCCCCAGCTCTTCTGCCGTGCAGAGCGGTTGCGGAGGTCCGGAGCTGTGGAACCTTTGGCCGGGTGGATAGCTCTACTGCAGGACGGGGATTGCTGGGCCGGCGACGGGCCACTGGGCGAATCGGCGCCTTCCATCCTACCCTCCTGCCGCCTACATAGATCGAACCAGCGACCGCTGGGGCACTGACCGGGGGACTCTATCGAGGGCGGACATCACCTGGGTGAGCGAGAGCATGCGGAGCCCTCGGGGGTGATCACAGTGGGGACGCTCCGGAGCGGCCGCCATTTTTGCTACAGGCCGGAGGTGAGCAGTGGGTCGGCTGATTCTACGGGCTCCTGGCGGGATCCTATCGCCGGGGTCTGTGCTTGGGCAAACTTTCTGGCACACCAGCCCTGTAAATGAACACTGCCCATTGACATCTGCGAACATACTGGAATGCAACTGGCCCTGATATAGCAGCCCGGTGCAGCGTACAGCGACATCTGCCACCATTGGCACCCTGGCCTGGGAAATCCTCATTTTAAAGCCAGTGGATTGTTTGGCCTACGGCGAAGCGCTAGGTAAGGCGGCGCCGTCATTCCTACCCTCCCGCCACCTGAGGTGCCGGCTGTAGGGCCTTATCGACGGCGGACGCCTTCTGGTGAGTGGACATGTGCCGAGCCCTCGAGAGTGTTTGAAGTGGGGAGATTCTGATGCAACCGTCACTTTTGCTCGAGGCCCGAGGTTGCCCGGGGGAGGGCCACATCTGAGGGCTCCTTGTTTGATCTCATTGCCGAGATCTGTGCTTGGGCTGGCCCTGCTACAGTGAACTGCCTATTGCCATTTGCGCATATATTGTGGTGCTGGGACAGGTCCCGGTATAGTACTCTGGTGTAATGTACGGCGACGTCTGAAGCCGCTGGTGGTGATCCCTGGAGACGCGGCACACGCCCGCACACACTTGGTCCGGTCTGCACTGGTGCGCCTGTTAGCTAACTGAGCCCGCCCTTCAGTGACCACTTCCCTCTAGGAACTGCGCCTACTCTTTGCCTGCGGCTCGACATCCCCAGAGGTCCTTGGTCGTCCTACGCACATGCGGAAGGGAGCCTGACTCGCATATATTCACGGCCCCTGAACGTCGCAGGACGATCCTAGAAGCGACTTGCACGGGGCACCCCATTGGGAGGCGGCCCCCCACTTCCATGATGTGCGGGAAAAATGACGCAAGACAACCTAGGCTGACCTTTTACCAAAAGCAGAAAGCCAACAAGGCACATCGGGGCCAGAGGCGGAGGCCCCCCCTCACAGGGGCCCACCACGGATATAGACTTCGGGGCGTTGATAATGGAGGTCAGGTCAAGCCTGAAAAGCATAGACTCAAAACTGGACGCCATATCCTCGCAACTGGAGTCTGTCAAGGCCAAGGTGGACGCGCACGAAACCAGGCTGGACAGCCTGGAGAACAGGAACACCGAATGTTGTGAGTTCCAGCAACACACCAAACAGCATATCACCAACATCGAGAGGGAGCTGGAATCGCTGCGCGCCAAGACGGATGATTTGGAGGCGAGGTCCCGAAGATCTAACATCCGAATAACGGGAATTCCGGAAACGGCGAACACTGGCAAGATGGAGGTATATGTGGCGGATCTTTTGCATGAACTATTTGACCCGTATCTATCCCAGGTTTTCACGGTTGAAAGGGCGCACAGAGCGCTTGGTAAGAAACCACCACCCGGCGCGCCGCCCCGCCCTATACTAGCCAAACTGCTGAATTTCCAGGACAGAGACCTCATTCTGCGACTCGCCAGAGAGAAGGGTAGGATCACACATAAAGGTAATCACATTTCCTTCTACCCTGACTTTACCCCCCGTGTTCAGGCGGCCAGGAAAGAATTTATGCCGGCCAAGAAACTGCTCATGCAGGCCGGGATCCAATACTCACTCCTGTACCCGGCGAAACTTAAGGTGACACATGAGCAAACAGCGCATTTTTTTACGGATGCGCAATCAGCCATGAAGTTTGCTAAACATATTTGTGGCCCTGGGGCGAGACGGAAATCGCCGAGACTTGAGGAGGACTCTGGTCAGCTTAGCGATAATGACTGAGCGAACTGTGGTTACTGGTCATGAGAAGGCGTTGGGCCTGGCATGTTTTAGTTAACCAGTGTGAAATGTATGCACCCGCCTATCTAAGTGTCTTGTGTATCCTGAGTCACTCTCATTGGGGGTATTGGGGATGGACAACATGCTATATGCTTAGTACCTGATTTGTGGAACTTCTTCTTGTCTGTGGCTGGGACGCTGGCGGTAGTGCCGTGGAGCGGAGCGCCCTTCGGGCTTTGGAGATCTACTTTGTGTGCAGCCACCCTGTGCAAACAGGGGTGTAAGCTGGGAGCACCACGCCCCCATGGGGTATCTCCCACTGTTTCTTGTTCTTGTTTGCCAGAGCGTTGCACAAAGCTCTGGTGTGGGTAAATCACAACCTGATTGGGGGGTTGGTGAGGGTGGGGGGAGGAGAGGGGGGTTGAACTGTTTGTTGGTTGTTTTGAACTGGTGCTATAGAGGGCGCTGTGGGTCATATCCACTACACAGGGCATTGCGATGCGCGCTTATGATTGTCATGATGATAAATGCGACAGGGGGCCTGCGGTGGGACAGGATAGCCCTCCAAGACTTTAGTAATGGGGGGAGTTAAATTGTGGACTTGGAACATTCGAGGCCTGGGGGATGACAAGAAAGCTAAGCTAATGCATGGGATGCTTGCCAGGCATAATGTGGACATATGCTTTCTACAGGAGACACACATTAACACCACCCCCTCGCCCAGGTTGAAGCACTCTCGTTGGGCACATGTGTATTCTGCTGTATACTCTAACTATGCTAGAGGGGTAGCGATACTTGTACGGAGGGGTTTGGATTGGCAGGAGCGCGCCTGTGTATTGGATCGAGAGGGAAGGTATGTTATTGTACACGGCTCGCTAGAGGGGAAAACGTTGGTATTAGCGGCCATTTACGGTCCGAATGTCGATGATCCAGATTTCTTTCGTACTGTTTGGGCTCAAGTCATGCTGTTGGATTGCCACCCTTCCTCCTTCCCCTCCTCCCCCCGGATTTGGAGAGTGCACACCGGATGGGGCCAACCCGCTTTGTTCTTGGAGTGGCGGACATCGGAGGGGACACTTGATCCTGTACATTATTGGGGCGCCTGCCCTCCACACAGCAACTGCCGGGACTAGTTGAGTCTCTTTGCCTGTGACGCAGTTATCTAAGATGGCGGCTTCAGGAGGAACGACGGCCTCGGAGCTGGGACAGGAGGACTTGGCGACATTGTCCCAGGTGGGCGAGACCCTCCCGCAGACGGACCAGGAGCAGCGGCTGAATCGGCGCCTGGATGCCATATTGGACGTTATCGCCTCGACCAAGGAGGCGTTGCGGCAGGACATTGCACAAGTCGCCACGGGGCTGGGGCTACTACGAGCGGACCATGCAAAGTTGGCAGACAAGGTCAAAGACCACGATCAGCTCCTATCGGACCTGAAACCGTCGGTGGTGACCGCGGAACACAAGATCACGGATATCCTGGCCCAGCTGGATTCGCTGGAGCGAAGAGCGGAGGATGCCGAAGGCCGCAATAGGCGGAACAACGTACGGGTCGTAGGCCTGCCGGAGCGAATTGAAGGGGAGGATGCGGTGGCCTACATGGAGAACTGGTTTCGGACTGTGGTGGCACCGGAGGGGCTTACTCCTTTCTTTACCCTGGAACGAGCCCACAGGGTGCCGGCCCGCCCGCCAACGCTGGGCCGCCCTCCCCGACCGATTGTGGTGCGGCTCCTTCATTATAAGGACCGGGACCTCCTCATCCAGAGGGCCAGGGCGTCGGGTCCATTCGAGGTGGAGAACAGCAGGGTTACGATTTTCCCGGACTACACCCAGGCGGTCCAGAAATCTAGGGCATCGTTTCTGGCGGTGAAGAAGGAACTGCGGGAAGAGGGCATCCAGTACTCCTTGCTCTTCCCGGCCAAGCTGTGGGTCATCTTGGATGAGTCCACGCACTTCTTTCAGTCCCCGGACGAGGCTTGGCAATGGCTGGAATCGTACAGGGCCGGGACGGACAGGTCACACAGGAGTAGACGGGACCGGCCTAAAACACCTCAGGTCAGACAATCTCAACGGATCCGGTCCCGCAACAGGCGCCAGCGGGAGAAACGGGAGGCCCAAATGGCTGCGGACAAGAGGAAGGCTCTGGCGGCGACGGCGGCCATTACGGGGTCCCAGCAGGGTAGTGAACTGGCGGGGACGGACTCTGGCGACGAAGGTGGCAGGACTGGGGAGGACCTTTCAGAAGAGGAGAGTTCGAAGGGGCCGGTGGTCACCCCCCAGACATCTGATGGAATCTTTTGTGGCTGATGTATCGTTGGAACTTGGACACGGTTTTGGTAGGGTGGTATCCTGATGGAAATGGGTGGGTTGCCGGGCAGGGTGCCGCTTGGGCATGGCGGGATGGGGAGCGCGGGGCGTGGGCTCCGCTCGCTGGGGTCGGCGATAACTCACCCCCCAGGGCCCTTAAGGCCTTCTGTGGTGGCGACCACAGGTTAGACGGATGTGTGTTTGGTTTGAGGTTTGGACTGGGGCTGACGTTGGGTTTGTGGGCTCTGTCCTGGGGAGTGGGGTTCGGGGTGTTTTCTTTTCCGATGTTTGTTTTGGGAGGGGCAACTGCTATGGTGTGTGCACGGACTGGCACTGTTTGACTTGGAATGTTCACTATCAGTATGGGGACGTTACCTAATTTAAAATGCCTGACGTGGAATGTCCGAGGGCTGCGAACTATGGTCAAGCGCCACAAGGTGCATGCGTATTTAGTACGAAGGGGGGTTCAGGTTGCCATGCTACAGGAGACCCACTTGACGAAGCAGGAATGTGCAGCACTGCAAAAAAGGTGGCGGGGCCAGGTGTTTGGTACTACTTACTCAGCTTATGCCCGGGGGGTACTGATATGGGTGAGAGCGGGGACACCGTTTCAGGTGCTGAACCAAGTGGTGGACCCTGAGGGCAGGTTTGTGGCGGTGGAGGGGCGGTTGCATGGCCGGGATGTGACTCTCTGTTGTGTGTATGCGCCGAATGTTGATCAGGCCCGATTTTTCGATAGCCTTTCCGGGTCCTTGGCCTCCTTTCTAGCAGGCCTGGTGATATTGGGGGGGGCTTTAATTCAATTACAGATGTGGTCCTGGACAGGTCTCACCCTCCCCTTGTCGATTCCCCGGTACGCAAGTTGGCCATGCACAGGAAGGATTGGCAGGATAGATGGGGGTTGCTGGATGTGTGGCGGGAACAACACAGGGATGTCAGGGACTATTCCTTTTTCTCAGCCCTCCATGCGCTACATGTGAGAATTGACTCGGTGCTCTGTAGCGGCCCCCTGGCCCCTTTGATTTCTCATACGGAATACCTAGCCAGAACTATATCAGATCATAATCCCCTATTGATACATGTCCAGTGGCAACGGGAGCGCTCGGCGATTCCAACATGGCGGCTCCAGCCAGACACGTTGGAGGACTCAGTGTTTGGTGATGCGGTCCAGCAGGGCATTGACCATTACTTCGATGAGAATGAGGGTTCCACTACATGTAGGTCCACTGAATGGGATGCAATGAAAGTGGTGGTGAGAGGGGTGTGCCTGGGCAGGTTCTCGAACGCGCGTATGACTGTGTTGAATGCACTTACTAAAGCGGAAGTGAAACTAAGAGACCTGGAGCGGCGCAGGCCGACCCGACCGGACTTGCAGGCCCGGTTGCTGGAAGCGAAGGAGGCGGTTGCTACCGAAACGGAACGGTTGAGGAGCTACGATTATCGGCTATACGCCACTAAAGCCCATGCTGAACGGGATAAGGTGGGCACGCTCCTGGCCAGACTTGCTAATCCTGATATTAGGGGCTGCCCGGTACTTAGCATCGGTAACGCGTTGGGGGAAACGGTGTATTCCCAGAGGGCGATACTGGAGTGCTTCCGCGTGTATTATGAGGAATTGTATCGGAGTCAGTTGGGGGTGGAGGCCCACGATATTGCAGAGTACCTGGGAGCGAGGCAGCTTCCGGTCCTTGATGAAGAGGACGCGGCGATCTGGGCGGGCCGATCACATTGGCTCAGTGGCCATCAAACATATGGCGCAGAATAAAACGCCCGGTGTGGATGGGTTGCCGATAGAGTTCTACCAAAAGTTTGTGGATACTCTGGCACCCAGACTACTGGTGGTGTACACGGAGGCTTTTGAATCAGGGGGCTTGCCTAGTTCCATGAGGGAAGCCTTGATAGTGCCTCTGCTTAAGCCCGGCAGGGATGCGACGGATGTAAGGTCCTATCGTCCATTGTCCATGCTGACGGTGGACTACAAAATTCTGAGCCGAATCTTGGCCACCAGGCTGGCTCCACATATGACTGGCCTGGTGCACAGGGATCAGGCAGGGTTTATCCCCACGAGGAATACGGCGTTTAATATTCGTCGCTTGGTGGGGGTGATGGACGCTGTGGCGGAAGTGCACGGGGCGCCGGCAGTACTATCGGTGGACATTGAAAAGGCTTTCGACAGCTTGGAGTGGGTTTTTCTGGATGGAGTGTTAGAAAGGTTTGGTGTTGGTGAGGGGTTCCGTAGATGGACGAAAGTGCTGTATTCCTCAGCGCCGGCACGAGTGCGCCTGGGTGGATTGGTGTCCGCGGCTTACCCGGTCGGTAGGGGCACGCGACAGGGGTGCTCCATTTCCCCCCTTCTGTTTGCACTGGCGATGGAACCTTTGGCGGCCCATGCTAGGTCGGGGGACAGGTACGAGGGGATAGATAGCGGTGGGCAGCTACATCACATATCGCTATATGCGGATGATTTGTTGCGGGCATTGGAAGGAGCAATGGACCTGTTAGCGGAATTTGGCCGGTTGTCGGGCCTCAAGGTCAATTGGGCGAAGACCTGTGTATTCCCGCTACGAGCGGAGTCGCCCTGCCCGGCGCGTGATCTGGGGGTGGTTTGGGAGCCATCTTGCTTCACTTATTTGGGAGTCCGTATCTACCACGTGACCGCGGACCTATTAGAGGGCAATATCGGACGGTGTGTGCGGGCGCTGAGAGGTAGTATGGCTTTCTGGGCGACTCTCCCACTGACAGTACTAGGTAGGGCGCTCCCCCGGCTTCTGTACTTCTTTCGGACGCTGCCCATTTGGATCCCTCAGAAGATCTTTCGAGACCTGAGGACAATGGTTATTGGTTTCCTGTGGGGACATGGCCGCCGTAGAGTGGCACTGAGCACGTTGCTACGCCCTAAGATTGAGGGGGGATGGCCGTCCCTGATTTTGAATTGTATTATTTGGTGGAACAGCTCCAGGTTCTTACGCAACACGTGGCTCGGGTGTTTCGGGGACCGGAGGGTGATCGTGAACGGGGGATACAGCGCCATGTGTTGGCTTATATCGTTATGCAGCAGAGACTGGAGTTGCGCGGCCTCACTATGGAAGAGCGTACGCTTAGGTTATGCTGGCTGAGGAGTCTCAGGAGGGTGAAGGTGACCCGCCCGTATGCGCCTGAGATACCAATTGGCATGCTGACGGCCCTACCGCACGGGGGCGATTGGTCCCCATTGTTGGAATGGGAGGAGGCAGGACTTCAAGTGGTGGGGGACCTGTATATTGATGGGGCCTTGGCGCCCTTCGGAGTACTACAAGAACAGTTTGGGCTACCTGATGGGGGGTTCCTCTTATATGCGGCGGTGGTGGCGGCTATTCAGAAGCACTGGAAGGGAGGGCTCATCGAACCGGGCACGACCATGGCATGCCAGTACGTAGTAATGGCAGCGGGCACCTTTAAGGCGGTGACCTGTCTCCATAATAGGATGTTACACGAGGGACTGGAACCGCTCCTGGGGCTCAAGGCGAAGTGGGAGGAAAGTGTGGGTAGGCCCATACCGGATGCGACGTGGAGCCATATTTTACGGCGTACATGGAAGGGCACGAGGAATGCGCGTTTCCAGCAGGTGCACTTCTTTGTGCTACATAGGGCCTATCTGACTCCGGAGAAGATAAAACGATACTTCCAGGTGCAGGACGCGCGGTGCCCGAGATGCTTGTCACCGGAGGCGGACATGGATCACCTGTTCTGGGGTTGCCCGAACCTGGAGGCCTACTGGGCTGGGGTAGGGGATCTCCTGAACGAAGTGACTGACAGGGAGGTGGACTTTGATATGGCGGCGTGTCTGCTGCTCTGGTTCCCGCACACTAAACACACTAAGGTGACGAGCAAATTTATTGACCTGGGGTTGATACTGGCACAAAGAGAGATTTCGTGGCATTGGAAATCCAAGGGAGGGCCGTCGGTGCGGAGGTGGAAGAATGAGTTGCTGCGGTGGTCAGAGTGTGAGAGTGTGCTCCGAATGAAGCAGGCTATCAAGCTTGATAATGAGAATGCCTTGGATGCAGCGCGTGCGTGGGAATTGGTGGTGCAGGCCTTGCGCGACTCGATGGTGGAGGATGAAGACTGAATGGATAAGTCCTGAGGACGCTACGAGGCACACTAGTTCGGGGTTGCAATTGATACTGTGGTGGGATGTGTATCACAATTGGGAATAGGACACACACCATTAGCGGTTGCCGGGGAGTGGGCGTTAGGGGGTTGTTCGGGGATGTTCGGGGTGGGTTAGGAGCCAGAAGATAGTTAGCCGCGGTGGTATTCCGGGAATGGGAATGGGCCTGTGGGGCATGGGTTGCTAGCGGGAGGGGCAGTGGGGTACGGAATGGAAGTGGTGGGCCTCACGGAGCGCAGGGGTGGAACGATTGCGGCTTGGTAGCATAGATTTGCTCTTGTAGGATGGCTGATGTTGTTACTGGTTGGGGTTGGGGGGGTAAAAGCAGATACGTAAAACGTTCTTTTCGACCATTGTCCCATGGGGACGCTCACCATGTTGCCTTCCTGTTCTTTAGGACACTGCGCCGCCCGGCCTCCGGGATGCGGGCTGAATGGCTGTGTATGGTATACATTCTCATGATTGATGCGGGGGGACACCATGAGTGGACTGGTTGAGCAATTGTATACTGTGGTTTCTAATTCTGCAATAAAAACATATTTAAAAAAAAAAAAAAAATGCTGTTGGATTGCCCACAAATTGTTTTGGGGGGCGATTTTAATGTTGTGCTGAATGATGAACTAGACCGCAAGGGCGTAGGGAGGCCCACTCATGCTAAGGCGCGCCAGGCACTTCTAGATGTGATGGACGAAGGTATGCTGTCTGACGTGTGGAGATCTAGACACCCATATGATAGGATGGGCACCTGTATAACATGTCACCGTGCGACTTGGTCCCGACTGGACTTTTTTTTAAAAAAAATTTTAAATCATTTTTATTATTGCAAGATACGACAAAAATCATTACATTTCTATTCCATAGTGAAATCCAGTTTTCAACAGTGTAGTACCACTGATATCGTGTTAAGAAATAAACATATATATAAAAGAAATACAGAAGAAGAGTAGAGGTATGGAATCGATTCAAAAATATTGCAAGCAGAAGATCATGTTACCACTAAACTTTAGACAATAAACTAGTATAGCAAAAGAAAAGGAGCCTATTCACCCATCTTGCCCATCAAAAAAATGCTTCCATATCCTTTCCTTTCTAATAAGGGCTTTTGGGCCTCTAAATTTAGCTAAAGAAAGTTCCATGGTTCTAATTTCATGAACTAGGGTGAGCCAATCCGCCGCTTTAGGGGGTTCTCTAGATATCCATACCCTAGCTATAGTTAATCTTGCACATGCTAGCAAAATCGTTATAAGATCCTTATTAGGACTATTACTATCTTGGATGTCTAATAAAACCATTTGTTCTGTAAGCGCCGGTATAGTTATCTGGTTGAATCTGATATGGTCGGATATTCGGTTCCAGAAAGTAGAAAGTGCTGGACAAGAGAATAACATGTGCTCAATTCCAGCCGCAGCAGTATTACATTTAATACACATAGATTTGTCTGATATCGTGTTACCTTGCGCCCAGCTGGATATTTTTTGTGGTGTATAATATAGCTCTGTAATTGTCCTATATAGTTGCATTCTAAGGTTAGAAGAATGTACTATATCGCTTAGATGAGTTAAAGCGTTTCTGATCTGTATTGAGTTTATATTTAAATTTAGTCTACGAGACCATTTGGCTGCAATTTGAGTTGTGTTTTCTTCCTTATCCTTAATTAACCATTGGTATCCCAGTTTGATTAATGATTTTGTTTTATCAGAGTAAATACAATCTAGAATATCCGATTGTTTAACTTCCGTTATTCTCATTTTATTATAGAAAAAATCTCTCAATTGTCTATATTTAAAGTGCATATCATCAGTGAGCCCATTTGTAATTTTTAGGTTGTCAAAGTCGATCAGGCCATTAGTCCCATAAAGGTCTCCTAGTGTATTTATTTCATGTCTAATCCAACGATTCCCCAAACCGTCCAAGAATATACCCGGAAGACCAGGGTTATTCCATAGTCTAAGTTCGGCATTGTAAAATGAACTGTTACTAATGTGCAGAATTTTGTCCCAAATTCTTATGGCATGCTTTGCAGTCTTGAATTTGACCCGTTTTAAGTAGTTCGGATCATGAACCCGTAATAGAAATTGATTAGCATCGGCCCCTAACATATACTGATGAAAAAACAGAGAAGAAGTGTTTTTTAATAAGCTCCTTATGCGTAGAAAAAAAGTAGCTAAGAAATAGAGTTTAAAATCCGGAAAGGTGAGTCCCCCTTTAGAGATTGGCAGTGTCAAGAATTTCACCGCCCTTCGTGCCTTTTTATACCCCAAATAAAGCTACTACAAATACCATCCAGCTTTCTAAAAAAAAGTTTGTTTGGTTGCAGCGGAATGGCTCTACACAAATACAACAACTTAGGTAAAATTTTCATCTTAATCAAATTAAGTCTCCCTATCAAACTCAGAGGTAGCTTGTGCCATTTTTTAAGACTAGCAGTAGTTTCCTTTAGGAATGACTCATAATTTATTTTCAAAATTTCCCCCACTTTAGCAGTGAGTTTAATACCTAAATAAACGGCTTCTTTGCATGTATCATAGGTATGTGTAGCCGGGGTATAATTAAGTATAATTTGGGTTTTGTTCACGTTCAGTTTATACCCAGAGATTCTCCCAAAATTTTGCGCTTCTTTTATAATTTCTGGCATAGCTTTATTAACATCGGATGTATAAATTGCTATATCATCAGCGAAGGCGGTTAGTTTAAGAGTTATATCCCCATGATAGACTGGTGTGATATTGATTTGGTCATTTAAAGCGTTTAAAAAAGGTTCTAAAGAAAGGGCAAAAAGTAATGGGGAGAGGGGGCATCCCTGTCTTATACCTCTTGCTATCTTAAAATTGACAGAGTCTTTACCTCCATAGCTGATCACCGCCCGTGGTTCATCATAAAGTGACCTAACCCAATCTAAGTAGGAGCCAATAATACCCATTTTACTTAGTACTGTCCACAGATAGTCCCACCCCACTCGGTCGAATGCTTTTTCCGCATCTAACATTATCATACCGAGTGGGGTGTTGGTGGTTTCCGCTACATCAAAAGCTGTGATTGAAGTATTTACATGCAAGGTAGTATCTCTGCCCACTACGAAGCCATGTTGTTGAGGATTGACAATATCAGGCATATAGGGAGCTTACCGGTTTGCCAGAATTTTAGCGAAAATTTTCACGTCAGAGTTCAGTAGAGATATAGGCCGATACGAGCCACATTCTTTTTCAGGTTTTCCCTTTTTCAAAAAAAAAATAATTTTGGCAATTTTCCATGATGAAGGTGCTTGTTTAGAAACAATAATTGAGTTAATCACATTTTGTAGTAGTGGTACCAATTCTTGAGAGCAAAGTTTATAAAATTCCCTGGGTATACTGTCTTCTCCAACCGCCTTTCCTAATGGTAGTTGATCAATTGCTAATTTTATCTCCTCAGTGGTGACATTAGAGTTTAATTGTTGGAGTACTTCAAGGTTTAAAGCCCGCGGTGGACTTAGGTATTGGTCAAGATATTTTACAATCTCTATTTTATGTGGAATAGCCTCTGGTGTATAAAGTTGTTGGTAAAATTTGACAAATTGATTTAGTATTTGATCCTCTCGTTCATAAGTTATTGAGTCCAATCCAATTATTTCCTTAATTTTAGTTTTAGCTTTTCTATCCGCGGTTTTAAAGGACAATATTTTTCCAATTCGGTCGCCTCCTTCGTATTGATCTAGTTTATATTTTTGTAATTTTACTACATATCTTTCTCTTAAAGTTTTTTTTAGTCCTGCTTGTAGTTCCGCCAGTTGTGCTCTAATCATCTCTATATTATTTTTTGAATATAGTGTTGCCTCAGCCAGTTGTACTTCCAAGTCTAATAATTTGGATGTCATATTTTTATTTTTATTACGGCTTTCTGCATTAAGCCTGAGTACATACTGCTGGACAAACCCCCTAATACTACACTTACAAGTGTCCCATACAGTGTTGATACTAGCCGAATTGATGTTTAGTGTGATAAACTCCTGTATGTGATTTTTAATTAATGAGATAAATGTTAGATCAGCTAGTAAGTGTCTCGGAAAAGTGAACTTTCGTGGTTTTTTAATTTGATCGTTGAAAATAACTTCCAAAAGCAGGGGGTTATGGTCAGATGTAACTTTGGGGCAAATTTCAATCTCACAGTTGTCTAGAATTTTATCAGAAGCCCATATCATATCAATTCTAGAGCAGGATCTATGCGGCGCAGAATAGTAAGTAAAGCCTGCCAACCTAGGATGCTTGGACCGCCATAAATCTCTGATATTGTTCAATCTTGCAAGTTCTAAAATTGCTGCTCTAACTTTATACATTCTTTTATAGTTCTTTGGCCCCGTAGAATCTATTTTATAATCCATAACACAGTTGAAGTCCCCGGCAATAATAGTTTCTCCTTCCCATTCAAGTAGTTCTAAACTTAAATCCTCAAAAACTTTGGGGTTGTCAATATTTGGACCATATACCACACAAAATACCAGTTTAACATTGTCACCTTGCATCTGTGCTATTGCCCACCTTCCTCGAGTATCTGAAGTAGTTTTAATTATTTCTAAAGGAACTGTTCTTTGTTTTAGAATAGCTACCCCCCTTATAGTCTCGTTTAGAGAGGTGCATGCAACCAATTCATAACTAAGTTGTGATAGTAGCTTTCTATCTTGATATTTTATGTGAGTTTCTGAAACCAGAACAATATTAGGATTGTACATTTTAATCTCTTCTTGTACCAAATTTCTTTTGCTTTTACTATTTAGGCCATCTACATTCCAACATAAAATCCTTAATTTAAGCATTTAACTAATATACTGATATTCTTGTACATATTGTTCCCCTCTACCTTTATTTGTTTCACCGTCGTTAGGTTTTCCTTCCTACTTCTCTTAGAAAAAAAGTCAAATCTTGCAATCATGTTTTTCCCTCTTATTTCCGCCCACCACCCTTGACACCAGTTGTCACCCCCACCCCTGTGACAACCCCACCCCCTCCCTTGCTGCAACCCGTCCCTTGGGGGGGAGCACCCCTCTAGCATTTACTGCTGCTGTAGGGGCAGCTTAGTGAAGCCGCCTACATGAGAGACTGCTCATGCCACGTTTTAGTTTAATCCTTATTTTGTCCATATTTAACTCATACCCATAGAGAAAAGGAAAGATTGAAAAGGAAAAGAAAGATTAAGCTCTCCCACTAATACAATGAAAGAAAAGTGTATTTGCGCAAAAATACCAAAAAATGTCATGTTACTCAGTAGATGCATGTTCAATATTGGATATTCGCGCATGCTCCTGTTCATTCCTTTCTTTTTGTTTTTAGATTTTTTGTTTTAATTTTCATTCCCCACCCCCCACATTAATTTTCTTTCTCTTTTTGGTTTCTTTTTTCATTATCCCGAGAGAATTTTTCCAAAGATTGTTCAGCGGAAAGTGGATCAGTAAAGAAGACAACTTGTCCATCTCGAATGACCTTAAGGCTAGCAGGTTCTTGAAGATAAGCCATACAGCCTAAATTTTTAAAAGCATCTATCATCTTCCGAAGCTCCCACCGTTTATCCATTGTGGTCTTACTTAAGTCTGATTTCACAAAAAAAGTGAGATTATCAACGGAGACAGGATTATTAGGTTTGGCTTTTAGTGCTACCGCTTGTCGCAAAAGAAAGTTACCAAAGTAAATCAAAAAAGGTCTAGGAAATTTACTATTTGTATTTCTTTGGACTAAGGGAAGTCTATGTACTCTCTGCAACTGGGAGTCCCAATCCCAATCAGCAAGGTCCAAAAAAGCTCTTTGAAAAAGTTTGACCAGAAAAGCTCTCGGGTCGGACCCCTCGATACCTTCAGGTATACCAAATAGTCTAAGGTTTTGTCTTCGGGCCCGGTTCTCCAAGTCCTCCACTTTAGCTTCCAGCAGAGACACTCTTTAAGTATTCTGTTTAACAGTTGATGTAGCCTGGTTTACATCTTCTTCCACTTACACTATTCGTGATTTTATATCTTCTATCTCTTTTGTCACTCCTCCCAAACCTTGACAGATATCTCTCATAGCTCCTTGTATCTTAGTATTATCTTCCCTTAGCTGAAGATATTGCTGTTGGATCTCCACTCTTTGTTCTATGAGAGTCTGCATGATTGACTCCATTGATATACTCGTTGGGGCTGTAGAGTTTGAAGTATCCAATGAAATCGATTGCAAGGGTTTTTGAATGGGTAAGGAAGTAAGATCAGATATTGTTATTTGAGATTTAAGATTTGCATCATCCGGCACAACCTCTATAGAATCATGTTCTAAAGTTTCACCTGAATTAACATCAGAGTTCAGAGCTGGTTGTGGTTGAATTTTCCTCAATCTAGATACTATAGTTTCAGTGGCTTCACTTGACTGATCAGTGTTGTAGGCTGATAGCTCAAGATCTTGTTCTTCAGCATCTTTCACTGCGTCATTTTGTGTGGGAGGGAGCAAAGAAGTATCTGAGAGGAAGATAGGAGAAGTTGTTGAGACTGCTGGGGGGGTCCCAGTTCTTGGATCGCCCTTCGTTTCTGTAATAGCTGTGTCCATATAACTAGATACCTCTTGGTTTATAGAAGGTGCACTTGAGCTAGAGTCGGTTAAAAGGTCCATAGATTTATTTAAGGTTTTAGCGTTGTTTAAATTATCCCCCTGAATATTGCGCATCTGCCCATTCAGCTCATCGGGACTGGCCCCCGAGAGTCTTAGGGCCATATTCTTAATGCCACCTTTAGCCTCTATCCACCTTCTCAGAGGGCTGTCATCTATTAGTCGGCTTTTTTTATTTCCTGCCAATTCTTTACCAGCTGTTTTTAGTAAGAAGGTTTTTTGCTTAGTTTTAACCTTCCTCTTAGTTTTCCTTGATACCGATTTCTTGTTTGTTGCCGCTTTAAGTGCCTCATCAAGCCCCTCTTCTTCTGATAGTTCCTCGTAATCTACATATGAGTCTTCTTCTGATTTAGTCCCAGATTCCTGAGATATATCACCCCCACATTTCTTTTCCTTTGTTTTAGTCATATCAATCCGTGAGTGAGCCTTAGTGTTAGTATTGAGACCCACAGGGTCTACCCTTTGATCTTGTACCTTGTGTTGAGGTTCCTTTATTGTTGTTCTTTTTGTTAAAGTATCCATAGTGTTTTCACTCTCACTTGCTTTAACCAGGTTAATTTCATTGGTTTCATTGGTTTCATTGGTTTCTGAGCCTATTAGCCCCTTAGCAATGGGAAGTTTGTCCGAGCCTTTTTTACCAAAATTCATCTCAGCTCCCAGCCCATTATCCTGTGCCAACCCCTTGATAATGTTCTCTGTCAAAGTCTCCACAGAATTATTGCTCGGTACAATAGTCCCTATATTCGCATGTATCTCCTCAATTTTATCATTCCCTTTCTTTCTTGTTTTAGCAGTTGGTAATGACTCTGTTCTTGGTCTGAACTCAGCACTGCCACCTCCCTTTGTACCTGGAGCAGAAGCATGTTTCACATCCTGACGCTTGTCAACTTCGCCGGTACTGAGAGTTTTTAAACAGTCATGTTTAAGTATACCAGAATTATTGTTCATTGATTGTGATTGCTGAATCTCAATATTGTCCCCAAGAGACCCCGCTACCACTACCCCTGTAACCGCTGCTGCCATGGTACCTGTGTGCACTTTTTTCGATGTCTGGGCAGTCTTCTTACTCCGTGCAGATCTGGTCTGTCGCGAGGACATTAGCTCCTGAGCTGCCTCCGTTACCTCCGTCTTCGTTTCCTCAAGCCTCCGCAGCGTTATCCGCGTAGTCGGGAATCTCTTCAGGTGTGCTCCCAGCTGGAACGGAGTTGGGAACGCCCAGCCGGCTGCTGTCGTCGGAGGTGGCGGTGCGCGAGCAAGGCTCGCCGCGTAGCTCCAGGTGCGAAGCAGGCTCTTGCCGCAATGCCGAATCAAAAGCCTCAGCATTGGTTCCGCTGTGTCCAAAATTCTCGCACGCACTTCTCGGGAGGAAAAGCGGCAGCGGCAGCGGTATAGAAAAAGAAAACAGTTCGGTAATCCAGATCTGCGAACTGTAAGTCACTCCTTCTCTCCTTCTTTTACGAATAAGAAGCTTTAATTTCGCTCATCAAATCTTCTCTTTATCTTTATCCATTCTCCGTTTTAGCAAGTTAAAGGCAATGAAAGGGGGTTCCATCGGCTGTAGTGTTTAAGGCAACGTTTTTGGGCTGAGCAGACCAGCTCATGCAGCGACTTCACTCGGCGGCGTTCAGCCCGCCATCTTGACTCCTCCCCTCCGGTCCCGACTGGACTATTGGCTGGTGTCTCCTGCTGTGGCGACTTGGTCAGTGGAGGTGAGCATACAGGCCAGATCGCTATCCGACCACGCCCCTTGCATGCTAGAGCTGCGAGTGCCTAATGCCCCCAAGATGGCGTTTTCATGGCGCCTACCCCCGCACGCACTCACAGACTCAGCTTTCACTGAAGACATCAGGGGGGATATAGTCAAGTACTTTGAGGAGAATGAGGGCACAGCATCATCAGAAGCCATAGTGTGGGACGCCTTTAAGGCGGTAATTCGTGGTCAATGCATTGCAAGGCAGGCAGGGGTACTGCGGGCTATCCGGAACACTCTAACCCAGCTTGAACAAGCGAATTGACAGCGTTGGACCTGGCCTTTTGCCTCGACCCTACACCGGAGTTAGCAGGGCAGATGAAGTCCAAATTACTTGAATTTAATGAAGAAGCTCAGAGGGAGGTGAAATTCTTGGGCAAGCAGGCAGAGGCACACAGATATGGTGAGGGAGACAGGCCGAGTAGGACCCTAGCGCGACTGATCTCACCTCGCTCACAAGCACATTACATACACGCCATTCACAATAGTGCGGGATCCCTGGTTGTAGGTCAGGAGGTGGTGCTGGATGCATTCGCCGAGTTCTATGAATCGCTATACACTACCAGACAGCCCACGGCCCCGGCTTCCCTTGACAGCTTCCTGGACTCCGTCGCTCTGGTGTGGTTCAATGACCTTCACCGTAAGTACATGGATATACCAGTCACAGTCCAGGATATCATTCAAGTAATCAATAGTATGCCCGCTAATAAGGCCCCGGGCCCAGATGGCCTCAAGACATCCTTTTATAAAGCGTACGCTGCAGAGCTGGCCCCGAAATTGCACTCTGTATTTGCTGAGGCCCTGGAGTTAGGCTCCCTTCCGGACTCGATGCGCGAAGCCTTAATTATAACATTACTAAAGCCAGACAAGGACGGGCAGCTCCTTGACTCATATCGCCCCCTTTCCTTGATAAACGTGGATGCAAAAATGTATGCGAAGGTCATTGCGGATAGACTTCAACCCCTGCTACCACTAGTGGCGCTGCCTGATCAATCGGGGTTTATCCCTGGCCGAGCCACCTCCCATAACCTTAGAACAATCTTCTCGGTCTTACACTACCTTCATCCCTCTGTTCAAGCAGCAGTCGTTTTTCTAGACGCCACTAAAGCGTTTGATTCCCTGGAGTGGCCGTACATGTTCAGGATTCTGGGCAGGATGGGGTTTAGCCACAACTTTATAACCCTTATCGGGTTACTGTATGATGCACCCAGAGCGCGAGTGAGCGTGAACGGGCTCACGTCCCAACCCTTTGCCATATCACGGGGGACCAGACAGGGCTGCCCCTTGTCCCCGCTACTTTTTGCGGTTGCGATGGAGCCCCTTGCAGCCAGAGTCCTCCAACATCATACAGCGAGGGGGATAGGCTTCAACGCTCGTAGTCTGCTAATTTCATTATACGCAGACGACGTTACACTGTACGTTATAAACCCTGCTGAGAACTTGAATCCCCTACTGCGTGAGTTCGTACACTTTGAGGGCTTAGCTGGTGTGTCTATTAACTGGTCCAAATCCGTCGCGTTTCCATTAACTCACACAACCAGGGAGTCCCCAATGGATTTCCCCCTGCGTTGGGAAAACGATGCAGTCAAATACCTGGGGATATGGATCAGCCGTGACATACAAGAGTTGTGGACCCTAAATTTTGGCAGGGCGGTTGATTGGCTGGAGGGGAAGGTGGAGATCTGGAATAAGCTCCCTTTATCGCTGGTTGCGCGCATAGCCCTGACAAAGATGGTGGTGCTGCCCAAATTCTTGTATCTGTTCGTGAACATTCCACTGCCCTTGACGGTGAACTTTCATGCGCGTGTGCGATCGTTGTTGCTGACACTATTGTGGGCTGGTGGACAGGCACGGGCGTCCTGGGCACTGCTTACACTCCCGCTGCGCCAGGGCGGCCTGGGGGCACCCGACCTGAACCTATACTCGCTGTGTGCGCAAGCACAATTTCTACACTTCTGGGCCTTTCCCACCCCCTACCAGCCACACGTCGCGGTGGAGAGGGCCGTAGCGGCCCCGTCACCACTGAGCGTGGCGCTGTATGACAAGGTCACACGCCCATCCAAAGATGTGGACACAGTGGACATGCTCCGCTGGTCTTGGCGTGAATTGCGCAACAGAGCAAAGCTCCCCCTACTCTACGCACCAGCCATTCCGTTGTGTGGCAACCCTATGATGCCCTGCTTGCACGACAGGGGCGGAGCCCTCACACTTCGGGGACAGAACCTACGCACCTTTGCGGACTTATATCTGGACGGGACTTTCAGAGACCCGAATGCACGAGCGGAGGGTCACCATGACTCATTTTCTGACCTACTCCTGGATCACTCCCTTAAGGAATCCTGTAAGGCGTTATGGCCCCAATTCCCAGAGGAACCGCCGCAACTCCTTGCCCTTTAAAACTTGCTATCTAAACCCTAGCCGAAAAAGCTGGTATCTCGGCTATACAACTGCATGCAGGAGCAGTCCCCGATTACTGTGCCATCTTCTATGCAGGCCTGGAGTGCAGATCTGGAGACACCACTAACGGAGGAGCAATGGGAGTACTGCTGTAGACAACTCACAGCGCTATCGCCCAATTACAGATTGCGATTAGTGCATTTTAAATTCCTGCATAGATATTACCGTACACCGGTTCTGCTGCACCGAATGGGTGTCAGTGACGACGCCTCATGCTGGAAATGTGGTTGCGCAGATGCATCCTTCCTCCATGTGATTCAGAAAAGGGGGTGGTGATGAACAGAGTGTCTGAATTAAGCAGACCACTCTTACCCAGTCCAAAGATCGGGGCTTGATCCATCACCGTTTTTTAGCTCACTGCACCATCCCAGCTCAGAACCTGGCTACATGCAAATTAGTCTGTTCCTGTCCCAGTGCATGATGGGAACAGGGCAAACCAAACTACCAAGCCAATTCTTATACTGGGAAGGAAACAAGCTTCCGGGAACCGGTTTCTGGCATTGCAGCCGTCGTCGCCCCGGCTTGCTTGAATCCTGATGGTGCAATGAGCAAGGGACTCACATCTGAGTATACCCTTCCACGCTTATGGTGGACAAAATGATTCAGAAAAGGGGGTGGTGATGAACAGAGTGTCTGAATTAAGCAGATCACTCTTACCCAGTCCAAAGATCGGAGCTTGATCCATCACCGTTTTTTTAGCTCACTGCACCATCCCAGCTCAGAACCTGGCTACATGCAAATTAGTCTGTTCCTGTCCCAGTGCATGATGGGAACAGGGCAAACCAAACTACCAAGCCAATTCTTATACTGGGAAGGAAACAAGCTTCCGGGGACCGGTTTCTGGTATTTCAGCCGTCGTCGGCCCGGCTTGCTTGAATCCTGATGGTGCACTGAGCAAGGGACTCACATCTGAGTATACCCTTTCACGCTTATGGTGGACAAAATGATTCAGAAAAGGGGGTGGTGATGAACAGAGTGTCTGAATTAAGCAGACCACTCTTACCCAGTCCAATGATTGGGGCTTGATCCATCACCGTTTTTTAGCTCACTGCACCATCCCAGCTCAGAACCTGGCTACATGCAAATTAGTCTGTTCCTGTCCCAGTGCATGATGGGAACAGGGCAAACCAAACTACCAAGCCAATTCTTATACTGGGAAGGAAACAAGCTTCCGGGGACCGGTTTCTGGCATTTCAGCCGTCGTCGGCCCGGCTTGCTTGAATCCTGATGGTGCAATGAGCAAGGGACTCACATCTGAGTATACCCTTCCACGCTTATGGTGGACAAAATGATTCAGAAAAGGGGGTGGTGATGAACAGAGTGTCTGAATTAAGCAGACCACTCTTACTCAGTCCAAAGATCGGGGCTTGATCCATCACCGTTTTTTAGCTCACTGCACCATCCCAGCTCAGAACCTGGCTACATGCAAATTAGTCTGTTCCTGTCCCAGTGCATGATGGGAACAGGGAAAACCAAACTACCAAGCCAATTCTTATACTGGGAAGGAAACAAGCTTCCGGGGACCGGTTTCTGGCATTTCAGCCGTCGTCGGCCCGGCTTGCTTGAATCCTGATGGTGCAATGAGCAAGGGACTCACATCTGAGTATACCATTCCACGCTTATGGTGGACAAAATGATTCAGAAAAGGGGGTGGTGATGAACAGAGTGTCTGAATTAAGCAGACCACTCTTACCCAGTCCGAAGATCGGGGCTTGATCCATCACCGTTTTTTAGCTCACTGCACCATCCCAGCTCAGAACCTGGCTACATGCAAATTAGTCTGTTCCTGTCCCAGTGCATGATGGGAACAGGGCAAACCAAACTACCAAGCCAATTCTTATACTGGGAAGGAAACAAGCTTCCGGGGACCGGTTTCTGGCATTTCAGCCGTCGTCGGCCCGGCTTGCTTGAATCCTGATGGTGCAATGAGCAAGGGACTCACATCTGAGTATACCCTTCCACGCTTATGGTGGACAAAATGATTCAGAGAAGGGGGTGGTGATGAACAGAGTGTCTGAATTAAGTAGACCAATCTTACCCAGTCCAAAGATCGGGGCTTGATCCATCACCGTTTTTTAGCTCACTGCACCATCCCAGCTCAGAACCTGGCTACATGCAAATTAGTCTGTTCCTGTCCCAGTGCATGATGGGAACAGGGCAAACCAAACTACCAAGCCAATTCTTATACTGGGAAGGAAACAAGCTTCCGGGGACCGGTTTCTGGCATTTCAGCCGTCGTCGGCCCGGCTTGCTTGAATCCTGATGGTGCAATGAGCAAGGGACTCACATCTGAGTATACCCTTCCACGCTTATGGTGGACAAAATGATTCAAATGATTTTCTGAATCGTTTTTGGCCACTATAGGTGTGGCAGGGTATACTCAGACATGAGTCCCTTTCTCACTGCACCATCAGGATTCAAGCAAGCCGGGCCGAAGACGGCTGAAATGCCAGAAACCGGTCCCCGGTAGCTTGTCTCCTTTCTGGTGAAGAATTGGCTTGGTAGTTTAGTCTGCCCTGTTCCCATGATGCACTGGGCCAGGGACAGACTGATTTGCATATAGCCAGGTTCTGAGCTGGGATGGTGCAGTGAGATAAATAACGGTGATGGATCAAGCCCTGATCTTTGGACTGGGTAAGAGTGGTCTGCTTAATTCAGACACTCTGTTCATCACCACCCCCTTTTCTGAATCGTTTTTGGCCACTATAGGTGTGGCAGGGTATACTCAGACATGAGTCCCTTTCTCACTGCACCATCAGGATTCAAGCAAGCCGGGCCGAAGACGGCTGAAATGCCAGAAACCGGTCCCCGGTAGCTTGTCTCCTTTCTGGTGAAGAATTGGCTTGGTAGTTTAGTCTGCCCTGTTCCCATGATGCACTGGGCCAGGGACAGACTGATTTGCATATAGCCAGGTTCTGAGCTGGGATGGTGCAGTGAGATAAATAACGGTGATGGATCAAGCCCTGATCTTTGGACTGGGTAAGAGTGGTCTGCTTAATTCAGACACTCTGTTCATCACCACCCCCTTTTCTGAATCCTTCCTCCATGTGGCATGGAGCTGCCCCAAACTCGAGAGGTACTGGTCTGACATTTTTACTGCTATCAATCAGATCCTCCACAGGACTGATGAGCCATCCCCTCTCCTGGGCCTACTGGGATATGTTCAGGACACCTTGCCCGGGGACAGGAAATTGCATGTGCTGTTGCTCCTTTATACTAAGAGATGGGTGGCGGTCCACTGGGGGCGCGCGGTGCTGCCTACATTAGCTGCCTGGGTGCGGGATGCCACATATGGAAATGAGCAACTTGCGCGCTACTGGGAAACGATTCCCACCGCTTCCAGGCCAAAAGATATATGGGAGCCATTTATGCAGTGGTCACGGGAGCGTGCAGATTCCACCGCGTCTGGGCACTCGCCTGCAGCGGTCATCTCTGATGATATGGGCTAATTTGTATCACACTGTGCGCGAGAGCCCCTGTTGGGTAAGACCTGGCTGTGTTGGTGCCCCTTAGTGCAGGTTGGTCTCACTGGTCCCTACATGGGAGGGGCGGGTTGCTGAGAAGCTGTGGCTTGAGTTGTCCATTCCTTGCCTGAGCGATCGCTTGCGTGAGTGTGCACCTCGCTCCCTCCCCTCCCCCGGATGGTTGAGTCCTGCCTGTCCGCTATGCTTCCTGCTTCCGCTTGCTCACCTGTGGAGCGTTGCCCTGCCTGCACGTGTCAATCCCTTTGCGCATGCACCGTTGAGCCTATTTGTAACTTACCTCTGCACCTTGGTTGGTTCTTTGTTGTTGTCGTGGGGGGGGGGGGGGGGGGAAAGGGGCCAGTAGACGTACAGTGATCTGTGCTGGAGGTGGTTCATGTTTACTCTTATTATACTCGAAATGTCACTTTGCCAGCTCTCATTGTTAGACAGCGCCCGTTGCGCCTATTGACCCCCAAAAATGTGAGACACATTGATTGGCTATTGTCACGAATGCATGTTACACCCTGAATGATACCGTATCTCACCTCATTGCTTGGCACATCGTGGGATGTGCCGGTTTGTATTTTCTGCAAGTTTATTCAGATAGCGGCCTGCCTCCGGGTTGTTGGCGAGACGCTGTGTGACCTGCAAAATGAATATTAAAGTCTTACACAAAATAAAAATAAAATTAAAAAATGGTTAAAAGGGTCTGTAAAGCTGTTGGAGGTAACTTCTCATAATTGTTTGCTAGCTGAACTAACTACCCCCTAATTACCCTAAAATATTGCTAATTAATTTCTATCATTCTAGGGAATGTGAATTTAGCAATGAGCATCTCCTTTATATGGAATGTTTTCTAGATACATATAGTTTACGGCAAACCACCTTTTTTTATACTATATTCATGAGTGATTTTAATGTTCATTTGTGTAATCTTAATTGTCAAGTTGACGATGCCTTTGGTCCTGACCTTTCGCCGCCACCTCATTTTGAACACACACCCAAAGGCGAGACTATGGAGGATCTCCTCTCAGGTGCCGATCTCTATGAACCATGTTTTTATGATTTTAGTGAGAGGGTAGCAACTTTTAAGGCGAGAGATAGTGAGACTATTATTGATTATATATTCGTATCCCCCTCTTTGTTAGCGAATGTAGTATTTTATAACGCGAGGCTCTCTCCCTTCAGTGATCAGAACCCTGTTATCCTTGAGCTAGATATAGGTATCGACCTTCTGTGCGCCCCAGGCAAGGACAGGGGGCCTAACCCTGTGATAACTAGAGACCAAGGGAGGAGGCTAAAATGGTCCAAGGTAATCCCCGATTTTTTTCTTTGCTAATATATTTATGAAGGTTAAGTATGAAATCAAGTTGGTTGACTATTCTACCCCGGACGATATAGTTATTAAAGCCTTTGAAGCCATTTGTAGGCAGGTTGCAACAGAATTGACTATTACAAGTAAGCCCAGGCCTAATCTAGGGTAAAGGTGGTTCGATTCTAAATGCTCTAGAGCTCACCAAAAATTAATAAAAGCATTGAAAACTAAACCCAGAGACAGGGCACAGTTAGTTAGACTCAGAAAAGAATACAAAACTGCAGTCTGTTCCCCCAAAAATGAGATCAAATCAGAGGCCTGGAATGCTTTAACGTCCGCAGAAATATTAAAGAACAGCTCAAAGTTTTGGGCTATTGTTAATAGTCCTCTTTTTTCGGGGCAGGAGAATGGTAGCCTGGAAACTAACATCTCAGAGGACCAGTGGCTTTCCCATTTCTAGGGCATCTATGGGTCAAACAAGCTACATGAGACTTTTCCAGCTTTAGACACTAGTAACGATTTACCTTTGTTGGTCTTTAAAGAAGAAGACGTGGAGAAGGCAATAATAGATTCATCTAGTAATAAGGCACCTGGCCCTGATGGTGTCCCTGTTGACTTCTATAAGAGTGATGCCAAATTCTGGGATGTAATTTTAACTAATGTTTTTAATTCCACAGTTGTCGAGGGGTTCCCGACGTCATGGTCCCTGTCCATTATCATTCCAGTTTTCAAAAAGGGGCAGAGGGGACCCTAGGTGCTACAGGCCCATTTCACTGATAGACTCTGCCGTTAAAGTCCTAGGTAAGGTGATTTTGGTCAAAATCACCGATTGGGTAAATGAAAATGGGGTTCGATCCAACCTTCAGTATGGCTTTAGACAGGGCAGAAGCACCATGGACCAGTGCCGTAATCTGTATCTACTGACAAACAAATACACCGTAGCTTCCAAGGGCTCCATATACATGGGCTTTATGGGTCTATTGTCAGCTTTTGCTCTTGTGAACAGATAATGGCTATGGTCCATCTTACTTGATATAGGGATTGATCCCGGCCTGGTTTATTTCTTAGCTGACCTACATCGGGATCTTTCTGCGGCTGTCAGGGTTACTCAGGAGGGCAAATGCACACGGCACTTTAAGTCTGGTAGAGGTGTTCACCAAGGCAGTATATTGGCCCCTCTACTTTTTACGCTATATATTAATGCCCTAGATAAAATATTAGATAAGGCTAGCTTGGACATCCCGCGTGTAGGTAATAGGACCATCCCGGTCCTTCTATACGCGGACGATGCTGTGTTACTAGCACAAACTCCACTAGGTCGTCAGAGACTTTTAGATGCATTTGGGACCTTTATGAACTCCCTGGACTTGGTGGTAAATATTTCCAAACCCCACGCCTTGATTATGGGTCAACATAAGAATAAAGTTAAAACCTTTTACTGCAATGGGGCTGAGGTGTCCAGAGTGACAATTTTTACATACCTGGGGTTTCTATTTCATGATAGATGTTCTTGGGTCCCCCAGCTCAAAGCCAAAAAGAATGCAGTAGTGAGATCGTCATCAGCATTACTAGGCTTTGCACGGCGACTGGGAGCCAGGCCCTGTGAGGCAATTCTCACCATTTATAGTTCGAAATATTTGGCTATCGCCACATATGGTGCAGCTATTTGGGGGTACAAGCAAGTGGTAGGGGTTCAGATGGCAGAAAATAAATTCTTCCGCTCCCTCTTGTCTGTCCCCCAATCTACACCAACCTTCGCTATCCATCAGGAACTGGGGATGGGATATGTGTCTGGGATGTACGACGGTACGACGCGGGCTATTACCACGCGTACCGTTACAACGCGTGTTTTACATCGCAAGTCGTTACCACGACTTGAGCTGTAGGGTGCGGACTTAGGAATAGTTTCATTTACTATTCCAACACCAGTCCCCGTGGATAGTAGGGAAGCTGTTGGAATAGTAAATTAACTATTCCTTGTCCTTGAGCGCCCTCCAGCGCAAGTCGTGGTTACGACTTGCGTTGTAAGAGACGCGTCGTAATGGTAGCGCAGGGTAACATTCGCGTCATAAAGGATGTTCCCCATGTGTCTGACTTGGTGAATCTGGCCCCCTTGGTCTGTTGGATAAAAACCTGGCTCAACCCCGAACTAACCTTGAACCATCAGATTTTAAGGGATTGTGTTATTTTAGATAAAGCTAATAACATTCAGTAGTTGTCTTACGTTAAGGATAAGTTCATTAAACTTGGGCCTCCAGACATTTATAATGACCCTGAAGGGAACAAGAAAACTGACCTAAAATGGGTAAATTCGCAGTTTCGGAACATCCTGGGGCTGGGACGGGAGGATGAGGAATTAAAAAAAACCCTGGTTAGGGCTCAATAATTATCAACTTCCTCGCCATCAATTGAGCCCTTCTTTAGAATTGTGACAAAGCCCTTCTACCGCTGGCTTTTGACCAGGTTTCGTTTTAAACTGATCCATTTTTCATTGGGCAATCTTTCAGGGTGGTGTAAACCTGAAGATATGGCCCCATGTAACTGTGACAGCTTTTCAAACCAGGATACCATGCACTTTATAATGTTTTGCGACTTTTACACTGATATTAGGAAGACGTTTTTAATTCTGCTCCTGAGAGGAAAGGGCTTTTTACAGGTTAGACCAGCCCTAATGTACCTTCAACTGTTAGACAATACCTGGAACATTTTTAATATCGCCAGTTTTCTTGTTGCTGCTGTTCGCATTAGGAGCAAAAAATCCCCTTTAATGATTGAATCATGAACTTTTTTGAATTTTAACATTATGTAACTATTCTTATTGGATATATCTTTGGATTTTTAAATTATTTATACATTTGTGTAGAAATTGTTTACATTTATGTATCACCCTTATGTCTTTTATTATCTTGTGTTCTTGTGCTTTTATGATTTTAATTAATCGAATAAAGTGGTTTGACTGACTGACTGAATATTGCATCATCATTATGTTACATATTTTAAGACTAATCAGTCTTGTTTATCATTTATTCTTTTAGATCCCTGAAGAAGGGTCCATTTGAGGGACCCGAAATGCATTGGGTTTTGACAGTGATGGATTGATTACTGATAATGCATATAATTTGAATGACATTATAAACTGAAAAACAGAAGTATGAATTCTGGAATAAATCTTTAAAACAGATTTATGATACTGGATTTATTTTGTATGAACACACATTTTATAAACAACATAAGGAACAAGAATAGTTCCAATTAAACAGTGCACATATTCCTCGGAAAAGGATTTTCCTGACCGAATCTTCACTAAAAGTAAAAAACAAACACATATGTCTGTTAGCTAAAGTAAACAGATTTTCTTTTTGCATGCGGTAACATTCAATGGTATAGTAAGCTATTGTCTCTTATATACCTGTGTAGTAGACTTTACAATAAGAATTGTAAACTTCTTGTGAAAGGTGAATACAAACTGTTGTGGTGATACACAGAGTGTATTTGATTCGTCTTATGTTCCAATACTAAGGGAAACGCACACAGATATATCCTTATTAATTAAAAGAAATGTTCTTTATTGCAATTTAGGCAGTATACAATAGCAAAGATAGCAACTGAATAATAACCATGCAGGCTCTATTGGTACCTGTTATTGGATCTATTTGATATCTCATAAAGGAAGCACTGTACTTCCTTCGCTAGGATTCAATACGATTAGGTAGGCTGAACAGATGTCGGAATTGATGGATGCAAAAAATGCTGCAATATGAAAAGAGAAGGCAGGATAAAGCCTACAAAACCGAAATAGGTGTTTGAAGTGCAAAATGTGTAGAGGGTAATATTCCCCTACAATAGTGACCAGCGATAACTAAAGTTAAATTTACTAATATAGAATGTGATAATTAAAAAATTGGAGGAGGAAATGAAAAGAAAAACTGTGTCTATATTTGCATGATTCAGAATCGTTTAGGGAAAACCTTACAACGCCAATTGCAGATATGAAGATCATACTCTATATTATTATTGAATGCCTAATTTTGTCTGACGGCTACATGTCACGTGGTAAATAATGGACAATCACGTCGATCCCCCAATAAAACATTATCAGAACAATGTTATAGACACAGTGAAAAATCAGATTGGTAGCGTACCACAAGTTGGATCTCTACAATATCACAGGAAATGGAGCGTATGTCGCAGTATAAAAAATGTGTTCTTGGAACAAAGAACACTGTAAGGATATATTCAGTACATTATGTGGCTAGAAGTACAAAAAACTATGTCACAGACACAATGAAAAATAAATTAAAACGGTAGAGCACTAAAGTTGGGTCGCTACAGTGTTACAGAAGATGGTGAAAACTAATACTATTGTATTATGCAAAGGAGCATATGTCACAGTATAAAAATGTGTTCTTAGAACAAGGGACATTGTGAGAATATATTACCTACCAATGAGATGGCTAATAGCATAAAGAGTGATGAAGGGGAGAAGAGAATATTACGTCAGGATATGAGGATAAAACAAGAGACGTTGAGAGCTATCCTTTACTGTACCAGAGGTAAGTTTATCAGAATATTTAAAGTTGACCATACATGGCAAACGGTTACTGTGTATAGCCTAAAAGTCTTAGCCAGCATTGTACTGTATTGTCTGTCCTCATGGAATCTCTTGATTTAAACCGTGCTTAACTGTATCCAAAATAAATATCCAGCATACTTCTCTACTCTTTCTAATAGCATCCATATCAGTACATGCTTTAATGTTTATTTTTTATAGGACAAGCCATTTAATGTCTTCATGGCTTAGTCCAACCTCTATATAGTGTTTCACTATAGGAGCGACAATCTTTTTTGTCTGTATTTCTGAACGATGTTCTGTCAATCGTGTGGCTAAAGTTCTAGATGTTTCACCGACATAACCCAATCTGCATGGGCATAATAACAGATAAATTATGTTTTTTGTTTTACAGTTTGTAAAAGATTTGAGTACAATCGCTTTTCCATTATATTCAAACATTAGTTAATATTGCGTTTTCGCATGCCTTACATTGTGAGCATTTATCCTTCCCGCCGATTGGGTTTCCACTTTCTAAGGTCTTTTGGATTCATGTTTTTTTCGTATTCATACGTGAATGAACAATTTGATCCTTCAGATTTTTGTTTTGTCGATGTGCAAACATCGGGCGTGGCAAGTTATCTTTTTCATCTGAGTTAATATTAAGAATATGCCAATTAAGCATATATTATTTGGCATATTTGTTCATTAGCTGTTGAGTGTCTTGTAGCGCATACTAATTTTGGTGCAGTTTTAGGAGGATGATTGTCTAAGAGATGATCTCTATCATAAAACCTTGCACGTTTATATGCTTCTCGTACCACTTGTTTAGGATATTCACGTGTGGTGAATTTTGTCTTCATGTTTTCTGATCAGCAATGTTCGTGCAGTTTCTCCGCAGATGGAGAAACTGTCCAAATGGAATGCCTTACTTTTTGTTTAGTGAGGTGAAAGCTATTGAAATGCAAGAGAGTATGTCTTGCCGTAGGTTTCACATAGTGGTCTACTTCTAAAGCCTGATTGTTTTCCTTAATTTGAATGTTGAGGAATTCAATACTTTTAGAACTAGTGTGAGCTGTAAATCTGAGATTGTGATCACAGAGATTGATCCACAGCAAAAGGTCATGCAATACATTTAGTTATTGGTCCAAATGAAAAGAAACTTCATCTATGTAGAGAGCCCAATTTTGGATGGAATCATAAAAGGGGGTTATTTCATTATATATATGGACACTTTCAAAGTGTGGGAGATCACAAAAACTCAGGTATAGACCAGAGAATGGAACAAGAGGCAGATAGGGCTCTAGAAGTAGGTCAGCCTCCAACTAAATCATATATCACAAAAATAGACCGCTTCTAGAAAAACAACCAAGTAAATGTAGACTGGCCAGCAATACTAGGGTATCTCACAAAAAGTGATGGACTGGCATCACACACCACCAGGTGTCATGCTTCATCATCTGCCAGTCCTCGCCCTCCAGAAACCCCGTTTGGTGGAGGACGGGCATACACCTGACGACAGGGATGCACTTTCTAAAGTGAGTGGGGGCCCTAAGGGAATAGTGAGTTTAAAAAGCCATCAAGAATTCCCCCGTGTAACTTTATTTAATAAGGGAACCATGTGGGGTTAAAACCAAAGGTGCGGTGAACAAGAAAGCAATCATTCAATCACCGCTATGTGAATTTTCAAGAGGTCAACATGTTTCTGCCATAGTGTCCCAAAGGTACATGGCTTTCGTCAGGACCAAATAAGAGGCTCCAATCTTACCCTACTGTATAGGTAATGCCACTCTGTGGATATGACCAATAGTCATTCTCCCTTAGTGAGGTCCAGTGACCCAGAGGGTGGGGGCAAGAGCCCCCATGGGAGGCGAGGGTTCTGGGGGTACCCCGTAGTCACACCCGTGCATATGGGGCGAATCCCCGTCGGATCACCTAAGTTGTACCGCTCTCAACTCCTCCCCGGTACATAGCGGTGATTGAATGATTGCTTTCTTGTTCACCGCACCTTTGGTTTTAACCCCACATGGTTCCCTTATTAAATAAAGTTACACGGGGGAATTCTTGATGGCCTTTTAAACTCACTATTCCCTTAGGACCCCCACTCACTTTAGAAAGTGCATCCCTGTCGTCAGGTGTGTGCCCGTCCTCCACCAAACGGGGTTTCTGGAGGGCGAGAACTGGCAGATGATGAAGCATGACACCTGGTGGTGTGTGATGCCAGTCCATCACTTTTTGTGAGATGCCCTAGTATTGCTGGGCAGTCTACATTTACTTGGTTGTTTTTCTAGAAGCGGTCTATTTTTGTGATATACACTTTCAAAGTGTACCATATATATATTCGCTACAGTGGAAGCACAAGGGGTTCCCATACTTACACCTTTTGTCTGTCTGTAAAGGTTGCTATTAAAATCAAAAGTGTTCTCTTCCGGTACACTTTTAAGGATCTCTAGAATAAATTCTGAACAGCAATCTATTTGATAATATTCTATGAACCACTTCACAGCCATGAGTGCACCTCCCTGAGGTATATTGCTGTAGAGAGATTCGGCATCTAGTGTGACCATCGTATCTTTGGAGCTGTCAAAAGGCAGTCCCTCCACTGCCTTTATCATTGCTTTAGTGTCTTTTATATATGACGATGTTTTAGGCACATATGAACATAGAATGCGATCAATATATTTTGCAATAGGCTCAGTTACTGAGCCTATTGTGATCACAATCGGGCAATAAGGAGGGTTATGACTATCTTTATGTATCTTTGGTACACCATATATGGCTGCCATTTTAAGGTGGTCTATGTTTAGAAAGTCAAGTTCCTTTTTACAGACAGTTCCTCTGTCTAATGCTCTCTTTGTGAGATTGTAAATCTTTCTTTGTACTCTCGGGTGGGATCTATTTTCACTGGTAGATAATAGGTAGTGTCACTTAATAAATCTTGCATTGTTTGAATGTATTTATCCGTGTCTACAACTACTATGGACTTTATAGTTATGTCAGAATTGTTTCGTAGGGTGACCAAATCTTCAAATACTTCTTTATTTAGATTTCGAGGGGGACGAAAGGAAGAAGTGATCGATGTTTTGAGACGTTTGAGGACAATATTTTCAAAAATTTCCACCTCTGGTCCAAGTTAGTCTAGGGTGGGTGTAGAAGTGCATACAGGCCATAGGCCTGAACGATTATCCACTTGATTGTCCATGTTTTGGTGAATGTCTCCAGCCTTGGCAAAATATTTCCAGAGACGTATTTTACGAAAGAACGCCATTATGTCTTGGTATAGTTCAAAAATGTTGATGCCTGTGTAAGGTACAGAAGAGAGACCCTTGGATAGAAGAGAAATGGTAGAGTCTGGTAGTGTTTGCTTAGATAAGTTAAAAATTGGTATTTCTTTTACGGCCTCCAATACTGAGCATTCCTTGTTACCAAGCCTTGCTGGTTATTCTGTTGGTGGTTGCCTTGATAGAAAGTGTTGTGATATCTGAACTGATATCTCGGTCTCAATGGGCCTCGTCGTACCTGTCGTCTGCCTAAAAAAGGCTGGCCAGAAGGTTAATTAACTGAACTATTGTGTCTATTACCATCAGGATAGTAATGATGAGAACTCCCTTCATTTTCTGAGTCAGAGGTATGTGAGAAAGTTGGAACTTTCCTCATGGGTCATTGATACTCAGTTGGCTTAGATTCTTGACATTCCCCTTCTGTAAAAAAATGTTTGTTCAGGTATGGGTAAGTTTTTTCTTTAGTGTTGAATCTAATATCTTTTTTCAATTTATCTATTTTTCTTTTTATTAGATAGTCAGAGTAAGATGTAACTTCCCTGTCCATATCTTCAAGTATTTTCTTGGCCTCATCAAGTACATTACTTTGCTTGATTTCCTTGGCTGTTTCTATGATTAAAATCATAAAGTCACACGAACATCTGTTTGCTATGAGAAACCACTTTTCTAGAAACATGTGAACTTGTAAAATGAGACCTGGGATGTTTCTGACCCTCAATCCTTGAGGGATAACACCTGCTTTTAAGTAGTCTAACGTAAATTGTCCATGAAGTTCTATTCTACAGATCTTTTTCTTAAATTGGAGCGGGGGTCTCCAACCAGTAGCTCGGGAGCTACTGGTAGCTCACCAGCACCCTCAAAGTAGCTCTCAGAGGTGAAGCCAAACCAATCCAATGTTTGAGATTCTGTGTATATTAAAGAAGGCAGCACTCCTCATTTCACTACCATTAAGAGTTATGGACAGCCAAACTAAAACACTCAAACACACACTGTGGTGGCCAATCAATCAATCAATCAGGGATTTAAAGAGGGCACTACTCACCTGTGACTGTCTTGAGGCACTGGGGGGGGGGGATTTGGGCAGCTCAGGTCATTTGAACAGCCAGGTCTTGAGGCTCTTCCTGAATGCTTTCAGTGTGGGGCTTCATCTGATGCTGAGGTGGAGTTTGTTCCAGGTCATGGCCATGATATAGGAGAAGGGTGTGTCTCCTGTTCTGGTTCTGAAGATGCAGGGGATTTCAGCCAAGGCCTGGTCAGCGGAGTGGAGGTTTCTTTTGGGGGTGTAGGGTGAGATCGTATTTTACGAAACAACGCCATTATGTCTTGGTATAGTTCAAAAATGTTGATGCCTGTGTAAGGTACAGAAGAGAGACCCTTGGATAGAAGAGAAATGGTAGAGTCTGGTAGTGTTTGCTTAGATAAGTTAAAAATTGGTATTTCTTTTACGGCCTCCAATACTGAGCATTCCTTGTTACCAAGCCTTGCTGGTTATTCTGTTGGTGGTTGCCTTGATAGAAAGTGTTGTGATATCTGAACTGATATCTCGGTCTCCATGGGCCTCGTCGTACCTGTCGTCTGCCTAAAAAAGGCTGGCCAGAAGGTTAATTAACTGAACTATTGTGTCTATTACCATCAGGATAGTAATGATGAGAACTCCCTTCATTTTCTGAGTCAGAGGTATGTGAGAAAGTTGGAACTTTCCTCATGGGTCATTGATACTCAGTTGGCTTAGATTCTTGACATTCCCCTTCTGTAAAAAAATGTTTGTTCAGGTATGGGTAAGTTTTCTCTTTAGTGTTGAATCTAATATCTTTTTTCAATTTATCTATTTTTCTTTTTATTAGATAGTCAGAGTAAGATGTAACTTCCCTGTCCATATCTTCAAGTATTTTCTTGGCCTCATCAAGTACATTACTTTGCTTGATTTCCTTGGCTGTTTCTATGATTAAAATCATAAAGTCACACGAACATCTGTTTGCTATGAGAAACCACTTTTCTAGAAACATGTGAACTTGTAAAATGAGACCTGGGATGTTTCTGACCCTCAATCCTTGAGGGATAACACCTGCTTTTAAGTAGTCTAACGTAAATTGTCCATGAAGTTCTATTCTACAGATCTTTTTCTTAAATTGGAGCGGGGGTCTCCAACCAGTAGCTCGGGAGCTACTGGTAGCTCACCAGCACCCTCAAAGTAGCTCTCAGAGGTGAAGCCAAACCAATCCAATGTTTGAGATTCTGTGTATATTAAAGAAGGCAGCACTCCTCATTTCACTACCATTAAGAGTTATGGACAGCCAAACTAAAACACTCAAACACACACTGTGGTGGCCAATCAATCAATCAGGGATTTAAAGAGGGCATTACTCACCTGTGACTGTCTTGAGGCACTGGGGGGGGGGGTGGGGATTTGGGCAGCTCAGGTCATTTGAACAGCCAGGTCTTGAGGCTCTTCCTGAATGCTTTCAGTGTGGGGCTTCATCTGATGCTGAGGTGGAGTTTGTTCCAGGTCATGGCCATGATATAGGAGAAGGGTGTGTCTCCTGTTCTGGTTCTGAAGATGCAGGGGATTTCAGCCAAGGCCTGGTCAGCGGAGTGGAGGTTTCTTTTGGGGGTGTAGAGTGAGATTTTTTCGTTGAGGTATTGTGGTCCGGTGTTGTGGAGCGATTTATAGGTGTTTGTGAGCAGCTTGAAGGTCACTCTTTTTTTGGTGGGGAGACAGTGGTGGTCTCATATATGCTGGGTAATCTGGTCTTGTCGTGGGATGCTGAGGATAATTCTGGCTGTGGCGTTCTGGACAGTCTGAAGTTTGTGGAATAGAGATTTGTTGATTCCGGCATAGAGGGTATTCCCGTAGTCCAGCCTGCTGGTGATGAGTGCATGTGTGACGGTCTTCCTGGTTTCAAGGGGTGGGTACATTTGAAGGTCCTGCAGAGTATGCGGAGGGTGTTGAAGCATGTGGAAGCTGCTGTGTAGGCCTATGGGTCTGTCACATGAACCATCTTTATCCACTTTAAATCTACCTAAGAAGGAGATTGGCCATGGTATCCGCCCTGCTCAATCAGTCGCACTGTGTGTGCCATCAAAGCATAGTAGCAGCAGTAACCAGGGTTGACCCACCAAAGGGTGTGACTGCAAGAACTAGAGTGAGAATGTGTTAGTTGGGAGCATGATCAACCAAAGAGCTGAGGAGAAGAGAGTATGCATCCAGGGCAGAGAAAATTAAAAGAGTCACATTCATTTTTGTGTGGGTGTGTGACATTGTGTCCTTCCCAAATAAACAGTGTTGATTCCTTAAAGCTGCTCCTAGCGTCAAGGACTGCCAAATATGTATGCTGGTCTCCATCATAAGAGTATTATATCTGACACAATTGTTCCCATTCATGGTATAATTGTGCCATAGCCATAATATGTTTGTCCTTGACTATTTTCGGCATACAAGACTGGCCTGCTTTTAGCCATTCCTGACAGAGTGGCAACCACTTTTCCCATAATAATGGCCATAACTGATATATATTGGGCAACCAGCTGTGGCACAGTGGTAGCCCTGGTTTAATGGTGGGCATTATTAGCATAACAGAGGCATTCTTAGATTTGAGGTGAGGAAGCATGGCCTATGATTCCAATACCTGGGTATTTGAAGCATAATTTGTCCATGAGAGGCATTTTTACATGGCGGTACTCAATGAAAACAAAAAGCTGATATTTAGGGACTGTGTATTTTCTAACAATGAAAACTGATTTGATGTTTAAAGGAAAACATTTTGCTTTTTCAGAAAATGTTTTTCTTCTGGAAAATTGAGTTTGATTGCTGGAAGTGGAAAGGGATTTTGATAGAAAAATATGTGTATTTTCAAAAACTAATATGCTAATGAAGACAAAATATTGCAGTTCTAAAACACAATTAAAGTTATTAGCTGAAATAAAAATTCAATTAGAGTTGGGGAGACTTACTGCAGTGGTAATACCCTTTGTGGCACACAGCATGTGATGATTTGAATTTTACTTGATTACAAGCATTTAATATTGATAAACGTTTTCCATGCATTCTGCTGATAACTTCACCTGCAATTTTTGGGTGGTTACTACTGATAATTGTTCTTAGGGTGGTCATAGTGTAATGTTATTAGACATCATCAGCATTTTACAGTGATAAAATATTCTAGTAGCTCAGCAGGACTTTCCTTGATCAGAATTAGCTCTCACTACAGAAAAGGTTGGAGACCCCTGAATTGGAGTAATGTGTTTAAATCTCCATTTGTGGCAGGATCTTCGTTATTTACCTGATTGCTGGAGGTAGATTTATTTCCTACCAGCAGAGCATATTGCTTATGCGTGAATCTGAATATTTGTAATGTATCCATGACTCCAGGAGAGAAAAAGAAGAAGACTGAAATGACAAAATAGACAAACGACCAAGTGATTAAAAAACAGATTTAAGGTATTCCAATGAGGACATGCAACCTTGTCTACAAAGAATATATGTGCCACCTTCGTTTCACCATCTGATTCGATTCAAATGGAGGACACTAATGGACAGAAGATAAAGGGAAGAGAAAGCCCCATGCAGACAGGCTGCAGGTAATCTAGCGCCAAAGGAGAGTCCCCCTGCTACTAAAATGAAGGTTCCTTAAGGTAGGGAAAAATCAATCTATGTACAGATTTAAGGCAACCATACGCAAATAAATGATTGGTGCCAATACATGAGCAATAAAAAGCAGAAAGAACCAATTCAACAAAAATTTATCAAAAGTACAAATGATCATTTATTTAAATTTTTAACAATTAGATGGCCTGTGATATTCATACATTCACATTCATGTCCTTCAATCACACTCTCATTCAAAACTAAATGCAGTTTAAAAACATTGTTGATATTGGGGCACTTTGCACAGAAATTGATGAGTTGACACAATATATTTGAAAATAGATTCAATTAAAACAATGTGGCACAAATTCAATTGACTGGTGGTGTTCTACGTGTGATTTGGCACACAGGGGTACCTTCGTCAGAAAGAGTGCCACAGCTGGAATATATGGTGAATCTTATAAAAAAGGGGGGTTCTTTCTAGGATACAGTGAACATACAGACGGCATTAATAAAGTGGTGGAAATATTTGCATTGAATACAGAAAAAGAATAACAACAAGGAAAATTAAATTAGACACTAAGAGACAAGGTTTACAGAATAAAATTGAGTTCATGAAGATAAAGTATGAAGAATTGTAGTAAAGGATATCCCTGCATGAACAGTGAGAGAGAAACCAAATTATATAAATATATATAAGGTAATAAAGCCATAGATTATTAAAAATAAAGCTGCCTACTGGTGACAAGATCAGAATAATATAATCATGACTATTACCTAATGTTGTTGTTTATAGGAAGACCAGGCGTATTCCAGGGTCAGTAAAAAAGCTAGAATTGTAGCTGGATAGTAAAAACAAAAAACGAAAACTAAACACTGTTGTTGTATTGCGCAGTGTTATTATATTTTCAATATTCTATGGCTATACTACAGGACTATACTATAACAAGGCAGATGATATCTTTATATGCTGCTTATATATGGGGTGACATGAGGTACTTTGTTTTAATTGTTTGTGTAACCATGCAGCCGATAGCCCACCCATGGCAGGCTCACAGAGTCAAAAATAAATTAACATAGGCAAGGGGTGGGCCTTGGAGTGCTTGCAAACTACTATGAGTCAAGGGAGTATTCTGAAAATACAACTTCTATTCTCCTGGGCTTTGCTACTCTGGCATGGTTTCTTTTTCTTTTGCATTCTCTTCAAAGACTATTCATCCAGGGACAGTCCTCACCTATAAAGAAACTAGGAAAACTAAGTTACTCAAGCACTCTCTAACAAATTTGATTATCTGGAAATTTTCCGTAAAGTATTAGTTTTGATGGTTTTTACACCAACTTCAACAATAAGTTCATTTGTAGTTCAAAGGCTTCAAAATATGGATCCAAAACAGTCGTTGTACTTCAAAATCTTTATTTTCAAACACATTAAAAGTTTTCCATCTTTGCACCGCCGACACGTGTTTCGCCTACTCAGAGGCTTTTTCAAGGCAATAAAATTTCTTGTCAGGTGTAATGGTCGGGAGGATCTTATTCATCTGAGATTGAAATTTGTGGTGTTGAAAATTGGAAACCTATTAAGTATGGTAATCACGATGGAGTGTTCCTGGGATTAGTTTCACCTTTCTAACTTCGTAACGTTACGTCCAAGTTGTATTTTCTTGTAAAGTGGACAGTCATAGAAATATGTCAGCATCGAGGGCGAATCTCCACCGCTAAGCGCCTAGCGGTGGAGATTCGCCCTCGATGCTGACAGCTATGAGACTTATCAAGGTCCATGAACATGACTATGTGAACATTTGATTAATCTCCACGCAGCAAGTCGCACAATCTAACAAAGACATATTTCTATGACTGTCCACTGTACAAGAAAATACAACTTGGACGTAACATTACGAAGTTAGAAAGGTGAAACTAATCCCAGGAACACTCCGTCGTGATTACCATACTTAATAGGTTTCCAATTTTCAACACCACAAATTTCAATCCCAGATGAATAAGATCCTCCAAACCATTACACCTGACAAGAAATTTTATTGCCTTGAAAAAGCCTCTGAGTAGGCGAAACACGTGTCGGCGGTGCAAAGCTGGAAAACTTTTAATGTGTTTGAAAATAAAGATTTTGAAGTACAACGACTGTTTTGGATCCATATTTTGAAGCCTTTGAACTACAAATGAACTTATTGTTGAAGTTGGTGTAAAAACCATCAAAACTAATACTTTACGGAAAATTTCCAGATAATCAAATTTGTTAGAGAGTGCTTGAGTAACTTGGTTTTCCTAGTTTCTTGATACTAGCATTTAGTTGCTTTGTTTAACACCCCTGGTGGTGGGTGTTTTATCAGGTTCTCAGTGCACCTCTTCATATATTTCGCGTACAACTTTTCCAGTGAGAATAGATATTAACGGAAGGTGCGGACGATTTCTCTTCTTGAGAAACACTACCACCAATATTCTTGTACAGTCCTCACCTATGCTATCTATGATCAATACCATCTATTCCAAGTAAACATGTCTATCATTCTTCTTAACCTCTCAACAAGCCTTAGTTTGATTCACCAACAACAAACATTTTTATTTTTAAACCACCACTCATGCGTCCTTCCTTCCTTGCTTGCCTTTGAGTTTGATCCCATGAAACACCCGGGAGGATTCTTGCTATCCACCCATACAGTTTCACCCACCCATGCAGGACTTTTTTTCTTTGGATTTCCACCTATCCATAAACCACCCATGCATCTGATTCCTATCAGCCACCTATGCATGCATCCCACGCATCCTTCTCTGCCAGTCATCTATATTACATCTCGCCCATCCTTCCTCCTTCCATCCTTCTTTCCCTTTTTGTTCAACCCATCCATTAAGGTCATCTGATCTGACTCTTAGTCTTCTCCATAAAACTTTCACAGCTGAGTTGAAGTCAGATAGAAGAGGTCATTAGTTACTCAACTACTCCCGCCGCTAATGTTATTGCTCTAATGCTTAGTAGAGGGTGTCTTCTTCAACCAATTATTCACAACAACTTAGTATCTCCCAACTTACACAACACCCTTGCAGTGAGTGTGTAACTATTGTCAATAAGTAAGGAATATAAGGATAACTTACCGCCACCCGCCACTGCTGCTGGATCACCCACCCATGTGGCAGCTGCCGCATCCACTGCTCCCTCATGGCTGGAGTCACCTGGCCCGCCGCTAGCCCCGGCATCGGTGGTCATGGTCGGTAAGCCTAGAAAAAACATTACACATTTTTTAGATTCCATGTACACCTCTCCCTATTTTTCACTAGCAAGATTGAAAAAAAAGTTAAAATACATACATATACCACATACATCACTACAAATCGGGTACTAGACTAGAGTAGACACTACTAGTAGTAGTATATCCTGTCCTATCAAAAATAGTAAAATATCTGGTTGGGCATTTTGTTGGTGGAAATTCTCAAAAAGCCTCTCACGATTAAGAAGACTAGAAGAGGCCAACCCAAAGGACTGGACTCAGTGGCTAGAGCTATTGGTGAATCTGAGTTTTAATAAAACCTTTTAAATAGTGGCCAACTGGGCAAGCTTAGCTACAAACAGACTAATAATAGTAGTTTTATAGAGAGTCATAGCAGAGGCAGTTAGAGGCAGGGATAACAAGAATTTAGAAACAGATAGTCTAGATCGAGGAAGATTTGGTAAAAAATAGAATTAGGAAATGATAGTTCGGAAAGAATAAGGTGCAGGAAAAATTATTAATATTAACAACAGGAAGACTTACTGGGGCCAGCAGCAGAGCCCTTGGTAGAGGAGCCGTCCTGGTGTTCTCCAGCTGCTCCCGCCAACTCCGACCCCATCTTCTTGCCTCTGAGTGCTGATCATGTAAGATATAATAAAGAAAGAGACAAACATTGATGATTGGTGTGAAACAAATAAAATATATTATTTAAAAACTCAAAAAAACATTTTTGGAAACAACAATTGCAATAAAATTTACCTATCTAATCTGATCGACTGGTAGTATCGCGGAATTCGTGGACCGTCTAGGTATTATATTTATGAACACTAATCCAGTGTTCTATTCTGATTCCAAAATACTATGCCTAAGTACCACGTGACCTAGCCCACCTATTCGGGAGGGCCAATTGTTCACTTAGTCTGCATTTCCATTTATTTTAGTCCTCAAAAATGTATAGATGGAGGACACATACATACATTTTTGCATACACCAAATTGTTGGTTGGTTGCTTGCTGCTGATGTTCTGCTAAGCCTATTACTCCCTCACTAAACAAACTACAAAAGGTTCTACTAAGGACTGGAGTAAGCAGCACTCAACAGTATGTGACGTGACGGAGGATGCGTAACGCAGACCACTTAAAAATTACCAACTAGTAGTAAGTAACCAAACTACCTATCCACCACTATCTCAGTGACAGGAGGACAAAGGAAGGACCAGAGTCTCTCTAGCATTACCTACCTTAAGTTCTCTAAAGTAAACTCTTACATAATCAGCCAAAGTGAGCGCAAAGTTGCAAACAAGAAGTAAGATTAGTAGCACCAAGCACATGTGTCTAGAAGAATAAGAATCACAGAAGGTGTTTAAACTTAATTTATCTGCAATGTAAGCAGCATCATTCTTGCTATTAGGAAAACAATTATATTCGCAATAACAGTAACACAGTCTAGAGAACACACAATACTACTAGTATTAGCTACTCACCAAGCCTTGACACCTAGAAGGTCTAGCAGGTCCTGCTCCTAGTCCAAGATGTCTGACCACCGGTGGGTCAGCTGGTTGTAGGTGCAACAGACCCTAGACCAGCGAAGCACTGCCTGGCGCACCCTCACCCACTGGCGGTGATGCTCCTGAGTAGCGTATCCAGAGCCTGGCCTGCGGCCTGCTGCCAAGGGCAAGGGGAGGTGGTGCTGCACAAAATAAAATAAGGGCAGCCACCTCTGCCACACCAAAAAGGGACCAGGCCTGCACCCCTGGTGGGCGCAGTCTGGTGCAAGGCAGGCGGCTCTTTGGCACAGGCACCTAGCCCTTGGAGCCGGTACCCTTTCCCCTAGCCATGGTTGTGGGGTGGGCGGGAAGAAGCAGGAGAGTAAAGACTGAAGTAATATAAAACAGTAGAGAAGTAAAAAAAATGCATTAAAAGTAGAAATAGAAAGCAAAATAAAGACTTAGGGACAGAGAGTGATAGATAATAAATAAAAAAGTTCAGAAAAACAGTGTAAAAAAACAAAGGATTGAAAAGATTAGAGAGGAATTGAAAAACAGGTCCCAGAACCGTGCAAAAAATAGGAAAACAAGATGGCCATGCCCATTGGTGACCACGTGGTGAAGTTTGCGCTATATTTCCCCCGAACACATCATCCGCGTTGCCGAACTTCAAAAACATCTCGCAAGCATATGCAAGCACACTGGAGCATGCAGAAACAAGCTACTCTGCATGCTTGTGTAGCTATGTGTAGCGTCGCAGAATTTTTGTGCATCTTTGCGTAGCCGCGCTACGCGAAGATGCATAAAAATTCCACCAACGGTTACTACTGATGACGGAGGAATCCTGAAACACTTGTGTCTAGAGGTATGATTCCGAAAGACAGCATTAGCTGAAATATAAAATGAACCTTGTGTGAAAAGCGGAACTATTGCTTCCGAGACGCTATGAGGTACAGGCGTTGTTACATGCAAGCAGTGCTTTCTTACCCAATTTCATTGATAAAAGGCTCTCGTGGGCTGCCCCCAAGTAGACGAGCTTTGGAACGCCGGCACGTCATGAGTGGGATTATACCTGAGAAAATTGGCAGCATGTCTATCCGGATCCCGGTAGGATGGGTAGGCAGACGGCGCTGACCAAGGCAGCAGGAACCTTAAACCCCTATGGTTCTTTCCCCTTGAAGTAAAACCTACCGGGTACTGTTGACACCTAGACACTTTGACTATTAGGCAAGAGATGTCCCATACAGGTAGAACAACCTTTTAAATTGACACTTAACTAGGTCATGTTTGTTTGAGGATAGATGTAAACCACTAGGTCCTGAAGAATCGCAGCCAGAGGGCTAAAGCGAGAAACATGTTGACCTCACGATAAAATTTGTAGTTCTGGATCGTCACGTGGAATCCTAATTTCCAGCGATCATAGGCTACCCACTGTTTTTAACTGTGACAGGGGACCACCAGAATAAATTGATCTCAGGTACCTCATGTCACATTTTAACTCACATACTTACACTATCCGTTCCTTTCTGGCCCCTCACCCGCACTTCACCCGAGGCAGTTGGTAAAAAGATCTCCGCTAAAGAGCCCCTCTTTGAGGTGAGCCCGTGGGGCATTGCACCGCCTGCCCGACGAGGAGTAACCGCCAATGATGAAGCATGACACTCGCAAGGGTGTGTGAGGCCATTAATACCAACATATTGGATACCCAGGGTAGCCCTCCACTGAGCACTACCTTCTCTCCCCTTGTGACCGTATCTTTAGCTCCTATAACTCTCTAGTCTATAGGAACAGTCGAGTCTATCTTTGCCTCACATTGTCCCTTTGGGCTCTGACTGTGGCTGGACCTTCCATTCTGAGGTTTCTTGAATGGTAAACTGAGCCCTAGGATCTTGACGTGATCCGCCCTTCCCCCCTTCTTTTGATACACAGCATGTCTAGCAACCCATAAATATTCTTTACTGATGAGGGAGGAATCCAGAAACACTAATGTCTAGAGAAACAATTTTGAAATACGGCATTAGCTGAAAAATAATATGAACTTTGTTTGAAAAGCTGAACTAAAACTGCCAAGACGCTATGGGGTAATGTCACTGTTACACGCAAGCAGTGCATTCCTACCCACTTTCATTTATAAAAGGCTCTCGTGAGCCACCCCCAAGCTTTAGAACGCCTGCGCACCCTTATTGGGATTATACCTGGAGTGCAGAGCCAACAAGCCTTGGCAACGGCGAGCCGAAGAATATGCACAGGGGTTTAGGCCCAGCTGTTCGGACAAGGGACACTGGCTTCAAAATTGCAGAGAGGACCGGTCAGGCCTCATGGAGTTGCAGAACCACCAACTGTGTTGCTGAGCCTCTGGAAGTCTGTAGGATGACAGGAGACTGGTGAGCTTTGTTGTGGTGCCTGCAGATACAGGGGAGTGACTCCTTCACTCCAAGAGTGATTTCTTCGGGTTTCCTTGATGCTCACAAGTCTGGTAAAGAACCTGACAGAAGCACAGACACAGATGATGAAGAATAAATGAAGAACTAGACCAGGTTCTTCAGACCAGACCAGGAGCAGTAGAAGTCTTCCTTGGGGCAGACTCAGTTCCAGTCAAAGTCCCAATGTCAACATGGTTGAAGAGATACATAGTTTCATGCAGGAGTCTTGTACCACAACAAATCTAAGGACCCACCCAAGGTAAGCTTCAAGAACCCAAAGGGTTGGAACAACTCAGGGGACCCTCCTGGAGGATAGGCTGGACAGAGGGGAGGGGTTTGAACTGGCTCAAACTGGAGTATGCAAGGAGGGACCAAATGTGCTCTTCAAAGCAGCCTGGTGGTCAGCGCCCCCACCCCGGTCCTGACTGGGAGATGGCCATGACTCCCTGTGACAAGAAACCCATTGTTCTACCTTCCCCTGCTTGATCTTGGCTCAGCAGCAGTAGGAAATAATTGTGTCCATGGTCAGCAGCAGCACTAGCTTGCTGGCAGACCCTGAAAGGCTGTTACAAGGAGTACAAGGGATACCCAAGGGAGCCCCCTGTACAAGGGATCATACTTCCAAAACGGGAATCGGTGTTGGGGTACGATTCCAACATTTTCGCTACCAAACATGACCAGGTTCAGTGCAGACACTATATAGCTAAACATCTCGTAATAACTGATGTCCACTATATGTATTAAAAGGCCACCTGACTTACCGCTGGTTTGGCAGTGACAAAACTGCTTGCTGTCATCATATATGTGGGGCTGGTGAAAGTGAGAGACAAGCCTGTCCCAAGTCTTGCTTTGCCCAAGATGTCCTGCAAGGGAAATGTCATGTGCTAGGGTCAATAGAAAATCCCTGAATTTCTGAGGTATGACCAACCTCCTGGAGGCACCAGGCGTGGGATCTCTACTCTCTGAAAATAGGAGCCCATCTTCCCAATAAGTCCTATGGGGCCCACTGACAGCCCCTACCCCCTCAGCAGTGGCTTGCTGTCTGAGGTGTTCCTAGGAGGAGTAGATTTTCTACTCCAGACTCAAGTCTGCCCTAGAAGGTCCCCCTGACCCCAAGAACTCTGCCATGCCAGGCCCAAGTTGGTCTAGGAAAGTTCCTTTACAGGGGTTGAGGTCATCTCCCTCAGGAGACTGACCCTCAATAGGAGTCTGGGAGGAGGATACATCTTTAGCCTTCCTGCTCCTTCCATTTGGGAAGCCCATTGGCTGGCCCATTCCTTCAGGATCCAGGGCTTCCTTTTTGCCTAATCTCTTGGTCTGGGCCCTAGTGACTGCAGAGGACTGATATGGCTGATATGCCCATTATCTCTGCATGTGTCTTGAACTCCACTTCAGACCAGGCTGACGTTTCTAAATCATTACCCAACAGACAGTCCACATGTAGGTCTGGGGAAAACACAACTCTTTTGGGGCCAGTTACCCCTCCCCAGCTGAGATTCACAACTGCAAAGCAATGATCTGTCGTGACATTGATAGCATTGGTCACTTGGTAAATCTGACCAAGTACAATCTGTTCAGGAGACACAAGTTTCTCTGTCACCACAGTATCGCTGTCCTCTGTAAGCCACAGCTTCCTGACCATTTATGAGTGGCTGTTGTCCCTACTTGCCCAGGTTAGTGGGACTTATAAGTAAAGTGGCAAGTTCCATGCCACTGTCACTGACTAAATTAACCTGAGTGGGTTTCCTGGTTAGGTGAGAACCCACTTCAGAACCCAAGATCAACCCTCCTAATCCACTGGGGGCACTACTGCAACTTGTGCTAGTGCTAGGGGTGCCAGGTGCTTTAGGAGCAGTAGTAGTAGTAGCAGAAGTATCATTGGTGCCAGATTTAGAACAATTGGCATCTCTTGCTCTATGGCCTTTTTCCTTACACAAGTAACACCACGATTTCTTGTTGGAGGAGGAAGAGGTTTGGAACCCACCTCAGAGGAAGACCTCTGGGGATCTTGTGAAGACTCTTTCTTGTCTTTACCTTTCACCCCACCCTTCTCTTTGGCCTCAGAAAAATATTGCTCCTTCTAGTCACCACCAACATGAGATTTCAGCTTCACCCTAGTGCGGACCCACGTGTCTGCCTTCTTTCTCAATTCTTGGGGAGAGTTCAGATCTGAGTCCACCAGGTGCTGGAGCAGTTGTTGATTCTGACAGTTATTACCTTTCGATGCTCATGACGAGCTCAGCTCGTCATGATGCACAGTTGAGCTGTGCTGATGACGAGCTGAGCTCGTCATGAAGCATGGAGTAAATGAAAAGTCAGCACGGGGGGGGGGAAACGCCCAGCAGCCAAGGTGTTAAGGATGTGCTCCCTCATCAAAACATTGTACAGTCCTCATAATCCTGCACATTACTTCCATGAAGTCAGTCTTCCAGAGCCTTAAGATCACTGTCTACAAAATCTTCCCAGTCTTAAGAGTGTGTACCTTTTTTTGTCCCTAAACTTAACCCTGTGTTGTTCAGTGATTAAACCAAACCCATCTGTTAAGGGCACTCTTCAGTATTTAGTAATTTTCTGCATCTTCTTTTCTAACAGTGAGAAGTTTGTCTCAACCTTTGTTACCAAAAGAGATCCACGAGATTCCTACCCACTGCCTTGTATTTACAGGCCCTCTCTAAAGCGGTGATCCATCTATGGATGTCACCAGCCCCCCACCCTGGCCCTCCTGGTATGGATGGACTATCCTGCTCACGTTCCTAGTGTCAAAGGAGTGTTCCCTGACCCTAGGTTCACTAGTGCTGTCTCCATGGGATCCTAGTCCCAAATGCTTCCCTCTGAACTTCCAGGGTCTCCTCATCAAGGGCCAACTGTTCCTTTTTGATTCTGAGCCTGGCTCTCTCAAGCTTGAGCATGTGGTATTCCCATTCTAAGGCTTACACTCTGCACACAGCTTCATCAGAATTCTGGGTACTTATCTTGGGTGGTTCCTTGTGTCCCCTACTCCCCTAGGTCTTCTGGTCCAAATCCTGTTCTCTCTTGCAGTTTGCATTCCACTTTTCTAGTATATGGTCTGGTCTTCCCGCTGGGAATCACTGTATTTTGTTCTACTTACCTGATTGCATTTGAAGTATTCTTGTGTATTGTATTGACATCTCCGGGTAGGAGATATTCCAATGTGTTAATGAATGTTATATAATACATAGAAGTATTTTTATATATAAACACTGTGTGGTTCTTTTTAACTCAACTTACACTACAGATTAAACTGGTAAAATAAGCTGCTTAACAATCCATCAAGATGAGCCTGAAGGCTGCTCTTCACAGATACCACTTTGAGAAATTTCTGTGGTTCTCAAAGGCCACTAAAATCACAATAAGTGTTGCCTGGATTAGTGCAAAGTGCATCACATGAATATGTGTGCACCATATACTAAGCCAGCCATTTACATAAGGCTGAATCTGTCCACAATGGTGTTCAGGAAACCGGCCAGGTGTTGAACCACCAGGTATAAGTCCTGTTGTGCCAGCCAAGTCCAGAGTTGCAGGGCCTCCTGACAGAGGGCCCACAACCCCATCCTGCCTTGTTTGTTGCAGTACCTCTTAGTGGTGGTTTTGTCCTTGAACACCAGAATCAGTCTTCTCTTGAGAGATGGTACGAAGGTTTTCAGGGCCAATCAAATCGCACGAAGCTGCAACTGGTTGATGTGGACCCCGTTTTTCTGGACACCAGAATTCTCCAATCTCCATCTCCCCCAAATGGCTGCACCATCCCAGGAGTACAGCATCTGTTATCATGGTCACACCTCCTAGCGACAGGAAAAATATTGTTCCACCTTCCCCTGCTCAAGCTTGGCTCAACAGCAGAAGGAGAGAATTGTGTCTGTGGTCGGCAGCAGCAATAACTTGCTGTCAGACCGTGAAAGGCTGTTACCAGTGGTACACAGCGGTACCCCAAGGGAGCCCCCCAGTACATGAGATCATCCTTCCAACACTGGAATTGGTATTGGGTATAATTCCAACATGTTTGATACCAAATATGACAGGGTTCAGTACAGCCACTATATAGTTAAATATCTCGTAATGACTGATGTCCACTATATGTTTTTAAATGCTGACCGCACTTACAATGCCTGGAGAATCAACTTCAGGGTGTGTAAGGGTGTTCTGCTCATGCAGGGGCACCCTCACATTTATGACCAAGCACCCAGCCCTCAGGACCAAAGAGCCTGCCATAGGGGTGGCTTATAGGTTTTAAGTGGAGTGACCCCAGATATAAGGAAAAGTATATCTGTTGTGAGAGGAGTAAGCACCACTTCACCCAGGCTGCAATGTTAGGTCTGTGGTTTCAGTTTAAGTGCGCTCCCATGGGTGGGACAAGGCATGCTGCAGCCCATTGGAAACCCCTGGTGTACCTATGCCCTGGGTACCTCAGTACTATATACTAGGGACTTACAAGGGTACACCAGTAGCCAATTGTGGATATACAGAAGTACTTACCATGGTCAATTTAGGGAGAAAGCACAGTGACTGTGGTCCTGATTAGCAGGATCCCAGTCAGACTAGTCAGAAACATACTGACACCAAGCAAAAAGTGGGGTTAACCAGGAAAGCAGATCTTACTTTCTACATAAGACTTTTCAGACCTTTGGTACAGGTGGTACTTGCGGGTTTTAGGGCAGCCATGTCACACTTTGGCTTGGTCTTATGGTTCCTTTTTCTGTGCCAGTTGGGCAATAAACCATATTATTAAATGAAGTGTTCTGAGCCCCATCCAAGCTCATCAACAGACTTCAAAGAATCCAGAACGCCTCTGCACGCCTGATCCTCGACATCCCGCGCCGAGACCACATCACCCCCCACCTGAGAAACCTACACTGGCTCCCCGTCGACAGAAGAATCTCCTTCAAACTCCTGACCCACGCACACAGGGCACTCCACAACACCGGCCCAGCCTACCTCAACAACCGACATTCATTCTACGTACCCATCAGGAAACTCCGCTCCGCCGACCTCTCACTGGCCGCCATCCCACGCATCCTCAGAACCACTTCCGGAGGTAGGTCCTTCTCCCACTGCGCCGCCAAGACTTGGAAAACCCTACCTCTCTCTCTTCCTACGACAAACTGAGGACCCGCAGACTTTCAGGAGTCTACTAAAGACCTGGCTCTTCGACCACTAGCAGCGGCTCCCCCACCCGTGCCTTGAGACCCTCGCGGGTAAGTAGTGCGCTTTACAAATCCTCTGTTTGATTGATTGATTGATTGATTGAAGCACTTATTGAATCACAAAGTGTAGGGCTGACATCATTGGGGCTTACCTAGAGTTCACATGATTATGTGTAGAATTGAGTAGTTCAACAAGGTAACATGGAAATGATGTCTGGAAAGTCAGCAGGTACCCCAGTATAATTCCTACTGTAAAGGATATCTCTGTTCCTTTCTCATGTTATGAATACAGTGGTTCAACAGTGTAAATGTGAAGGCCAAGCCCTCCATTTCTCCCAGAGGTTGACCTAATCCCTTGCACTTGACCAAGGATTTTAAGAGGTGTCCTCAATTATATAAAACCATGCATGCTGATGGTCATAGTATCTAAATATTTTTCTGAGGGATGTTGTTGAATATCGTAAAAAAGGAATTTAAAGATGACCCATACTTAGGGGAAAAGGGGGGTAAGGAAGGATATATATATATATATATATATATATATATATATATATATATATATATATATATATATATATATATATATATATATATATATATATAGAGAGAGAGAGAGAGAGAGAGAGAGAGAGAGATACTGATGGAACAACAACAAGATACGCATTAGACATAAATGTGCAGAACATACCCAGTGCAAGCACTGGGGGTGCTGTGGCTAGCCCCCGGCTCACTGTAGACCCCTTCACACAAGTTGGAGATAAAAACCCATGCTGCATCGGGTGAGAGGAGGCCTATGCAAGAAAACAAACTAAAGAGAGGGCAACAAAGCAAGAATCATTAGCACAGTATAAGGGAACCAGAGGACTGAGGTGAACTGAAAAAGGGAGAAAACAACAACGGTGAAGGGTCAAACAATCAAGTGTGGACTATAGCAAAATGTGAAGATTCACAACAACTGTTGTTGTCAAACAAAGGAACTCTATACAGGTCGGGTTGAAGTACTTGGTTTGCCACTATTGTCAAGGAAGTGTTCCGGATTATATCAATCAATCAGGCTCATTCAATGCTCCAGTCAGTCAAAGAGCCAGGTCTTGAGGGTCTCCTGAAGATGTACAGAGTGGATGCGTGTCTGATGTTGATCGGGCGCTTGTTCCAGGTCTTTGCTGTGACATAGGAGAAGGCTCTTCCACCTGTTTTAGCTCTGTGGATGTACGGATTTTCGGCAAGGGCGAGGTCAGCAGATCAGAAGTTTTTCTCTGGTGATTTTTTGTTGTTGAGATATTTGGGTCCGATGATGTGGAGGCATTTGCATTTCATACAGGTCTTCTAGTGCCTGCAGCTGCACAAGGAAGTCTGTAAATGTAGTCTTTTGAGTGTGCATATGTATTCTCTTCTCTCCTGTGTGCCAGCTCCTCCAAATTCCCAGTCTCTTGTGCCTAAATGTGAACATGCTCAAAATTCCTCTGATGGAGATACTTAATAACGTTTTTACAAGACCTCCTGAAAAAGAGCCCTTCACTGATGTCATAAGATATGCATGAGTCAAGTCAAATGATGTGGAGGTGTCTTAAGCTCTGCATGGGCAAGTGTGTTTCTTACAAATTGAGTGAATATTCATTAAACACCAGGCACAACCAACAAATCCTAACATGGTGGATGCTCCAGCTGCTGCGGTAAGTAGATAGTCAAAGGGCACTCCCAACATACCCCTAAACCAGGGGTACTCATAGTACGGCCCGAGGGCCGGTGGCGGCGGCCCGGCAAGCCTTCCCTGGCGGCCCGCGGACCGTACAGACATCGTACCCGAGCTGTTTTTTTTTAAGTGTCTGCAACCTGATCGCGACTCAGACTCTACTGCTCTGTGGGGGCCGGGCATTCCCGTCATAGTCAGAGTGGGGCTGCAGGGGCTCTGAGAGGTGAACAAAGCCTCATTAACAAGCCAATGGTCTTTTAAAGACCTGTCAAGAGCCTGGGTGCGGCTGTGTGTGCGCGCCTGGAAGCTGTTACAGCCCAGGCACACACAGGCAGGGTGAGGAGGTAGAGCGAGGGAGGGAGGGAGAGCAAGGAAGGGAGCGAGGGAGAGTGAGGGAGGGAGAGGGAGGGAGGAAGAGCAAGCGAGGGAACGAGGGAGAGCGAGGGAGGGAGAGCAAACGAGGGAGAGCGAGGGAGGGAGATTGAGGGAGAGTGAGGGAGAGAGAGAGGGAGAGAGAGGGAGAGAGAGGGAGGGAGGGAGAGCGAGGGAGGGAGAGCAAGCAAAGGAGAGTGAGGGAGGGAGGGAGGGAGGGAGAGCAAGCGAGGGAGAGCGAGGGAGGGAGAGGGAGTGAGGGAGAGAGAGTGAGGGAGGGAGAGTGAGGGAGAGCGAGGGAAGGGGAGCAAGCGAGGGAGCAAGGGAGGGAGGGAGAGCGAGGGAGAGCAAGTGAGCGAGCAAGAAAGGGAGAGCGAGTGATGGAGAGCGAGGGAGGGAGGGAGAGCAAGTGAGGGAGAGCAAGTGAGGGAGAGCGAGGGAGGGAGAGCAAGGGAGGGAGAGCGAGGGAGGGAGGGAGAGCGAGGGAGGGAGGGAGAGCAAGGGAGGGAGAGGAGGCGTGTGGGAGGGAGAGCGAGGGAGGGAGAGCAAGGGAGGGAGGGAGAGCAAGCAAGGAAGAGCGAAAGAGAGGGAGCGAGGGAAAGCGAGGGAGAGAAAGGGAGCACACGGGAGAGCGAGGGAGCACGAGGGAGGTAGGGAGAGGGAGCGTGAGGGAGGGAGAGCAAGGGAGAGAGAGTGAGGGAGGGAGGGAGAGTGAGGGAGGGAGAGCGAGGGAGGGAGGGAGAGGGAGGGAGAGCAAGCGAGGGAGTGAGGGAGAGCGATAGAGAGGGAGTAAGGGAGAGCAAGGGAGAGCGAGGGAGAGGGAGAGGGAGCACGAGGGAGGGAGAGCGAGGGAGGCGGAGCAAGGGAGGGAGAGCAAGAGAGGGAGGGAGAGCAAGGGAGGGAGGGAGAGCGAGGGAGGGAGCGAGGGAGAGGGAGGGAGGGAGGGAGGGAGAGCGAGGGAGGGAGAGCAAGGGAGACAGGACGAGGGAGACGGAGGGAGGGAGACAGAAGGAGAGAGAGGGAGACCTCAGAGAGAGGGAGACCTCAGTAAGGAGGAGGGAACGAGAGAGAGGGAGACCGCAGAGGGAGGGAGACAGAGGGAAGGAGAGAGAGGGAGACCTCAGAGTGAGGGAGACAGAGGGAGGGAGATCTCATAGTGAGGGAGAGGGAAGGAGAGAGAGGTAGACATCAGAGAGAGGGAGAGCTCAGAGTGAGGGGGAGGGAAGGAGAGAGAGGGAGACCGCAGAGTGAGGGAGACAGAGGGAAGGAGAGAGAGGTGACCTCAGAGTGAGGGAGACAGAGGGAGGGAAACAGAGGGAGGGAGACCTCAGAGTGAGGGAGATGGAAGGAGAGAGAGGAAGGCAGAGGGAATGAAGGAGAGAGAGGGAGACAGGGGGAAAGAGGGAGAGGGAAGGAGAGAGAGGAAAATAGAGTGAGGGAAATAGAGTGAAGGAGAGGGAAATATAGTGAGACAGAGGGAAATAGAGTGAGGGAGAGGGAAATAGAGTGAGGGATAAGGAAACAGAGAGAGAGGGAGACAGAGGGAATCAGGGAGAGGGAAGGAGATAGAGGGAGACAGAGGGAAGGAGGGAGAGGGAAGGAGAGAGAGGGAAATAGAGTGAGGGAGAGGGAAATAGAGTGAGGGAGAGGGAAATAGAGTGAAGGAGGGGAAATATAGTGAGGGAGAAGGAAACAGAGAGAGCGAGAAGGAAATAGAGAGAGGGAGAAGGAAACAGAGAGAGGGAGACAGAGGGAATGAGGGAGAGGGAAGGAGAGAGAGGGAGACAAAGGGGAGGAGGGAAAGGGAAGGAGAGAGAGGGAAATAGAGTGAGGAAGAAGGAAACCGAGAGAGGGAGAAGGAAACAGAGAGAGGGATACAGAGGGAATGAGGGAGAGGGAAGGAGAGAGAGGGAGGCAAAGGGGAAGAGGGAGAGGGAAGGAGAGGGAGGGAAATAGAGTGAGGGAGAGGGAAATAGAGTGAGGGAGAAGGACACAGAGAGGGAGACAGAGGAAATGAGGGAGAGGGAATGAGAGAGAGGGAAACAAAGGGGAGGAGGGAGAGGGAAGGAGAGAGAGGGAAATAGAGTGAGGGAGATGGAAATAGAGTGAGGGAGAGAGAAATAGAGTGAGTGAGAGGGAAATAGAGTGAGGGAGAGGCAAATAGAGTGAGGGAGAAGGAAACAGAGGGAGGGAGACAGAGGGAATGAGGGAGAGGGAAGGAGAGAGAGGGAGACAGAGGGAAGGAGGGAGAGGGAAGGAAAGAGAGGGAAATAGAGTTAGGGAGAGGGAAACAGAGAGAGAGGGAGACAGAGAGGGAGAGATAGTGAGACAGGGTGAGCGATACAGAGGAAGAGAGGGAGTGAGACAGTCAGAGTGAGTGAGACAGAGGGAGACAGAGAGACGGAGTTAGAGAGGGAGGGACAGAGAGGGAGAGAGAGGGAGGGAGAGGGAGAAAGAGAGGGAGGGAGAGAGAGAGAGAGAGATCTGGTGGCTCAGTGGACGAAGGCATCCGCTGCAGGGACCTGTGATCAAGCTCATGGTCACAGTTTTTTTTGCTCTAGCCCCGCCCCTTTCCCCACTGACCCCGCCCCCACCGGGGCGGCCCTCGGACACAAACCACACTGTAAATTTGGCCCCTGAGAGAAAGTTTGTGAGTACCCATGCCCTAACAGTTTGTTATCTAAAGCAATAATCACATTACTAAAAAAAATATTCTTTGTAGCTCAAAGGAACACTGGGGCCAGAAAACCTGGACAAACTTATGAAATACACTCACAGAGGCAAAGAGAAAAATATCAGAAGTAGATAATAATACAAGTGGTCACACAAGATCCATTTCTGAGGAGGAAGTGATCTTAAAGAAGAAAGTGAGGAGAGGGTGTGCACTGTAGGATACATCACAGTGGAAATGGCAGCTCCTAGAATTCCTGGAAGGGACTGAAAAAAGCAAATTGCAGAGGTTCCTGGACTCATTCATACCATTACTAGTAACATAATTTGATCCTGTGTATGTTATCCTTGTTGGCAGACCATACAGAACCTTTGTACTGAGGTTACTACCAACAGTAACTCCACCCCATACTAACCCGCCATTTCCTCCAAATAATTATGATTTGGTTACCAAGGTACATTGATATTGTCAGGATTCAGACAGAGTCTTGCTGAGGGGAGGGACATGGAATAAAATAGAAGTCTGAGATGTAGAAGTTTAGTAAAGCATATGAGGTCAATGAAAGTTATACTAAATCGATCTTGTTTTTAAACAGCATTTCATACCACCCCTATGTCTTTTCATAGTGCTGGAAGTAACGTACTTCTATTGTGCAATGGTGCTTAGTTTACTGACCCTGTAGGTAGGGAAGGCTGAGATGGACTTTTTGATATTTGAACTAATTTCCTGACAATTGCTACATATCTCAACATCCAGGGTTTACCTCTCTGACCCATTCAGTCTGTTGTAGAAAAACTGTGACTCATACTCTATAAGTACTGCCCTGTGTCTAGGTTAGGCCTAGAAGGAAACACTGCCATTTAACATACACATAGGTTTTTTTCTGAGTTTCCTTCACTCTCACACAATGACTTTTGACACACAATTGCGTCCATAACAGTGCAGATAAGTTAAGATGAAACTATACTTTCTTACAAAATCAGCTTTGCAAGAACTTCGTCATGATACCTTGAACATCACATACAAGGCATATACATACATTGTGCAAATGTGTTTGTTTGTTTTTCATCCATGGGGCAACACAGCTATCTATAGTCCATAAACAAAAGCAGCCTGAGTAGAATCTCGACCCAAGGCAATAAATAAATATTTCCGGGTTTATGCAAAGGAGCACTTGTTCTCATTTGTGAGGTTGCCACATGCTGAAACGTCACCCTAGGTGTTAGCTGAACCCTCAACAAGGGATGCCCAACTCATGACCACAACGGGGACCTAAATTCCTTCCCTTCATGTAATGGGGGGGGGTGGATTTCTGGGAGGACAAATACATACACCCTAGACATTTAGGTTAGGGGACGCATAGTAGGACTATGCTATATATACCTATACATATATATTTTGTTTCATATGCCTGCATACTTGCATTGTTTTAGCACGATGGTGGAACTTTTCATCCTGTTCACTGTCCTGATATTGCTAATCACTTTCATCTGCTTCTAACTATTGATCTTTACAGCACATATCTTTTAAACAAGAATCACGTTGGTTCAATAATCATTGAAAATGCCTCACTATGTACTTTTTGTACATTTCTCTGAGAGAAAGAGAGTACGAGTGACTTAGCAAAAGGGTTCTAGATCAATTACCATGATCCTTGGGAGAGCTCACAGTTGTCATGTTCTGTGGTTGCCAAAACCGTTTGCACCCATCTAAATTTAGGGGTGCACATGTTGGCACTGTGGGTTTGCTGGTCTTTAGGATGACACATATCCTGCGGGGGTGCACGAAATAAGTCTTTTATGATCCCTACATTTATGTTGCCCAACAAACGTGCTGTTCCTACTGGGAAGTGGGGAACTACACGACAGTACCTGAAAATCTGATAATTGCCCACAATTTCAAAGGAAATGGTTGAACATGGCTATGGCTTAGTGCCTCTTACTATCCTGGATAGCAAAAGATATCTACGTGCTAGCAAAAGGCAAAGAATGTGGTCTTATATTAACTAATTGGCAGCAGGAAGCCATGCTACCCACCTGAAAAGAGACGATCACAATATTAGCAAACTAGGTGGCCTAATAAGGCACTTATCTTTCTCGAAACTGGTTAGTCATTATATTTGAATGCCTACCACTTATTTGGAAAGAAAGGTATGGTATGGCCCCAATGAGCAGACATCTATGGATAATGTCCACTTTGTATTCAAGAATACCCCAATTTTAATAGAAGAACAATAAAGGGGAGAGGCTCACTGATCCCAACCTGGATCCTAGAGATGAGAGTACTACTCAATAAGGCTGATGGGCCAACTGGGAGAGATTTGTATGCTGTTTGGTGGCTGGTGGCTCAGTGGACTAATGTATCCACTGCAGGGACCTGTGTTCGACCTCCTGGTCACAGGTTCAAATCCCGGCGGGTCCACTCAGCCTTTCATATATCTGAGGTCGATAAAATGAGTATCATTGAGTTGGGTAACAATAAACATCTGTTATTCAGTGCCAAGATACTTATGGGTGAACGTGCGCTTTACAAATACACTTGTTATGTTATAGGAAGTACTCTAGTGATATGACCTGTAGGATCAAGATTCTTGTTCTCCAGTCAAGGGGCAACTTTTATGCTCAAAGATGCACTGCTTCCCCTCTTTGTTCAACATGTGGCATGTGATTTTCTACTTAGCACCAATAAGCAAACCTAACTGAAAAGCCAGGACCAAAAAGAAAGCAAACACAAGGTGATTATGGACAAAGTGCTGAAACTTTTCAGACACATCCTCAGTCACAGATCTGGTTTGAATCCTTCATTGTTCTTTAGCTCACTTCGACACCCCAGTTTGAACCAAGCCATATGCAAATCAGTCTTGACCCTGTGCCTCATGGGAACAGTACAGCCCGAACTGCCAGGCCAGGCCCTCCCTGGACAGGAAACAAGCATCCTGGAACTGGTTTCAGGTAACACCCCTCATCAGCCTGTCTAGCTTGAATCCAGTGGCAAAGTGAGCAAGGGACCCACATCTGGGCAAACCCTGCCAATTTAGGGCAAACAAAGTAAACACAAGTTGATGATGACCTTAGTGCTGAAACTTTTCATACACTCACCCCTAGTCACAGATCTGGGTTGAATTCATCATCGTTCTTTAGCTCACTACACCACCCCAGTTTGAACCAAGCCATATGAAAATCAGTCTTGCACCTTGTGCCTCATGGGAACAGTCCAGCCGGAACTTCCAGGGCAAGTCCTCCCTGGACCGGAAACAAGCATCCTGGGACCTGTTTTGGGGTAACACCCCTCATCAGCCAGGCTCCCTCAACATGACCAGCAAAGGAGGGGGAATAAAAACGCTCACACTCATGTTCTTATGTAGGTAAGCTAATGTGTATGAGAAAGGAAAAACAAAATGCACCCAAAGTACACAACAGGTAATTTCATTAAGAGCCAGGGTCTTAGCAGTGTGTGCATCACCAATGGTGAAACAGAACAGCCCTATTACATAGTGTGCGTATCATTGAAGACTTTCTCTGTATAATCTGAACTTGCTCGTAGTAGGACACGCAGGTTGTAAGTGTGCGTATCACTGCATGCACTTTGGGGCAGAACACGCCAAACTGAGAATGTGCGTATCACAGGATTTACCCCCAAGACAATACGAACCAATGTGTGTATATCACTGACAGCGCTTTCGGGCAGGACAGGCCAAACACAAGTGTGCGTGTCATTGGCTTCACTGTACACGCAGCAAAGATCAACCCCGATTAGGACGCGCTGCCCCATTAGTGTGCGTGTCACTGAGTCACTGAGTGGATGTACCAGTGAAGTTGACTCTCAAATTGAGGTCAGCACTCCACTTGTTGAACATCAGGAAGATGTAGCCATGCCTTGTGCTTACTCGCTGGACCACCCCGCATGTTCACAGTTGCTGAAGACGGAACGACTGCATCATGGCATGCGAATCAGCAGGGCTCTCTGGTAGTGCTAGTGGTAGGCCAAATTCAATACGAGTTGCTTGGCGGGCATAAGAACTTGGAGGACAAATCAAATCAAATCAAATCAAACAGATTTGCATAGCGCACTACTCACCCGCTAGGGTCTCAGGGCGCTGGGAGGAGGGGTAGTCGCTACTGCTCGAACAGCCAGGTCTTGAGTTATTTCCTAAAGGAGAGATGGTCCTGGGTCAGCGGTAGGTGGCTGTAGAGGGAGTTCCATGTCTTGGCCGCCAGGAAGGAGAAGGGTCCAGTGGTGGCTTTGCGAATTCCTGGGACGGTGGCGAGGGCGAGGCTGGCGGATCAGAGCTGGCAGATGGGTGTGTAGGATGTGAGGCGGCTGTTGAGGTATTTGGGGACCATGTCGTGGAGAGCTTTGTGTGCGTGGGTGAGGAGTCTGAACGGGATCCTCTTGCTGATGGGGAGCCTGTGCAGGTCTTTCAAATGGGCAGAAATGTGGCTGTGACGGGGGATGTCCAGGATGAGTCATGCAGAAGCATTCTGTGTGCGCCCGAGTCTTTTCTGGAGTTTGGCTGTGGTTCCAGCGTAGAGGGTGTTCCTGTAGTACAGTCGGCTGGTGACGGGGGCCTGGATGACCGTCTTCCTGGTTTCGGTGGGGATCCACCGGAAGATCTTTCGGAGCATGCGCAGGGTGCTGAAACAGGATGACGAGACGGCGTTGACTTGCTTGGTCACCGTGAGGGAGGAGTCCAGGATGAAGCCCAGGTTGCGTGCATGTTCCGTTGGCTTGGGGGCGGTGCCCAGGGCAGGGGGCCACCAGGAGTCCTCCTAGGCAGAGGGGGATGGTCCCAGGATGAGGACTTCCGTCTTGTCTGAGTTCAGTTTCAGACGGCTGAGCTTCATCCATTCCGCGACGTCTTTAATTCCTTCCTGGAGGCTGACTCTGGCGGTGGCGGGGTCGTTGGTGAGGGAGAGGATCAGCTGGGTGTCGTCAGCATAGGAGATGATGTTTAGGTTGTGTTGGCTTGCGATGGCTGCGAGGGGGCTCATGTAGACGTTGAAAAGGGTGGGGCTAAACGAGGATCCTTGTGGAACGCTGCAGATGACTTCGGTGGCCGCAGATCGGAACGGGGGGAGGTGGACTCTCTGGCTTCCTCCGGCGAGGAACGAGATGATCCACCCCAAGGCCGTTCCTTGGATTCCGGAGTTGCTGAGGCGCTGTATCAGGGTGCGGTGGCATACGGTGTCAAAGGCTGCTGAGAGGTCCAGGAGGATGAGGGCAGCTGTTTCCCCGTTGTCAAGCAGGGACCTGATGTCGTCTGTAGCTGCGATGAGGGCGGTCTCGGTGCTGTGGTTTGCTCGGAAACCGGACTGCGAGGGGTCGAGGGATCCGTTTGTCTTGAGGAAGGCGGAGAGTTGTTTGTTGACGGTTTTCTCGATGACTTTGGTTGGAAAAGGGAGGCGCGAGACGGGCGGAAGTTCTTGAGGTCCGTGGGGTCCGCGGTGGGTTTCTTCAGGAGGGCGCTGAGCTTGGCATGTTTCCAGCGCTCCGGGAAGGTGGCGGAAGCAAAGGAGCTGTTAATGATGTCCCGGAGTTGGGGTGCGATGATGGAGTCGGCTTTTTTGAAGATGTGGTGTGGACAGGGGTCGGTTAGGGAGCCGGAGTGGATGGTGTTCATCGTGCGGGTGGTGTCTTCGGTGCTGACCGAGGTCCAGGTGCAGAGGGTGGTGGAGGGGGGCACTGGTTCGGTGGTTGGGTGCGTGGTCTGTCCTCCGAAGCTGTTGTGTATGTCGGCGATCTTGCGGTGAAAGGACGAGGCGAGTGAGTCGCAGAGGTCTTGCGAGGGTGTGATGTTGTTGTTGCAGGCGCTGGGGTTGGAGAGCTCTTTAATGATGCTGAAGAGTTATTTGCTGTTGTGGGAGTTGTTGTCCAGTAGTTCTTTGAATGTTGTCCTTTTGGTGGTGCGGATCAGCTGGTGGTGTTTGTGGGTGACGTTCTTGAGGGCTGTCATGTTTTCTGTTGTCTGGTCGTGGTGCCAGGCTTTCTCTAGGGTGCAGCAGGTTTTCCTGGAGTTTTTGAGGTTGTTGGTGAACCACAAGGCTTTCTTGCTGCTGGGTCTGCTGGGAGGGTTTTTCAGTGGTGCAAGGTCATCGGTGCAGTTGATGAGCCACTGTGTGAGGTTGCGGGCTTCTTCGTTTGGGTCCGTCGTGTTGGTGGGAGGGTTCTGGCTGAGGGAGGTGGTGAGCTGGTTGGCAGTGATCTTGCTCCAGCTTCTGCGGGGAAACTGTTGCGGGTGGTGGTGGGTCGTGGTTCTCCTGAAGTTGAAGTGGACGCAGCTGTGATCTGTCAAGTGTAGTCCGGTGGAGTTGCTGAAGGAGATGTGCTTGCTGGAGGAAAAGATGGGGTCAAGTGTGTGGCCGGCATAGTGGGTGGGGGTGTTCACCAGTTGCTTGAGTCCGAGGTTGGCGAGGTTGTCCAGCAGGGCAGCGGTGTTGCTGTGATTGTTGTTCTCCTGGTGGAAGTTGAGGTCCCCTAGGAGGATATAGTCTGAGGAGGTTAGGGCATGCAGGCTGACGAAGTCTGCAATGGCTTCGCTGAATTGTGTGTGTGGTCCCGGGGTCTGTAGATGAGAGTGCCTCTGAGGGTGGTCTTGGGGTCGGTGTGTATCTGGAAGTGAAGGTGCTCGGCGGCGGTGAGGGTGTGTCGGAGTTGGCCGTGATTTGGATGGCGTTTCTGTGAACGATGGCGATGCCTCCTCCGGTTTGGTTGACGCGGTCCCTCAGGGTGATCTTGTAGCCATCCGGTATGGCTATGGCAATGCCGGGGGCTGAGGAGGTGTTCATCCAGGTTTCTGTGAGGAAGGCGATGTCTGGTGATGTGCCTGTGGACGGAGCGGGTGTTGAGCAGGATGCACTTGAGGTGATTGTTGCTGGTGCCTGGCTTGGCGGGTGCGGTGCAGGTTCGGAGGCAGGTTAATTTGCAGGCTTGGCAGGTGAAGGGTCCATGGGTGCGTTTCGGGATGGCTCGGTAGCAGGCGGGGTTATGGCCGGTGTTGAGTGCGTGGAGGGTGGCGGTGTCATAAGTCCGTCGTGTGGGCTGGCATCGTTGAGGGCCAGGGGTCCTGGCGCTGGGCGCGGTCCAGGCGCAGACAGGCGTAGACGGGCTTGCCTTTGACGCACCTTTGGCGCACAATCGGCGCGTGGACTCCGCCATAAATGGCGAAGTGGGAGGGAGGAGAGGCTGGGAGGTGGGAGCAGAGTGGCGAATGGGGCAGCGGGGGGTAGAGCCGCAGGGACGCAGCGGCGGGAAGGAGGACCGGGGGCAGCGGGGGGTCATAGAAGGACGGGCACAATCACGGGGGCACACAGGGCACAGAAGCAAAAACAGACACAATCACGGGGGCACACGGGCACAGAGGAAAAGGGGGTAACAACAGGGCGCGGGGAAACTGGGGACAGAGGCACAGAAGCGGCAGGCACAGGAGAGCTTACCGGGCGGCAGCGAGGGCACAGGTGGGCAGCTGCACAGGAGGACCGTGCGGCGGCTGGGGGGGCGACCTACCTGCTGGCAGGGTCAAAGGTCAGTCTCGCAGAGGTAATTGAATGCTGCATCAAAACCTCCCAGTTGTCTGTCACTTGATGCTAGCTGTTGAAATCAAAAGTCTCTCTGGCACTCGCTGCATCACAGAACATGAAACGGAGGTGTGCCACTCTGCATAGCTCAACACACCGCTAACCTTGACCTCGAACTCTTGCCAGCCTTTAGTACACACTCAACATTAATGTGCAGTCCACTATACAGGCGCCCCTCTGACCTGTAGCTGGTAATCCCACCAGCGAACGAGTAGGATTGTGTGACCATAGAAAAACTTGAAGTGCAGCACCGCTGGCTTCTTGGCTGGGTGTGGCTCTCTCCGCTCCCTCCTGATGTATGATACGTATTCTTCAATTCATCTAAAAAATTGTAATGAACAAAGTAACACTTCTTGTATATGAAGTGTTCGACTTACTCTTTTGCAGGGTCATCCCTGAAGTTTGTGCCTTCCTCTTGTATATTTTTCTGGCCTGTTGTTGGTGGTTTTCTGACTCTGGTCACTTTACCACTGCTGATCAGTGCTAAAGTGCATATGCTCTCTATTGTAAATTGATGGAATGGATTAGTGACTCCATAATTGGGTATTTGATTTACTTGTCAGACCCTAGTACAGTGCAGTGCACCATGTGTGCCCAGGGCCTGCAAATCAAATGCTGCTGGTGGGCTTGCAGCACTGTTTATGCCACCCACAGAGCAGCTTGTAAAATGTGTCTCAGACTTGCCATTGCAGAGCCTGTGTGCAGTCTGGGACTGCCATGTTTACTTGGTAAGTGCACCCACTTACCAGTCCCTAAACCTTTCCTTTTCTACATGTTAGCCACTCCTTTTTTTTTTTTTTTAAACAATTTTTATTCAGGTTTTTACAACATTATTTATAACTCCTGGCTCACCCACCCCCCACCCCCCATGAGGACAGGTACTTCTATTGTTATATACATAGGTATTGCAATACACGAATACGAATTCCTTAAGGAGGGAATAAAGGAGAAAAGAAAGAAAGCATAATAGCATCAAAACTCAATGCACTCTTAATCATACATTTCCTTCTGTAATGATTTAATGAGACACAATTTAGTATTATCAAAAAAGTTGGATTGCGTTATTTAATGATTAAAGAATTTAGCATTTATCAAAGGCTTTTCCAATTCCTGTATTCAGTGCGCCTGAATCCAATCGAGCAGAGGTGCCCATATTTTCATGCCCCTCTTCCGAATGTTACGCCCTTTTTGTTTATATATGGCAACCTCGAGACTGCATGTCGCGAGTAATCTAGCCTTCCATTGAGGAAAGGATGGTGGAGTGGGATCTAGCCAGGCTGATGCGACACACAGTCGAAAGATAGCCATTGCCACGAAGATCAGCCCTTGAATCTGTCTAGGACGTTCTTTACTAGAAATGCCCAACATAACCTCTTCAGTTGTTATGTTAACCCTAGCATGGGTAATGTCCGAAAGAAATCCAGATATATTTCATTTATAACATTTGTTAGGATATTACATGTGGCGAACATATGAACACTGTCTGCAGCGGGGAGCGCACATCGTGGGCAAGTAGTGCCTTTACCAGTCCCTCATTTAGCAATTTTATACGGTGTGTAATATAATGAAAAATATGTTTTGTAAAACTGCGCCTGTAGTTTTATGGACATTAAGTAAGTAAGTGACAAATCATTTGCAATAAGGGGGATACTGGGTGGAACTTCAAGTTTAATTTGCCATGCCGCCCCATGTTTGTCCATATCATCTGGGAGTAAGGCGTTAAAACTTTCATAGATCTCACCAATTCTTGGGGGCGTGTTGCTGCGTATATTTTCTATGATTTGGCATATTTGAAATTTAATACGACCACCCCCCTTTTTTAGTAGGAAATCTCTCACCTGAAGATATTTAAAAAAATCCCTGTTGGGGATGTTATAGTCTTTTTTTTAATTCATCAAATGATTTAATTCCTGAGTAGTAAAAAAACAACCGAGTTGCCCTATCCCTAATGCACACCAGCTCCGTACATAGGAGTCATGAAATATTTCTGGGAGATCTGTATTCTGAAACATCGGTGTGTAATGTGAAAATCAGCCAAGACCAAGTAGTTTTTTAACCTTTCCCCAGACTTTGACAACACTAGTGATGGTTTTGAATTTCACTTTTTAAAGTGATCATCATTAACGTGTCGCCAGAGACAGCCTGTGCACCCATTCCCCAGGATGAGTTCTTGAGGTGTGGGAATACTCAGATCGTCTGGGTTAGAGTTTAGTAATCTTATGCTGTAATTCATTACCGAGGCCCAGTAATAAAGCATGAAGTTAGGTAAAGCCCCCCCCCCCCACGCTCTCTAGGTAATGTAATCCATTTGAGTGATCTCCGTGGCTTACTATAACCCCATAAGAACTGTGAAAACATTGAATCTATATTCCTAAATACATGTGGTAGGAATTCTAAACATATTGCCCTAACAAAATACAAAAACTTAGGAAAAAAAACCATCTTCACTAAATTAGTTCTACCTCCAATAGATAGGTGCAAGTTATCTAAACGTGACAATTCTCTCTTAGTGTGCAACATAAGTGGCTCCAGATTATTATTTACAATGTTCCCAACATCCGCACTAATGCTGACACCCAGGTATGTCGCCTTATCAGTTACTCTCGGATCTCTCATCACAATCTTAGTATTAAGCACAATCTGTGTCTTACTGGAGTTTAGCCTGTACCCCGAAACTCTACCGAAGTTCTGTGCTTCGTTTTCAATCCAATTAATAGCATTTGTAGGATCCCCTGTGACAATGGCGATATCGTCAGCGTACGTTAAGCATTTTGTTTCTAGACCACGCACACATATAGGGGAAACTAACACGTTTTTTTCGAGCCTGTGTATGAACCTGTCAATATAAATGGCAAAAAGGAGGGGCGAGCAGGGGCACCCCTGCCGTGTCCCCCTGTTGATGTTAAAATTGTCGGATAAATCCCCATTGATCAGTACCCTGGCACTGGGATTACCATATAGCTGTTGAATCGCTGTAATATATTTCTTACCTATGCCACAGTTTAGCATGGCGGCCCACAGGAACTTCCAGGAGACCCTATCAAATGCCTTCTCTGCGTCAAGCAGTATAAGCGCCATAGGGTCTCCTGTCGTTCCCGTGAAGTCAAAAAGGGATACAGCTCTTTGCACATGGTCAGTCGTAGATCTACCTGGTATAAACCTGTGTTGTCTTTCAGAGACTATATTATGGATCCGAGGTGCTAGCCGTGTTGCTAATAATTTAGAATATACTTTGGAATCCCCATTAATCAATGTAAATGGTCGGTACGACCCCATTTCCTGGGGATCTTTGTTTTTCTTGGGGAAAACTATTATTTTGGCAAGTGACCAGGATTTTGGTGGATTCACGCCTTGAAAGATGTATTGAAAAAGTTCAATCATGATAGACCTGAGCTGAGGTGCAAATTTGATATAGAATTCAGTTGGAATCCCATCCAGGCCAGCAGCTTTTCCAATGGCTAAGGAGTTCATAGATAGTAGAATTTCCTCCCAACATAGTGCGCTATCTAAGATCTCCTGGTCTTCTAATCCCAAACCCTCTGTAACTGATGGATCTATATAACTCATGGGATCCTCGCATTCATTCTCATCCTCATGGTACAACTTCTGATAAAATACTTGGAAGGCTTTTCTAATTATCTGCCGGATCCGCCTTCAAGCCAAGCGCAGGATCATTAATTGCTTTAATTAGAGTACTGGATGTCTCTTCACGGGTACTAACCGCCAAATGATGACCCACTTTCTCACTCACTTCATATATAGTCTCACTACGGGTAGTTGCTCTGACAACTGCTTTCTCAATTAAAATTTCCGAAATATAGTTTTTAGCAATTGCCACCTTGTTCACCTCCCTGTCTGTCACCTTTCCATCCTGTACTGCCTTGATCAGACCTTCTTCTGCTCTCCGCAAATTTTGTTCCAAGGACATCATTTTTTGTCTTTCTATATTGTTACGTCGGAATGACAATCGCATAGTTTCACCCCTGACACATGCCTTCATAGTATCCCAAACAGTTTCTATTGAGGTGGACCCCAGATTATCCTCCAGAAAGGCCGGAATCCAGTTCCTCAAATGCAAGCAATATTCTTCGTTATTCAATAACGCTCTTTCAAACGTCCAACTAGTAACTGTGGGTCTATCAGCCCCCACCGTGATGGTAAGTTCAAGTGGGTTGTGATCCGAGAGAATTCTCTGGAGTTTTTTTATTTGGCAAATTGATTTTAGAGTACAGGACATGAGCATGTAGTCCAGTCTTAGATGCCTAGAGTGAGGGTGCGAATAATAAGTATATCCAGGATCTCCCGGGTATATCTCTGACCACCCATCTATTAATCCATGGAGCACACACAAATCTTTCAGAGATTGATATACTTTTCTTTTCCTACCATGATATCCAAAGCCTGGGTCAGATAGCCAATCGCCAGGTAAATGAATGTTAAGATCTCCACAGACAATAACAGGGAGGGGCCAGTGTACCAGTTCGTTGGAGATCTTGTTCAACACTTCCGGATCATCACTAATATTGCCATAAACAGTGCATAATGTCAATTAGCTTTTCCCTTTATTATAACAACACTCAGTTATCACATATCGCCCGAATTTATCCGCGATTGAACGCGAGAACTGCATCCCCCCTCCTTTTGCCAAAATGGCTACCCCTTTTGTACGTGACCCCTGAGATGTAGCAGAGATAAGTCAATATCCAAGTGTTTTCAATAGGTATTGCTGTGACCCCTCAATGTGAGTCTCCTGGAGACATATAATATCTGCAGCAGATAGCTTAAACCCTCTGCCACTTTCTGTCTTTTCTTAATATCATTCAGGCCGCATATATTCAATGAAAGTATTTTTTATTTAGTCATCCAAATCTTTCAGAGTTACCAGATAGATCAAATGCGAGCCCTGAACACAACCTTTCCTCCTTCGCCTCCATTCCCATCTCCCCCTGTATACACCTTGTGCCCCTTGTGAAAGTTCCGGTCCATGTTAGCCACTCCTAAGGTAGGCCATAGGGCAGGGTACATTGTATGTGAAAAGTAGGACATGCCCTGAGTGTGTGGCATGTCCTGATAGTGAATTACAGCCAATTTCGTTTTTTACTATTGTAAGGCTACCTGTTCCCATAGGCCAGAATGGGCAGTTTGATTATAACATCTTTGCTTTTTTGATTCTATGGTAGCTATTGACCTTGCGGCCAATTTTAATAAATCCCACATAATGTCAATTGGGTACCTAAAAGGGGGGAATAAATCCCTTCCTTGTAAAGAAGGAGTGCTAACCAGTGTGCCATCTACCCATATTTGGGTGTATTATTTGATGATAGTGGCACTTGGGTAGCACAGCGTGCTCTAAAGAAAAATACTTTTTCAAGAGCAGCTGGGGCATCATTGGATTTCCTAGAAGACTTGGGAGTAAACCCATACAACCAATGTTGAAAATCTACAATGAGAAATGTGTCACTATGACAGTGTATGGTAGTGTGGTTTGGGGCTACAAGGATTGCAGCGAACTTCAAGGGGTAGAAAATAAACATTTACGGAAACTCCTAGCTGCTCCCTCCAACATTCCAGCTTTCATTATACATGAGGAACTAAAGCAGGGTTACATATTAGATAATATCACTGCAGCACCCCGGATATGGTGGCAAAAATTTGGTCAAGAGAAAAGTCAAATTTAAATCAGATTAATTTTGCTGACAGCATGAGTTTGGATAAAGCTGTAGAAATTCCTTGGTTAAATTATATTTCACGACAGCTTTCAGCTCTAGGGCAACCAGAGCTTTTTAATCAACCCAGAAAGCTGCATGTAGAACTGTGAAAATTTTAAAAACTCAATTTTTACAGAGGAGACAGTTGGATAGAGAAGGTAATGAACTTATGAAACCTACCTACAGACATTTTATGATTTTAAGTCCTGATATTTTATCTCAAACGTTCTGGTATTTTGTTAATAATCTGCATCATCGTTTTATTTTATCTAGATTTAGGTTTAATTGTATTCATTGGCTCCTAACTGTACCTAAAGGTTTTTCAAGTTAGGTTCCTTGCAACAATGTGCATGTGACAACTTTTCTGAACAAAACCTATTGCACATTATGTTTTTTGTGTTTTTTTTACCGAGCTGCGAGTTAAATATATCCTACCACTTTTAAGAGATTGCCAATTTGCACAAGTTAGGCCAGCATTGATTTACTTACAAATGCTTTCCTTCCCACTTGTTTGTTATGGGGTTGCACGTTTCTTATCAGAGTCAACTTGTAAAAGAAACAATATGGGAGGCTAATAATTATGGCCCGAGATGTTAGAACATGTCTTTTATCATGAAACTATTTAAATCTTGTGTATTTTAATCTAAAATGTATGTGTTTTTACGTAAAATTTACTTTTATGGCCAGAACGTGGCCGAATAAATTTTTTATTGACTTGACCTGACTTGAGGACATGCCCTGATGTGTGAGACATGTCCTGATAGTGAATTACAGCCAATTTCGTTTTTTTCACTATTGCAAGACTCCCTGTTCCCATAGGCCAGAATGGGCAGTTTGATTATAATATCCTATAATCCTAACTGACCCAGGCAGCATGGTTGAGAAACAAATTTAGTATGTCTGAACTCAGACTGATAAAATCCATCTTTTAGTGAAGTTGGTTTTAATATTCTGTGTTTGACAATACCACTTTTAGAAAGTAGGTATTTTGTTGCCTGGGAAATCAAGAGGAATCTTTGCAAAGGAGAAAAAAAACGGAGCAGCTGAAGGAGGTTTACTTCCCCTGTGCTGGTTGCTGTCTGGGGTTGGCCTACAGTGGTTACTTGTTGCCAAGGAAAGGAGAAAGGGACTTGCCGTTTGCTTTGTCATCTTGAGGAAGGTCTCCAAGGGCTTGAACTGAGCACCTCCTGTCTGAAGTCTCAGGGACACAAAGACTTCATCACCAGCTCCCCCTGAATTTCCTTGCTTGGAATTCTAACATACAGAGAGGTGCCTGCAGCTGTTCAGGACCTCTAGAGATTGTGTGTCACTGGGAGCTGTAAGCGCGACGCAACGAGAAGCGTGTCACTGCCACAGAAGTTGCCGTCACATTGCCGAAGAAGCACACCGCCACCGAAGCTGTTCACCGTTGCATCACCAACGAAGCGCGTTGCATCATCGGAGAAGCGTGCCGCTGCCGCAGAGGTCGCCGTCGCATCACCGGAGAAGGAACCAACGCATCACCTTCCCTGCGACCCTTTTGTTTATTTTGCGTGGCGCATCCAAGGTACTTTGAGAGTAAAGTGTCTCATTTACCATCTACATTGAACTAAGCTATTTCTACCAATTTAAAGTCATATTTGTATTACAGTATTGTGGATTTTTGTTGTTTGGTCCTGTGTTAGGTATAGTAAAGATTACTTATTTTTCTAAACTGGTGTGGTGTCCATTTGTAGTGTTTTCACTGTATTACTGTATGTGTTTACAAATGCTTTACACTCTGACTCTGACATAAGCCTGTCTGCTCGTGCTGAGCTACCAAGGGGGTGAGCAGGGGTTATTCAGGAGTGTATCTCCCTTTCTCTGACTAGAAGCAAGGGTCCCTATTTGGACAAAGGTGTATACCATTGCCAACTAGAGACCCCCATTTCTAACATTGGTGGTTAGCGGTGAGGATTTGGTCTTGCATTTGTGTCGTATATACAGTGATTGGTGTACACCTCTAGTGAGTGCAGACCATAACGCAACCACATACTGTTTTTCTGTTTTCTGGTGTCCTCCTGGAAGTATTTTTTACTACGACTCTGGTTAGTTGTTGCACCAGTGAAGTCTTGACAAGATGGGACTTGACTTCTGGCACATGTTCATGTATACAATGAGGGAGCTACGTTCCAAACATTCGTCATTCTAACCAATCGGATCTTTAGCTCTTTTCCGAATCAGTTGTATCAATGGTTTCGCTAGCAGGGAGAAGCTATTTATCCACTGCCTACAATATCCAACCTCTCCCAGAAACATTCTCATCTCCTTCTGTGTTTGAGGTAGTTGCAATTGTTTAATTGTTTTTATTCTTATTGACAAAACTGCAATTTCTCTGGAGATACCTTGTGTCCTCCTTCGAATGTTTTTTAACTTTATGAACTTCGTTAAATTGTAATTAATTTTTAAATATATGTTGTCTTGCTGCTTTTATGATTTTAAATGTAATCGAATAAAGCTTGTTTTGACTTGACTCCTTCTGTCAAATGGTTCAGTATGCAATTGTGTCAGTGACACAATCTTCTCGTGTCTTTGATGCCACCAATAGGTCATCAATGTACTGAACCAGAACTGATTTCCCGGGCATTATTAATGAGTTTAGACACTTTTTCAGGATTTGATTGAAAATTGAAAGACTCTCTGTGTACCCTTGAGGAACTCGGCACCATGCCAAAACACAATCTTCAAACCATAAGGCGTAAAGATACTGGTACATATGTAGGAAGGCGTTTGTGATTCGCAAACGCCGGAATTTGCAGAATTCCGGCATTTACGAATCGCTAACGGCGATTTGGTATGTAGGTGCCACATAGCAAAATAAGGAATCGCAAAAATTGCAATTCCTTATTTTGCGCAAGCATTTAAGGAATGGCAATTTTGCGATTCCTTAAATGCTATGTGTTAGAACTGGCTATTTCTGGTAGGCTAAGGCTGACGCCAAAGCCAGGCAGAAACCACCATTCTAGTCAGGGCAAGGAAGTCACACGCCAAGATAACCCCTGCTCACCCCCTTGGTAGCTTGGCTCAAGCAGTAAGGCTAAACTCGGAGGCAATGTGTAAAGCATTTGCGCCAGCGCACAACAGCAACAACATACTAGGCACACCACAAAAAGAGGCTCCACACAAGGTTATTATAAAAATAACTTTTGTATTTTAAAAACATATCAGATAAAATCACACATACATTGTGCCAACTGGCACAGGCAATATTCCCAGGGATTATGTACACCAGACAGGGCCACATGGGCGCCTGTCAGAATCAGATATAGTACTTCTAGATAAAATGTAGAATATAAAATCACTTCTAGAATAAAGAATAAATGTAACATAAAATAATAATCAAAGATAACAACCAGTAACCACTGGTAACAGGAACCAGGACCTTACTAGGACCACCTGTACTAAGAAAGAAGAACCACCTAAGTATCACACAGCATTTAGGGGTCTAAGAAAGAATACATTACTCATGATGCAATAAACCTACATTCAGAGGAGTAGAAAAGACAACCACCTAAGTATCACTCAGCGTTTAAGGGTCTAGGAAAAGAACACCTTACCCATGATGCAATAACCTACATTCAGAGGAGTAATAAAGAGAAACACATGATGCCTAAAACATTCAGAGATGTTAAGAATAAAGCACATGGTGCAATAAAATTACATTCAGGGGTGCAGCGCAAGAAGACACATGATGACTAAACATTCAGAGGTGCAGCGCAAGAAGACACATGATGACTAAACATTCAGAGGTGCCAGAACAACACAATAGCGCAAAAACACACAGTAGGCAATCACTAGTAAAAACATAGGAATCACATTACGCATAACTTACATAGGCCACCACCTGTGGCAGTCCCTAGGCCAACAGGCCTTGTTGGGGCTTAGATGCCCTGTGTCCAATGTCAGGGCGCGCTGCCGTGCAGCGCCAGTCACAGAGTACAAAAAGCCTAAACGTGGCAGCTGCCCACAAAGTGCTGGGCCACTGTGTACTAACAAGCTGTGGCAGGGCTCTCAGTAGCCCCTACAACAGTCTGCGCCACCTGAGCCACACAGGCTCTGTCACTAACATGCCCCCAAAGCGTTGGAGCCCACTGGGCTCTGGAAAGAAGTAGGTGGGGGGCGCTGGAGCCATCTGGCTCAGGAATTCACTGTGCCCCCCTAGAGCCCACGTGGCTCTTAACTAAAATAGGCCCACGAGCCTCCGTGGCTCTGTAAACAAAAATGCGGGCATCGTGGGAGCCTTCACGGACTCGTGGACAAGGGCGCCTATGTAATAAAACATGCCCCTTCGTTGGAGCCTCCACAGGCTCTGCGTGACGTTGGGGCGGCCCACTGCCATCTGGGGCCGCCCTTGAAGCCCTCGTGGCTTCTCTACATCGAGCGCGAGCTCGCGCTACTGTGGGGGGGGGGGGCGGACACCGACAATGTGTCCCGGCGCCCCTCCCCTGCTCTGCCCCACTCCGCCCGGCCCCAGCCCAGACTCACCGGGCCTCAGGGGCGGCTCCTCCGGGCGGCGGCTCTTCTCCGCTGGCGGTGGGGGCAGGCACCGACAATGTGCCTCGCGCCCCCGCCGCAAGTCTCCACCTGCAGCTCCTCTCCTCATTCGGGTCTCCCTCTTCACACGGGAGCCCCAGAAGCCGGCCACACTCCTCTTCTCTTCCTTTCTCCGCGGCGGGGGCAGGCACCGACAATGTGCCTCGCGCCCCCTCCGCTACCGCTTCGCCATGCTTCTCCTCTTTCCCTCCCCTCGCCTTGAGGTCGCCATTCCTCGGCACCCGGGCTGCGGGGCGCGACTTCCGGCCGTCCACGCTGGGATTGGCCGGCCGGCCAGGTACTTCCGGGTCGCTGCGGGCAGCGCGGCGGCCCTGATTCAGGCAGGCAGGCGGGCAGGCATTAAAGATATCGGCGTGGGCAGCCGAAATTAAATAAAAGTACAAATAAGCGAGGTGGGCACTCGCAATGTAAATAAAGCGCTCCCAGCGCTAAATGACGACCCACAGCGCTATAATCCAAATAAAGCGCTCTACAGTGCTAGAAATCAGGTAGAGCGCTCCCAGGGCTAAATGACGACCCACAGCGCTATAATCCAAATAAAGCGCTCTACAGTGCTAGAAATCAGGTAGAGCGCTCCCAGGCGCTCAGGGGGAAGCACAGCGCTTCCTGCAGGCAAATGCAGCTCCTCCATGCTGCAACACGGTCCCAGAGATTCCAAGGGGGCAAGCAAAGTCCCCCCCACAGCCCAGCAAGGAAGAGGGGTCCCCCAGGAGTCCAGGAATGTCCATCAGAGGTCCAGGAGCTGGGCAGGGCCCAGGGATTCCCCTGAGCCCCAGGAGCAGCATGCCCCTGGCAGATTCACGTTGAAAACAAGAACATTTTGGAAGGGGACACAGCCCCTTCTTATACAGTGAAAAGTATTTGAAGCCTTTGAAGTCTCAGTGTGAGAACCAGCTGGACTGGTTTAGAGGGAAGTCCCCTTCAGTATCAGGGCCAGAGGTGACAGTCACCCAGCGGGAGGTGGAGCCAGCTTTGTAGTTAGGCAGGCACAGCCCTTCACTATCAGGTGCCATCTCCTCCCACTTCCCTGGCAGCAGATGCTGCCTTTCATCCATGGGCTGACTCAGACAACCTCCTGGGCTCTCCAGCCCCTGTCATCCTCAAACCAGACAGTCAATCCACAAGCAGGCCCAGGCACTCTGGGCCAGGCTCACCAGCCAATCACACGCTAGCACCAACTTACACAAATATGCCAACTTCCAAAAGTAGTACTTCTAGACTAGACAGTCATGCCGCATACATCATTTTGCAGCATTCACTCTCACGAGTTCCTACATACCAAACTCGCCCCTGCACTCCCCACACATCAGGAACTACCATGGGCATACATATTCCCCATTCATTCCTATGGGAGGGCAGGTCACTCACCACACATACAGAGAGCTCAAGCACTTTACACTGTACCACAGTGAAAAAGTGCGCAGAGGCCTAAAATCACCAACACCAGGTTCCATAAACAGGCTAGGAAAAAGCAAAAAGTCTAGGGGTGAACCTGCCCAACGGGCCGGGTCCAACACTATGTAGGGGTGTCTTTTAAATTGCGATTTTGGCTTAGGGAATGACAAAATACCATCTACTCCCAGTAGATAGTATTTTGCAATTTCCTGTCAAAATGCATTTTAAAAAAAAAATTCAAAGTGCCATGTGGTGCACAGACATGCCCTTAGGGTATTTATGTGCGCCACATGTACTTACAGGCACATTCCAGGGGTGCAACAGGTGTCCTTTGGACACCCTGGCACCCTTGGAATTGCGATTCTCAAATTGCGATTTTCTCAAAGAAAATCCCAATTTGAGAATGTATCCCCATTCATACCTATGGGCCTCTTGGCCCATAGGAATGAATGGGACACTCATTCCTTAACTGCGATTCGCAATTTGCTAATCGCAATTAAGGAATTTTAGGGATTAGCAAAAGAATTGCGAATTATTACCTACATTCCATTTTGCAATTCTCAAATAGCGATTCCTTAAAAATCGCTATTTGAGATTCGCAAAATGTGAATTACCTACATATGCCCCTCTGGCTGTCAGGGTGTAAAGGAATGGAAAAGAATGCCTGACTAAGTATGGGCATAAAATCCATTTCGCGGGCGAATTTGTGGATTTTTGACGATTTCGCGATCCGCGAATTGCGCGAATTTACCCAATAACCTGCAAATTTGCAAGCTATGAATTATTCTGCTTGGTCGCGCTAAAAAAATACAATTTTGCGCGCGGCGTTGACTTAACGTGATTCTGAGTCTGCCGAGTTGTTTTTCTCTCGGTTTTCTTGTGCTGCGTCATTTTCGATCTTGCTGCGTGATCGCGCGAGAGTTTTTCTAACGCAATTACGTTATTGTGGCTTGCCATCTTGCACAGCGAGAGTTTGACAAAGCGAGTATGTCATAAAGGCCTACCATCACGCATTGCTGGAGTAAACAATGCCATACACGTAGATGCGGCGCGCAGCTGACTTCCGGCGGGAGATTTTAACAGCTCGCGTTCCCGAAATTGCAAAAAATGCTATTCTGCAGAAGAAATCCACTGCAGGAAGCATAAACCTTGTGAAAATGATGATTTGGATCAGAATAACTCCTCAGATTGACATTTGGCTGCCCTTTTTGGTGCAGGAGTCCATTTTGTGGGGTGGGGTAGGAGGAAGGAAGTGCCCCAGAGTCTCCAACTTCCGGTTCCTGTCCAGCAGGCTCCTCCCAGTGCTTTGTCCTTGTCCTGGTCACTTTTCATTTGGCTGTGGAGCTGGAAGAATTACTTTTTGTGACTGCTGCTGGATATTTGTATTTGAGGACTTTTTGGACTTTGGAGTTTGGATCACTTTTGGACTTGAGATTTTACAAGTAAGATGGTGTTTGTTTGGGGCATTGCAGTTGAGGCAACTACAGTTCTAAAACTTTTTTCACAACTTTAACAAAATATACATTGTGGTGGGTAGCCACAGTATCCAGTAGCCCCAGGGTTAGTCATGGGTGCATGATGCAACTGTTTCTGTGATTTTCTTTAACCTAATTCTCATTTATGTCATGGAATTTTAGCTCCCTGATACATGTTGATTTTTATTTTTATTTTGGGGTGCCTGTAAAGCCACGCTAGCCAGTAGGCCCAGGTGTAGTGAGTGGTGCATGGGCCTAGTCTTTTTGTGAGGTGTCTTGAATTTAAACATCATTGAGGGCAAGGATGGCATGGGATTGTGGTGATTTTTGAGTGTTTGTTGACTTTTTGGGGTGTTGTTGGGGCCTGGCCATGTGGGTGGGGCAATTTTGAGGCCTGGTACAGGCAGGGCCTGGCCATGAGGTGGGAGTCAAGGGGCCATTTTGAAGCCAGGCAGTGTGCTCAGGCCTGCACACAGTTTGCCTTGCTTTCAACCATTATGCCCAGGGGTACTCAGTGGTGCATGGGCCTAGTCTTTCTGTGGGGTGTCTTGAATTTAAACATCATTGAGGGCATGGATGGCATGGGATTGTGGTGATTTTTGAGTGTTTTTCGACTTTGTGGGGTGTTGTTGGGGCCTGGCCAAGTGGGTGGGGGCCATTTTGAGGCCTGGTACAGGCAGTGCCTGACCATGTGGTGGGGGTCAAGGGGCCATTTTGAAGCCAGGCAGTGTGCTCAGGCCTGCACCCAGTTTGCCTTGCTTTCAACCATTATGCCCAGGGGTACTCAGTACTGCATGGACCTAGTATTTCTGTGGGGTGTCTTGAATTTAAACATCATTGAGGGCATGGATGGCATGGGATTGTGGTGATTTTTTAGTGTTTTTCGACTTTTTGGGGTGTTGTTGGGGCCTGGCCATGTGGGTGGGGGCCATTTTGAGGCCTGGAACAGGCAGGGCCTGGCCATGTGGTGGGGGTCAAGGGGCCATTTTGAAGCCAGGCAGTGTGCTCAGGCCTGCACCCAGTTTGCCTTGCTTTTAACCATTATGCCCAAGGGTATTCAGTGGTGCATGGGCCTAGTCTTTCTGTGGGGTGTCTTGAATTTAAACATCATTGAGGGCATGGATGGCATTGGATTGTGGTGATTGTTGAGTGTTTTCTCGACGTTTTGGGGTGTTGTTGGGGCCTGGCCATGTGGGTGGGGGCCATTTTGAGGCCTGGCACAGGCAGGACCTGGCCATGTGGTGGGGGTCAAGGGGCCATTTCGAAGCCAGGCAGTGTGTTCAGGCCTGCACCCAGTTTGCCTTGTTTTCAACCATTATGCCCAGGGGTACTCAGTGGTGAATGGGCCTAGTCTTTCTGTGGGGTGTCTTGAATTTAAACATCATTGAGGGCCTGGATGGCATGAGATTCTGGTGATTTTTGAGTGTTTTCGACTTTTTGGGGTGCTGTTGGGGCCTGGCCATGTGGGTGGGGCCATTTTGAGCCTGGTACAGGCAGGGCCTGGCCATGTGGTGGGGGTCAAGAGGCCATTTTGAAGCCAAGCAGTGTGTTCAGGCCTGCACCCAGTTTGCCTTGCTTTCAACCATCAAGCCCAGGGGTACTCAGTGGTGCATGGACCTAGTCTTTCTGTGGGGTGTCTTGAATTTAAACATCATTGATGGCATGGGATTGTGGTGATTTTTGAGTGTTTTGTTACTTATTGGGGTGTATAACTGATGTTCCTCTGGCTTCCATTGCTTTTAAGTGCACAAGAGAACCACCAGTGCCGGGAAGAAGTCCTGCAGCGGTGTGTGCAGCACAACGTCACGTGACGTCACGTGTGGCCACAGACAAGACAACTCTGCAACTCGTGCAACTGCGGCCTGCTGTTCTGACATCTCAAGAAGATAACCCCAAAGAAAGTTGGCCGTAGCGCCTCAGCGGAAAAAGTCGCCAGTGCCACTGCCAGTAAGAAGGAGCAGAAGAAGCAAGTGGCACCACCTACCAAGGAGACTGGTGTGCTCACCGGACACCTTTTTTGGGAAAAAACAACTACGCCTGCAGCAGCAGCGGTGTCCGCCGGGGACCAAGCTGGAAGCAGCACCTCCGCTTCATTGGGCTCAGTGCCACCACGCCAACTTAGGTCCAAGAACATGAGTGCTGCTGCGGCAGCCACTTTGGTTGTTCAATCACCATTGACCAGTGATCTTGGCTCATCACAAGAAAGTACCATCCAATCAACGCCGGGTGTAACTCAGCTGACGAGTGTTCAACAACCACAGCCACAAACACAGGTGCAACTAGTACAAGCGCAAGTACATGGGCAAGGAGAGGCGCAAGTAGAGCCGCAAGGAGAGGCGCAAGTAGAGCCACAAGGAGAGGCGCAACTACACCCGCAAGGAGAAGCGCAAGTAGAGCCTCAAGTAGAGCCGCAAGGAGAGGCACAAGTAGAGCCGCAAGGAGAGGCGCATGGACAGGTGCATGGAGAGGTGCAACTAGAGGTTCATGGAGCGGCACAACTGCCTACAACGCTTGTTCCTCCAGAAGTAGGGGCACATCAGGAAATTGATATTCAAGAGGAGGTATCATCCGATGAAGCACTCCTCCTGATGATGATCCATTGTCTTCCAGATCCCCAGCAAGAAAAAGGTCAAGGAGGGATACTACTACTACTACAAGTTCTTCTTCAAGCCCCCTTCCTTCTGATGATCTTGATGTTGATTGGAATCCACCAATGCAGTCTGAGAGAAAGTCACGCCATGAGCCGACAAAGGTAGCTAAGCCTAAAAGGAAGGCTCCCGCAAAGCTTCGACCTATGGGTGATGACGACGAACAAGAAGTGGTGTCTTCTGCTGCTGATGAACAGTCTGACGATGACCCAGTCATCACAGTCGTCACTCCAGCCCCAGCAGGCATGCAGCAGACAGATATTTTCACCCTATCCCGGAAGGCTTCTGAGCGGGATATGGGCGGCGTGGCACTGGTACCACCACCATTAACTACAACACCAACACGACCTACAGCTTCCATCTTTTTTAGTCAGAAAGGCCGGCATGGACCTCCATCCAGCTCGACCTCAAGTAGCGGTGCTGTAAGTGAACAACAGAAATGAATTCAGCCACGCCCATCCTCCACTTCATCTGGCATTGAAAGTCAAAGTAGCACCTCCACCTTCAGCAGACATCACCAGTCCCCAGTTTGGGACTTCTTTACTGTTAGCGCAAAGGCGGAAAACATGGTTGTTTGTTCGAATTGTAAAGCATGCGTTAGTTGGGGTAAGCTTGTTACCAACTATGGTACCAGAGGCCAGAGAGGTCATCTCAAGCAACACCACACTATCATTTGGGAAACACACATGAGGAAGATCGAGGAAGGCAAAAGAAAAACAAATCCAAATGTATCCATTGATATTTCATCTGATGATGACGATAATCTGATCGTGCAGGGGGAAGTGAAGAAGCGACAGACATTTTTTCTGGTACACCCAGTACCCCTGGCAGCAGCACTGCAGTGGTATCGCCCACACCCTCTACCCCTGCAACATCTATGAGGCACACTAAGAGTGTTGGAGAGACACCAATGTGAAAAACTACATCACTGGGCCTAACTGGTTTGAAGACGTCATCATCATCATCATCACGTAAAATGATCCAGCCCACCATTCGCGGAATGTTCTGGTCGGAGGCGCCATTTGAACGCAACCACCCAACGGTACGTCTGTATAACGCAAAGCTGGCTAAAATGCTAGCGCTGGACCTTCTCCCTTTTTATTTCGTGGAAGGGGTGGGGTTTCTAGAATTAGTGGCAACAGTCTGCCCTAAATGGAAGGTTCCTAGCCGGTCCAATATTGCCAGAGTTGCGGTTCCAGCACAACATCAAGATGTGCTGGAGGTGATTGGGGCAGCTTTGCAGAAGAGTGCTGTTCACACTATCCACTTGACAACAGACATGTGGACCAGTTGCCAAGCCCTTGATTACATGTGCATCACTGCACACTGGGTCTCTTTTGCAGGGTCTTTTGCAGGGGTTAGAGACAAGTCAAGTGAAGTTGTTGAACTGGACACAGTTTTTCAAGCTACTCGGAAACATGCAACATTAGCCATGTTTGCCATGGAGAAAACTCATACTGCAAAAAACATTTTGGAGGAGTTTAACAGTAAGGTCTCTGAATGGCTGCAACCAAGAAATCGCATAGTTGGTTATATTTCCATGGATAATGGCAGTAATATAGTTAAGGCCATGCAGGACGGTGAATATTTCAGAGCGCATTGTATAAACCTGGTTGTTCAAGATTTCTTGAAAACTGAAAACCAAGTCAAGAAGTTACTGACCACCTGCCAAAGAATCTGTACACATTTCAGCCATTCTTTTAAGGCCAGGAAGAAGCTGAGGAGCATTCAACATGTATGTAAAGTGCCAGTCAAAGGACTCATCCAGGAGGTGGCAACACGTTGGAACTCAACCTTTTACATGCTTCAGCGTCTGTTTGAGCAGAGCATGGTAATCAATGACTATATCTTTACACTAGATTCTGCTGTGAAAGACATGAGGCTAGAGTTGGAGGAATGGCAGCTAGTTAAAAGCCTGACAGACATGCTTAGTCCTTTTGAGGTCTTCACGCGTGAAGTCAGCAGGGAGGACTGTTCTTTGAGCAAAGCTATCCCATTGTTGGTCATGCTAGAGCACCAACTGAATGCGGCGTCTTCAACGTTCAGAGATGATGTTGGAAAGCAATCTGCATATCTGTTGGCGGAGAACTTATTAAGCTGCCTAGTTGCCAATGAAAGGCTTCAAAACATTACATTTGTGCCACTATTCTGGATCCACGGTACAAAAAGGCAGTGGCCAGCAAAGCATTCATTCCTTTTGATGAAGCAGATGTTTCAGAGTACAAACATTGGCTAGCTGTGTCAGCCAGTCGGTTCGAAAAAGATCGGCAGAAAATTCAAGGAGCCGTCAGAAGTCCAACTGAATCAGCGTCAAGTTCCACTTCTGAATCTGTGTGCGAAGGGAGTGACTTTCCCTCACAGCCGTTAACGACACCAGCAGTAACCGTATCATCATCCTCACTTGCACCAGGCCCACCCATATTATTGTCGAAAGCGGATTGGCTAACTCATTAAGGGTTTGCTCGTTCCAGTGCTGAGAAGGCCACAGATGGTACACAAAGTGGAGCAACCGTGGAGAACCTTGAGTTGATGGTGCAGGCCTATCTGGATGACCCAACACAGGTCTTTGTTAATACGAACCCATTGCTGTATTGGTACAGGAAAATGGCTCTATGGCCACTGATCACCAACCTGGCTATAAATTATTTGTCTTGCCCACTCGCAAGCGTGTCTTATGAACATGTTTTCAGTGCTGCCGGTGCCATTGTACCTTCAAAAAGGACCCGCCTCTCGGCCAAAAATGTGGAGAGGTTAACACTGATCAAGATGAATCAGCACTTGATACCACCAGATTACAAAGTATGTGAATGCACACAGGAAGAAGAGGACACTGACTTAGGTGACGGAAGTTCTTCTCTGTTACCTGACCTAATTCCGTCTCAATTCATGGAGTTTGAGGACGAGCTCTACTTCCCTGACACCGAGCCCTGAAAATGAATTCCTTTTTTTCGTCCTTATTAACTTTTATTCCTGTGTGTCTTTCTTTGTTTTGCAACTTTTACCACAACAAAACTCTATTCACCTAATCACAACAAGTCCATCAGCAGCACTGTCTTCATCTTATATTCCTTATTGATTTGAAGGTGCCGCAGTCTACATTCCTGAGGTTCACAAGTTCACAACTCAATCATGCTCCTTTATACTCCTCCTCCAGACTCCCCGTAACCATTTCCCTCAAGGCAGATGGATGGATTACGACGAGTCCCCTCAAGTGGGACTGGAATTACTGACTGACTGCATGCTTGCTGATTGCTGACAGAGTTACTTCTGATATTGACAGGAGAGGCTGCCCTGTAGGCCCTCACTTTCCGAAGAAGATGCGGACAAAAAGTAGAACAGGTAATGAATAATTGAGAAGATGGCATGCACTGGACAGCAATGGCTGTCTGGCTCTGATGAAACCAATTGCTGTTTGTTTTTTGTGCAAGAAATGATGATTCATATATCTTGTCTTAGTTATTATTTAATCTTTCACACAGTAATTGTAACTCATGTCAACAACTCTTTTTTTTACCTTGTTTAATTAAAATTGTACTTCAAATTCAGGGGTCACTATATTGCATTTTACAAAATATGCAAAATGTCCTTGGAGCGGACTCACTTGCCAATATACCATGATGATTGATTAAATAATATATCTTTTTTCTTTACAGTCACTCACTGGGATGGATGCATCATCAGCGTCGATTTACGGAAGAACTATGGCCAATTCGTGAGTGGCAAACAGGTAAATCAGTCTACAACAACTACTACAGCACTACATGTCTGTCTATTCGTGGTATGTATTGGTCGAGGGCGAGGCAGTGTACTGTTGTTGTTATACCAGGCAGAGTCCACTCCAGACAGCAGTTCATGTAAAATTGGGGCTATGTGGCTGGCTGCATACAATCAGATATGCTTTGTCTGTCTGACATAAAGCCTAGGTATGCTACATCAGGTTGCCTCACTCAGTGGTGCCTGCATGGCACTGCCTCAAGCTTGGACCAAACATCCGTTATGTTTGCAACATTTGCTGTTTTTCGGTATGTCGCAAATCTCGGAAAAGTATCCAAAAATCGCAAATTCTTGAGCGGAACGGATTTTTGGCCCATGCTTGTGGCAGGGCCATGCAGACGGTCAAGGCAGGCACCACTAAGTGAAGCATCCTCCTGATGTAGAATACCTAGGCTCTTTGACACATACAGACAAAACATATCTACGGTTTAGGGTTCAGTGCGATTTACTAGGGTTTTTGGGTTTAAGTTGGTATGGTTCACGCAGATTCTAGGGCTCAGGCCCGATGCAGGCTCGTTCATAATGATGTTGGCAATGTTTTAGGGGGGTTTGGTGTTCTTTGGTCCAGAATTGGCAGAATTTTGGCCTTTTCGAGTGTTTTGCGGGCGCGTGTGTTTGGGTGAAAACTAAGTGAAAACTAGTCGTAGACCTTCTTCTTCTTCTTCTTCTTCTTCTTCTTCTTCAAAGAGCTCAGTGGTTCGATTTTGTTCTGCCTTGCTGACATTCTTGTGAATCGCTGGAACAAGTGACTATCTCGGTGAGTTTCAAGAGGATCAAAGTAGTGGAAGTGCCTAAAACAGCAATGTTTTGTGAATAGCGCAATTTGCCATGTTTTGAATATACCAGTATTGCATGTTTTTGGGGGGCTGTTTTGGGGTGTTATAGATTTGTGGGGGAGGGTGTGGGGGTCTGGGAGCACTGCTGGGATAGCATAATTTTTTTGGGGAAGTGATTTGAAGAAAATCAATGGTGGGAAAGATGAGTTAGGGCCTAGCTGCAGATCGCGTTTGGACCGATGTTGACTGGTTGGCTGAAAATTTTCTAAGTATGAGTTTTTGCATTTTTGCTTTTTGTCTGTTTAAGGGTGTTCTGCTTTTTTGCGGGAGGCTGCAGGGGTCTGGGGGCATAGCTCGGAAGGTCTAATATCGGTATCAAGTGTTTTGGACCAAATCCATGGTGAAAAAGCGTTTGCGTTTTTGCTGACTTGCCTATCTTTGGGGTGCTGTTTGGGGGGCTTCTAGGCTTTTGTGGGTGGTGTTGGGGTCTGGGAGCACTGCTGGCACAGTCTAATGTTGATTGCATTTGTTTTTCAGGAAATCCATGGTGGAAAAGGGGAGTTAGGGCCTAGCTGAATTGAAGGTAGGACCATTTTTGCTTTTTGCCTGTTTGAGGGTGTTCTGCTTTATGGCGGGTGGCTGCAGGGGTCTGGGGGCATAGATTGGAAGGTCTAATATCGGAATCAAGTGTTTTGGACCAAATCCATGGCAAATAAGTTTTTGCTCACTTGCCTGTCTTTGGGGTGCTGTTTGGGGTGCTTCTAGGTTTTTGAGGGTGGGTTTGGGGGTCTGGGAGCACTGCTGGCACAGTGTAATGTTGATTGCATTTGTTTTTCAGGAAATCCATGGTGGAAAAGGGGAGTTAGGGCCTAGGTGCACAGCGCATTTGGACTGAATTCCAGGTAGGCCCGAAATTTGCTAAGTCTCACTTTTTGCAGTTTTGCTTTTTGCCTGTTTGGGGGTGTTAAACTTGTTTCTGCCTGGGTATGGATACTTTTGATTGCAAGAGGTTTGAAGAAAATCCATGGTGGCAAAGGGGAGTTAGGGCCTAGCTGCAGAGCGCGCACGGAGTGATCTGGGAACTATGCAGAAATTTGTCAAAGTGCCCATTTTTCCATTTTTGCTTTTTGGCTGTTTCCACCTGGGTTGACGGGTCTGGGGGCATTGCTGTGAAGGTCTAATACCGGATAAAAGTGGTTTGGAGAAAATCGGAGGTGAAAAAGTTTTTCCATTTTCAGGCATTTCGCTCACTTTAGAATTTTCGGGGGTCTGTTTGGGGGGGTTCCTGGTGTTTGTGGGTGGGTTTTGGGGTCTTGGAGCAATGCTGGGTATGGATACTTTTGATGGCAAGAGGTTTGAAGAAAATCCATTTTGGTAAAGGGGAGTTAGGGCCTAGCTGCAGAGCGCGCACAGAGTGATCTGGGAACTATGCAGAAATTTGTCAAAGTGCCCATTTTTCCATTTTTGCTTTTTGGCTGTTTGGGGTGTTAAACTTGTTTTCGCCTGGGTTGACGGGTCTGGGGGCATTGCTGTGAATGTCTAATACCGGATAAAAGTGGTTTGGAGAAAATCGGAGGTGAAAATGTTTTTCCATTTTCAGGCATTTTGCTCACTTTAGCGTTTTCGGGGGGCTGTTTGGGGGCGTTCCTGTTGTTTGTGGGTGAGTTTTGGGGTCTTTGAGCAACACTGGGTATCGATTTTTTTGATTGCAAGAGGTTTGAAGGAAATCCATGGTGGCAAAGGGGAGTTAGGGCCTAGCTGCAGAGCGCGCACGGAGTGATCTGGGAACTATGCAGAAATTTGTCAAAGTGCCCATTTTTCCATTTTTGCCTGTTTGGGGTGTTAAACTTGTTTTCGCCTGGGTTGACGGGTCTGGAGGCATTGCTGTGAAGGTCTAATACCGGATAAAAGTGGTTTGGAGAAAATCGGAGGTGAAAAAGTTTTTCCATTTTCAGGCATTTCGCTCACTTTAGCGTTTTCGGGTGGCTGTTTGAGGGGGTTCCTGGTGTATGTGGGTGGGTTTTGGGGTCTTCGAGAAACGCTGGGTATGGATACTTTTGATTGTAAGACGTTTGAAGAAAATCCATGGTGGCAAAGGGGAGTTAGGGCCTAGCTGCAGAGCGCGCACGGAGTGATCTGGGAACTATGAGGAAATTTGTCAAAGTGCCCATTTTTCCTTTTTTGCTTTTTGGCTGTTTGGGGGGTTAAACTTGTTTCTCCCTGGATTGACGGGTCTGGGGGCATTGCTGTGAAGGTCTAATACCGGATAAAAGTGTTTTGGATAAAATCCATGGTGAAAAAGTTTTTAACTTTTCAGAGTTTTCGCTCACTTTCATGTTTTCGGGGGCCTGCTTGGGGGGGGTTCCTGGTGTTTGTGGGTGGGTTTTGGGATCTTGGAGCGACGCTGGGTATGGATACTTTTGATTGCAAGAGGTTTGAAGAAAATACATGGTGGCAAAGGGGAGTTAGGGCCTAGTTGAAGAAAGCGTTTGACACTATTTTTAACTTAGGGCTCGTTAGGGTTAGCAGTAGTGCATGTGTTTGGGGTGCTCGAGATTTTGGCAACTGGGTTCTGGGGTCTACTCTTGGAGCACTTGTCGAGAAATGTCTAATTTTGGTTGCAAGTGGTTTGAAGAAAATCCATGGTGGATTTTGTCACCATTTTCCACTAGGCCTCAGACAGGTAGCAGTATCGCACGTTTTTTGCGGTCTGATTGGGGGTATTCTACATTTTAGCATCTGTGTTTAAGGGTTTGGGGGCACTGCTGGGAAGGTCTAATTTTGTTCTAAAATCGTAGTTTGCACTCCACCTAGCTTGAGAGGAAAGATCCGCAAAATTCGCCCATACTTATTAATCCTTCAAAAGGAGACTCAGAGTACGCCCTTTCAAAACTATTGTGCTGTCGATTCTGAAACTGAAAGTGTGACTTTTTGCACTACACAGCGTAAGTACCTTATATTTTTTTCTCAGTGGTGTTTTCATATCACTTCTTGTTTTTGCATCAACATTTACAGGGCAGCTTTCACCCTGTGCAATGGAAAAAAGGATGAAGTCAGGCTTCACATTAGCGACCCGCAATTCAGCATCCACCAGGCAGACAGTGGACAGGGTGTCTTCTGGTCACCAACATTGATTGAAGGAGCGTCAGATGGAACGGATGTGTACCGCAAATAAGAGGAATGGCTTGATGCATGCAACTTCCCAAATTCAACAGGACAAGTACAACAACATACAGTAACAGTATCCATTCATTTCTACTTACCTTTTAAGTAATGTTATTGCTGTGAACTTCTATGAGTGTGACTCTGCATTTCTTTGCTCTCTGCTTCTAAATTGCTATGTTTTTGCTATGTTTAACAGTAATTTAATGTTCTAAGTGTTTATTCTCTCTGAGGGCAGAGAGGCAAGTGAAATTGCGTAATGACTGCAGCCCTGTACTCTCAACTTGTTTCTTCGTAGTTACTAGTAAGTTGCAGTAAGTAGTAGTGCTACTTTGCAGTAACCTAACTATCCATTTAGTAAACAACTTCTGCCATGCAGTAGTGCACTTCCTTTATGTCCCTTTAAAGATTTATCAATATCTTCGAATCCAAAGATTTGTTTCTCTTCATTTGTTGTTTGACTGTCCATGCTGTGTTTTTTTCCTCTCTACCAAACTTACCCAAAAAAAAACATTTCCATCCAATTTTCAAACCCTAACCCTCTTCCCCCGGGCTGTGTGGTATTTCATTGTGGTATGACTGACAACAACAATAAATACCACACACTTTCTGGGGAGGTAAGGTCAAAGCAGCCAAAATCCTTACAATCAGAAGTTCATGTGCGCCATCGTGGATTGATAAGAACATCCTCCTCGTACACGACGTGAACAATCAAATGCTTAATGCTTACTTTACGTTTATGATGTGTCCCTTGCCTTAATTTCTTATAGCAGTCCAACTCCACGCAACTACTACTTATACTTACATTAATTTAACACTGCTTAGGCTACAATTTAGGGCACTTATCTCTACCGTACTATCTAATGTACTGTTTCTAATGCTACGCTCAGGCCACTCAATGTTTCATTTCCTTTTTTTTCATATGGTAATACTGCCAGTGTGTACCACTACTGCTACCAGCACAACAATGAAATTGCATCCGTCGAGGATTCAAGTCAACAACCAACCTCATTCACCAACCGTGATTCACAAATCACAGGTAAGATAAGCATATTGGAGAGGTAGTAGAATGATGGGCTAGGACTAAGTTGGGAGGAGAGCAGAGACTGATAGTACTACTAGTAAAGTACAGTAGTAGGGCTACTGCATTGACTAACTCGGTTACTTGCATTTTGGTACATTTCAGGACAAGATGTTTCATTCATGCTGGTAAGTTTGAAAAACCAAACGTCCAGTAACCACCGCCAACCCCCACACAAAATAATATGAGCGCGTATACCGTGTTTTGGTATGAAAAATATAATTATTAAGAAATATAAATTATGGCTGTTGTTGTCACAAAAATAAAATAAATTTCCCCAACTCACCCCCCCTCACTAACCAAACCAATGTCCAAAAATCAAAAGTCCCCTTTCCCAAAAACCCAATTCCCACCCCCCCAACAGTCTTTAAAAAAGGGGCAAGGGACAATCACTTCCTCCGGTGGCGTAGTGTGGACAGCTGGTGCTGCACGTCCCGCAGCTCTTTGCGGAGGTGCCGGATCTGGCGCTGATGTTTTTTGCCCAACTGCGCGAGGTAGTCCACTTGCTTTCGGAGGCGGCGTACATGTGCCATCCAGGCTCTGGGGGGGGGCAGCTGTTGTTTTTGCTGCTGTGCGGTGGCGGCGGTAGACTGTCGGGCCATGGCTCCGTTTGGCTGGAGGCTTGTGGCTGGTGGACCCGGGGCAGTGGAGGAGGATGTACTGGTTGATGTGTCCTCATGCTACCGAGCCCACAACCGCCGATTCTCGGCACAAATAGCCTCCAGCTTACGGGCCCTGGCCCGGACAGCCATCTCCTTGCGGGTGAGCTTTTTTGGAGTAGCATCTATGAAGAAAGAAAGAAAAATACTGTAGCCAATAGTCTTTAACATAAAGTCAAAATAAATAAGCGGAAAGTTGACACTCAGTAACACCAGCATCAGTAACACCAGGAAGTAGCAACCACAGTATAACATTTTGGCATGTATCTTTTCGCCGTCTTTGTAAGCCTGTGACATTACTGGGAGTTTCAGGAATTCCACTAGCAGCACTATGGGTGGACTCACTACTACATACATAGTCAGAGAGTACTAAAAAAAGGCCTTTTTTACTTTTTTTCTCTTGTGTTGCAAAATAAATTACTGGTACGTGAACTTGTGGTAGCCGCCATAATAGCAGCTCACTCAGCTTTCACCCAAGAAATACAGACACAGGCCATGATGATGCAGACTCGCAGTACTTTAAGCAGTACATGCAGGTGGGGATAGGAATGTCTTACTTTTCTATAGGGGTGGCACTGCCACTGGCCATACTTCATCCACTCAGCGTCTGCTCTACTACATCATACACCTCTGCTATCGATGAGGATAACTATTATTAAGTTTGAGTCACAGTAATTTAATTCATGGGAATGTTGTTTAAACTTTAACGTCGTCTTCATCCATCATGATTGCTCGCTCCGAATACTACGCTAATAAAAATAAAGAAATAATGTTTATATTTCTTAATTGAAAATAAAACTTTAAAACTAACAAACACTGTGAGATTTTTGTTCACGAGTGAGTGAGCGGAAGGGTTTAACTACTGCACTTGGCAGTCATGTTTCATTGACTCAGAAAGTCCGGGACTCGGCGGTAGTCTTCTTCTGTTCTTCTGGGTCGAAAAATAATTGGTCAGACACACTAGATAGTCGGTCAGGGGATTGGGGGTTCAACTTCTGTTCGGACTGAGCTATGTCGAAAGTCGAACTGCACCTATCATCAACAATGTCCTATTTCTCTTGTCCATACTTCTTTGTGTGCAGAATAGTACCTGAAACACTAGCGGTATGGGATGTGCTCCTCTCAAATCAAAAAGGCAACTGCTACCTTTTACTTGGTGTAAACAATGACATTTTGTTGTTGGAAATTTCAAAGCACTTACATTAAGAAGACTGGAATAGACAGCAAGGGCAACCCAGAGGACTGCACTCAGTGCCTAGAGCTATTGCTGGATCAGATTTTTGTTTCACACCGTTTGCCGACTGGGCAAGCTTAGCTACCTACACAGACCGACTCATAATCGTAAATAGCAGTAGCACAGAGAGTGATGGTAGAGGCAGGATGAGAATGTAGAAAGTAGTCTACATTAGAAGAAGATCAAAGACTATTTTATAAAACATAGAATTATTAGGAAACAGTTTGTAATGAGTAGGAGCTGTAAAAGTTAGGGAAGTATAAGTATTAATATAACAATAGAGCAACTTACTGGGGCCAGCAGAAGAGCCTGCAAGGGATTGATCCTGTCCACCTTCTTCCACCGGAGTCTCAGTCGCCGTCGCCGCCTTGCCCCTGGGAGCTTCTGGTGAACATGAAATGAAGAAACACAACATAGATGATTGTTTTTTGGGAAATATTTGATTTCTTTGAACACAATCTAAAATTATGTCGGGGAAACAAATTAACAACAATTGCATCTGATCTGGTCAACTAGGAGAATAGTAGTACAGGATTGCAGGATTCGCAGACCGTCTAATAGGAAAGTTATGTAATTCACTAACTACACCAACAACAAAAAGGTTCTACTACGACTGCCATCACTCAGCAGCACGAGACGTCGCGTGACAGACACAGTCTGTCATTATGATTGCAGACCACTAACAAATGTCCTATAACAAGTAATAAACAATATACTCAACTTATCAATCCACCACTATCTCTTCAAAGTGGCAGCAGCAGGAGTAAAAGAAGGACTAGACTTGAGTCTACTGTCTCTACCATTACGCAGTAATGCTCTCAAATGAGTAAAAAGTTGCAAACAAGTAAGCATAGTAGCAACGCCAATAACCAGGCGAGCACCTGCAATGACAGAAGCTATTTAAAGATTAATTTACCTGCAATATAATCGAATCAGCAGCATTCGTAATCTTCAGGAAAGAAATAGATTAGCAATATAACAGAGCAAAAGAAAAAAAAGTAGTTATTAAATAACCAGTTGGTAACGCCGGTTATCAGCGTGACACTTTACCTGCCTGCCTGGAGTTTGAGCCCTCTTCCTTTCCTGGGCTGCTGCTTTGTTGCTGTCTCCCCACTCTCCCCCCGCTGCCGCAAGCTATTTCCATCTTCTTGCGGTCGCTGTGCGGGGGAGGCTCTTTGACTCCGGGGACAGCTAGGACTGCAGGTTCCAGCCTGCAGTGCGGCCGAAAGCCGCCACCCGCAGAAACGCGCCAGGAGGCATCATAAAGACAGACTCTTTCCCGGTGGAGCGGCGGACCCAGTTGGTAACGCCGGTTATCAGCGTGACACTTTACCTGCCTGCCTGGAGTTTGAGCCCTTTTGCTTTCCTGGGCTGCTGCTTTGTTGCTGTCTCCCCACTCTCCCTCCGCCGCCGCAAGCTATTTCCATCTTCTTGCGGCCGCTGTGCGGGGGAGGCTCTTTGACTCCGGGGACAGCTAGGTCTGCAGGTTCCAGCCTGCAGTGCGGCCGGAAGCCGCCACCCGCAGAAACGCGCCAGGAGGCGCCATAAAGACAGACTCTTTCCCCGCGTCGCGGGAGTGCGCGGGAGCGTCGCCGGGCTAAGCCCGGGCAAACGGCGGGCCATCTGTGGCCGTCAGGGGACGGAAGTGGATGGGACGGGCCACCCCCCTTTAATCCACTGAAACTCACCAAAGTACTGTTCCATTTGGATTAAAACTTTCTTGCATATAGTGTCATAGCAACGTAGTGTGAGACCCTGTGGTGGGGCGTTTGACTGTTAGATATATTATACCAGCTACTGACCCTGTAACATTCCACTGCGAAAATGAACAAACGGGGAAATAAAACTATTACCCCTGCGACACGATCACACACCAAGCTGTTGGCAGCCGATTCACAACCTCTACCAACTTTGACAGCTATTGATAAAATGCTGCAACAGACTATTGGTGTTGTGGTCAATGCTATCGAGAACACAGAGAGAAGGTTATCGATAACCCCAACACTAGGTGTGCTAAATTCGAGACATCTCAGCTACCACGACTGATGTATTGGATGCTAGTTCGTTTTTGGCGCCATCATACGCAGACTTGCCCTGCAGTCAGACGCCCGTTTAGACTCCCATAGACGTGCAGGAGCACCTAATTATCCTGTCGCCCACTTCCCCGGATAAAAGGACAGCAGCACGTAAACCATGCATGAGGAGGAAAAAAAAAGGAATTATCCCAAATAAACTGGGTAATAAATAAATTGCCTAACCATGACTTGGTGACACCGATCACAAGTACAACTGTTCCAACGCTAGGAATACCATGCTGGGTCACAAACATGATTGCCGATCTACAAGCATCCTTGGAGAGGACTATTGTTGCCCAACTTAAGCCTCTGGTTTCAAAACTTGATAAACTCATTGCTGTTACAAATACAAAGGGGGGAGAAAAATTGAGCCAGCCAAACAAGCGAGAAACTCTGTACCCCATGTCATAGATACCCCACATCAAAATGTTCAAAGAATCGGAGTAGTGGAAAATAAAAACCCCTTGGCACAGACTGATAATACTGCAGCTACACCAACTTCCCAAAAGCCCACACATGTACCACCTCAACACCTCTCAAGGACTAGCGCTCAGAAGCAGATCTGTCAAGCAGTAGGGAACTTGGCAAATGCCACAGCGAAAGTCGTGCCAAAGACAAAAGAGGGCGTTAAGGGGACTAACAACTCTAGCTCGCCACCGAAACAAAGCCAAACCTCAAGAACCTTTTCTCGACAGCCACCTACAATTAACCTACCTCCCGAAGCCCAATCCTATGTGGTGGCACTCGCAGGAGTTCCTCCGTTAACTGAGGGGAAAAGAGAAAGGGAGTCTGAGCTGAAAAATAAGTGCATTCAGTGGCTTAGTATAAATAGATCCCTTCCGAGGAATGTCTCAGGGGAAATCCTGTCAGCCAGAAGAGTGGGCTGGATTGGGAGGAGCCCTAAGACAGTAGCTGGCGACGTGATCATTTTGAATTTTTGGGATGTTTCTGCTGTTGGATATATTTGTAATGCCCCTCACTATAGTTCAAATACCCAAATATGTCCTCTGCACCTCTCGTACTTTTATACCACTCCTTGCCTGGAACCATGCCACCCAAGATTCACATATAATAACAGGGGGGGGGTTTCCCATGCCACATAGAACTTTAAACGGGGGGTATTTAGGGAGGGCATGCCTTCCTATGGTTCACTACTCCCAATACAGTCAGACTGGAATAGGTTCAGTGTGCTGGAAGATGTAGACTGACTTAGTCAAGGACGAATACCACCCCTAGAAGCCACAAATGTAGTACTCAGAAGCTCAGGGGTACCAGAGGAAAATATTCTGCCACAAACACAGAAGGAGGTTCTAAACACCCTCAACATAGTAAGGAAAAGGATTAGCAATAGGGGGCCCAGGGTAATCGAAGGGCTTGAAAACCCAGAAGAAGGATGCCTATAATTGATCTCCTGGAATATAGCCGGGCTAAAAAACAAGCTGCTTACTCTCGAGTGGGCCACCTTTATGGCAGCATATGACATCTGCCTGATGCAAGAGACCTGGGCACTAGAAGAGAGCACGAGTGCGACCTTTACAACATTTGACACCTTGGCAGTATCCACAGGTAGAGGGCGCCCGTCGGGCGGGCTATCAATTTGGATAGGAACTCACCTAGGAATTAAAGCAACCAAAATTCAAACAAATTCCCTGGACATCCAGTGTGTCTTAATAGAACCCCCAAGCCAAACCAGAGTAGCAATAATAAACACCTATTCGAGGCCATCTAGGAATGGCCAGGAATCAGCTACAATTAGAGCCCTGAATTCTTTCATACAAGGGCTAGACCCATCAATTTCAATATTCCTCTGAGGGGATTTTAACTGCCAATTTGAACCTCTGGGTAGTTTAGAACTGGGTGACCAAGACGAGGTAGATGCACTATGGCATATCCCGGACCCGAATATTGCCCCTGTCAGGGCATGGACACCTCTTGTGCTCCAAATAAAATGTTTCTCCCTTGAGACATCCCTGCGGGCGTGCAATGGGAGACTGGACCCCGACCGTCCAGCAATGGCAACTTTTAATCGGGCAAATAAAATAACCATCATCGACTATCTAATGGTGGATGCTAAACATTGGGACAAGCTGAAAGAATTTAGGGTCATCCAAAGACAGGATAGTGACCACAATGCCCTGGTAGTAACTTTTAAACCAGGGTCATTTGGATTAAACACCCCTGGCCATATACCTGCCACGATGACACTTCCTCTCACGCTGACTAATAACAGAAGGAGGGTTAAGTGACCCCCACCTTCTAGAGTCAACCACGAAGCTTGCCAAAAACTATCAACTCGCTATCCCTTTTATAGAGCAGATGGGTGACTCGCCTGGTTGGCAGCAGGCACTAGATATGCACAAACAGCTAGTTGAGGTACTAGGGGATGTGTTCTACCCCATAAGCAGAATTAAGAAGCATGTTCCTAAAACACACCCCTGGTTTAATGATGCATGCAGGAACTCAAAAAAGGAGCTCCTTGCGGCAATCAAGGTAAAAGATAGAGAGAACATCAGGGCAGCTAGACTGACTTACAAAAAGGAACTGACTAGGGGTAAAAGAGAGTGGGAAGAAGACAGGTGGGAAGAACTTAGAGGTGCCCTTGTGACAAAAGATGCCAAACTATTCTGGGCACTAGCAAATTCCAGTGCAAAAGATGGCGAGGGGATTTCTCTACCAAATACCCCCTCCCCCCCCAGTGTGGGAGGCGCATTTCTCTGCACTTTATACTAGCCCTGTGACCAGCTATAGTGACCATTTAGATAGGTCTGGGATGCTAGAGTCAGAAGGCCCCTCCTGGATCTCTCCTGCCCGGGACCCCCCGCACAAGTGTCGACTGCGGGGGGCCTTGGGCGTGGGACACCAGAAATATCTTGGGGGCATTGAGACGAGGATGGCACCCAGAAGTGGCGAGAGTATTTGTAGGAGAGTAGGGTCTGCTATCCTATGGTCACCCCAATTTTTGCTTTTTGCTTCACTGGTTTTCGACTTACTGAGGCTGTGGGCCTGCTAATCAGACCCCCAGCCTGCTGTTCTCTCTCTAAATTTATAATACATGTGCTATAGGTACATACCACAATTGGAAATGGACTCCTTGTCAGCCCCTGTACCATGCACTATAGGTGCCCAGGGCATAGGTGCCACCAAGGCCTACCAGGGGCTGAAGCATAGCTTTTGCCACCCCTGGCTGGTTCTTAAATTGACACAACTGGCTGATCACTCAGCTGGGGCAAGTGGGTGTAATCACCCCTTGCTTAGATATAGTATACCTATATCTAAACCTATATCTGGACACATATATAGCCTGTAAGCCACTCCTATGGAAGGCCTCATCAATCCTGGAGGCAGAGTGCGTGGTTTTATGTGAGATGGTGCTCTGGCATGAGCTGAGCCTGTCTACAGCTGTCGGGAACAACTCCCTAAGCTGATCCGGGATAATGCCATACCATATACTCTTAAGCGCATTATAATCCTCGCGGTTATATAGCAACTTTGGTTTGGCTTTATCAAAACATGTCGTGTAAGGTGTCATACGAATTGGAATACTATCCCCTCGCCAGTTCTGGCGACGGGGATAGCATTCCACCCTTCTAGAGGGAGAAGACATGTTACTTTACTGAAACGCGGTTGATTTAAAATGAGCCTCAGATCCACAAAATGGATGCCCCTGCCACAGACACGGGTCTGACCTCCTGCTGCTGACCGAAACCCGGCAGAGGAGGCCTGGACAAAGAGTTTCCTGTCACAGGGCGGTGTCAAACCACCCCAGACAGGAGATAGTGGATTGGAGTAGGGAGGTTTCAATGAAACCAGACACTGCCTGGGGAGCACAAGGCTGCCCCTGGCAGGATCCGGCCAAACCGGTTCTGGGGCCTCCCAGCCCCTGTCCCAGCGCGGCCAGGATCAAAGGAGAGGGGTGTAACCACCCCCTTCCTGGGTCCCACCCATAGGAGGGGACCTAGCAGGATGTCCAACCCCCTAGATTCGAATAAGAGGGGGAGCAGTCCCAACGGACCTCAGATCATCCTGAAGAAACATAAGAAACGAAATCTGGACCCTTCGACTTTCTACACGACGTGAGAAGACTGAAGAATCTCCCTTGTGGTCAAGGAGTGACCACCCTGTGCAAACAGGCACCATCCAGCCCTCGACCCTTGCTTTGTTGCAGTTCCCGCCGGAACTCGAGCGACAGAGATCGACGAGATCAAGCTTGCCTGCCTTCTACCTGCCCGATCCACAGTCCCTGCAGAGCTGAGACCCGTGGAGGCGACCGGAAGCGTGGGGCACGCCATCTTGAAAAGGCCACGAGACGCTGACCGTGCGGCCCACGAGTGACCCTCGAAGCTGTACACCGGGGTTTGAGAAGCCCCAGCCCCGAGCTCCACTTGCACCAAAGCTCACCCCTCCACACTCGACGAGTGCTGCGTGGGGCCCTTCTGCTTGTGTGCGCTCGACGCGTTGGCCCGGTCACTTGCCAGCTGGCTTGTGGCCCCTGTGCCGACGAACTTCGAAATACGACTTGCTTTTCTGGTTGCTCCAGATCTGCACCAGCTCCTGTGAAAAGGAGCACCCACTCTGACCCTCCTGGTTCGAGTGATAAGCAATCTCCCGGTTCCGCGTGGATTGCTTTTGCCAAGTGCTGTTTGCTACAATCTTCAAGCCGACGGTGCCGACGGCGAGAGCCTACGTGGGACAGATCGTGACCTGCTCCTGGACGTCGCAGATGCCCCAGAGCCCACGTGACAGCGGAGAGAAGCCTATCGACAACCGCCTGATTGCGCCCGACATTGCCTGGTTCCGTCCTGGTTCCACCCTGGTCACTGCTGAGTGACCCAGACTCTGTCCCCTCTGCTTTCAGGTACTTTTCTACATCGATCCACCCTTGGATCGCACCGGACACTTCTGCTTCACAGCGCCTGCAGCTGCAACAGCTCCAAGCACCCAGAACCTGCGTGACAGAACCCGACGCCACTTCGACCCTGTGCACCCACGGCCTGTGGGTGAGGTAACTTTGCAACGCCGGTGTCTTTACACTGGTACACACCTCTAGGGTCTGTGTCTAAAGTTTTGTGTTCCTAGGTTCAGCGGAAGTATCTTTTTATTCACTTTAATTGACTTTTACGCACCATTGACAGTGCATTGGTGCGCGCTGCACTTTCCGTGCTGCATCCGTCTCCTGTGGGCTACTCCCGACTTCTTCATTGCTTGTCCTGACTGCTCCCAGCGAATCTCTAGGCCCTAGGCCTAACCATTGTTCGTAAAGTGTTACTTATACCACTTTTTTGATATATGGTCTGAGTGGCCACCCGCCCTCATCCATAAACGTGCAACTTTATATGTATAACAGTGCTTTTGATTTAACGCTTGTGCCCCTTTCCTCATAAAGAGTACTGGGGAGTAATTTAGTAATAAATACATATATTTTTATAATATATACTTGTGTGGTGTCCTTTCATTTGATTACAGGATTGTATGTGGTAAAACAAGCTCGCTTAACACGACCTCTTAAGTTAAGCCTTTAAGGCTGCTTAGTCCATGCTACCACTAGGATAGCTTGTCTACAAGGTTGACTTACAACCTGACATCTTTGGGGTTTGCTTGGACTGATAACCAGTGGTTCCAGAATTGGAAACACTACCTATCAGGCCAACTTCTCACATTGGTGTGCAGCGGTGCGGATTTGAGCTTGCTGTTTGTTTTACCATTGCAATCTTTATCAAATTGAAAGATCACATCAAGTACCTCTAGGTACATATAAATCAAAAGCTTAGCATATTAAGTTCTACTGAACTTAGTAGTTGTAGATTAAAGGGATTAGCACACCCTGACTACAACTCACTAGCAAGGTACAGTAGGAAACCACTTAGTGTAGGTAAGTGCACCACTTACACCTCACTAGCAGTCATGTCTGATACAGGTAGAGCTTCAGGCTCTGCTCCTGTAATAGTTGATCCTATAGGGACAACATCCAGATATGACAACCTTAGCCACAAAGACCTGAGTGCCTTGTGCACAGCCAGGGGGCTAAAAAAGGGCAGAGGCCCTACCATTCCTTCCCTAATAGCTCTCCTAGAAAAGGATGACCTAGACAAGGCGATTCAGACTCCCTTAGAAACAGAGGAAGGGATAAACTCCCCTGAGAATGAGGATCTTCAAGAAGGAATAGAGGAGGAAGAGGAAGACCCAGAGGAAGGCTCTGATGTAGAAGAGCCTGAAGATCAGGATCAGGTGGGAAACCAGGTACAGGTTGCCAGGCTTAACCAGGCCAACTTGGACCTACATGGGAATGGAGGGGGCCAGCACCACTCCAGATCTCATAACCAAATTCTCCCAGGTAATAGAAGGGAGAGATCTCTGTCAAGGGACTCTCACCTTTCTAGTGCCTCAAGAGAATCTCAAAGAGGAATGACTTCCTCCCAGAGAATAGAGCATAGGGCCAGGATGAGGGCTGTCCAACTCCAAATAGAAAGGGAAGAGGTAGCCTTGGCTCAAGCTAAACTTGCTTTAGCAAGAGAGAAAAAATTGTGTGGCTTAGATGCCACTGGTGGCAGCAAAGTTCCTAAAGAAAAAGACAGGGCCTATGACAATAGAAACCTGACAAAAATTGTGCCCCCCTACAAGGAAGGGGATGATATCCACAAATGGATGACTGCTCTTGAGAGGGCCTGCATGGTACAGCAGGTCCCTGAGGATCAGTGGGCAGCAATTTTATGGTACTCCTTTTCTGAGAAAGGGAGGGACAGGCTCCTCACTGTTAGACCTGAGGATGCCAAAAACTACTCTGTTCTGAAGAGTGCTCTTATTGAAGGGTTTGGCCTAACCACTGAGCAATACAGGTTGTTGTTCAGAGACACCCAAAAAGCACAGACTCAGGACTGGACTGATTTTGTAGATTGTGCCACTAAGGCTCTGGAGGGTTGGCTGCAGGGAAGTAAAGTTTCAGACTATACAGGATTGTACAATCTTATGATGAGAGAACAGATCCTTAATAACTGTCAGAACCAGCTGTTGCATCAATACCTTGTTGACTCTGATTTGACCTCTCCCCAAGAATTGGGAAAGAAGGCAGACAAATGGGTCAGAACAAGGATTAAGCAGAAAAACCAGAACCAAGGTGACCAGAAGAAAACAGACCAGAAGGGTGGGAATCAGAAAGATAAAGAAAAGGACCAGAAGTCTTCAGGCCCCCAAACTAGCAATAAGGAGGGGGGTTCCCAAAATGGAAACAAGAAAAAGAAGAACGATGGCCCAAAGAAACCTTGGTGTAATACCTGCAAATCAGTTTCACACTGGGGCAGTGAATGCACTAAGAAAAATCCAGTCCCCACCACTGCAGCTCCTAAAGCAACTGCACCCCCTAGTACAGTCAGCAGTGGTGGTACACAGCCAAAGGGTTTAGTAGGGTTGACCCTGGGTACTGAGGTGGAATCTGGCCTAGTCAGAATCCCCACACAGGCAGTTCTCCTATATGATGTGGACATATCTTTGCCCACTGCAGTAAGCCCCAGTAACCTGGGCAAATATAGGCAGACTCCCTTAATTAATGAGAAACTGGCTCAGGCCTACAGGGACACTTGTGCCAGTGTCACAATGGTGGCACCTGGCTTTGTGGACCCTGGACAAATTGTACTAGGTGAAAGTTACCTAGTGACCAATGCAAGCAACTCCACTACTTCCCATAGTGTGGCTGTTGTGAACTTCTCCTGGGGAGGGGTAGATGGCCTAAAGAAAGTTGTTGTGAGTGCAGACCTCCCAGTAGACTGTCTGTTAGGCAATGATCTTGAAAGCTCAGTTTGGTCAGAAGTGGAGTACAGGACTCATGCAGAAATGCTAGGGATTTCAGCTCATGTCCTTGCAGTGACAAGGTCTCAGGCTAAGAAGTGCCTTCCTGAACCAGTGGTGGATCTTGAAACAATAGACCAACCACAACCCAAGAGAAGGAGCAAGAGGGTTAAGGCTGTGCCTTCCCACTTGCCCCAGGTTGAGGATCAGGTTTCACAGGAAACTGATTCTGCAGTCCAAGAGGAGACTGTCTCTGAGGAGCTTGAACCTGATCAGGTTGAGTTTCTGGGGACAGGGGGACCCTCAAGGGCAGACCTGGGGCAGGCCCAATTAGATTGCCCTTCACTTGAACCCCTCAGACAGCAAGCTGCTGCTGAGGCTGCAGGGAATGCTCAAGGTACCCATAAAGTGTATTGGGATGAAGGACTCCTTTATTCAGAGGCTAGAGACCCCAAGCCTGGCACAACCAGGAGGTTGGTTATACCTTTGAAGTTTAGGGGCTTCCTTCTTACCTTGGCCCATGATATTCCCCTTGCAGGACACTTAGGCCAGAATAAGACTTGGGACAGGCTTGTTCCACACTTTCACTGGCCTCACATGTCAGAAAATGTCAAGGAGTTTTGTCGCTCCTGTGTCACTTGCCAAGCCAGTGGTAAGTCAGGTGGCACAACAAAGGCCCCCCTGATACCACTACCTGTGGTGGGGGTACCCTTTGAAAGAGTTGGAATAGACATTGTGGGTCCCATGGATCCTCAAACAGCCTCTGGGCACAGATTTATACTGGTGGTAGTGGATCATGCCACCAGGTACCCAGAAGCAATTCCCCTGAGGACCACCACAGCTCCTGTGGTGGCAAAAGCCCTCATTGCAGTTTTCTCAAGAGTGGGCTTTCCAAAGGAGGTTCTTTCAGACAGAGGTACCAACTTCATGTCTGGATACTTAAAAGCAATGTGGAAAGAGTGTGGAGTAAACTATAAGTTTACCACACCCTACCATCCACAGTGCAATGGGCTTGTGGAAAGGTTCAACAAGACCCTAAAGGGAATGATAAAAGGTTTACCAGAGAAGCTTAGGCGGAAATGGGACATCCTTTTACCCTGCTTGCTCTTTGCTTACAGAGAGGTCCCACAGAAGGGGGTTGGCTACAGCCCTTTTGAACTTTTGTTTGGCCACCCTGTAAGAGGTCCATTGAGTTTGGTGAAGGAAGGATGGGAGTTACCTCTCAAAAAGCCTAAACTAGACATTGTGGACTATGTACTTGGTCTCCGCTCCCGGATGGCTGAATACATGGAGAGAGCATCCAAAAACCTTGAGGCAAGTCAGGAATTACAGAAAGCCTGGCATGACCAAAAGGCTGTTCTGGTTGAGTACCAGCCAGGGCAGAAGGTGTGGGTGTTGGACCCAGTGGGGCCAGCAGCTCTCCAGGACCAATGGACTGGACCCTACCCTATCATTGAAAAGAAGGGAGAAGTCACCTACTTGGTTGACTTTGGCACCCCTAGGAGCCCCCACAGGGTGCTCCATGTCAATCGTTTGAAAGCATTTGTTGACAGGGAGGACATGAGTCTCCTCATGGCCACAGATGGGGAACAGGAGGAAGAGAGTGACCCTCTCCCAGACCTGCTTTCCCAGAACCCTGATGATGGTTCAGTTGATGGAGTAGCCTTGGCAGGCAGCCTCACTGAACAGCAACAGGTGGACTGCAGACAGGTGTTGCAGGCCCACAGACACTTGTTTTCACTCACACCCAGTCAGACTAGCTGGTGCACCCATGAGGTGGATACTGGTGACAATCTGCCTGTGAAGAATAAAATCTACAGGCAACCTGACCATGTCAGGGATTGTATAAAGGCTGAGGTGCAAAAGATGTTGGAGCTTGGAGTGATTGAGCCATCAGAGAGCCCATGGGCTAGCCCAGTGGTCCTTGTGCCAAAACCTCATACCAAAGATGGAAAGAGAGAAATGAGGTTTTGTGTGGACTACAGAGGTCTCAATGCTGTCACTAGGACAGATGCTCATCCCATTCCAAGAGCAGATAAGCTCATTGATAAATTGGCTTCTGCCAAGTTTCTGAGCACATTTGATTTGACAGCTGGCTACTGGCAAATCAGACTAGCTGAGGAGTCAAAAGCCAAAACAGCATTCTCTACCCCTAGTGGGCATTATCAGTTTGTGGTAATGCCCTTTGGTTTGAAGAATGCACCTGCCACTTTCCAAAGGTTGGTGAACCAAGTCCTTGCTGGGCTGGATGACTTTTGTGCAGCATATCTAGATGATATTGCTGTCTTTAGCTCCACCTGGGAGGATCACCTGATCCACCTGAAGAAGGTTCTGGAGGCCCTGCAAAAGGCAGGCCTGACTATCAAGGCTACTAAGTGCCAGATAGGGCAGAGCAAGGTTGTGTACTTGGGCCACCTAGTAGGTGGGGGTCAAGTTCAACCACTGGAGAGCAAGATCCAGACCATACAGGACTGGACTCCTCCAACTACCCAGACACAAGTCAGAGCCTTCTTGGGCCTGACTGGGTATTACAGAAAATTTGTAAAGAACTATGGGTCCATTGTGACACCATTGAATGACTTGACATCCAAGAAGATGCCCAAAAAGGTTCAGTGGACAGTTAGCTGTCAAAAGGCATTTGATGACCTGAAGAAGGCCATGTGCTCTGCACCTATCCTGAAGAGTCCTGACTACTCCAAACAGTTCATTGTACAGACAGATGCTTCTGAGTTGGGGGTGGGAGCTGTGCTTTCACAACTTAATCAAGATGGTCAAGACCAGCCCATTGCTTTTATTAGCAGAAGGCTGACCCCCAGGGAGAAACGTTGGTCAGCTATTGAGAGGGAGGCCTTTGCTGTGGTTTGGGCCCTGAAGAAGTTGAGGCCATACTTGTTTGGTACTCACTTCCTAATTCAGACAGACCATAAGCCCCTCTTGTGGCTAAATCAGATGAAGGGTGAAAATCCCAAACTGCTCAGGTGGTCCATTTCCCTACAGGGGATGGACTTTACAGTGGAGCACCGCCCAGGGACTGACCATGGTAATGCAGATGGTCTCTCCCGGTACTTCCACTTAGAACATGAAGACTTATCTGGTCAAGGTTAAGTTTAATGTCCCTGCGTTTGGGGGGGGGTTATGTAGGAGAGTAGGGTCTGCTATCCTATGGTCACCCCAATTTTTGCTTTTTGCTTCACTGGTTTTCGACTTACTGAGGCTGTGGGCCTGCTAATCAGACCCCCAGCCTGCTGTTCTCTCTCTAAATTTATAATACATGTGCTATAGGTACATACCACAATTGGAAATGGACTCCTTGTCAGCCCCTGTACCATGCACTATAGGTGCCCAGGGCATAGGTGCCACCAAGGCCTACCAGGGGCTGAAGCATAGCTTTTGCCACCCCTGGCTGGTTCTTAAATTGACACAACTGGCTGATCACTCAGCTGGGGCAAGTGGGTGTAATCACCCCTTGCTTAGATATAGTATACCTATATCTAAACCTATATCTGGACACATATATAGCCTGTAAGCCACTCCTATGGAAGGCCTCATCAATCCTGGAGGCAGAGTGCGTGGTTTTATGTGAGATGGTGCTCTGGCATGAGCTGAGCCTGTCTACAGCTGTCGGGAACAACTCCCTAAGCTGATCCGGGATAATGCCATACCATATACTCTTAAGCGCATTATAATCCTCGCGGTTATATAGCAACTTTGGTTTGGCTTTATCAAAACATGTCGTGTAAGGTGTCATACGAATTGGAATACTATCCCCTCGCCAGTTCTGGCGACGGGGATAGCATTCCACCCTTCTAGAGGGAGAAGACATGTTACTTTACTGAAACGCGGTTGATTTAAAATGAGCCTCAGATCCACAAAATGGATGCCCCTGCCACAGACACGGGTCTGACCTCCTGCTGCTGACCGAAACCCGGCAGAGGAGGCCTGGACAAAGAGTTTCCTGTCACAGGGCGGTGTCAAACCACCCCAGACAGGAGATAGTGGATTGGAGTAGGGAGGTTTCAATGAAACCAGACACTGCCTGGGGAGCACAAGGCTGCCCCTGGCAGGATCCGGCCAAACCGGTTCTGGGGCCTCCCAGCCCCTGTCCCAGCGCGGCCAGGATCAAAGGAGAGGGGTGTAACCACCCCCTTCCTGGGTCCCACCCATAGGAGGGGACCTAGCAGGATGTCCAACCCCCTAGATTCGAATAAGAGGGGGAGCAGTCCCAACGGACCTCAGATCATCCTGAAGAAACATAAGAAACGAAATCTGGACCCTTCGACTTTCTACACGACGTGAGAAGACTGAAGAATCTCCCTTGTGGTCAAGGAGTGACCACCCTGTGCAAACAGGCACCATCCAGCCCTCGACCCTTGCTTTGTTGCAGTTCCCGCCGGAACTCGAGCGACAGAGATCGACGAGATCAAGCTTGCCTGCCTTCTACCTGCCCGATCCACAGTCCCTGCGGAGCTGAGACCCGTGGAGGCGACCGGAAGCGTGGGGCACGCCATCTTGAAAAGGCCACGAGACGCTGACCGTGCGGCCCACGAGTGACCCTCGAAGCTGTACACCGGGGTTTGAGAAGCCCCAGCCCCGAGCTCCACTTGCACCAAAGCTCACCCCTCCACACTCGACGAGTGCTGCGTGGGGCCCTTCTGCTTGTGTGCGCTCGACGCGTTGGCCCGGTCACTTGCCAGCTGGCTTGTGGCCCCTGTGCCGACGAACTTCGAAATACGACTTGCTTTTCTGGTTGCTCCAGATCTGCACCAGCTCCTGTGAAAAGGAGCACCCACTCTGACCCTCCTGGTTCGAGTGATAAGCAATCTCCCGGTTCCGCGTGGATTGCTTTTGCCAAGTGCTGTTTGCTACAATCTTCAAGCCGACGGTGCCGACGGCGAGAGCCTACGTGGGACAGATCGTGACCTGCTCCTGGACGTCGCAGATGCCCCAGAGCCCACGTGACAGCGGAGAGAAGCCTATCGACAACCGCCTGATTGCGCCCGACATTGCCTGGTTCCGTCCTGGTTCCACCCTGGTCACTGCTGAGTGACCCAGACTCTGTCCCCTCTGCTTTCAGGTACTTTTCTACATCGATCCACCCTTGGATCGCACCGGACACTTCTGCTTCACAGCGCCTGCAGCTGCAACAGCTCCAAGCACCCAGAACCTGCGTGACAGAACCCGACGCCACTTCGACCCTGTGCACCCACGGCCTGTGGGTGAGGTAACTTTGCAACGCCGGTGTCTTTACACTGGTACACACCTCTAGGGTCTGTGTCTAAAGTTTTGTGTTCCTAGGTTCAGCGGAAGTATCTTTTTATTCACTTTAATTGACTTTTACGCACCATTGACAGTGCATTGGTGCGCGCTGCACTTTCCGTGCTGCATCCGTCTCCTGTGGGCTACTCCCGACTTCTTCATTGCTTGTCCTGACTGCTCCCAGCGAATCTCTAGGCCCTAGGCCTAACCATTGTTCGTAAAGTGTTACTTATACCACTTTTTTGATATATGGTCTGAGTGGCCACCCGCCCTCATCCATAAACGTGCAACTTTATATGTATAACAGTGCTTTTGATTTAACGCTTGTGCCCCTTTCCTCATAAAGAGTACTGGGGAGTAATTTAGTAATAAATACATATATTTTTATAATATATACTTGTGTGGTGTCCTTTCATTTGATTACAGGATTGTATGTGGTAAAACAAGCTCGCTTAACACGACCTCTTAAGTTAAGCCTTTAAGGCTGCTTAGTCCATGCTACCACTAGGATAGCTTGTCTACAAGGTTGACTTACAACCTGACATCTTTGGGGTTTGCTTGGACTGATAACCAGTGGTTCCAGAATTGGAAACACTACCTATCAGGCCAACTTCTCACAGTATTTCAGCCAAGGAGGTGGAGACTGCAATTATTAAACAACTCCCTAACAAAGCACCAGGTCTCGATAGGGTACCAGGTGACCTTTTCCGTTCTCAGCCAAAGATCTGGGCTCCGTACCTAACCGTATTATTTAATGCAGTCCTGTTGGGGGCAAAGATACCTGACACCTGGGCGGGGGCCGAGATCGTCCCCATTTTTAAGAAGGGGTGTCCTTTGGAGCCGTCAAATTATAGACCGATCAGTCTCTTGGATGCTTCCCAGAAACTGATGGGCCGGATACTCCTGGATAGAATACTGGGATGGGCGGAGGAGAATGAAGTAATGACTACCCTTCAGGCCGGCTTTAGAACAGGGATCTCGACCACGGACCAACTCTTCAGGCTGCAGGTTCTTTTCTGGAAGACCGTAAGTGTCGAGGGTGGCAGCCTCTACCTGGTCTTCGTGGACCCGCGGGCCGCTTTCGATCTTGTGCTGAGGGAGAATCTATGGAGGGTCTTAAAAGATCTTGGCCTTCCTCCCTATCTATTGGAGGCCTTGAAGCGGTTTCATGCAGGGAACTATGCCCGGGTGAGGTGCGGGAAGAACGGGGAATTATCTGCATGTTTCCCAGTAACTAGAGGCGTACGCCAGGGCTGCGCCCTGGCTCCTACGCTCTTTAGTCTCTATATAAATGGTCTGGTGGGGGAACTAGATAGAGTCAGGGACAGTGATGCCCCTAGGTTGGTGTCAGGTCGGGTGCCTGCTCTGATGTTCGCAGACGACACCTTACTGTTGTCGCGAACATCAACAGGCATCCAGCGGGTTTTGGACGGCTTTGTTTTATTCTGCGCCTCGCGGGGATTTGAGATCAATTTAGAGAAAACAAAATGTATGTATCTTCGGTCCCCTGAAACGCACCCGCCCTAGCCCTACATTAAACGGTACCCCGCTCGAAAGGGTGAGAACTTTTGTATACCTGGGGGTCACTTTGACTGAGGACTTTGGTTGGGGCCCTCAGGTAGCCAAATCTACCCTAAAGCTCTCGCAGATATTAGGGGGCATAGGTAAGTTCCAGAGGACAACGCAATTTAAGCCTGTCTCCCCTGCGCTTGAAATTTACAGTGTTCAAGTTAGACCTGCTGTAACTTATGGTGCGGAACTTTGGGGACATTCGAGTATAGCAAGTCTTCTCAGGTTTGAACGGGCCTTTATGAGAAATTTGATTGGTCTACCCCAAAGCACCCCTTCATACCCTTGAGATTTGACCTAGGTGTGGAACCCATCTCTGAACTACTAGCGGCCCAACCACTCCTGTACTGGAGAAGGCTCTGGACAGTACCTGAGCTCGCGGATTACAGAGCTGAGTTCACTGCTGTCTGGGGGTCGTTGAAGAGCAAGAAAATACCTTGGTTGCTCCACATAAAAACTATTGCCTATCAAATCGGAATGCCCCAAATATGGGAGACTCCGGCGGAGAGTTGCCCAGTGGTGCGGAGAACTGAGCTGCTGGTTTCTTTGAGGCACTATAACACAAGTTTGCTGCACCGCTCGCCAAGTATGGACAGGTTATCTTCGGAATTTCTACAAGTAAAATTTGTGCCCAGGAGGGAGGAATTTCTGGACTTTATAGAACCCCCCCATGCAAGAAAACTATATACACAATTAAGGCACGGTTGCCTGCCAATTGGGACATTGACCTGCAAATGGACAGGCCAAGAGGAGGGAATCTGCCATGTCTGCAACAATAGTAAAGAAGACATTGCCCATGTTCTGTTCTTTTGCCCTGCTTATAGCTCAATTCGGAGAGCTTGGCTGATACCACTCTGTAGAAATCTGGGACTAAAACATGTTGCTCAAGCCGTTAGAATTTTAAAATATGATACATCCCCCCTCATTGTGTTTCCAGTTTCCAGTTTTTTGTACGGCATGTGGCGCAGAAGGTCCACTTTGATTAATTGCGACTAATTATAATGATGGCCATTCCTCGTTTGATAACTGATTGTTTAATAATGTTTTAACTGCTCGTTCTTAATTATTTATGTATTTTATTGTATGTACATATTTTATCTGTGCTTTTATGGTCATTGACTGAAATAAAGTTATCAAAGTGAAGTTATTAAATAGCTACTTACCAAGGCCAGGGATCTCCAATCCTAGCAGGTCGAGAATGTCATGCTCCCGGTCCAGGATGTCAGTTCACCGGTGCGACGCTTGCTGGTAGGTGCGCTGAACCCCAGGCTCCTTCCACATGCGCCGGCACACCTTCTCCCACGGCTGGCGACGCTCCCAGAGGCCGTAACCGGAAGCAATCCGCCCACCTGCTGCCACACTCTTAGGGAGGTGGACTTGGACAAAAACCATCAAGGCGGCCACCTCCACCACAGAGAAGATCTCCCTGGCCTGGACTAGCTCCCCCCTCAAACACCCGCAAGGGAGCCGGGTACGGGGTGATGGGATATAAATACGATAAATACATGTTATTGGCCTAATATATACAATATAACCCTATTACCGTACGTTAGCCTTGCATTATTCACACTGTATTATTATAGTAAGGAACAATTCACTTTGGCGTAGCCAAAACCTATTGGTCTGACCGGAGTCATTTTTGTTTCGTTTCTCTGTGTCAAGCACAGTTTCCCTGAAACCACGTGATTAGGCTTTCTGCTTGAAACGACAATGGCGGACCTAGCTGTCTACTCCACTCGTTAGTTTGCAGCTCAGAGAAACCCAAGGTCACACCTGCCCCTCTTGTGGGATGCGCACATTCTAGCAGAGTCCGTTCCTGTCCTCCCCGAGCTACAGATAGAAAGGGAGGCACCTTACTGACCTGCCCCCGGAATAGCTTAGGCTCAGCTACCAACAATCAATTGTGCCTTATATGGGTCCTCCTGCTGGCTCACTGACAAGTTGTATCTTTCCTAGTAAGGTGATATCATACTATGTGTGAATCGTATATATGCTTGTAGGAGAGTAGGGTCTGCTTTCCTATGGTCACCCCAATTTTTGCTTTTTGCTTCACTGGTTTTCGACTTAATGTGGCTGTGGGCCTGCTAATCAGACCCACAGCCTGCTGTTCACTCTCTAAATTCACAGACATGTACTATAGGTACATAACCAATTTGGTACTGGACACCTTGTCAGCCCCGGTACAGTGCACTATAGGTGCCCAGGGCATAGGTGCATCCAAGGCCTACCAGGGGCTGCAGATCTTTTGCCACCCCTGGCTGGTACTTAAATTGACATAACTGGCTGATCACTCAGCTGGGGCAAGGTGGTGTAATCACCCCTTGCTTAGATATAGTATACCTATATCTACCTCCTGGAGGCAGAGTGCTTGGTTTTATGTGAGATGGTGCTCCAGCATGAGCTGAGCCTGTCTGCAGCCGTCGGGACCAACTCCTTTAGCTTTTCCGGGATATTGTCATATCATATACTCTTAAGTGCATTATAATCCTCGCGGTTATGTGCTAACTTTGGTTTGGCTTTATCAAAACATGTCGTGTAAGGTGTCATACGATTTGGAATACTACCCTCTCGCCAGTCCTGGTGACGAGGGCAGCATTCCACCCTTCTAGAGGGAGAAGACATGTTACTTTACTGAAACGCGGTTAATCCTAACCAGAGCCTCAGCATCACAAAATGGATGCTGCTGCCACAGACACGAGTCTGACCACCTACTGCTGACTGAAACTTGGCAGGGGAGGCCTGGAGAAAGAGTTTCCTGTCACAGGGAGGTGCTACACCTCCCCAGACAGGAGATAGTGGATTGTAGCAGGGAGGTTTGAAAGAAACTAGACACTGCCTGGGGAGCACATGGCTTCCCCTTGCATAATCCAGTCAAACCGGTTCTGGGGCACACCAGCCCCAGTCCTGGCGTGAAACTGGACAAAGGGAAAGGGGTGTAACCACCCCCTTCCCTGGTCCCACCCATAGGAGGGACCTAGCAGGTAATCCAGCCCACAGATTTGGAATAAAGGTGGGAGCAGTGCCAGTGCACATCAGATTATCCTGACTGAAACTTTGATACAGAACTCTGGACCCTTCGACATCCCACTTGACGTGGAAGACTGAAGAATCTCCCTTGTGGTCAAGGAGTGACCACCCTGTGCAAACAGGCACCATCCAGCGCCTCACCATTTGCTTTGTTGCAGTTCCTGCCAGAACTCAAGCAACAGAGATCAACAAGACCCAGCTTTCCTGTTTTCCAACAGCTCGATCCAGAGTCTCAGTGAATCTGAGACCCGTGGAGGCGACCTGAAGCGTAGAGTCAGCCATCTTTGAAAAACCACAAAGTGCTGACCGTGCAGCTCCCAAGGCTCCTTTGATGCTGTGCATTGGCATTTGAGAAGCCCAAGCCCCGAGCAGCTTTTGCACCAAAGCTCACCCCTCCACACTCACCGAGTGCTGAGTGGGGCCCTTCTGCATTTTCCTGCTCGATGTTTTGGTCTGGTCACTTGCCCATTGGCTTTTGGCCCCAGTACCGACGAACCTTTGAATTTGCTCTGCTAGTCTAGTTGCTCAAGACTGGCCCTCACTCCCCTGAAAAGGAGCACCCGCTCTGACCTTGCTGGTCCGAGTAAGAAGCAATCTTTGAATCCTGCATGGGTTGCATTTGCCAAGGTCTGTTTGCTCCGATCTGGAAGCCGACACCGCCGACAGTGAGAGCCTTTGTGGTACACCTCGTGATCTACTCCTGGACATCCTCGGTGCCCCAGAATCTACGTGGCAGCAGAGACAAGCTTCACAACAACCACCTGATTACGCCCTACATTGCCTGGTTCCTTTCTGGTTCCACCCTGGTCACTGCTGAGTGACCCAGACTCTGTCCCCTCTGCTTTCAGGTACTCTACATCTTCAATCCACCCTTGGATCCAACCGGACACTTCTCTTCTGGACGCCTGCAGCATCTTCATCTCCAGGCACCATTAGACTGTGTGACAAAACCCGACACACTTTGGCACCTATGCACCCGCTTCCTGTGGGTGAGGTAACTCGTGAACGCTGGTGCTCCTGCATTGGTATACACCTCTAGTGTCTAAGTCTAAAGTTTGGTAATTCTAGTCCAGTCGGAAGACTCCTAAAACAGTAACTTTGTAACTTTTACGCACTATTTGCATGGATGTGCTTTAAGCGCTGCACCCGAGTCCCGCTGGCTTTTCCCGACTTCACTATTGCTAGTCCCGAATAGCCCCAGCGATTCCCAAGGCCTCAGGCCTTACCACTGTTCGAGTAGTGATACTTATACCACTATTTTAGTATAAGGTTTAAGTGGCCCCTGGCCTCATCCATAATTGTGCAACTTTCATATGTTTTACTGTGCTTTTGTTTAAACAGTTGTGCTTCTAGACTCATAAAGAGTATAGAGGATTATTCTAGTAATAAATACATATATTTTTATAATATATAACTTGTGTGGTGTCCTTTCATTTGATATTACAGGATTGTGATTGGTAAAACAGCTGGATTCACATGCCCTCTTGATTTTAGCCTGAAGGCTGCTTAGTCCATGCAACCCCTAGGATAGCTTGTCTATAAGGTTGACTTACAACCACCACCATAAGGAATTGTTTGGAATGATACAAGGTGCCACCAGAATTGGAGACATCATATATCAGGCCAACTTCTTACATTGGTGTGCAGCGGTTGGGATTTGAGCTTACCATTGCAATCTTTTTATCAAATTGAAAGATCACATTAAGTACCATAGGTACATATAAACAAAGCTTACATATTTAAGTTCTACTGAAGTTAGTAGTTGTAGATCAAAGGGCTTAGCACACCCTGCCTACAACTCACCAGCAAGGTACAGTAGGAAAACACTTAGTGTAGGTAAGTGCACCACTTACACCTCACTAGAAGTCATGTCTGGCACAGGTGAGCCTTCCAGTGCTCTGCCTGTGGATGGTGACCTTACCAAGGCACCCTCCAGCTATGACAAACTCAGCCATAAGGACTTGAGTACCTTGTGTACTGCAAGGGGGCTGAAAAAGGGTCACAACCCTACCATTCCCATCCTGATAGCCATTCTGGGAAAGGATGCTCTTGAGAAAGCTAGGGTAGTTCCCTCAGGGTCAGGAGATGGAGTGAATCCCCCAGAGACTCAGAACAGCACCCCAGAGGTAGAAAATGAGGAGGTGGACCCTGAATCAGAAGGTAATGAGTCAGATCAGGATCAAGGGGATAACCAGGTACCAGTTGGAAGGTTTAGCCAAGCCAACTTGGACCTACTTGGAAATGGAGAGGGCCAGCACCTCCCCAGAGTACATAACAGAATATTTCCAGGCAATAGAAGGGTGAGATCTCCTTCAGGGGATTCTCACATTTCTAATGTCTCAAGGGAATCTCAAAGGGGAATGACTTCCCCCCAGAGAAAAGAGCATAGGGCCAGGATGAGGGCTGTCCAACTCCAGATAGAGAGGGAAGAGGTAGCCTTGGCCCAATCTAAACTTGCTTTAGCAAGGGAACACACATTGAGTGGATTAGATTCCACTGGTGGCAGCAACATTATTCCTAAAGAGAAAGACAGGTCCTATGATAATAGAAACCTGACAAAGATTGTGCCCCCCTACAAGAAAGGGGATGACATCCACAAATGGATGACTGCTCTGGAGAGAGCCTGCATGGTACAGCAGGTTCCTCAAGAACAGTGGGCAGCAATCTTATGGTACTCCTTTTCTGAGAAAGGGAGGGATAGGCTCCTCACAGTTAAACATGAGGATGCTAAAAACTACACTGTCCTGAAGAGTGCTCTTATTGAGGGGTTTGACCTAACCACTGAGCAATACAGGTTTTTGTTCAGAGATACCCAACAAGCTCGGACTCAGGACTGGACTGACTTTGTTGATTGTGCCACTAAGGCTTTGGAAGGTTGGTTGCTGGGAAGTAAAGTTTCAGACTATACAGGATTGTACAATCTAATAATGAGAGAATAGATCCTTAATAATTGCCAGAACCAGCTGTTGCATCAACACCTGATTGACTCAGATCTGACCTCTCCCCAAGAATTGGGAAAGAAGGCAGACAAATGGGTCAGAACCAGGGTTAAGCAGAGAACCAGAACCAAGGTGGTGATCAGAAAAAGGCAGACCAGAAGGGTGGAGATAAGAATGAAAAGGACCAGAAGTCTTCTTCAGGCCCACAAAATAATTCTAATAAGGAGGGTGGTTCCCAAACTGGAAACAGGAAGAAGAAGAATGATGGCCCAAAGAAACCTTGGTGCAATACTTCTAAGTCCACTTCCCACTGGGGTAGTGAATGCACCAAGAAAAATCTAGTTCCTACCACTGCAGCCCCTAAGGCACCTTCACCCCCCTAGTACAGTCAGCAGTGGTGGTACACGACCCAAGGCTATAGTGGGGTTAACCCTGAGTACTGAGATGGAATCTGGCCTAGTCAAAATCCCTGCTACATGATGTGGACATATCCATGCCCACTACTGTGAGTCCCAATAATTTGGGCAAGTATAGGCAGACGCCTTTAATCAATGAGAAACTGGCTCAGGCCTACAGGGACACATGTGCCAGTGTCACTATGGTGACACCTAACTTTGTGGACCCTGGACAAATTGTACTAGGTGAGAATTAGCTAGTGACCAATGCTAGCAATGCCACTACTACACATAGTGTGGCTGTTGTTAACTTCTCCTGGGGAGGGGTAAATGACCTCAAGAAAGTTGTTGTGAGTGCAGACCTCCCAGTAGACTGTCTTTTGGGCAATGATCTGGAGGATTCAGTATGGTCAGAAGTGGAGTACAGGACTCATGCAGAGATGTTAGGTATTTTAGCACATGTCATTGCTGTAACCAGGTCCCAGTCCAAGAAGTGCCTACCTGAACCTGTGGTGGATCTTGAAACAATAGACCAACCACAACCCAAGAGGAAGAGCAAGAGGGTTAAGGCAGTGCCTTCCCACTTGCCCCAGGTTGAGGATCAGATCTCACAGGAGGCTGGTTCTGTGATCCAAGAGGAGACTGTCTCTGAAGAACTTGAACCTGATCAGGTTGAGTTTCTAGGGTCAGGGGGACCCTCAAGGGCAGACCTGGGGCAGGCCCAATTACATTGCCCTTCTCTTGAACCCCTCAGACAGCAAGCTGCTGCTGAGGCTGCTGGGAATGCTCAAGGTACCCATAGAGTGTATTGGGATGATGGGCTCCTTTAGTCAGAGGCTAGAGACCCCAAGCCTGGTGCTACCAGGAGGTTGGTTATACCTCTGCAATTTAGGGGCTTCCTTCTCACCGTGGCCCATGATATTCCCCTTGCAACACACCTAGGCCAGAACAAGACTTAGGACAGGCTTGTCCCTCACGTTCACTAGCCTCATATGTCAGAAGATACCAAGGAGTTTTGTCGCTCCTGAGTCACCTGCCCAGCCAGTGGCAAAGCAGTTGGCACCACAAAGGCCCCCCTGATACCACTACCTGCGGTGGGGGTGCCCTTTGAGAGAGTTGGAATTGACATTGTGGGTCCCATGGATCCACAAACAGCATCTGGGCACAGATTTATACTGGTGGTAGTGGATCATGCCACCAGGTATCCAGAGGTAATTCCCCTGAGGACCACAACAGCACCTGTTGTGGCAAGGGCCCTCCTGGCAGTTTTCTCCAGAGTGGGCTTTCCAAAGGAGGTTCTTTCAGACAGAGGTACCAACTTCATGTCTGGATATTTGAAAGCAATGTGGAAAGAGTGTGGAGTGAACTATAAGTTTACCACACCCTATCATCCATAGTGCAATGGGCTTGTTAAAAGGTTCAACAAGACCCTAAAGAAAATGATAAAAGGGTTACCTGAGAAGCTCAGGCGAAGATGGGACATCCTTTTACCCTGCCTACTCTTTGCTTACAGAGAGGTCCCACAGAAGGGGGTTGGCTACAGCCCTTTTGAACTTTTGTTTGGACACCCTGTCCATTGTGTCTTGTGAAGGAAGGATGGGAGTTACCTCTCAAAAAGCCTAAACTTGATGTTGTGGACTATGTACTTGGTCTCAGCTCCAGGATGGCTGAATACATGGAGAAGGCAACCAAAAACCTGGAGGCCAGCCAATAATTACAGAAAGCTTGGCATGACCAAAAGGCTGTTCTGACTGAGTACCAGCCAGGGCAGAAGGTGTGGGTGTTGGAGCCAGTGGCCCCAGCAGCTCTCCAAGACAAATGGTCTGGACCCTACACCCTACTGGAGAAAAAGGGAGAAGTCACCTACTTGGTGGACTTTGGCACCCCTAGGAGCCCCCACAGGGTGCTCCATATAAACAGATTGAAAGCATTTGTTGTCAGGGATGACATGAGTTTGCTCATGGCCACAGATGGGGACCAGGAGGAAGAGAGTGACCCTCTCCCAGACCTGTTATCCCAGAACCCTGATGATGGTTCAGTGGATGGAGTAGCCTTGGCAGGCAGCCTCATTGACCAGCAGCAATGGGACTGCAAACAAGTGTTGCAGGCTCATAGACATATGTTTTCTCTCACACCCAGTCAAACTAACTGTTGCACCCATGAGGTGGACACTGGTGACAGTCTGCCTGTGAAGAATAAAATCTACAGGCAACCTGACCATGTCAGGAAGTGTATAAAGGCTGAAGTGCAGAAAATGCTTGAACTTGGAGTGATTGAGCCATCAGAGAGCCCATGGGCCAGCCCAGTAGTCCTTGTGCCAAAACCCCATACCAAAGATGGAAAGAGAGAAATGAGGTTGTGTGTGGACTACAGAGGTCTCAATGATGTCACTAGGACAGATGCTCATCCCATTCCAAGGGCAGATGAGCTCATAGATAAGTTGGCTTCTGCCAAATTTCTGAGCACATTTGACTTGACAGCTGGCTATTGGCAAATCAGGTTAGCTGAGGAGTCTAAAGCCAAAACAGCATTCTCAACCCCCAGTGGACATTATCAATTTGTGGTAATGCCCTTTGGTTTGAAGAATGCACCTGCCACTTTCCAAAGGTTGGTGAATCAAGTCCTTGCTGGGTTGGATGACTTTTGTGCAGCATATCTAGATGATATTGCTGTCTTCAGCTCCACCTGGGAGGATCACCTGGTCCACCTGAAGAAAGTTCTGGAGGCCCTGCAAAAGGCAGGCCTGACTATCAAGGCTACCAAGTGCCAGATAGGGCAGAGCAAGGTTGTGTACCTGGGCCACCTAGTAGGTGGGGGTCAGGTTCAACCACTGGAGAGCAAGATCCAGACCATACAGGACTGGGCTCCTCCAACTACCCAGACACAAGTCAGAGCCTCCTTGGGCCTGACTGGGTATTACAGGAAATGTGTAAAGAACTATGGGTCCTTTGTGACACCATTACATGACTTGACATCCAAGACAATGCCAAGAAAGGTTCAGTGGACAGTTAGCTGTCAAAAGGCATTTGAAGACCTGAAGAAGGCCATGTGCTCTGCACCTATCCTGAAGAGTCCTGACTACTCCAAACAGTTCATTGTTCAAACAGATGCTTCTGAGTTGGGGGTGGGAGCTGTGCTTTCACAACTTAATGTAGATGGTCAAGACCAGCCCATTGCTTTTATTAGCAGAAGGCTGACCCCTAGAGAGAAACGTTGGTCAGCCATTGAGAGAGAGGCCTTTGCTGTGGTTTGGGCCCTGAAGAAGTTGAGACCATACTTGTTTGGCACTCACTTCCTAATTCAGACAGACCATAAGCCCCTCTTGTGGCTCAATCAGATGGAGGGTGAAAATCCCAAACTGCTCAGGTGGTCCGTTTCCCTACAGGGGATGGACTTTACAGTGGAGCACAGACCAGGGCTGACCATGGAAATGCAGATGGTCTCTCCAGGTTTTTCCACTTAGAACATGAAGACTTATCTGGTCAAGGTTAGGTTTAATGTCCCTGCGTTGGGGGGGGGGGGGGTTATGTAGGAGAGTAGGGTCTGCTTTCCTATGGTCACCCCAATTTTTGCTTTTTGCTTCACTGGTTTTCAACTTAATGTGGCTGTGGGCCTGCTAATCAGACCCACAGCCTGCTGTTCTCTCTCTAAATTCACATACATGTACTATAGGCACATAACCAATTTGGTACTAGACACCTTGTCAGCCCCTGTACAGTGCACTATAGGTGCCCAGGGCATAGGCGCATCCAAGGCCTACCAGGGGCTGTAGCATATCTTTTGCCACCCCTGGCTGGTACTTAAATTGACACAACTGGCTGATCACTCAGCTGGGGCAAGGTGGTGTAATCACCCCTTGCTTAGATATAATATACCTATATCTACCCTATATCTGGACACATATATACCTATAAGTCACTCCGATGGCAGGCCTTAACAATCCTGGAGGCAGAGTGCTTGGTTTTATGTGAGATGGTGCTCTAGCATGAGCTGAGCCTGTCTGCAGCCGTCGGTACCAACTCCCTTAGCTGTTCCGGGATATTGCCATACCATATACTCTTAAGTGCATTATAATCCTCGCAGTTATGTGCTAACTTTGGTTTGGCTTTATCAAAACATGTTGTGTAAGGTGTCATACGATTTGGAATACTACCCCCTCGCCAGTCCTCGTGACGGGGGTAGCACTCCACCCTTCTAGAGGGAGAAGACATGTTACTTTACTGAAACGTGGTTAATCCTAACCAGAGCCTCAGCATCACAAAATGGATGCTGCTGCCACAGACACGAGTCTGACCTCCTACTGCGCCTGGAGAAAGATTTTCCTGTCGCAGGGAAGGTGCTACACCTCCCCAGACAGGAGATAGTGGATTGTAGCAGGGAGGTTTGAAAGAAACTAGACACTGCCTGGGGAGCACAAGGCTTCCCCTTGCATAATCCAGTCAAACCGGTTCTGGGGCACACCAGCCAAGTCAAGTCAAGTTAAAATTTGTGTAGCGCACTACTCACCCAGAGGGTCTCAAGGCGCTTGAGGGAGGGGGGTGCGTTACTCATCGAATATCCAAGTTTTTAGTTGTTTTCTGAAGGAGAGGTGGTTCTGTGTAAGGCGGAGGTGGGTGGGGAGAGAATTCCAGGTTTTGGCCGCTAAGTAGGAGAAGGATCTTCCCCCCATGGTGGATCTTTGGATGTGTGGAATTGCGGCGAGGGCTTGATTGAACGATTGTAGTTGGCGGGTGGGGGTGTAAAAGGTCAGGCGCATGTTGAGGTATTTGGGTCCTAGGTCGTAGAGGGCTTTGTGTGCGTGGGTGAGGAGACGGAACGGTATTCTCTTGTTGACGGGGAGCCAGTGGAGCTCTCTTAGGTGACCGGAGATGTGAGCTTGGCGGGGGATGTCTAGGATGAGTCTGGCTGAGGCGTTCTGGATACGTTGGAGTTTTTTCTGTAATTTGGCTGTGGTTCCGGCGTAAAGGGTGTTTCCGTAGTCCAGTCGGCTTGTGACCAGTGCATGGGCGACCATCTTTCGTGTTTCGGTGGGGATCCAACAGAAGATTTTTTTGAGCATCAAGAGTGAGGAGTCCAGGATGAAGCCCAGGTTACGTGCGTGGTCCGTTGGTTTGGGTGCATTGCCCAGGGCCGGTGGCCACCATGAGTCGTCCCAAGCGGAGGGGGATGATCCTAAGATGAGGACTTCCATTTTGTCCGAGTTCAGTTTTAAACGGCTGTTCTTCATCCACTCGGCTACTTCTTTCATTCCTTTGTGTAGGTTGGTTTTGGCGGTGTTTGGGTCTTTGGTGAGGGAGAGAATCAGCTGGGTGTTGTCTGCGTAGGAGATGATGTTGAGGTTGTGTTGGCGCGCGATGGATGCGAGGGGACTCATGTATACGTTGAAAAGGGTGGGACTGAGTGATGATCCTTGTGGTACACCGCAGATGACTTCGGTGGCTTCCGATTTGAAAGGAGGGAGGCGGACTCTCTGGGTTCTTCTGGCGAGGAAGGAGATGATCCAGTTCAATGCTTTTCCTTGTATTCCGACGTTATTGAGGCGTTGCATAAGGGTGCTAGGACAGACTGTGTCGAAGGCTGCGGAGAGGTCCAGTAGGATGAGGGCAGCTGTTTCTCCGTTGTCCAGTAGAGTTCGAATGTCGTCTGTTGCTGCGATGAAGGCGGTCTCGGTGCTGTGTTTGGCTCGGAAGCCGGACTGTGATGGGTCAAGGGAGTCGTTGGATTCGAGGAAGGCAGCGAGCTGACTGTTGACGGTTTTCTCAATGACTTTGCAGGGAATGGGAGGAGCGAAATGGGGCGGTAGTTTTTAAGTTCAGTGGGGTCTGCTGTGGGTTTCTTCAGGAGGGCGCTGAGTTCGGCATGTTTCCAGCTTTCCGGGAAGGTAGCGGAGTTGAGGGAGCAGTTGATGACATCTCAGAGATGGGGTGCGATAATGGAGTCTGCTTTGTTAAAAATGTGGTGGGGACATGGGTCTGTTTGCGATCCGGAGTGGATGGAGTTCATCAAGCGGATGGTGTCTTCAGTGGTGATTGGGTTCCCGGCGCAAAGGTTGTTGGAGGGGGGTTTTTGTTCGGAGATGGGTGGGGTGGATTGGTCGCCAAAGCTTTTATGTATGTCAGCGATTTTGTCGTGGAAGAACGAGGCTAGAGAGTCGCAGAGGTCTTGAGAGGGAGTGATGTCGTTGGTGCCGGCAGTGGGGTTGGTAAACTCTTTGACGATGTTGAATAGTTCCTTGCTGTTGTGGGCGTTGTTGTCAAGTCGATCCTTAAATGCTAATTTCTTAGTGGATTGTATCAGCTGGTGGTGTTTGCGGGTGGCGTTCTTGAAGGTGGCCAGGTTGTCAGTGGTTGGGTTCTTTCGCCAGGCTTTCTCGAGGGTGCGGCAGATCTTCTTGGATTTCTCAAGGTCGTCATTGAACCAGGGGGCTTTTTTGCTACCTTGTTTGAATTGATGGTTTTTCAAGGGTGCTAATTCGTCAGCGCTATGGGTGATCCATTGTGTGAGGTTGGTGGCAGCTTGATTTGGGTCCAATGATTTAGCAGGAGGGTTTTGGTAAAGCGATGTGAAGAGTTGGTCGGTGGTAATTTTGTTCCAGTTTCTGCGGGGGATTGGTTGTGGATGGATGTGGGTCGTGGTCTTTTTGTAGTTGAAGTGAATGCAGCTGTGGTCCGTCCAATGGAGTCCTGTGGCATGATTGAAGGTGATGTGCCTGCTGGAGGAGAAGATTGGGTCGAGCATGTGTGTCCGGCGTAGTGGGTGGGGGTGTCAACAAGTTGTTTGAGTCCGAGATTGGCGAGGTTGTCCAGAAGGGTGGTGGTGTTGCTGTCGTTGTTCTTTTCCAGGTGGAAGTTGAGGTCTCCCAGTAGAATGTAGTCCTCGGAGGGGAGGGCGTGTTGGCCGATGAAGTCAGTGATGTCTTCGCTGAATTGTGTGCGGGGTCCTGGGGGTCTGTAAATGAGGATACCTCTGAGTGTGGTCTTAGGGTCGGTGTGGATCTGGAAGTGAAGGTGTTCGGCGGCTGCGAGGTTGTCGTCAGAACTGGTCGTGATGCTGATGGAGTTCTTGTGGACGATGGCGATGCCTCCTCCTGTTTGGTTGATGCGGTCCTTTCGGATGATTTTGTAGCAGTCCGGGATGGCTATGGCGATGTCGGGCGCTGATGAGGCGTTCATCCAGGTTTCTGTGAGAAAGGTGACGTCCGGCGTTGTGGTGTCTAGTAGGTTCCATAGTTCAGTATTTCTTTAAACTGGGTACACCTATGATAGACATGAGGATACAGGTGGAGCAATGGGAGCTAGTTAAAAGCCTGACAGACATGCTTCGTCCTTTTGAGGTCTTCACGCGCACAGTCAGCAGGGAGGACTGTAATTTGGGAAAAGCTATCCCATTGTTGCGCATGCTAGAGCACCAACTGAAGGCGGTGTCTTCTACTTTTCAAAAAGATGGAAAGCAAGAAGCATTTGAGTTGGCGGAGAAGTTATTACAGCGCCTTCTTTCCAATGAACGTCTTGAAAAGATCCGTACAGAACAGCATTACATTTCTGCTGCTATTCTGGATCCACGGTACAAAAAGGCAGTGCCAGGCAGAGTATTCTTTCCTTTTGATGATGCAGATGTTTCAAAGTACAAACATTGGCTAGCTGTGTCAGCCACTTGGTTTGAAAGAGAACGGCAGGAAATTGAAGGAAAAGGCAGTACATCAGCATCAGCAAGCCATCCGGAGTCAAAAAAATCCACTTCTGCATCTGTGGCAGAAGTGAGTGATTTTCCCTCTCAGCCGTTAACGACACCAGCAACCGTATCATCTGCACCAGACACAACAGTAACATTGTGTGAAGAAGAAGATTGGCTAACTCAGCTTGGGTTTGCTTCTCAAAAGGTCCCAGAAAAAAGTAAGCAAAGTGGAGGAACCCTGGAGAACCTTGAGTCGATGGTGCAGGCTTATCTGAATGACTCAACAGAGGTCTATGTTCATCATGACCCATTGGCGTATTGACATGGGTAAAGATGTGTGGCCAGAGATCACCAACCTGGCTATAATTTACTTGTCTTGCCCACTCGCAAGTGTGTCTTCTGAACGTGTTTTCAGTGCTGCTGGTGGCATTGTAACTTCCAAAAGGACCCGCCTCTCGCCCAAAAATGTGGAGAGGTTAACAATGATCAATATGAATCCGCACCTCATACCACCACATTACAAAATACGAGAATGCACGCAGGAAGAAGGCGAGGAGGACACCAACTTAGATGAGGGAAGTTCTTCTCTGTTAACTGACCTACTCCCGTCTGAATTCGCAGAGTTTGAGGACGAGCGCTTCTTCCCTGACACCGAGCCCTGAAAATGAGTCAATGATTCACTAACTTTCTTTTTCGTTCTTATTCACTTCTATTCCTGTGTGTCTGTCTTTCTTTGTTTTGCAAAATCTATATAAAAAAACTTTAATCACCTAATCACAAAAACAAGCCCATCAGCAGAACTGTCTTCACTTATTTGCTTATTGATTTGAAGGTGCCGCAGTCTGCATTCGTCAGGTTTACAAGTTCACAAGAACATGCTCCTCTATCCTCCTCCTCCAGACTCCTGTTTCCCTCAAAGCAGAAGGCTGGATTACGCCCAATGAAGAAAGACTCTACACTTGTGGGGGTGTTCTACTTCTTTGCGGGTGAGTTGACGGGTCTGGGGCATTGCTGTGAAGGTCTAATACCGGATAAAAGCGGTTTGGAGAAAATCAGAGCAGCAAAGGTTTTTGCGCTTTTGATCACTTGCCTGTCTTTGGGGTGCTGTTTGGGGGGCTTTTAGGTTGTTGGGGGTTGGTTTTGGGGTCTGGGAGCACTGCTGCCACAGTCTAATGTTGATTGCATTTGTTTTTCAGGAAATCCATGGTGGAAAAGGGGAGTTAGGGCCTAGCTGCACAGCGCATTTGGACTGAATTGAAGGTAGGCCCATTTTTGCTTTTTGCCTGTTTGGGGGTGGTCTGCTTTTTTGTGGGTGGCTGCAGGGGTCTGGGGGCATAGCTGTGAAGGTCTAATATCGGAATCAAGTGTTTTGGAACAAATCCATGCTGAAAAAGTTTTTACGTTTTTGCTCACTTACCTGTCTTTGGGGTGCGGTTTAGGGGGCTTCCAGGTTTTTGTGGGTGGGTGGGTTTTGGGGTCTGGGAGCACTGCTGGCACAGTCTAATGTTGATTGCATTTGTTTTTCAGGAAATCCATGGTGGAAAAGGGGAGTTAGGGCTTAGCTGCACAGCGTATTTGGACTGAATTGAAGGTAGGCCCATTTTTGCTTTTTGCCTGTTTGGGGGTGTTCTTCTTTTTTGCGGGTGGCTGCAGGGGTCTGGGGGCATAGCTCGGAAGGTCTAATATCGGAATCAAGTGTTTTGGGCCAAATCCATGGTGAAAAAGCTTTTGCGTTTTTGCTCACTTGCCTGTCTTTGGGGTGCTGTTTGGGGGGCTTCCAGGTTTTTGTGGGTGGGTTTTGGGGTCTGGGAGCACTGCTGGCACATTCTAATGTTGATTGCATTTGTTTTACAGGAAATCCATGGTGGAAAAGGGGAGTTGGGGCCTAGCTGCAGAGCGCATTTGGACTGAATTCCAGGTAGGCCCAAAGTTTTCTAAGTGTGGCTTTTCCCGGGTTTTGCCTTTTGGGTTGTTGGGGGTGTTAAACTTGTTTTCTCCCGGGTTGATAGTTCCGGGGCCATTGCTGGGAAGGTCTAATATTCGAAAGAAAGTGTTTTGGAGACAATCCCTGGGGGAAAAGTTTTTGCATTTTCTGAGATTTCGCTCACTCTAACGTTTTCGGGGGGCTGTTTGTGGGGGTTCCTGGTGTTTGTGGGGGGGTTTGCGAGTCTTGGAGCAATGATGGGAATGGATACTTTTGCTTGCTTGCAAGTGCGTTAAATACAATCCATGGTGGGTAAGGGGGGATTTGGGCCTACTTTACTTTCAAAGTACGTTTTGTCACCATTTTCTACTAGGCCTCGTTTTTGGAGATCTGATGGGGATCTTCTACATTTTTGCGACTGGGTTTAGTAAGGGTCTGGGAGCACTGCTGGCAAGGTCTAATTTTGTTCTAAAACACAGTTTACAGTACACCTAGCTTGAGGGGAAAGATCCGCTAAAATAATTCGCCCATACTTATTTAACCTTCAAAAGGAGACTCAGACAGAGTACGCAGTTTCAAAAATATTGTACTGTCTATTAGGAAACTCAAAGTGTGACTTTTTGCACTACACAGCGTACATACCTTATATTTATTTGTCAGTGGTGTTCTAATATCACTTCCTGTTTTTCCATCAATAATTACAGGCCGGGTTTCAGCCTGTGCAATGGGAAAAAACGATGAAGTCAGGCTTCACATTAGCGAGCCGCAATTCAGCATCCGCCAGGCAGGCAGTGGACCGGGTGTCTTCTGGTCACCAACATTGATGGACGGAGCGTCAGATGGAATGGAGGAGTCGTGCTAATAAGAGGAATGGTTGGATGCATGCAACTTCCCAAATTCAACAGGACAACTACAACAACATACAGATACAGTATCCGTTCTTTTCTAATTATCTTTTAAGTAATGTTATTGCTGTGAACTTCTATGAGTGTGACTCTGCATTTCTTTGATCTCTGCTTCTAAATTCATCCCTACAGCCATTTTATAGGTATTACTTCTGCTATTTTTCAAACCTAATTTAATGTACGAAGTGTTTCTCTGAGTGCAGAGATAGGCAAGTGAAAACTCATAATTATTACTGCAGCCCTGTACTGTTGCATTCTTTAATTCACGGTTGTCGAATGTACTACTTACTTTTCAGTAACCATGCATGCAGCAGTGCATGCACTTCCTTTATGTCACTTAAAAGATTTATGGATAGCTTTGTACCCAAAGATTTGTTTATCTTCAATTATTGTTTGTCCATGCTGTGCTTTTTTTTCTTCTCTCAACAAAACTTTCCAAAAAAACCCCATTCCCATCCTTTTTCCAAACCCTAACCCTCTTCCCCCGGGCTGTGTGGTTTTGATTGATGTGTGACTAAATGACAGCAATAATTCCACACACTTGCTGGGGAGGATAAGGTCATAGCAACAGGCTGGTGAAGGAATCCGAGGATATATTCTTACTCAGCTTGACACAGAGTCACTATTGGCAAATGAAAGCAGATGTTCATGTGCGCCATCAACTTGATTGATCATCAAGAACATCCTCCTCCTAGACGTGGCAAATTATTACGCTACTGTGTCCCCTTCACCTTCAGTACTATTTCTTGTAGTAGTAGCCAATGTCAAAGAAATTCAATGCAAGTACTAGTTATACTTTCAATACTTTACCATTTGTTAGGCTACATTGTGGCCCTGTTCTAGTGTACTGTCACCTGCTATATTCTCTATCGTACTGTTCTAATGCTACGGTCAGGAAAAACAAGGTTTCATTTTCTTTTTTTTCATATGCTGCAACTGACACTGTGTAACACCACTAGTACCACCGCAATGATGACATTTCATCCGCCCAGGATTGCCAACCTTAATCGCCATTACCCGTGTAGCCAGCCCTGTGCCTAGCCCTATTTCCAAACACAAATTACAGGTAAGATAAGCGTTTGGGGGAGGTAGTATAATGGAGTATTAGGAGAGACGAGAGACTGACGGTAGTACTAGTAAAGTCCTAGGACTATTGAATTCACTTACTCTGTGAGAGGCACTTAGTTTTGAAAACATTTGGGCAATTATTAATTACTTACTGACAGATGCATCACGCAAAATACCTCCCGTTAAAATACCAAATCGGTAAAACAGGCCGTTACGGAACGCAAAACCTGAAAATGCTATGCATCAACCCAAAATCGGTAAAAAATAAAGAATCGCTAACAATATCCCCTCGGTAAATTACCGAATCGCAAATCAGACAATCGGAAATAACGAACACCAAAGTTGACCTCGGAAATACCGAATCGCTATTAAAGAATCGCAATGGAATGCATGAATAATCGCTAATACCGAAAAACGCAAAAATCGCTATTTAGCATGAGCAAAATAAGTGGAATCACAATCAGGAGGTAAAGTTATTTGAATGATAGGAAAAAAATACAACTTCACAGCAGGTGCTGACATTCAGTAACCCTTCACAAATGCCCTGGGAAACCCCACATGTCATCCAAAATGGCTGCCCTCTACGTGCTTGCTAGGAGGAGGAGGATCAACGCCCAGGCTCAGCGCAGGAGGATGATCCAGGACAGGGTCTCAGGGTGCGCATCACTTTGCTGGGGCAGACAGAGGAACAGGTTTACGATAAGTACAGACTCAACCATGCCATGATCATGCGCCTAATAGCAGACCTGGAACCATTACTGCAGCACGAGACTCGTAGGACCAATGCCATACCAGCCCATGTCCAGGTCCTATGCTGCCTGCACCTGCTGGCGTCTGGAAGCTTCCAGGGGGTAATAGGTGAGACTGGAGGCATGTCGCAAAGCGCATTATCACGCTTCTTCCACTGGTTCCTAGAGGCCATGCTGACATTCATAAATCGCCACATCACCTTCCCCACAACCCCCCAGCAGCTGACCCGCACCAAACGGGAATTCTACCAGGTGGCACAATTCCCCCATGTGATAGGGTGTGTTGACTGCACGCATGTCCCCATCTGTCCTCCATCAGCCACCGAATACATATTCCACAACCGGAAGTCATATCATTCTATTAATGTGCAGGTTGTGTGCAATGCTAAGTACATCATTACGGACCTTGTAGCCCAATTTCCCGGGAGCACACACAACGCTTACATATTCCGTCACTGTGGCCTCCACAGGCGCCTGATCAACGGTGAATTTGGAGAGGGACACCTACTAGGTACATATTGATGCATCATCGTTCACTCCATCCCCACATGTATAATTGCATTCATGCTGATGACCTTTCTCTCCCCATCCTGCAGGTGACAGCGCTTACGCATTGTGTGAATATCTTTTTTTTTACTGATTTACTACATTATTTTTAATTATTTATTTTTAGATATTTTATTTTTTAAATTACATTACATATTTTTAATATAAATTTAAAAAAATGTTTTCAGACCTCTCTGCAACGCAGCTCTCTGGCGCGTTTGCAGAGGGGGGAACTAATTCCCCATGCATACTGGGGGTCCCTGGGGGCCAACTAGCTCACCTGGAACCTCCAGTATGCGCCAGGGGGCTGCATTGCAGAGAGGTGTAATGAGGCCACACCCCTTTTTACACCTCTCTGCAACACATTCCCCTGGTGCATTTGCAGAGGGAGAACTAATTCCCCTTGCATACTGGGGGTCCCTGGGGGCCACCTAGACACCAGGTGCCTCCATTATGCGCCAGGTGGCTGCATTGCTTTGCCCCAGGGGGCGGTGATCCCCGTGGCAGTGTGGGGGGTATTGGGGACCCCCTCACACTTCTTTATCACTATGCCCCGCGATTTAGTCCACCCAGGGGGTAATTTGAAAAAAACAGACAGGGTTTTAAAAATAAAAATTGGGCCTTGGGGGTCCTTGTGAGACCACCTGGGCAGGCCTAGGGGGTCAGGGTGTGTCTACCCTGCCCCCTTTTTGTGTTCTACATGTTTGTTTTTCTGCTTTCTTGTGCCTCAGTCTATCGAGCACAAGATGGATGCCAACACTTCCTGGTTTGAAGTGTTGAGAGCCAATGAGCATGCAGCTTTCTCTGGAAGGCATGCTGATTGGCTGCCACTGTCTGTCAACACTCCAAAACAGAAATTGTTGGCATCCATCTTGTGCCTCGGTAGACTGAGGCACAGGAAAGCAGAAAAACAAATGTGTAGTACTCAAAAAGAGGGCAGGGTAGAAGCACCCTGACCCCCTAGGCCTGCTCAGGGGGTCCCACAAGGTTCCCCAAGGCCCAAATGTATTTATTTTTTTTCCAAAAAATCGCGGGGTGCTCGCACGGTGCGCGCAGGGTGTGCTTGTAGATATATAAATGTTTTCACATTTGATTTTCGCAACAACTACTGGAGGGATTTACACCATTTAAACAAAAGGGCGATCTGCGAATCAGACTGTACCATTTTGCCAAATTTCTTGTAATTCCGTTCAGCCGTTGGGGAAAATAACATGGGGAAAACACTTTTTGGGACCCCCTTTTTTCTCAGCCCCCACTTCACGAAACCCCCAAAACTTTCAGGGAACGAGCGGAGCGGAGCGGGCCATCTTTGAGAAATTCGCAGAGATTCATCAACCGGCGCCAAAGTTATTCCCAATAGAATGTTGCGGATTTCCTATGGAAACTAGGTCCTAACTATAACTACCTACTGGCAACCGCCAGTAGGTAATATATATATATACACATATTACCTACTGGCGGTAGCCAGTTGGTAGTTATAGTTAGGACCTAGTTTCCATAGGAAATCCGCAACATTCTATTGGGAATAACTTTGGCGCCGGTTGATGAATCTCCGCGAATTTCTCAAAGAAGATGGCTCGCTACGCTCCGCTCCTTCCCTGAAAATCTCGGGAAGATTCGTCAAGCGGGGTCCGAGAAAAAAGGGGGGTCCCAAAACGTGTTTTCCCCATGTCAATTTCCATAGGACGTTTAGACACGGCTACAGCCCGAACCGCTGAACGGAATTACACCAAATTTGGGAAAATGGTACGGTCTGGTAAGCAGATCACGCTTTTGTTTAAATGGTGTAAATCCCTCCAGTAGTTGCTGAGAAAATTAAAGTTAAAATCAATTATATATCTATAAGCGCACACGGGTGCGCGCACTGTGCGCGCACCTTGCCGTGCACGAGCTTCATGCTGATTGGCTGCCACTGTCTGTCAACACTCTAAAACAGAAATTGTTGGCAGCCATCTTGTGCCTCGGTAGACTGAGGCACAGGAAAGCAGAAAAACCAAGGTGTAGAACTCAAAAAGGGGGCAGGGTAGAAGCACCCTGACCCCCTAGGCCTGCTCAGGGGGTCCCACAGGGACCCCCAAGGCAAAAAAAAATAATGTTTTTTGAAAAATCGCGGGGTGCACATACCGTGCGCGCACCCCATGATTGTCCAAAAAAAACCAAAACATTTTTTTGCCTTAGGGGTCACTTACCTCCCTTTTATCATCCTCAAATCCCCTTCCCTCACCATCTTTCCATTTCTTTTACCTTCATTCCCCTTACCCTACTCTATGTATCTCTCTTTGTCCCTTACTCTCCTTACATATGTCCATCCTCACTCCCCTTCTGTCACTCCTCCTCCTTTACTTTCTTTTCCATACTGCTCTTCCAATATTTTTAATTTCCCTTAACTCACTACCCTACCTTTAGACACCTTGGGGCAGATTTACAAGCCCCTTACACCTGTTTTGCGCTGCCGTTGCGTCACTTTTGTGACGCAGCGGCGGTGCAAAAGATGCGCCATGGTGCGGGCTATTTACAACGTGACGCATCTGGTTCCGTCATGGCCCCTCCCGTTCTTCAGATCATCAGCGCAGGCGCGAATCTCTTTGTCCCTTACTCTCCTTCCTTATGTCCATCCTCACTCCCCTTCTGTCACTCCTCCTCCTTTACTTTCTTTTCCATACTGCTCTTCCCATAATTTTTAATTTCCCTTAACTCACTACCCTACCTTTAGACACCTTGGGGCAGATTTACAAGCCCCTTACACCTGTTTTGCGCCGCTGTTGCGTCACTTTTGTGACGCAGCGGCGGTGCAAAAGATGCACCATGGTGTGGGCTATTTACAACGTGACGCATCTGGTCCATCATGGTCCCGCCCGTTCTTCAGAACGTCAGCGCAGGGGCGAAATCAGCGCCGCGCAGGCGTGCCGGGCGGGCCATTACGGAATAAAACCCTTTCAACTCGAAGACCACGGACTCTGCTCCTCATTTTATGCATTACCATTTTCTTGGGTATTTATAGAAATTCCGACACGGCGTAAATAAGTAGCTTTTTATTTACCACATTAATTGGCGCCTGAACAGGGACGCTTCCTCTTCCCTACGCGCCGGCGATGTAAGTCGGGTCCTTGTCCCTTCCATACTTTCAACGGACTTCAAGTGCACAACAGCGGGGTGTTCCCGCTAACTCCCTCGAGACGAGGAGGAGGCAGACTGCGACTGATCGTCCACACGAGGCGGCGAAGAAGATAGCGGAGCGTCCCAACCCAGAGCCTGACCAGTGAGAGTGCCGAGTCCGAGGTCTTTGGAGCCCCGAATTCCTGCGCAAGCGTCAAGAGTCCGATGACCAGGTCTTCAAGTTTTGCTTCTTGGTGAGTACCACTGAGATAGTATAAAGACGGGTTCCATTTTTGGAAAACGGTAAAGACGTGTTTCATTCGTGAAACCGGTATGGTTGCACTATATTCTAGTGTATAAAGTGTTCGTTTTTGTTTTTGTATATTCCAAGTCTCTTTTAAATCGTAATTTGTTGAGTTTAAGAATGCCTCTGTTTTCCAAATTACGTGCAATTGGCACCAAAAAGAATCTGTTAGAAAAACCAGTGAAAGTCCCGCCTAGGGACACTCCTGGATATTTTATGTACAACAAGCATGTGTTGAGTGCCATATTGTTTTTAGACCTTTGGATAGACTATACCGAGAAATTAGAGATGGCGTATAGGTGGCCTGCCACAGGTACATGGGATGTAGACTGCATTATGAGAGTGGAGGAAGAGTTATGGAAAAGGAAGGCGAGGCCCTCACAGACAGAAGCCATTGAGTTATGGCGTAAGGAAGCGCATAGGAGGGCCCAGAAAGAAGTAGGGAAAGTCGAGAAAAGTAAGAGAATGTCAGAACAGGCGAAAGAAAAGCAATTACAGGTAGAAGGTGAGACAGTTTTAGCTGAACAGGTGGAGAGAGAGAGAAACGCCCTGGTTACTGGTATTTATGCCGTTTTGTCTGAAGAAATTGTAGAAGAACATCCCAAGCCCTGGGTGAAAGTGATTCCCACTGCTCCCGAAAATTTCCTCCCTGCCTATCTGTCCGAACCACCCCCGCTTATGTAAACATGCCTAGAACACGCCCGTCCATACGTGCTCCTGAACTAGTAGCCAGTGGTTCTACCTCTGATTTAGGAGTGTCCGGGAACGGGGCTGAGGATAGAGACGATGTCCCACCTCTTGAGTGTCCTTACGACCCCGAACCCGGTAGTGACCCAATGGCCACGATATCAGAGAGATTAAGATTAGCCGTGGGTCAACTCCAAAAGGTCCCTGATATAACGAAGCATTTGGATAGAGTTTACAAATTCATCCGGACAGGTGAAGGTCCGGATACTCTGGCCCAGGTCATGAAGAACAGGAAAGTTCCCATCAGAGGACTGCTCCTGCGGTTCATCATAAATTGTCTGATCCGGGAACTAGACCCGGGTAATGGAAACGTAGATTCCAAATTAATAGATCTTAGCGATCAGATACACCGAGGAGCACACGATCTGGGACATCAGATCGACAAAATAACTAAAAGACTGGTTAAGAAAATTGTCACTATTCAGGTTCAGGTTTTAATGTCTTTATTTCGATGATAAAATCATAAAAGACAAAATGGAAAAACATTCATAAACAATTCAAAGGTCACCACATTGTACAAACACTTATTAAAATCAGTTTATGTATATTATCAAATTTACAATAGGACTAAAATCCACAGTTAAAAAAGTTATTAAACATTTGTAGGTGCCACAAGACATTAAATAAGACTAATCCTGAAAATGCAATTAACACATACACAAAAAACACTTTGCACGTTACAGATTGTGGTCATGAAGCGGTTAGATTCCTTCTAGCTCTGATTGCCCAGGCCCAACCTAAATACTTGGCCAACCATATCACAATAAAATCAGAGGTATTTGTTTTTAGGGCCCATATTGCATCCAAGGATTTTCTACATGTCAATCGTTTAAAAACGGGTTTTAACCACTTGGAGCGGGGTTCTGTATATTGAGGACAGGCGAACAAAAAATGGCCCTCAGTTTCCTTACAATCAGGACAACAACTGCAAAGGTTTAGGGAGGTTTTGTCCCAGGATGAGGTAAAGGAATTCAAGGGTAGTGAGCCCACCCGAAATTGATGGTACAATTTTTTATCCAATGGCCTGGTAATAAGATCCCAGTATGTCTCGCGGGCAGGATCCAGCTTAAAGCTTAGAAAGCGCCCCGTCAGGCCCTCAGAACTAGAGGCGTGTGCCAGGGAAAGGCGGGTTGAGGCCCAAAATAAATCCTTAAATTCCTTTTTCGAGGGGAAAGTATTAGTGCCTGGGGAGACCCACAGATGGATTAAGCCCATATCACACAGGCTCTTTTTCACCGAGCGAAGCCATGGGATTCGCTCAGACCCCCCCATAGCCTTCACCTCTGATAGCTCCTTTGCAAAAAGTACAAGATCCTCCGAAGTCCATAGGCGCCTCCAGGTGGACACTACTCTGTATCTTGCCATGTCCAATATTGGAAGACAGCCCATATCATGGCAGAGAGGGATCAGTGGGGTTGATTGGGGCAACCCTACCAGGTTGCGGAGAAATCTACACTGAATTCTGTGTAGACTCGAAAGGTCCATGAAACCCCATAGCTCTGCCCCATAGAGTGTGGCAGCATTAATTTTGGCATCATATATTCGCAGGGCGGGGATGACCCGTTTTGTAATTGATTTCTTTTGCTCACGCAGGAGACATCCAGTCAGTTGGGCAAGTTTTAGCTGCTGGGTCTCTATTTGTGCTTTCCAGGACAGCCGGCAATCCAGAGTGACCCCCAGATACGTCATGGTGTCAACTTGTTCCAGGGTAACCCCGTTCAGTTGTACACTACTACGTATTGGTTTTTTCCTGGATAGAACCATAAACTTAGTTTTTCCCACATTTATCTGGAGATCATTTTTATTACAATACTCCTCAAAATGGTTTAAGGCCCGCTGTAAGCCTCCCCTGGTCTTTGATAGAAGAAGGGTGTCGTCGGCAAAGATCAACATAGGAAATTTAGTCCCCGCCAAGGATGGAGCATCGGTATTGGTGGACATGAAAAATTTGACTACTTGGTCAATAAAGAGTAAGAAAAGGGTGGGGGCGAGAACGCACCCCTGGCGAACTCCTCGTGATACCGGAAACGAGTCCGTGAATTGCCCTTGTGCTCCCCATCTTACCCTAGCAAAGTTGTCATCATGTAGTCTAATAATCATCTCAACCAATTCACCCGGCATTCCTAAGTCCCTTAATACCTGCCATAATTTTCCCCTCGGTACCAAATCAAAAGCTGATTTCAAATCTATGAAGGCGGCAAAGATGGTGCCACCACCAAGTATAACAACCTTCCAAAAGATCATACAGAACCGTAGGACCTGATCAATGGTACTTGTACCAGATCTAAAGCCCGCCTGTAATGGGGACAGTATTTTTTCGAGTTCCAGCCACCCCTGCGAGCAAAAACTTTTTGAAAGCAATCAATTAAGCTGATCGGGCGATAGTTCCCTGGGTTTGATCTATCTCCCTTTTTGTGTATAGGGAGAATCTCCGCCCCCTTCCATGTTTTGGGGATACGGGCTCCTCTCGCTATGGCGTTAGCTATGTTTGTTAAATAGGGAACCCAAAGGCCTGTGTTCGCCTTAAACAGGTCAGCTGGGATTTGATCCAACCCAGGGGCTTTCCCCCGCTTTGTTAGACCTAGGGCTATCTCCGTTTCTGTTTCAGTGAAGGTCATAATCACATCACCAGGGGGTATTACATGTAACAGGTTCAATATGGACAGGGAGTCAACGACCTCTGAGCAGAATTGGGAGGAATAATGATTTATCCAAGCTTCCGGGGATACATGTTTGGATGGAATACGTAAGTCACCATCCTTACCACATTTAACAATATCCCAGAATTTGGTCTGGTTATTAGATTTACTGGCATCCAGAAGATCCGCCCAAAAATCATCTTCCCATTCTCTCTTTGCTTCCCATTGAACTCTTTTGTACCTTTGCCTAGCCACCTTTACTGCACTCATATCTCTAGATTTGACTTTCTCAATGAGAAAACTATGGGCCTCCCTACACTCTCTATTGTACCATTTTGCTCTTGGGGCATTCAAATGCCCAGTACTTGGCTTACACGGTTTCGAGAGAAGATTTTTGAGCTCGGAGAAACATTTATCATGCATGCCCATAATCTTATCTAATTCGATCTGACCCCTCTCAACAACAACAGTCCTCATATTATTTAAAGCATGCTTCACCACCTTTTCTATATTAGCCTGTATATCTGCATCATTTGATATGGTTGACCATTTCAGTCTCCTCCGGTCATTTGATATGGTTAAAACCCCTTGCCCCCTAGGATCTGGTTCCGCTAGTCTTATCAGATCATGCATTTTAAGTTTCATAGACAGCGGGTTATGATCACTTTCCGGACGCATAACAATTTCCATGTCAACAATTAGGCTCCAAAATTCCATTTTTAAGAAAATATAGTCAATACGACTCTTTCTCACGCCATTGTCAAATGTGAAGTTGGCTCCAATGTCCGATTTGGTACGACCATTTACGGCCCTTAATCCCCAGGTGAGACAGAAAGCAGTCCAATTCAGAGCGGCCTCCGTTGCTTTAACTGGTATTTGGTTCGATAGTTCTGGGATTTTCCATGTGGCGTCTTCTGCAAACCCCCAATTATCCTCAGGCAGATAGAGTGGCTCAATTGTGCAGTTTATGTCACCAGCTAGCATAATAAATGTTCCTTTGTTCCAGCCAGTTAAAAGGTTGTCTAAGACGCCTATCAGTTTGGGGCATCGCCCACCAGGGAGGCCTCTAGAATATATATTGATAATGAGCATATCCTGACCCCCTGCCTTGCGCAACCTTATAGCCAAAATATCAGGGTTTTCCACGTACAAGTCGGAAACTGAGTAACTCCAGGCCTGTTTTACCCATATTGTCAGTCCCCCTGATGCCCGCCCTTTGGTACTCTTTATTGCTGGTTTAAAAAAGTTTATAAAACCAACCTTGTATATGGGTGCTGTGGCCCAAGTTTCTTGCAGTAGCACAACCTCATATTTATCAATGAACTCCAACCAGTCCTCAGAGTCCAGACGGGTCTTAGCTCCGGCTACATTCCAAGACACAATGTTTGATATCAATGTATCTGTTTCTACAAGATTGTTGCTGGCAATGGAAGGGGAAAGGGGACTCGGTAAGCTAGCGCTTGTTAGACTATTATTCGTTCTGATGACTTCTACATTAACAATGGAAGCCCCTTCCCCAACTAGCCCCCCCGGTGTTCTAGTTTTGTTATGGAGCATAGGCTGTTGGTCCATGTTTAATTCCAAGGCAGGGATGTGTAGATTTTGCACTCCTTCCCCGTTCTCAGTAAACAGATTGGGTGACGGGGTCGGCGCACATAGTCAGTCAATCCATTCTAAATCTGACAGTGCCTCAAAGTGGTTAAAGAGCGGGGGGTACTGTGGGGGGTAAGGAGTTATGGGTTCTCGGGGCCTCCCCCCTCTGGTTTTCCAATGATTGGGGCCCATTGGATAATTGAGGTGTGTATGGGGGTAAAAATAACCAAGGTGCAAGGTCTGAACGTCACCAAGACGGGCAAATCTTGCTTTCCTTTGGATTCTGTCCACCACCCAGGGGTCTTTAAATGAAATCAAAATGCAGTCCCCTTCTAGGTCTTTTACACCCTTACCCACCCAATCAACTCTCCTTACATAAAGGATTTCGGTGGGGGATGAGGGAGGGAGGGGACGATGTTTGTTTAACCAGAATATAACCTTATTCCGCAGGTCCCCTTGGGTCTCTTTAATGCCATCTCTTAAAGGGGCCACCCCAGTTAAAACGATGGTGTATTGGGACGCTTCAGGCGGTAAGTTAACTCTGGGTGTTTGTCGTGTGTTTCGATTATCCGTCCTCTGATTCCTATGTGATTGGGGATTTTTCTTCTCTTTACCCATTATTGGTGTTTGCACTGGGGTATTATTTGATTGATTTAACGTGCCATTCGCCAAGTGTTGTTTCGCTGGCGCGTTATTGGCAGCTATTGGGCGTTTGTCCTTTGGTATGTCTTTTGTGGGAGCTCTACTGACGGTGGTCGAAGTAGCAGCTGCTGATTTTGCCCCTGTTAGCGGTTTCTTATTGTTATTAGCAGTTGATGTCCCTGGAGGGATCGTTATAGTTTTTCCCGCTCTTTGGTTAACACCCCCAGTGGAATTACAAACCCCCATCCTGGTACCGGATGTTGTTAATTTTTGCAAAAGGCCCAGGTTGGTATTGACAGCTGATTCCAAAACGTCTATTTTAGCGGTCATTAACCTGGTTCTCTCTAGAACCGGGAGCAATAAAGTTTTAAACATTGCTTCCATCTTAGCCAACAAAACATCATCGCTGCTAAGACAGGTTGGGCAAGGGTTTGATGACCCAGAGGGAGCTAGTGAGGGACAATACACCATTGGGAGGTCTTGGTGGGTCTGGGAGTGGGAGGAACTCATCCTGTTGGCAGGATCCATTTTGGGTTGTTTTTGTATCTTTTCCCCCTGTGGACTTGAGGCATGTTTTCTTTTCCGGGAAATGGGGTTAGTGGTATCTTGTTGTGGAATGGACATACTGGGGGAAATGGGAACATTAGATTGTGAAGCGTCAGACGTACTATGTTCGTCGTCCTCAATATTTTGGCTATCAGCCTCAAAGCTTGTCTGATTGGTATCGGAGTTCAGTTCCCTATTTTCATTGGGCGGGGATATTGTTGCTCCATCACCATCTACATGGACTATCGCTTCTGTCTCTGTGGTAGAAATACAGTTAAAAGCAGCGTTGGTTACAGGGATTTTAACGCGTGCCAAGGCACCAATTGAAGAACGTTTCCCGGTGACTAAATCCAGGGACAGTCTGTGTTCTACCATTTCTATTTCTTTTTCTAGTATTCCTGTCGCTCTGGTAATAAAAGCATCAAGAGGACCAGAGACAACACCCTTAGAAGTTTGTATATGCACTAGGTGCTGTTTACCGGATCTTAATGCCATGTTTGGGGGATGATGTTAATAATGCAAGATACAACTAGATGGGGTAAGACCAAATGTGGTTTTAACCAGGACTCTGGGCCCAACCCAACCTCGTCCGACCACGGACGGCCAAAGACGGTCCCGCCCTTGTCCCGGGCTTCTCCCGGCGCCCTCCCGCTCGCTCCCGCGCTGCGGGGATGGTACTTCCTTTTTATAGCTTCACAAGGTCTCCGAGTGGGCGTGGCCGGCAGGGAGAGGAGCCCAGCTGGAAACGGGCGCGCGGGGACTCCTGGTCCGTAGAGTCCACCGCTCTGTCCTCGCAGCCCTGCCGGTGAAACAGGTGAGGCCCCTTAGTGTCAGCAGCCGCTGCAAGTCCGCGAAGCGGGTCCGGCGAGAGGTGGCGGCTTACAGCAGGCTGGGTCAGCTGTGCTCCGTGAGGTCCGTAGTTGCTTTCAGAAGGAATCCGCCGATAGTGCCCCTGGATCCCGTTTAAGTTCTGCGGGTGGGAGGGCGGGGCCGGCAGGGAGAGGAGCCCAGCTGGAAACGGACGCGCGGGGACTCCTGGTCCGTGGAGTCCACTGCTCTGTCCTCGCAGCCCTGCCGGTGAAACAGGTGAGGCCCCTTAGTGTCAGCAGCCGCTGCAAGTCCGCGAAGCGGGACCCGCGAAGCGGGTCCGGCGAGAGGTGGCGGCACGGTCAGCTGTGCTCCGTGAGGTCCGTAATTGCTTTCAGAAGGAATTGTCACTATTCACTCTGAGAAAGTCACACAGGAGGACGACTCAGAGGAAGATGATAGCCCGACACTAGATAAAATGAATTTCCTGGGTGTAGCGCGACATTGTCCTGGCCCCAAGTGGCGAACCCCACGAATGTTGCAGAAAATCAAGAGATTAGATCCTTCTTCGGAAGATCTTTTTCAGTCCACAGAAAGAGCCCTAGATGAATGGATGGACAATGAGCCTCCCCTTACACAGCAAGAAAAAGAATTGGCCCGGTCTGCCACCTGTTGGATATCACAGCACCGAGTATATGGCCCAGATATAGTAGCGCAAATGTTTTTGGCTCTTCCCCGAGCAGAACAACGACTAGCAGGTATTTATATGGTCCAACACCTGGCTACCTTGTATGCGAATAACTCCCACCGACCAGACAAGCTATACAAATTGTTACAGGAAGTAGTGACAGATAAATGGAGGTCCCGGGGACCGGAATTGATCAACGCCATTCTGGACCTGCACCTCCGTTTCCTGCAACTTACTTTAGCTTCATCAGATCATGAACCTTACGGTATAGGCCAATATCCTTTGCGAGAAGTTCACCCCATACCCCAGCCAGATGGTACACTGCAACGAGTACATGTTTATACTCCCCTAACCAAATTAGAAATAATGGAAATGAAAAAGATGGTGTCCTCTAACGAAAAAGTCCCCGGAGGATTTCATAGGGAACTGAAAGACATCCTCCAAATGGGTAGTTTTACATATCCAGATATAATAATACTCCTTAAAGTAATTCTACCGACAGGCATATTCGACAAATTGAAGGAAAAGGATTGGGAGGTGGGTGGTAAAAAGATCACGCGGGCTGCCCTAGAACAAGAATAGACAGACAGAAAACCAGGTGAAGGTTTAGGTGCGCGCGTAAGAGAACTGCCCAGTCTCCTCATACAGGTCTTGCCTCTGTTGTTGACAACGAAAAAGGAAGATTGGGATGCCATTTCTGCCTGTAAACAAAAACCAGACAAGGATACAGGTGATTACTACACCAGATTAGAGAAATGTTTCTCTATAAATAGTGGTCTCGCACATAGCAGCGAGGCATATCCTCATCTTTTTGTGTCCAAATTGGTGGACAACGCCTTACCTTCCATCAGGAATAAAGTATTGAAAGTTGAGAGTACCTGGCAAGCAAATAGTCCTTCACAAATGTTGCAGATGTTACAGTACCACCACAACAGAATAAGGGAAGAACAGGAACAGGAAAAGAAAAGAGTAAAAGACACAAAAATGAAGGTTTTGGTTGCACAGACGGCACCAGTAAATACGGGCCCCAAAGGTAATGTAGGGACCAATAAAGGTACTTGCAACTACTGCAAACAGCAGGGCCATTTTGTGAAAGAATGTCCAGTTCTGAAACATAACATAGCGACAGGAAGGACAAAAGAACGCCCACACACTCCTAGATCAGGTAACACTCAGCAGCCTCAGACGACTACGCCGCCACAGGCTCAGAAACCCGCTACTGCTCCACACAGATGTACCAGTACGCCCAATTAGATTACCCCGAGTTTGAACCGTGTACATGAGACAGCCTTGAGAGAGAAAGTGACTTGCCCCTCATTCCAGTTCCAGTAGATCAGAAAGGCCCATATGTACAAGCTCACCTACTGGGACAAGACAGAAAATTCCTCATAGACACGGGGGCGAGTAGGACTACCATAAGTCATAAGGAAGTCCCAGAGATTCCTCTCTCTGGCTCACATAATATATCTCTGGGCTTTTCAGGAAAACCGATCATAAACAAAGTATCTGAACAAGTTTCTTTAGGAATGGGTCCTTTGACACGTACTACTGATTTGGTCCTTACAAAAACCTTCCCCGGCGAATTTACTAGGTATCAAGACACTCAAAGAACTAGGAGCAGTAATATGCTGTTCACCGGAAGGAGTAAAATTGTTCCTATGTCAAAGGACATTTCACAGTCAAAGAATTCGACCCCAGACTAAAAGACATTCCACCACATTTATGGGCAAAAAGCTCGACTGATGTCGGTTACATGGACATCACCCCACATCAAGTCACGCTCAAGGAAGGTGTAATCCTACCCCGTATACGACAATATAAGATTCCACCCGAGGCTGAACAAGCCTTACTAAAAATAATCCAAGAACTCATAGAGCATTGGGTGGTGATCGAGACTGATTCGAATGTTTGCAATTCTCCAGTTCTTCCGGTCCTCAAAAGGACTGATCCTCAGGCACCCCCGGTCTACCGACTGGTGGTTGATCTCCGGGAGCTGAACAAATGTGTGATCCCACAATATCCGGTGGTCCCAGATATTTCTTCACTATTGACTGCCATAGATCCCGAAGCTGCATTTTTCACAGTCATCGACTTGAAGAATGCGTTTTTCAGCATTCCTATACATCCCGACAGTCAGTATCTGTTCGGATTCAGTTTAAAAGGATGAAGCTTCAGGTTCACTAGAGCTCCTCAAGGTTTTACAGAAAGTCCAAGCATCTACAGCCAAGCACTAAAAAGACAACTTGACAGTATCAATATGCCTGCCAACACAGCGTTGATACAGTACGTAGACGACATCCTCGTCACTGCAAGGACAGAACCAGAATGTGAAAAAGCATCTCTCACAGTCCTACATTTCCTGACAGACAAAGGTCACAAGGTGTCTCCCTCAAAATTACAGTTCTGCGCACAGCAAGTAGCTTACTTAGGACATTTGCTGTCGAAAGAGGGTAGGCAACTAACACAAGAACGAATCCAACTGATTTCGACAATTTCACAGCCAAAGTCACAGAAAGAAGTCCGCGCATTCATTGGTCTCACTTCATATTGCAGACAATGGATCCCTCAGTATGCCCACATAGTCAAGCCACTCATACAGTTAACTACAGTGGAAGCAGCCACTCATACAACTCTCCCTTGGACATCAGAACACTCCCAAGCATTTGAAGCTCTGAAACTAGCTCTGTGTCAAGCACCAGTTCTGGCCACCCCGAACTATAGCAAGCCTTTTACCCTGTTCGTGACAGAACGTGACGGAACAGCACTATCCGTCCTCACACAAGACCAAGCAGGAAGAAACAGACCCTGTGCTTATTTTTCTACCACATTGGACCCCGTAGCACAAGCTTTGCCTGCATTCCTGAAATCTGTTGCGGCTACAGCCCTGGCCATAAGACAAAGTGACTCAATAGTGTTAGGACATCCCCTGATAGTACAAGTACCACATGCTGTGGAAGTCCTTCTGAACAGAACACAGACCCAACACCTGACTGTAGCAAAACTGGCAGGATACGAACTAACGCTCTTTCAGCCACACATAGAGATCAGACGATGCAACGTATTGAATCCTGCTACCCTTTTGCCCTCAAGCTCAGATGACACGACACAACATGACTGTGTGGAAATGATCGACGTAGTGACAAAACCAAGACAAGACTTAACAGATGTTGCACTCCCAGATCCCGATGTAACACTCTATGTGGATGGATCATGCATGAGAACAAGTTCTGGAGAGTTAGTAGCAGCCTATGCAGTAACAACAGACTGTAAAGTTATAGAGACCCAAATAATTGACATTCTGTCAGCTCAAGCAGCGGAGCTCATCGCTCTGAGCAAAACAATTGAAAGTGAACATCTATACCGATTCCCAATATGCATTCGGTGTAGTTCACAATTTTGGAGTGTTATGGCAGGAACGAGGTTTCCTTACCTCACATGGGGCCAAAATACAACAAGGTCCCCTGATTCAAGTCCTACTAGATGCCATACACCTACCTGCAGCCATAGCTATTCTGAAATGCAAAGCACATACCAAAGCTACAGACACCATATCCAAAGGAAATGACTTAGCGGACCGAACTGCTAAACAGACAGCCCAGAGTCCAGTGAACACATCAGACTCTCAGTTACCCACACAGACTGTCACTATGGTAGTGAGGGATCCCTTGAAAGATGTGCTAGACATTCAGACACATGCCACCACAGATGAGATAAAGAAATGGGCTGAACAAGGAGGGGTCCAGACAGATCAAGGTTGGATGACCAAAGACCGAACAGTGTGGTTTCTCCCTAATTCTATGGTACAAGTCATAATTGATACGGCCCATAGCCCCGCCCACCTAGGCGAGAAAGGTATGCTGGATAGTTTACGGAATATCTGGTTTAACAAACATCTAAGAGCTGCAGCCAAACAAAAAGTAAAAACTTGCATGATATGTTGCCAATTTAATCCTGGAAAAGGTGTGTCAGTAGAACAAGGTGGATTCCAGCCTCCTGATCATCCCTTTGAAGTCCTCCAAATGGATTATATCCAGATGGACAGATGTAGAGGGTACAAATATGTGCTAGTGGTAGTGTGTACACTGACACGATGGACTGAAGCATATCCCGTCCCAGACTATGGTGCCCAGACAACAGCTAAAGAATTAGTGAGAGAATTTTTCCCCAGATACGGGTTACCAAGGGTCATTTATTCGGACAATGGACAGCCTTTCTCCTCCAAACTGATAGAGGCTGTTTCTCTTTTATTGGGATATTCCTGGAGATTCCATTGTGTCTGACACCCTCAAGCAGCAGGCCTAGTTGAACGGCACAACCAGACCTTGAAGACAAAACTAGCCAAAGTATGTGCAGAAAAAGGGATAGACTGGGTCACTGCCCTCCCGGTCGCTCTCTTTTATATGTGAATGGTGGCACATTCCCGGACGGGACTGTCCCCTTTCGAAATAACATTTGGGAGACCTCCTAACATCTGGGGTGTCCCTTCTCCTAGAAAACTGACTGACATTGATTCTAATATGTTGACAGATTACCGGGCTTACTTGATGTCTGCACTCCAATCTTGTCGTTCACAGGTCACAGCAGCATTTCCAGACCTCACCACGCCTGGAGAACACGCGATCAGGCCCGGGAACTGGATTCTGATCCGCAATTTCGACCGTACCAGCCCCCTGGAGAAGAGATGGACAGCTCCTAAACTGGTCCTCTTGACAACGAGGACCGCCGTCAAAGTGGAAGGACGCAAAGGATGGCTCCACGCTAGCCACTGTCGGCAATTTTTTGGACCTACACCCACAGACACTGTGCCGTGTTCAACAACTACCAACGCCCCGGATATAATTTCACCAATTCCAGAACTCACTCCTCAACAGGAATACCGATCGCGGCTGTGATCCCACCAAAAACAGACTAAAAACATAGCACCTGATCATAACGCACCGGTGGCTAATTAAGCCCAGGAACAAGCTCTTGGTGAAGCGGCTGCCGGGAGACGTTTTGATCTCGTGTCCAGAGACATCTTGATATTAAATCCATAGACATGATGAGGAGAAATGACGCGGTGCGTCAATGGAAAAAGACTAATTATGTAAAATTACTGCATAGCAGGTTCTCGATCTTTCTATTTACAATGTTGCTTGTTTGCTGTGTAGCGGCCTGTCTAGGATGGATCTTATGTACAGTTTTCCCTCCACATTCTTCCACACTTGTAAAGAATACCACTATGCATTCCTATGTTGATCTTCCCCCACACCTCGAGGACAGAAGAAAGGAATTTATAAACAATACATTCATTTCCACCCTCCCCAACACCAGCTCATAGCCAACAAGACAAACTGTTGGGTTTGTGGCTTGATTCCACATTCCGTGCATAAGGGAATGCCCTTTTTCTCCCTCCCGTTTGGTTATTCAAGATCCCCCTATGCCTTAGCCGTGATATTCTCTGCCTCCGTCGGAAACATTCCCCTGACCAAATTGAAAAACTAAAGTAATTGGAACGAGGTAAAGACCAAAATAGTAAAGGCTGTTTCTAAAATGGTGGATCTCACTGTCACCTGGGGGAGGGCCGAAGATCACGAAAATATCAGTTACTCTCAGTTCCATGACATTGCTTCCTTCAGGGAAATGTTTTCCGTCGATCAAAGACGGACAGATCAAGGAGGTTGGGTAGTACCGCAAAACGGCCGGTTTTGCATAAGGGGAAAAGGAAAAGGGGAAGTAATGGGGAACAGCGAGTGTGATAGGACATACACACTGCCCGTTACCGATTTTCCGACCATAGTAACTGCCCCAAACACCTATTTCATTTGTGGACCCCATGCACGCACCTGGTTCCCCCAAGGCTGGTCTGGAAAGTGCTACATCGCATTCCTATTACCACCAACTTACACAGCCCCTGCCAATTACCACCTGATTGACCCTCTGACCCAAGTTAGAAGACAACGAAGGGGGGTCATAGATGCAGAAGATACTACAGGACAAGAAGCTGGAGACTTCTTCAAAGGTTTTCTCCCTTTCTGGGGACCTATGGCAAATAGACGCCACATCCGGCAACTAACCAGTGTAGTTCAGGCCGCCATATATGAAACAATTGGCGCCTTAAATAACATTACAGCTGAGGTCGCTGCAGACAGGCTCATGACACTACAGCACCGTATAGTTTTAGATGTCCTGTTAGCCGACCGTGGTGGTGTGTGTAAGGTAATAGGGTCCAGTTGTTGTGTATTTATTCCCGACAACGCCCCCTCAGTCTATTCTGCTATCTCCCGCCTCCATGTTCTATCCGACAAATTGGATATGGACACCGGCACATGGTCCCTGACCAGCTGGTTTTGGGACCTCCTGTCCACCTGGGGTTAGAAGGCACTAACAGTCCTGGGCCTCGTTTTGGCCACTATCTTCACCTGTTGCCTCTGTGTCCAGTGTGGCCCCGCCCTTTGTGGACTGTGAGCCACTTCCTGCACTCCTCGTCCACGAAACAGAGGAAAGAAAAATGAAATGATTATGTTGCAGGAGCAAGTATACGACCTGATGAATATAGAAATTGACTAAGAATTTCTGTAATAGGGTTTCTATGGGACAAGGAGGAAATGTGGAATTTGACTAAAAAGCTCCCTTTTCCTCTGGTGTCCCATCATGCACCCTATCCATCCTAACGTCGACCAGGCAAGCAGATTCTCCTATTTTCAAGCACAAACCCCGTTGCACCCCCTCTTGCCTGCTCTCTTTCTCATAAAAGCTGATATATGCAAAGAATAATGTCCAGTTACCATGTAACCTACGGGTTTCCGTCCCGTTCGATATTTTCCCTTAGACAAGATCGGAGTCTGTTGGATGGTTGACTCGGAAAACCCCCCTTCCCTAAACTCTATCACCGAACGAACGGCTCTCGCTCGTCAATGATTTCCTAGTTTGCAAGGACAGCCACGGGTTGGGTTAAACAACCAAGGGGAGACATAATCAAGCACACGAGACAGCCATGAAGAAGAATAGTTTACTGCAGCCCATTCTCCTTCTTCCCCGCTGCACACACATACCATTGTGAAACATCACCACCCTTGTGTACGAAGTAAAGAACGCACAATGCCTCGTCCTCTTTAACTTTCCGACAGAAATGACCCTGTGACAATGCCTCGATTCTCTGTCCTCAGATACCAGCAACTCTGTAACTTGCCACCACAATCGCCCCGATGCAATATGTTTGTTTATATGCTATTCAGGTTATTCTTCAAACGAGAACAAGTATGCTATGTTTACTGTATGATTACTTCATGAAATGATTGAATCGAGTCTAAGGGAAACTCCTTCTTTTCGATTGTACTCGTATTGTATAAAAGTGCTGATATGTTTCAAGCAAAGTAGACTACTCCTGAACCCGCTTGGTGAAGGAGCTCTCCCTTAACTCGAGTTCTGGAATAAAACCCTTTCAACTCGAAGACCACGGACTCTGCTCCTCATTTTATGCATTACCATTTTCTTGGGTAATTATAGAAATTTCGACACGGCATAAATAACTAGCTTTTTATTTACCACATAATAATCAAACAAACAATAACCTATATAGACATTATGTATCACTCATATAGCTACTCACCAACACATGCAGCCACTTACACAGAAACTGAGAGACTGATACAGATATGTATATATTTAAACATTGCTCACTAACCCATGTACTCATTAAGATATACTTAATCAGTCAGTTATACAATCTATTTTTCACCTAAAAAGCAGCCATTTATACACTTATATACTCAATTCTTCTTCCATCAACCTTCAGATAAACATATATAAAACATATTTAATTTTCAGAACTAACCCATTCACTGGATGATGTCATCAGTGATGTCATGAGTGATGTCACTGACCATGTCATGAGTGATGTAATATGTGAATTCATCAGCAGTGCATTGCGGGCGCGCGAGTTATAGTTAGCTGAAGTAACTATAACGGGGGAATTTCATTGGTTTTATATGAGTAAAATATCCAGCTAACTATAACATGTGTCAAACCTATGGTTTTTTCAGTGAATATATATATATATATATATATATATATATATATATATATATATATATTAAAGCTCCAAGTTTGTCCAACAGATATAGACGCACTCGAACAGCACCTGCAGACAAAGCTGTATTTATTGAGTACGAGCAAAGACCAGTATGTCGTCCCTTTTAGCAGCGTTCCTGACGTTCTCGCCTGACGCGTTTCAGAGTGAAAACTCCTTCCTCAGAGGCACCGACAGGTCAGAATGTGCATTTCCTGACACACCCTCTTTTTAAATAGTCAATGCCACGCCCTTGGATAGGAAGCTTGGCATGCTGGGATTTGTAGTGTCAGGAATCCTCAGATGGATGCACGGATTGAACTGCTGGTATATTCAAAGCTCTGGATGAGCCCCGGCATCCGTGTTCGCTCTTATCCCAAGGTGTTGTTCCACAGCGAGACCCCATTTATACAAAGTCCCGTAGCCCCCACTTTACCAGGGTGGTGCGTCTATCGCGGCAGGACGGCCGCGTAGTATTAAAGCTCCAAGTTTGTCCAACAGATATAGACGCACTCAAACAGCACCTGCAGACAAAGCTGTATTTATTGAGTACGAGCAAAAACCAGTATGTCGTCCCTTTTAGCAGCTTTCCTGTCGTTCTCGCCTGACGCGTTTCAGAGTGAAAACTCCTTCCTCAGAGGCACCGACAGGTCAGAATGTGCATTTCCTGACACACCCTCTTTTTAAATAGTCAATGCCACGCCCTTGGATAGGAAGCTTGGCATGCTGGGATTTGTAGTGTCAGGAATCCTCAGATGGATGCACGGATTGAACTGCTGGTATATTCAAAGCTCTGGATGAGCCCCGGCATCCGTGTTCGCTCTTATCCCAAGGTGTTATTCCACAGCGAGACCCCATTTATACAAAGTCCCGTAGCCCCCACTTTACCAGGGTGGTGCGTCTATCGCGGCAGGACGGCCGCGTAGTATTAAAGCTCCAAGTTTGTCCAACAGATATAGACGCACTCAAACAGCACCTGCAGACAAAGCTGTATTTATTGAGTACGAGCAAAGACCAGTATGTCGCCCCTTTTAGCAGCTTTCCTGTCGTTCTCGCCTGACGCGTTTCAGAGTGAAAACTCCTTCCTCAGAGGCACCGACAGGTCAGAATGTGCATTTCCTGACACACCCTCTTTTTAAATAGTCAATGCCACGCCCTTGGATAGGAAGCTTGGCATGCTGGGATTTGTAGTGTCAGGAATCCTCAGATGGATGCACGGATTGAACTGCTGGTATATTCAAAGCTCTGGATGAGCCCCGGCATCCGTGTTCGCTCTTATCCCAAGGTGTTGTTCCACAGCGAGACCCCATTTATACAAAGTCCCGTAGCCCCCACTTTACCAGGGTGGTGCGTCTATCGCGGCAGGACGGCCGCGTAGTATTACAGCTCCAAGTTTGTCCAACAGATATAGACGCACTCAAACAGCACCTGCAGACAAAGCTGTATTTATTGAGTACGAGCAAAAACCAGTATGTCATCCCTTTTAGCAGCTTTCCTGTCGTTCTCGCCTGACGCGTTTCAGAGTGAAAACTCCTTCCTCAGAGGCACCGACAGGTCAGAATGTGCATTTCCTGACACACCCTCTTTTTAAATAGTCAATGCCACGCCCTTGGATAGGAAGCTTGGCATGCTGGGATTTGTAGTGTCAGGAATCCTCAGATGGATGCACGGATTGAACTGCTGGTATATTCAAAGCTCTGGATGAGCCCCGGCATCCGTGTTCGCTCTTATCCCAAGGTGTTATTCCACAGCGAGACCCCATTTATACAAAGTCCCGTAGCCCCCACTTTACCAGGGTGGTGCGTCTATCGCGGCAGGACGGCCGCGTAGTATTAAAGCTCCAAGTTTGTCCAACAGATATAGACGCACTCAAACAGCACCTACAGACAAAGCTGTATTTATTGAGTACGAGCAAAGACCAGTATGTCGTCCCTTTTAGCAGCTTTCCTGTCGTTCTCGCCTGACGCGTTTCAGAGTGAAAACTCCTTCCTCAGAGGCACCGACAGGTCAGAATGTGCATTTCCTGACACACCCTCTTTTTAAATAGTCAATGCCACGCCCTTGGATAGGAAGCTTGGCATGCTGGGATTTGTAGTGTCAGGAATCCTCAGATGGATGCACGGATTGAACTGCTGGTATATTCAAAGCTCTGGATGAGCCCCGACATCCGTGTTCGCTCTTATCCCAAGGTGTTGTTCCACAGCGAGACCCCATTTATACAAAGTCCCGTAGCCCCCACTTTACCAGGGTGGTGCGTCTATCGCGGCAGGACGGCCGCGTAGTATTAAAGCTCCAAGTTTGTCCAACAGATATAGACGCACTTAAGCAGCAGCTGCAGACAAAGCTGTATTTATTGAGTACGAGCAAAGACCAGTATGTCGTCCCTTTTAGCAGCTTTCCTGTAATTCTCGCCTGATGCGTTTCAGAGTGAAAACTCCTTCCTCAGAGGCACCGACATGTCAGAATGTGCATTTCCTGACACACCCTCTTTTTAAATAGTCAATGCCATGCCCTTGGATAGGAAGCTTGGCATGCTGGGATTTGTAGTGTCAGGAATCCTCAGATGGATGCACGGATTGAACTGCTGGTATATTCAAAGCTCTGGATGAGCCCCGGCATCCGTGTTCGCTCTTATCCCAAGGTGTTGTTCCACAGCGAGACCCCATTTATACAAAGTCCCGTAGCCCCCACTTTACCAGGGTGGTGCGTCTATCGCGGCAGGACGGCCGCGTAGTATTAAAGCTCCAAGTTTGTCCAACAGATATAGACGCACTCAAACAGCACCTGCAGACAAAGCTGTATTTATTGAGTACGAGCAAAGACCAGTATGTCGTCCCTTTTAGCAGCTTTCCTGTCGTTCTCGCCTGACGCGTTTCAGAGTGAAAACTCCTTCCTCAGAGGCACCGACAGGTCAGAATGTGCATTTTTTGACACACCCTCTTTTTAAATCGTCAATGCCACACCCTTGGATAGGAAGCTTGGCATGCTGGGATTTGTAGTTTCAGGAATCCTCAGATGGATGCACGGATTGAACTGCTGGTATATTCAAAGCTGTGGATGAGCCCCGGCATCCGTGTTCGCTCTTATCCCAAGGTGTTGTTCCACAGCGAGACCCCATTTATACAAAGTCCCGTAGCCCCCACTTTACCAGGGTGGTGCGTCTATCGTGGCAGGACGGCCGCGTAGTATTAAAGCTCCAAGTTTGTCCAACAGATATAGACGCACTCAAACAGCACCTGCCGACAAAGCTGTATTTATTGAGTACGAGCAAAGACCAGTATGTCGTCCCTTTTAGCAGCTTTCCTGACGTTCTCGCCTGACGCGTTTCAGAGTGAAAACTCCTTCCTCAGAGGCACCGACAGGTCAGAATGTGCATTTCCTGACACACCCTCTTTTTAAATAGTCAATGCCATGCCCTTGGATAGGAAGCTTGGCATGCTGGGATTTGTAGTGTCAGGAATCCTCAGATGGATGCACGGATTGAACTGCTGGTATATTCAAAGCTCTGGATGAGCCCCGGCATCCGTGTTCGCTCTTATCCCAAGGTGTTGTTCCACAGCGAGACCCCATTTATACAAAGTCCCGTAGCCCCCACTTTACCAGGGTGGTGCGTCTATCGCGGCAGGACGGCCGCGTAATATTAAAGCTCCAAGTTTGTCCAACAGATATAGACGCACTCAAACAGCACCTGCAGACAAAGCTGTATTTATTGAGTACGAGCAAAGACCAGTATGTCGTCCCTTTTAGCAGCTTTCCTGTCGTTCTCGCCTGACGCGTTTCAGAGTGAAAACTCCTTCCTCAGAGGCACCGACAGGTCAGAATGTGCATTTTTTGACACACCCTCTTTTTAAATAGTCAATGCCACACCCTTGGATAGGAAGCTTGGCATGCTGGGATTTGTAGTTTCAGGAATCCTCAGATGGATGCACGGATTGAACTGCTGGTATATTCAAAGCTCTGGATGAGCCCCGGCATCCGTGTTCGCTCTTATCCCAAGGTGTTGTTCCACAGCGAGACCCCATTCATACAAAGTCCCGTAGCCCCCACTTTACCAGGGTGGTGCGTCTATCGCGGCAGGACGGCCGCGTAGTATTAAAGCTCCAAGTTTGTCCAACAGATATAGACGCACTCAAACAGCACCTGCAGACAAAGCTGTATTTATTGAGTACGAGCAAAAACCAGTATGTCGTCCCTTTTAGCAGCTTTCCTGACGTTCTCGCCTGACGCGTTTCAGAGTGAAAACTCCTTCCTCAGAGGCACCGACAGGTCAGAATGTGCATTTCCTGACACACCCTCTTTTTAAATAGTCAATGCCACGCCCTTGGATAGGAAGCTTGGCATGCTGGGATTTGTAGTGTCAGGAATCCTCAGATGGATGCACGGATTGAACTGCTGGTATATTCAAAGCTCTGGATGAGCCCCGGCATCCGTGTTCGCTCTTATCCCAAGGTGTTGTTCCACAGCGAGACCCCATTTATACAAAGTCCCGTAGCCCCCACTTTACCAGGGTGGTGCGTCTATCGCGGCAGGACGGCCGCGTAGTATTACAGCTCCAAGTTTGTCTAACAGATATAGACGCACTCAAACAGCACCTGCAGACAAAGCTGTATTTATTGAGTACGAGCAAAAACCAGTATGTCATCCCTTTTAGCAGCTTTCCTGTCGTTCTCGCCTGACGCGTTTCAGAGTGAAAACTCCTTCCTCAGAGGCACCGACAGGTCAGAATGTGCATTTCCTGACACACCCTCTTTTTAAATAGTCAATGCCACGCCCTTGGATAGGAAGCTTGGCATGCTGGGATTTGTAGTGTCAGGAATCCTCAGATGGATGCACGGATTGAACTGCTGGTATATTCAAAGCTCTGGATGAGCCCCGGCATCCGTGTTCGCTCTTATCCCAAGGTGTTATTCCACAGCGAGACCCCATTTATACAAAGTCCCGTAGCCCCCACTTTACCAGGGTGGTGCGTCTATCGCGGCAGGACGGCCGCGTAGTATTAAAGCTCCAAGTTTGTCCAACAGATATAGACGCACTCAAACAGCACCTACAGACAAAGCTGTATTTATTGAGTACGAGCAAAGACCAGTATGTCGTCCCTTTTAGCAGCTTTCCTGTCGTTCTCGCCTGACGCGTTTCAGAGTGAAAACTCCTTCCTCAGAGGCACCGACAGGTCAGAATGTGCATTTCCTGACACACCCTCTTTTTAAATAGTCAATGCCACGCCCTTGGATAGGAAGCTTGGCATGCTGGGATTTGTAGTGTCAGGAATCCTCAGATGGATGCACGGATTGAACTGCTGGTATATTCAAAGCTCTGGATGAGCCCCGACATCCGTGTTCGCTCTTATCCCAAGGTGTTGTTCCACAGCGAGACCCCATTTATACAAAGTCCCGTAGCCCCCACTTTACCAGGGTGGTGCGTCTATCGCGGCAGGACGGCCGCGTAGTATTAAAGCTCCAAGTTTGTCCAACAGATATAGACGCACTTAAGCAGCAGCTGCAGACAAAGCTGTATTTATTGAGTACGAGCAAAGACCAGTATGTCGTCCCTTTTAGCAGCTTTCCTGTCATTCTCGCCTGATGCGTTTCAGAGTGAAAACTCCTTCCTCAGAGGCACCGACATGTCAGAATGTGCATTTCCTGACACACCCTCTTTTTAAATAGTCAATGCCATGCCCTTGGATAGGAAGCTTGGCATGCTGGGATTTGTAGTGTCAGGAATCCTCAGATGGATGCACGGATTGAACTGCTGGTATATTCAAAGCTCTGGATGAGCCCCGGCATCCGTGTTCGCTCTTATCCCAAGGTGTTGTTCCACAGCGAGACCCCATTTATACAAAGTCCCGTAGCCCCCACTTTACCAGGGTGGTGCGTCTATCGCGGCAGGACGGCCGCGTAGTATTAAAGCTCCAAGTTTGTCCAACAGATATAGACGCACTCAAACAGCACCTGCAGACAAAGCTGTATTTATTGAGTACGAGCAAAGACCAGTATGTCGTCCCTTTTAGCAGCTTTCCTGTCGTTCTCGCCTGACGCGTTTCAGAGTGAAAACTCCTTCCTCAGAGGCACCGACATGTCAGAATGTGCATTTTTTGACACACCCTCTTTTTAAATCGTCAATGCCACACCCTTGGATAGGAAGCTTGGCATGCTGGGATTTGTAGTTTCAGGAATCCTCAGATGGATGCACGGATTGAACTGCTGGTATATTCAAAGCTGTGGATGAGCCCCGGCATCCGTGTTCGCTCTTATCCCAAGGTGTTGTTCCACAGCGAGACCCCATTTATACAAAGTCCCGTAGCCCCCACTTTACCAGGGTGGTGCGTCTATCGTGGCAGGACGGCCGCGTAGTATTAAAGCTCCAAGTTTGTCCAACAGATATAGACGCACTCAAACAGCACCTGCCGACAAAGCTGTATTTATTGAGTACGAGCAAAGACCAGTATGTCGTCCCTTTTAGCAGCTTTCCTGACGTTCTCGCCTGACGCGTTTCAGAGTGAAAACTCCTTCCTCAGAGGCACCGACAGGTCAGAATGTGCATTTCCTGACACACCCTCTTTTTAAATAGTCAATGCCATGCCCTTGGATAGGAAGCTTGGCATGCTGGGATTTGTAGTGTCAGGAATCCTCAGATGGATGCACGGATTGAACTGCTGGTATATTCAAAGCTCTGGATGAGCCCCGGCATCCGTGTTCGCTCTTATCCCAAGGTGTTGTTCCACAGCGAGACCCCATTTATACAAAGCCCCGTAGCCCCCACTTTACCAGGGTGGTGCGTCTATCGCGGCAGGACGGCCGCGTAATATTAAAGCTCCAAGTTTGTCCAACAGATATAGACGCACTCAAACAGCACCTGCAGACAAAGCTGTATTTATTGAGTACGAGCAAAGACCAGTATGTCGTCCCTTTTAGCAGCTTTCCTGTCGTTCTCGCCTGACGCGTTTCAGAGTGAAAACTCCTTCCTCGGAGGCACCGACAGGTCAGAATGTGCATTTTTTGACACACCCTCTTTTTAAATAGTCAATGCCACACCCTTGGATAGGAAGCTTGGCATGCTGGGATTTGTAGTTTCAGGAATCCTCAGATGGATGCACGGATTGAACTGCTGGTATATTCAAAGCTCTGGATGAGCCCCGGCATCCGTGTTCGCTCTTATCCCAAGGTGTTGTTCCACAGCGAGACCCCATTTATACAAAGTCCCGTAGCCCCCACTTTACCAGGGTGGTGCGTCTATCGCGGCAGGACGGCCGCGTAGTATTAAAGCTCCAAGTTTGTCCAACAGATATAGACGCACTCAAACAGCACCTGCAGACAAAGCTGTATTTATTGAGTACGAGCAAAAACCAGTATGTCGTCCCTTTTAGCAGCTTTCCTGTCGTTCTCGCCTGACGCGTTTCAGAGTGAAAACTCCTTCCTCAGAGGCACCGACAGGTCAGAATGTGCATTTCCTGACACACCCTCTTTTTAAATAGTCAATGCCACGCCCTTGGATAGGAAGCTTGGCATGCTGGGATTTGTAGTGTCAGGAATCCTCAGATGGATGCACGGATTGAACTGCTGGTATATTCAAAGCTCTGGATGAGCCCCGGCATCCGTGTTCGCTCTTATCCCAAGGTGTTGTTCCACAGCGAGACCCCATTTATACAAAGTCCCGTAGCCCCCACTTTACCAGGATGGTGCGTCTATCGCGGCAGGACGGCCGCGTAATATTAAAGCTCCAAGTTTGTCCAACAGATATAGACGCACTCAAACAGCACCTGCAGACAAAGCTGTATTTATTGAGTACGAGCAAAAACCAGTATGTCGTCCCTTTTAGCAGCTTTCCTGTCGTTCTCGCCTGACGCGTTTCAGAGTGAAAACTCCTTCCTCAGAGGCACCGACAGATCAGAATGTGCATTTCCTGACACACCCTCTTTTTAAATAGTCAATGCCACGCCCTTGGATAGGAAGCTTGGCATGCTGGGATTTGTAGTGTCAGGAATCCTCAGATGGATGCACGGATTGAACTGCTGGTATATTCAAAGCTCTGGATGAGCCCCGGCATCCGTGTTCGCTCTTATCCCAAGGTGTTGTTCCACAGCGAGACCCCATTTATACAAAGTCCCGTAGCCCCCACTTTACCAGGGTGGTGCGTCTATCGCGGCAGGACGGCCGCGTAGTATTACAGCTCCAAGTTTGTCCAACAGATATAGACGCACTCAAACAGCACCTGCAGACAAAGCTGTATTTATTGAGTACGAGCAAAAACCAGTATGTCATCCCTTTTAGCAGCTTTCCTGTCGTTCTCGCCTGACGCGTTTCAGAGTGAAAACTCCTTCCTCAGAGGCACCGACAGGTCAGAATGTGCATTTCCTGACACACCCTCTTTTTAAATAGTCAATGCCACGCCCTTGGATAGGAAGCTTGGCATGCTGGGATTTGTAGTGTCAGGAATCCTCAGATGGATGCACGGATTGAACTGCTGGTATATTCAAAGCTCTGGATGAGCCCCGGCATCCGTGTTCGCTCTTATCCCAAGGTGTTGTTCCACAGCGAGACCCCATTTATACAAAGTCCCGTAGCCCCCACTTTACCAGGGTGGTGCGTCTATCGCGGCAGGACGGCCGCGTAGTATTACAGCTCCAAGTTTGTCCAACAGATATAGACGCACTCAAACAGCACCTGCAGACAAAGCTGTATTTATTGAGTACGAGCAAAAACCAGTATGTCGTCCCTTTTAGCAGCTTTCCTGTCGTTCTCGCCTGACGCGTTTCAGAGTGAAAACTCCTTCCTCAGAGGCACCGACAGGTCAGAATGTGCATTTCCTGACACACCCTCTTTTTAAATAGTCAATGCCACGCCCTTGGATAGGAAGCTTGGCATGCTGGGATTTGTAGTGTCAGGAATCCTCAGATGGATGCACGGATTGAACTGCTGGTATATTCAAAGCTCTGGATGAGCCCCGGCATCCGTGTTCGCTCTTATCCCAAGGTGTTGTTCCACAGCGAGACCCCATTTATACAAAGTCCCGTAGCCCCCACTTTACCAGGGTGGTGCGTCTATCGCGGCAGGACGGCCGCGTAGTATTACAGCTCCAAGTTTGTCCAACAGATATAGACGCACTCAAACAGCACCTGCAGACAAAGCTGTATTTATTGAGTACGAGCAAAAACCAGTATGTCATCCCTTTTAGCAGCTTTCCTGTCGTTCTCGCCTGACGCGTTTCAGAGTGAAAACTCCTTCCTCAGAGGCACCGACAGGTCAGAATGTGCATTTCCTGACACACCCTCTTTTTAAATAGTCAATGCCACGCCCTTGGATAGGAAGCTTGGCATGCTGGGATTTGTAGTGTCAGGAATCCTCAGATGGATGCACGGATTGAACTGCTGGTATATTCAAAGCTCTGGATGAGCCCCGGCATCCGTGTTCGCTCTTATCCCAAGGTGTTATTCCACAGCGAGACCCCATTTATACAAAGTCCCGTAGCCCCCACTTTACCAGGGTGGTGCGTCTATCGCGGCAGGACGGCCGCGTAGTATTAAAGCTCCAAGTTTGTCCAACAGATATAGACGCACTCAAACAGCACCTACAGACAAAGCTGTATTTATTGAGTACGAGCAAAGACCAGTATGTCGTCCCTTTTAGCAGCTTTCCTGTCGTTCTCGCCTGACGCGTTTCAGAGTGAAAACTCCTTCCTCAGAGGCACCGACAGGTCAGAATGTGCATTTCCTGACACACCCTCTTTTTAAATAGTCAATGCCACGCCCTTGGATAGGAAGCTTGGCATGCTGGGATTTGTAGTGTCAGGAATCCTCAGATGGATGCACGGATTGAACTGCTGGTATATTCAAAGCTCTGGATGAGCCCCGACATCCGTGTTCGCTCTTATCCCAAGGTGTTGTTCCACAGCGAGACCCCATTTATACAAAGTCCCGTAGCCCCCACTTTACCAGGGTGGTGCGTCTATCGCGGCAGGACGGCCGCGTAGTATTAAAGCTCCAAGTTTGTCCAACAGATATAGACGCACTTAAGCAGCAGCTGCAGACAAAGCTGTATTTATTGAGTACGAGCAAAGACCAGTATGTCGTCCCTTTTAGCAGCTTTCCTGTCATTCTCGCCTGATGCGTTTCAGAGTGAAAACTCCTTCCTCAGAGGCACCGACATGTCAGAATGTGCATTTCCTGACACACCCTCTTTTTAAATAGTCAATGCCATGCCCTTGGATAGGAAGCTTGGCATGCTGGGATTTGTAGTGTCAGGAATCCTCAGATGGATGCACGGATTGAACTGCTGGTATATTCAAAGCTCTGGATGAGCCCCGGCATCCGTGTTCGCTCTTATCCCAAGGTGTTGTTCCACAGCGAGACCCCATTTATACAAAGTCCCGTAGCCCCCACTTTACCAGGGTGGTGCGTCTATCGCGGCAGGACGGCCGCGTAGTATTAAAGCTCCAAGTTTGTCCAACAGATATAGACGCACTCAAACAGCACCTGCAGACAAAGCTGTATTTATTGAGTACGAGCAAAGACCAGTATGTCGTCCCTTTTAGCAGCTTTCCTGTCGTTCTCGCCTGACGCGTTTCAGAGTGAAAACTCCTTCCTCAGAGGCACCGACAGGTCAGAATGTGCATTTCCTGACACACCCTCTTTTTAAATAGTCAATGCCACGCCCTTGGATAGGAAGCTTGGCATGCTGGGATTTGTAGTGTCAGGAATCCTCAGATGGATGCACGGATTGAACTGCTGGTATATTCAAAGCTCTGGATGAGCCCCGGCATCCGTGTTCGCTCTTATCCCAAGGTGTTGTTCCACAGCGAGACCCCATTTATACAAAGTCCCGTAGCCCCCACTTTACCAGGGTGGTGCGTCTATCGCGGCAGGACGGCCGCGTAGTATTACAGCTCCAAGTTTGTCCAACAGATATAGACGCACTCAAACAGCACCTGCAGACAAAGCTGTATTTATTGAGTACGAGCAAAAACCAGTATGTCGTCCCTTTTAGCAGCTTTCCTGTCGTTCTCGCCTGACGCGTTTCAGAGTGAAAACTCCTTCCTCAGAGGCACCGACAGGTCAGAATGTGCATTTCCTGACACACCCTCTTTTTAAATAGTCAATGCCACGCCCTTGGATAGGAAGCTTGGCATGCTGGGATTTGTAGTGTCAGGAATCCTCAGATGGATGCACGGATTGAACTGCTGGTATATTCAAAGCTCTGGATGAGCCCCGGCATCCGTGTTCGCTCTTATCCCAAGGTGTTGTTCCACAGCGAGACCCCATTTATACAAAGTCCCGTAGCCCCCACTTTACCAGGGTGGTGCGTCTATCGCGGCAGGACGGCCGCGTAGTATTACAGCTCCAAGTTTGTCCAACAGATATAGACGCACTCAAACAGCACCTGCAGACAAAGCTGTATTTATTGAGTACGAGCAAAAACCAGTATGTCATCCCTTTTAGCAGCTTTCCTGTCGTTCTCGCCTGACGCGTTTCAGAGTGAAAACTCCTTCCTCAGAGGCACCGACAGGTCAGAATGTGCATTTCCTGACACACCCTCTTTTTAAATAGTAAATGCCACGCCCTTGGATAGGAAGCTTGGCATGCTGGGATTTGTAGTGTCAGGAATCCTCAGATGGATGCACGGATTGAACTGCTGGTATATTCAAAGCTCTGGATGAGCCCCGGCATCCGTGTTCGCTCTTATCCCAAGGTGTTATTCCACAGCGAGACCCCATTTATACAAAGTCCCGTAGCCCCCACTTTACCAGGGTGGTGCGTCTATCGCGGCAGGACGGCCGCGTAGTATTAAAGCTCCAAGTTTGTCCAACAGATATAGACGCACTCAAACAGCACCTACAGACAAAGCTGTATTTATTGAGTACGAGCAAAGACCAGTATGTCGTCCCTTTTAGCAGCTTTCCTGTCGTTCTCGCCTGACGCGTTTCAGAGTGAAAACTCCTTCCTCAGAGGCACCGACAGGTCAGAATGTGCATTTCCTGACACACCCTCTTTTTAAATAGTCAATGCCACGCCCTTGGATAGGAAGCTTGGCATGCTGGGATTTGTAGTGTCAGGAATCCTCAGATGGATGCACGGATTGAACTGCTGGTATATTCAAAGCTCTGGATGAGCCCCGACATCCGTGTTCGCTCTTATCCCAAGGTGTTGTTCCACAGCGAGACCCCATTTATACAAAGTCCCGTAGCCCCCACTTTACCAGGGTGGTGCGTCTATCGCGGCAGGACGGCCGCGTAGTATTAAAGCTCCAAGTTTGTCCAACAGATATAGACGCACTTAAGCAGCAGCTGCAGACAAAGCTGTATTTATTGAGTACGAGCAAAGACCAGTATGTCGTCCCTTTTAGCAGCTTTCCTGTCATTCTCGCCTGATGCGTTTCAGAGTGAAAACTCCTTCCTCAGAGGCACCGACATGTCAGAATGTGCATTTCCTGACACACCCTCTTTTTAAATAGTCAATGCCACGCCCTTGGATAGGAAGCTTGGCATGCTGGGATTTGTAGTGTCAGGAATCCTCAGATGGATGCACGGATTGAACTGCTGGTATATTCAAAGCTCTGGATGAGCCCCGGCATCCGTGTTCGCTCTTATCCCAAGGTGTTGTTCCACAGCGAGACCCCATTTATACAAAGTCCCGTAGCCCCCACTTTACCAGGATGGTGCGTCTATCGCGGCAGGACGGCCGCGTAATATTAAAGCTCCAAGTTTGTCCAACAGATATAGACGCACTCAAACAGCACCTGCAGACAAAGCTGTATTTATTGAGTACGAGCAAAAACCAGTATGTCGTCCCTTTTAGCAGCTTTCCTGTCGTTCTCGCCTGACGCGTTTCAGAGTGAAAACTCCTTCCTCAGAGGCACCGACAGATCAGAATGTGCATTTCCTGACACACCCTCTTTTTAAATAGTCAATGCCACGCCCTTGGATAGGAAGCTTGGCATGCTGGGATTTGTAGTGTCAGGAATCCTCAGATGGATGCACGGATTGAACTGCTGGTATATTCAAAGCTCTGGATGAGCCCCGGCATCCGTGTTCGCTCTTATCCCAAGGTGTTGTTCCACAGCGAGACCCCATTTATACAAAGTCCCGTAGCCCCCACTTTACCAGGGTGGTGCGTCTATCGCGGCAGGACGGCCGCGTAGTATTACAGCTCCAAGTTTGTCCAACAGATATAGACGCACTCAAACAGCACCTGCAGACAAAGCTGTATTTATTGAGTACGAGCAAAAACCAGTATGTCATCCCTTTTAGCAGCTTTCCTGTCGTTCTCGCCTGACGCGTTTCAGAGTGAAAACTCCTTCCTCAGAGGCACCGACAGGTCAGAATGTGCATTTCCTGACACACCCTCTTTTTAAATAGTCAATGCCACGCCCTTGGATAGGAAGCTTGGCATGCTGGGATTTGTAGTGTCAGGAATCCTCAGATGGATGCACGGATTGAACTGCTGGTATATTCAAAGCTCTGGATGAGCCCCGACATCCGTGTTCGCTCTTATCCCAAGGTGTTGTTCCACAGCGAGACCCCATTTATACAAAGTCCCGTAGCCCCCACTTTACCAGGGTGGTGCGTCTATCGCGGCAGGACGGCCGCGTAGTATTAAAGCTCCAAGTTTGTCCAACAGATATAGACGCACTTAAGCAGCAGCTGCAGACAAAGCTGTATTTATTGAGTACGAGCAAAGACCAGTATGTCGTCCCTTTTAGCAGCTTTCCTGTCATTCTCGCCTGATGCGTTTCAGAGTGAAAACTCCTTCCTCAGAGGCACCGACATGTCAGAATGTGCATTTCCTGACACACCCTCTTTTTAAATAGTCAATGCCATGCCCTTGGATAGGAAGCTTGGCATGCTGGGATTTGTAGTGTCAGGAATCCTCAGATGGATGCACGGATTGAACTGCTGGTATATTCAAAGCTCTGGATGAGCCCCGGCATCCGTGTTCGCTCTTATCCCAAGGTGTTGTTCCACAGCGAGACCCCATTTATACAAAGTCCCGTAGCCCCCACTTTACCAGGGTGGTGCGTCTATCGCGGCAGGACGGCCGCGTAGTATTAAAGCTCCAAGTTTGTCCAACAGATATAGACGCACTCAAACAGCACCTGCAGACAAAGCTGTATTTATTGAGTACGAGCAAAGACCAGTATGTCGTCCCTTTTAGCAGCTTTCCTGTCGTTCTCGCCTGACGCGTTTCAGAGTGAAAACTCCTTCCTCAGAGGCACCGACAGGTCAGAATGTGCATTTTTTGACACACCCTCTTTTTAAATCGTCAATGCCACACCCTTGGATAGGAAGCTTGGCATGCTGGGATTTGTAGTTTCAGGAATCCTCAGATGGATGCACGGATTGAACTGCTGGTATATTCAAAGCTGTGGATGAGCCCCGGCATCCGTGTTCGCTCTTATCCCAAGGTGTTGTTCCACAGCGAGACCCCATTTATACAAAGTCCCGTAGCCCCCACTTTACCAGGGTGGTGCGTCTATCGTGGCAGGACGGCCGCGTAGTATTAAAGCTCCAAGTTTGTCCAACAGATATAGACGCACTCAAACAGCACCTGCCGACAAAGCTGTATTTATTGAGTACGAGCAAAGACCAGTATGTCGTCCCTTTTAGCAGCTTTCCTGACGTTATCGCCTGACGCGTTTCAGAGTGAAAACTCCTTCCTCAGAGGCACCGACAGGTCAGAATGTGCATTTCCTGACACACCCTCTTTTTAAATAGTCAATGCCATGCCCTTGGATAGGAAGCTTGGCATGCTGGGATTTGTAGTGTCAGGAATCCTCAGATGGATGCACGGATTGAACTGCTGGTATATTCAAAGCTCTGGATGAGCCCCGGCATCCGTGTTCGCTCTTATCCCAAGGTGTTGTTCCACAGCGAGACCCCATTTATACAAAGTCCCGTAGCCCCCACTTTACCAGGGTGGTGCGTCTATCGCGGCAGGACGGCCGCGTAATATTAAAGCTCCAAGTTTGTCCAACAGATATAGACGCACTCAAACAGCACCTGCAGACAAAGCTGTATTTATTGAGTACGAGCAAAGACCAGTATGTCGTCCCTTTTAGCAGCTTTCCTGTCGTTCTCGCCTGACGCGTTTCAGAGTGAAAACTCCTTCCTCAGAGGCACCGACAGGTCAGAATGTGCATTTTTTGACACACCCTCTTTTTAAATAGTCAATGCCACACCCTTGGATAGGAAGCTTGGCATGCTGGGATTTGTAGTTTCAGGAATCCTCAGATGGATGCACGGATTGAACTGCTGGTATATTCAAAGCTCTGGATGAGCCCCGGCATCCGTGTTCGCTCTTATCCCAAGGTGTTGTTCCACAGCGAGACCCCATTTATACAAAGTCCCGTAGCCCCCACTTTACCAGGGTGGTGCGTCTATCGCGGCAGGACGGCCGCGTAGTATTAAAGCTCCAAGTTTGTCCAACAGATATAGACGCACTCAAACAGCACCTGCAGACAAAGCTGTATTTATTGAGTACGAGCAAAAACCAGTATGTCGTCCCTTTTAGCAGCTTTCCTGTCGTTCTCGCCTGACGCGTTTCAGAGTGAAAACTCCTTCCTCAGAGGCACCGACAGGTCAGAATGTGCATTTCCTGACACACCCTCTTTTTAAATAGTCAATGCCACGCCCTTGGATAGGAAGCTTGGCATGCTGGGATTTGTAGTGTCAGGAATCCTCAGATGGATGCACGGATTGAACTGCTGGTATATTCAAAGCTCTGGATGAGCCCCGGCATCCGTGTTCGCTCTTATCCCAAGGTGTTGTTCCACAGCGAGACCCCATTTATACAAAGTCCCGTAGCCCCCACTTTACCAGGATGGTGCGTCTATCGCGGCAGGACGGCCGCGTAATATTAAAGCTCCAAGTTTGTCCAACAGATATAGACGCACTCAAACAGCACCTGCAGACAAAGCTGTATTTATTGAGTACGAGCAAAAACCAGTATGTCGTCCCTTTTAGCAGCTTTCCTGTCGTTCTCGCCTGACGCGTTTCAGAGTGAAAACTCCTTCCTCAGAGGCACCGACAGATCAGAATGTGCATTTCCTGACACACCCTCTTTTTAAATAGTCAATGCCACGCCCTTGGATAGGAAGCTTGGCATGCTGGGATTTGTAGTGTCAGGAATCCTCAGATGGATGCACGGATTGAACTGCTGGTATATTCAAAGCTCTGGATGAGCCCCGGCATCCGTGTTCGCTCTTATCCCAAGGTGTTGTTCCACAGCGAGACCCCATTTATACAAAGTCCCGTAGCCCTCACTTTACCAGGGTGGTGCGTCTATCGCGGCAGGACGGCCGCGTAGTATTAAAGCTCCAAGTTTGTCCAACAGATATAGACGCACTCAAACAGCACCTGCAGACAAAGCTGTATTTATTGAGTACGAGCAAAAACCAGTATGTCGTCCCTTTTAGCAGCTTTCCTGTCGTTCTCGCCTGACGCGTTTCAGAGTGAAAACTCCTTCCTCAGAGGCACCGACAGGTCAGAATGTGCATTTCCTGACACACCCTCTTTTTAAATAGTCAATGCCACGCCCTTGGATAGGAAGCTTGGCATGCTGGGATTTGTAGTGTCAGGAATCCTCAGATGGATGCACGGATTGAACTGCTGGTATATTCAAAGCTCTGGATGAGCCCCGGCATCCGTGTTCGCTCTTATCCCAAGGTGTTATTCCACAGCGAGACCCCATTTATACAAAGTCCCGTAGCCCCCACTTTACCAGGGTGGTGCGTCTATCGCGGCAGGACGGCCGCGTAGTATTAAAGCTCCAAGTTTGTCCAACAGATATAGACGCACTCAAACAGCACCTGCAGACAAAGCTGTATTTATTGAGTACGAGCAAAGACCAGTATGTCGCCCCTTTTAGCAGCTTTCCTGTCGTTCTCGCCTGACGCGTTTCAGAGTGAAAACTCCTTCCTCAGAGGCACCGACAGGTCAGAATGTGCATTTCCTGACACACCCTCTTTTTAAATAGTCAATGCCACGCCCTTGGATAGGAAGCTTGGCATGCTGGGATTTGTAGTGTCAGGAATCCTCAGATGGATGCACGGATTGAACTGCTGGTATATTCAAAGCTCTGGATGAGCCCCGGCATCCGTGTTCGCTCTTATCCCAAGGTGTTGTTCCACAGCGAGACCCCATTTATACAAAGTCCTGTAGCCCCCACTTTACCAGGGTGGTGCGTCTATCGCGGCAGGACGGCCGCGTAGTATTACAGCTCCAAGTTTGTCCAACAGATATAGACGCACTCAAACAGCACCTGCAGACAAAGCTGTATTTATTGAGTACGAGCAAAAACCAGTATGTCATCCCTTTTAGCAGCTTTCCTGTCGTTCTCGCCTGACGCGTTTCAGAGTGAAAACTCCTTCCTCAGAGGCACCGACAGGTCAGAATGTGCATTTCCTGACACACCCTCTTTTTAAATAGTCAATGCCACGCCCTTGGATAGGAAGCTTGGCATGCTGGGATTTGTAGTGTCAGGAATCCTCAGATGGATGCACGGATTGAACTGCTGGTATATTCAAAGCTCTGGATGAGCCCCGGCATCCGTGTTCGCTCTTATCCCAAGGTGTTATTCCACAGCGAGACCCCATTTATACAAAGTCCCGTAGCCCCCACTTTACCAGGGTGGTGCGTCTATCGCGGCAGGACGGCCGCGTAATATTAAAGCTCCAAGTTTGTCCAACAGATATAGACGCACTCAAACAGCACCTACAGACAAAGCTGTATTTATTGAGTACGAGCAAAGACCAGTATGTCGTCCCTTTTAGCAGCTTTCCTGTCGTTCTCGCCTGACGCGTTTCAGAGTGAAAACTCCTTCCTCAGAGGCACCGACAGGTCAGAATGTGCATTTCCTGACACACCCTCTTTTTAAATAGTCAATGCCACGCCCTTGGATAGGAAGCTTGGCATGCTGGGATTTGTAGTGTCAGGAATCCTCAGATGGATGCACGGATTGAACTGCTGGTATATTCAAAGCTCTGGATGAGCCCCGACATCCGTGTTCGCTCTTATCCCAAGGTGTTGTTCCACAGCGAGACCCCATTTATACAAAGTCCCGTAGCCCCCACTTTACCAGGGTGGTGCGTCTATCGCGGCAGGACGGCCGCGTAGTATTAAAGCTCCAAGTTTGTCCAACAGATATAGACGCACTTAAGAAGCAGCTGCAGACAAAGCTGTATTTATTGAGTACGAGCAAAGACCAGTATGTCGTCCCTTTTAGCAGCTTTCCTGTCATTCTCGCCTGATGCGTTTCAGAGTGAAAACTCCTTCCTCAGAGGCACCGACATGTCAGAATGTGCATTTCCTGACACACCCTCTTTTTAAATAGTCAATGCCATGCCCTTGGATAGGAAGCTTGGCATGCTGGGATTTGTAGTGTCAGGAATCCTCAGATGGATGCACGGATTGAACTGCTGGTATATTCAAAGCTCTGGATGAGCCCCGGCATCCGTGTTCGCTCTTATCCCAAGGTGTTGTTCCACAGCGAGACCCCATTTATACAAAGTCCCGTAGCCCCCACTTTACCAGGGTGGTGCGTCTATCGCGGCAGGACGGCCGCGTAGTATTAAAGCTCCAAGTTTGTCCAACAGATATAGACGCACTCAAACAGCACCTGCAGACAAAGCTGTATTTATTGAGTACGAGCAAAGACCAGTATGTCGTCCCTTTTAGCAGCTTTCCTGTCGTTCTCGCCTGACGCGTTTCAGAGTGAAAACTCCTTCCTCAGAGGCACCGACAGGTCAGAATGTGCATTTTTTGACACACCCTCTTTTTAAATAGTCAATGCCACACCCTTGGATAGGAAGCTTGGCATGCTGGGATTTGTAGTTTCAGGAATCCTCAGATGGATGCACGGATTGAACTGCTGGTATATTCAAAGCTGTGGATGAGCCCCGGCATCCGTGTTCGCTCTTATCCCAAGGTGTTGTTCCACAGCGAGACCCCATTTATACAAAGTCCCGTAGCCCCCACTTTACCAGGGTGGTGCGTCTATCGTGGCAGGACGGCCGCGTAGTATTAAAGCTCCAAGTTTGTCCAACAGATATAGACGCACTCAAACAGCACCTGCAGACAAAGCTGTATTTATTGAGTACGAGCAAAGACCAGTATGTCGTCCCTTTTAGCAGCTTTCCTGACGTTCTCGCCTGATGCGTTTCAGAGTGAAAACTCCTTCCTCAGAGGCACCGACAGGTCAGAATGTGCATTTCCTGACACACCCTCTTTTTAAATAGTCAATGCCATGCCCTTGGATAGGAAGCTTGGCATGCTGGGATTTGTAGTGTCAGGAATCCTCAGATGGATGCACGGATTGAACTGCTGGTATATTCAAAGCTCTGGATGAGCCCCGGCATCCGTGTTCGCTCTTATCCCAAGGTGTTGTTCCACAGCGAGACCCCATTTATACAAAGTCCCGTAGCCCCCACTTTACCAGGGTGGTGCGTCTATCGCGGCAGGACGGCCGCGTAGTATTAAAGCTCCAAGTTTGTCCAACAGATATAGACGCACTCAAACAGCACCTGCAGACAAAGCTGTATTTATTGAGTACGAGCAAAGACCAGTATGTCGTCCCTTTTAGCAGCTTTCCTGTCGTTCTCGCCTGACGCGTTTCAGAGTGAAAACTCCTTCCTCAGAGGCACCGACAGGTCAGAATGTGCATTTTTTGACACACCCTCTTTTTAAATAGTCAATGCCACACCCTTGGATAGGAAGCTTGGCATGCTGGGATTTGTAGTTTCAGGAATCCTCAGATGGATGCATGGATTGAACTGCTGGTATATTCAAAGCTCTGGATGAGCCCCGGCATCCGTGTTCGCTCTTATCCCAAGGTGTTGTTCCACAGCGAGACCCCATTTATACAAAGTCCCGTAGCCCCCACTTTACCAGGGTGGTGCGTCTATCGCGGCAGGACGGCCGCGTAGTATTAAAGCTCCAAGTTTGTCCAACAGATATAGACGCACTCAAACAGCACCTGCAGACAAAGCTGTATTTATTGAGTACGAGCAAAAACCAGTATGTCGTCCCTTTTAGCAGCTTTCCTGTCGTTCTCGCCTGACGCGTTTCAGAGTGAAAACTCCTTCCTCAGAGGCACCGACAGGTCAGAATGTGCATTTCCTGACACGCCCTCTTTTTAAATAGTCAATGCCACGCCCTTGGATAGGAAGCTTGGCATGCTGGGATTTGTAGTGTCAGGAATCCTCAGATGGATGCACGGATTGAACTGCTGGTATATTCAAAGCTCTGGATGAGCCCCGGCATCCGTGTTCGCTCTTATCCCAAGGTGTTGTTCCACAGCGAGACCCCATTTATACAAAGTCCCGTAGCCCCCACTTTACCAGGGTGGTGCGTTTATCGCGGCAGGACGGCCGCGTAGTTTTAAAGCTCCAAGTTTGTCCAACAGATATAGACGCACTCAAACAGCACCTGCAGACAAAGCTGTATTTATTGAGTACGAGCAAAGACCAGTATGTCGTCCCTTTTAGCAGCTTTCCTGTCGTTCTCGCCTGACGCGTTTCAGAGTGAAAACTCCTTCCTCAGAGGCACCGACAGGTCAGAATGTGCATTTCCTGACACACCCTCTTTTTAAATAGTCAATGCCACGCCCTTGGATAGGAAGCTTGGCATGCTGGGATTTGTAGTGTCAGGAATCCTCAGATGGATGCACGGATTGAACTGCTGGTATATTCAAAGCTCTGGATGAGCCCCGGCATCCGTGTTCGCTCTTATCCCAAGGTGTTGTTCCACAGCGAGACCCCATTTATACAAAGTCCCGTAGCCCCCACTTTACCAGGATGGTGCGTCTATCGCGGCAGGACGGCCGCGTAATATTAAAGCTCCAAGTTTGTCCAACAGATATAGACGCACTCAAACAGCACCTGCAGACAAAGCTGTATTTATTGAGTACGAGCAAAAACCAGTATGTCGTCCCTTTTAGCAGCTTTCCTGTCGTTCTCGCCTGACGCGTTTCAGAGTGAAAACTCCTTCCTCAGAGGCACCGACAGATCAGAATGTGCATTTCCTGACACGCCCTCTTTTTAAATAGTCAATGCCACGCCCTTGGATAGGAAGCTTGGCATGCTGGGATTTGTAGTATCAGGAATCCTCAGATGGATGCACGGATTGAACTGCTGGTATATTCAAAGCTCTGGATGAGCCCCGGCATCCGTGTTCGCTCTTATCCCAAGGTGTTGTTCCACAGCGAGACC